>NC_134655.1:23647300-24257300 GCF_030463565.1 Pelecanus crispus | reverse complement strand
AATGTTTTAATATCTCTGGGCAGGCAGCTGAGGAAAGACTTGGTCAAAGTATAAACAAATTGTAAGCACCTGCATCAGGAGAATGACACAAACTAACCCACCCCTTAAAGTGCCTATGACCACAAACCACATCACTGCAGAAAAGGAGACGCACTTTTCTTTTCTTGTTCTAAGTCATAAAAATTACTTACCAAGGTGACAAATTTATGGCTTCAGTAATTACATGATTACTTTATTATGTGCCACCAGTGTGAGAAAATATATATTAAAAAGTCACTTACGTCCAAACCAAAAGGGCCAGCAAAGAATTATTGGAGGCAGTAAATAAATGTGACATGTACAATTATTTACTTGGTTGGAAGCTAGAATTTCAGATTGAAAACCAGCAGTCATGTTCAAAGGCTTCAGGTGGTGGTGGCAGCAGGTTGGGCTGGGACCTGCCTGTCCCCGCTGCAATCCGGGGGTGGAAGGCAGCTTCTGGGCAAGGGGGTGGTGGGACCTTACAGCGCCAGCCTGGTTTGACTGTGAGCTCGCTGGGGCAAATCCAGTCCTCGGGCTCCGTGCTCCAGCAGAGTCAGGGGTGCTGGTTCAGGGTGGGAGCAGGGTGGGTCTCCACGCTGGAGAGGAGGGAGCTGCAGCTCGGTGCCGGTCACTGTCCCCCCAGCCTTCTCCCAGCAGGAGCGGGAGGAGGAAGCCCAGCTCTGTCTCAGTTCTGGTCCTCTCCCATCTCGCTCTTCATCAGGAGAACAAACCCAGGCTCGGCGCTCCTCAGAGCAGCAAGGTTGCAGTTTGGCTGCACAACCGACAAGCTTTGAGGCTCCCAGCAATTAAAAAAAAAAAAAAAAATTGACCGAAATGTCCTCAGACTTACCGTGTTTGGCTTTTCCAGGGTGGCACAAACTACAGCTGTGAGAGCAGATCCTGCAAACATGAACTACCAGCTTGTCGGGCTGAACGCTGGCAAGCCGGTCAGCGAGGACCGGGCGGACTGGCGAAGGGGACGTGGTGGATGGAGCAGAGGAAAGCGGGGCTTTGGCTCCTCAGCTGGCCCAGCTCCCGGTGTAGCCAAGCCCTGAGGCAGACGCTGCTCCGTGTCAGAGCAGCCCTGTTTGGGGCAGGGCTGGACACCCTTAGTGTCTGTATGGTCCTCGGAGCGCTCGAGGAGTGTGCTGTTACAATTACGGGTGGTGACGAGTTCATCTGGTCTTTAATTTTTTTTCTGTTCTCATTTCATTGTCTGCAGAATTAAGTACTGCTCCCCTAATGCTCAATTTTACCTTCCCCATGACCTTCCAAAGACATTCTGTAAAACCTGGAAAGTGCCTCTGATTTCTCACAGCAGCCCGCTTCGTTTGTGACTACTATTAGATAGCAGATTTAAAACAAAGTCATTGAAAAATATGGGAGTTTGTGATTTTTTTTTCCTAATTTACTGCTAAGATACGTAATCAGGGTTCCGAGTGCTTCCTTTATAAGATGAGCGTTTCTCAGGGACCTTATGCATAAAGTTTACTTGTACCGAATCTCTTCATTTCATGAGGGGAAACCAAGACCTAGAATTCTGATCCAGGAAGGTAAAAGAAGTGTAAAAATAATAACATCAATAACCTCTGCAAGGATATGAGGCCTGTCCGTCCTGGTATTTCTCTTATTCTTTGGGCAGGTGAGGCAGTGAGGGAGACAGCACCAGTTCCTGTTCTTCACACCTACACGATGCCTCGCTGCTCAGGCTCCCAGCATTGCAGGGGAAGGTTTAAACCTTCCCCCTGCCAAAAACTGCCTTCTTTCAGAGACAAACAGCATCCTGGAAACGCTCCTCATCCTGATGGCGAAGTTGATTCCTAAACCTTGCATTAACATCTGTCCAAGTCTATCGCTTTAGCTTAAACTAAGCCAGCAGATTTTGTCTTCAATATACGTGCAAAGGCTGTGATTTCAAAGGAGCCGCTCGGTGTGTGTGTAGGTGGGCAGAGAACAGAAAAGTTCACAGCGATGTCGTGGCGAAGGTGCAGAATGTTGGGCTGCTGGTCTAGATCTTTTTTTTTTTTTTTCTTGCTTTTTCTCAGGGGATTTGCTTCATTTGTTGTTGTCCTGGTTTCAGCTGGGATAGAGTTAATTTTCTTCCTAGCAGCAGGCATAGTGCTGTGTTTTGGATTTAGTAGGAGAATAATGTTGATAACATGCTGATGTTTTTAGTTGTTGCTGAGTACTGCTTATGCTAGTCAAGGACTTTTTCAGCTTCCCATGCTCTGCCAGGCGCACAAGAAACTGGGAGGGGGCACAGCCAGAATAGTTGATCCAAACTGACCAAAGGGCTATTCCATACCATATGACGTCATGCTCAGTATATAAACTGGGGGGGGGTGGCCGGGGAGCAGCGATCGCTGCTCGGGAACTGTCTGGGTATCGGTCGGCGGGTGGTGAGCAATTGCATTGTGCATCACTTGCTTCGTGTATCATTATTATTATTATCATTATTATACTGTTACTATTAGCATTACTATTTTATTTTATTTCAATTATTAAACTGTTCTTATCTCAACCCAGGAGTGTTTCTCACTCTTACTCCTCCGATTCTCTCCCCCATCCCATCGGGGTAGGGGGAGTGAGCGAGCGGCTGTGTGGTACTGAGTTGCTGGCTGGGGCTAAACCACGACAGTTGTTTAACTGACTCTGGGTGAGGGTGAGGATGGTCTGGAGGTTTTGGCCTGGCAGACTGCAGCCAGGGCATTGCTCTGAGCTGTCTGATGCCGTTGATGCCTCAGGTCCCAGGCTCACCGATGCAGAATGTCCTGTCACGGACAGGCAGGGCTGGGACCAGAAAGGAGCACAGGACAGCAAAATCCAGGGAGAAGGCTGCGGGAAGCTTTAATTACCTCGCTGTCCCAGGAGGTCCCAAGTGCCCCAGATACTAATTGCTAATAAATGTTCATGCTGAGTAGCTTTTATTTTTCCAGTGAGATGGAATAACAGGGAAAATATGTGAAAGTCCCTGGACTGCAAGAGTGTGTTTTTCTTTCATTTATATTTACTTAATTATGCTGTCATAGACTGCTGAAAATTATCCCTTCACCCCCTGTCCCCACCCCAAAAATGACCAAATAAACAGAGCGGCGACTCCGACCGCGCCAGACAACACCGTCAGCGGTAAAGGGGAGATGGAAGGGACGGCTCTGGCCACCCGGCACATCCGAGCAGGGGCCCTGGGCTCAGGCACCTGCACCCAGCCCAGCGCTCACGCTCCAGTGCCCCTTCCCATCAGCAGTGCTGTGCTCCACAGGCAGATCCGCTCAACTCCTGGAGGAACTCATGGAGAAAAGTGGGAATGGAGAAGGTAAACCAAGGGATTGGTTTGGGTTTGGCGGTGTTTTTTAGATGGTGGCTTGGCTGTTCCTTCATAGCCTCCTGCCGACATGCCACAAAGCGATGTTCTTACAGGGTGTCCTGGTTTCGGCTGGGATAGAGTTAATTTTCTTCCTAGTAGCAGGCACAGTGCTGTGTTTTGGATTTAGGATGAGAAGAATGCTGATCACACACTGATGGTTGAGTTGTTGCTCAGTACTGCTTATGCCAGTCAAGGACTTTTCAGCTTCCCATGCTCTGCCAGGGGCACAAGAAGCTGGGAGGGGGCACAGCCAGGAGAGTTGATCCCAACTGCCCCAAGGGCCATTCCATACCATACGGCGTCATGGGCAGTATGGAAACTGGGGGGGTTGGCCGGGGAGCAGCGATCGCTGCTGGGAACTGGCTGGGCATCAGTCGGCGGGTAGTGAGCAATTGCATTGTGCATCACTTGCTTTGTATATCATTATTATTATTATTATTGTACTGTTGCTATTATCATTACTATTTTATTTTATTTCAATTATTAAACTGTTCTTATCTCAGCCCAGGAGTGTTTCTCACTCTCACTCCTCCGATTCTCTCCCCCATCCCATTGGGGTAGGGGCAGTGAGTGATGGCTGCGTGGTGCTGAGCTGCTGGATGGGACTAAACCTCGACACAGGGATTCTTGACAGGTCAGATCTAACACCGAAGACCAAACCTGGGAAGTTGCAGCCCACATCACCACCGTGTAGCGAGTTCCCGTAGCTAAAAGGACCAGCGACACAGGACAGACCAAGCCCAGGGAAACCGGGATGCTCTCAGAGCTGCCGTCCAAGCTACAGCCCATGTCTGGGTTACATACCAGTCGCGTGGGAGGTGCCGCCTCTGCTCCGGTGCTGCGTGGTTTTATTTGGCAGGAGAATGAGCTCAGACAGGTCTCTCTACACCCAATGTGATTTAACCAAAGGTTTCCTCTCCGGTCAGGTGTGCAGTCTCCATCAGCCAGCCAGACTGAAAGCGTCGGACGGGGCTGATAGTTTTGTCAGATTCTGGGTAAGCCGCTCTCTTACCTGTGAGCAACAGCTGGGGCTCAGGCTGGATCCCAGGCTCTCCCTGTCATCGATGTGCTTCTAATTTGAGTAGACTGCAGAGGAGTAATTAAAGTGATTCTGCCCGATTAAGCTATGGAACGAGGGGGTCAGGCTTGAAGTCGTCAGAGGAGGGAGAGCTCAGGCAAGCCATCGCTTGCTGGGTTTGCACCTACTTGGTGCAGGCTCTCGGTGGGGCACCGGGCAGTTGAGTCACACAAATATTTTTTGCTCAACAAGAGCATGAGAGAAAGAAGGAGATGTGGAGATGGTTGTCCGTACCACGCAGGATTCTGTAAAAGCGGGGGAGAAGAGAGCAGAACTCGGAGCAGAGCTCTCCATCACGGGGCTGTGGCGCCTAAGATGAGACTGCACAGTGTTCAGAGGAGAATGGAAGGGGCCCGATTTTGGCCTGTTTAAATTACTCTATCTCCATGTGTACTCTAGCAAGGCCTGGTTTATAGTGATCCTAAACCAACAACATAACTGTAATTACAACCTAAACCAGTCAGCAGGGGAAATGGCTGTTCTTTTATTGCCGTGTCTGCAGAATCCGTTCTTAGCGTGTTGTGCTTGGCTGCGGTGGATTCAGCAGCGATGGGTGACCGTGCTGTGTCAGGTGGGGGCTTCTGCCTGCAGGCTGACGCTGTGATCTGGAGGGGACGCACACGATGCTCTGGCACGGTTCGGTTTTCCGTTCCGAATGGATAAGCAAGGGCATGGTCCCGCATATCCCGTCTCCTGAGAGAAATCTGTCTTCTTCCAGAAGACGTCATTAAAGCGAGTTGGTTGAACAGTGACCACAAGTAATCCGCGTCCTCTTCCAGAGGGATGTGGGGATCTCCTGGAGATGGGTGTGCTGTATCACGGGGTGAGGATGGCTGCTGTCTCTTCAAGGGATGTGCCCTGCAGAGTATGCCATGCTCCGGTTTGCTTTTCCTCCTAGTTTGCAAAGAACATGATAGGCCAAGCCTCTGGTTTTACAGAGACTTGGATGACGGAAAAATGCAAAAACCCAACCTTGACCGGGATTGTCCTCTGTTAATTTGGTACAAAATACCGGTTTTACTCCTCCATAGTGTGGATGAATCACAGTTCCAGCCCAGAAGATCAATTTCCACGTACAAACATAGCCTAAGGTCTCAGGATTTCCTCCCTTTATTGCAGCTCTGGCCAATTTTGTTCTTGAGATAGAAACTGATGGAGAAAGGAAATGTTAAATTTGTGTGGGAGGGGACTAGGGCCTCTTCAGAGCCAGGCTGAGGGTTTTGCAGGCAAAGCCATAATCGCGGTGCCAGCGATAACAAGAAAGCATAAGCACATCACACGGGCTTCAAACCCAGTCAAAAATTAAGCTCGTTCTAAAAGAGCTCCATTTCATCTAATCTACTTTGTGGCCTTTATCTTGCCAAGACCAGGATGATTGCGGCCCACCTCGGTGCTATATGTATTCATTTTTTGCTGTGACAAGTTTCATATAGGTGACAGCTACCGAAGTGGCCGCGCAGGCGGGCTGGAAGCGGTGTTGCAGACTTCTGCTGCGCTGCCGGTGCACCGCTGGCTTGTCCTGAGAAGGGCCTTTCAGGTGCAATTTGCTCTTCTGGTTTGAGAAAAGCTGCCTGGCGGAAAAGGACCTGGGGGTGCTGGTAGACAGCCGGCTGAACATGAGCCAGCAGTGTGCCCAGGTGGCCAAGAAGGCCAACAGCATCCTGGCTTGTATCAGGAATAGTGTGGCCAGCAGGAGCAGGGAGGTGATTGTGCCCCTGTGCTCGGCGCTGGTGAGGCCGCACCTGGAATGCTGTGTCCAGTTTTGGGTCCCTCAATACAAGAAGGACATTGGGGTGCTGGAGCGTGTTTAGAGAAGGGCAGCGGAGCTGGGGCAGGGTCTGGAGCACAGGGCTGGTGGGGAGCGGCTGAGGGAGCTGGGGGTGTTCAGCCTGGAGAAGAGGAGGCTGAGGGGAGACCTCATCGCTCTCTACAGCTGCCTGACAGGAGGGTGCAGGGAGGGGGTGTTGGTCTCTTCTCCCATGTAGTTAGCGATAGGATGAGAGGAAATGGGCTCAAGCTGCGCCAGGGGAGGTTTAGGTTGGAAATTAGGAAAAATTTATTTACGGAAAGGGTAGTCAAGCATTGGAACAGGCTGCCCAGAGAGGTGGGGGAGTCCCCATCCCGGGAAGCGTTCAAAAAACGGGCAGAGGTGGCACTTGGGGACATGGTTCAGTCTGGTCTACCCTTGATTGGTTTAGTGTGGGCTTGGTAGTGTAGGTTAATGGTTGGGCTGGATGATCTTAAAGGGCTTTTCCAACCTAAACGATTCTATGATTCTATGACTCTATGAGATAAGTAGGCATCTGTCTAAGTATTTGCATGATTTCCTTCCATGCAACTAAGAAGCTCTTACGAGCGTTGCACGGTTTTCTCTCCCTGCAGCCGGGTGAGCAGGGGAACGCTGTTACCCTGCAGATGACGGCGTGCAGCGGTACCCACCGCGCCGTGCCACTGCAAAGCAGCATCTGGCCCCGCCGCGCGTGCGGGTGCAGCTGGGCACAGCCAGCCGGGCAGGTCCCCGTGTCGCTCCCCAGCGCCGCGCTCCCTCGACGCGTTTCAACCGTGCCGAATGTGCTGCGGAGGGTAGGCTGGCTGCAGGGCGCTGCTGCTCCAGGGGTGTTCTGCCCGGATCTGCTGAAATGGCCTCGTCCGTCGGGAAAATTCACTTGGTGAGCCTTCCAGGTGTCACCTGGGGCTTTGCACAGCGGTCACGGCTGAGGTGGAGCTTCTCCAGGGAGCGGCTGGTGGCCCCATCGGCTGCAAGCCGAGCCTTCGCCTCTTCCCTCTTATTTGGGAGCCCTTATTGCTGAGGAAATGTGCTGCCCCTCAGCTGCTGGTGCTTGGATGCTGTCAGCACAGCCAGTGTTACACAGCACATTTTAAATAACATTTAAGCCAGCAGAGCGTGTGGTACAGTAACCACAACCGTGTATATCACATAGGTCTATAAATATAAATGTGTGTACATATATATATAAAGAGAGAGAGAATAGACTCGGTGAGGAAGAGTACAAACAGCACTGGGATCACAGTTAAAATCCAGTATATTGAAATCGATTTAAACCACAAAGTGCAACAGGAGGCATTATAAATACCACAGTTAGCTATCACAGCCCATTTTGAACAGAGCTTTAGGAAACCTTGCCCAAGATTCTTTATGGCTGCGTGTGTGCCATGCAGCTAAGGAGATGTATATTCATCTCCAAAAAGCCTCGGTATTTTTTCCACGTGCTCCCTAGCAGCGCCGGGGCGCAGCGCCGCAGAAGCAGGCCTGGCACCGTATTGGATTACTAAAGCATTCCAGCCCCATTCTCACCCAAAGAAATGGTCTGGTTCCTTGAAAAATTAAAACCACTTTATTTTATTTCTCCTCTTACGATCCCCCGTCCGCCCCCCTCCGCCTGGCTGGGCTCTGCCACGGGAACGTGCGGGTTTGCAATACTGCTGCCAATTATCCACGCTCGCTAATGACACAATAGGCAAATTACACGTCTCCCTTCCTAATGAATTGGGATTGATGGCGACGGTGAGCTACCAGCGCAAAAGCAGCAACAACCCGTCAGGTTTCCTACACCGCTGCTGTCCCCAGGACAGCGGAACGCGGCAGCGACCTGCGGCCCTTCGGGTAACCCGGTGACTCCTGACATCATTTTTCAGGCTCTTACAGTTTCTGAGACCTCATTCCTCTCCTTCCCCCTCTCCCTTTCCCTTCCCCTCCCCGCCAAACCCCGTGCTCCTGCCTCGGCGCTCCTCTACATGAAGGTGCTGCAGATTTTGCTGCAGAGCTATTAAGTTCTTTTAGTTTCCCTGTGGATCCTATTAGCCAAAGAATTTGCTCCTTTTTCAGGGCTCTTTTTTATTATTTTAAATGAATACACTTCAAATTATGTATATATATACTTCTACTTTGAGATGTAATTTCAGAGTTGAGGCTATGCACACACACTTCTGCCTCTTTCTACCTCAAACATTTTTTTATATACATACATGTATGAAGAATCAGTTACTGAATTAAATTCCCTCTGTGCACTAAGTTCAATGAGCAGGCTGCTGCGGGCAGATTCAGCGCCGCGGCTCTTTCCCCAGCACCAGAAGTCTCGTTTCATGCCCATTCTCCCGTACCTGCCGTTTCTCCCCAGCCCCTCGGTGCAGATGCCGGCTGCCGGTGGGGCGAGGGTGGCTGGCTCAGCCGGCTGCCTCCTCTCGCAGCCCAGGGGCTTGAGCACATGTCCTGGTTTTGGCTGGGATAAAGTTAATTTTCTTCCTAGTAGCAGGCACAGTGCTGTGTTTTGGAGTTAGTAGGAGAATAATGTTGATAACACACTGATGGCTTAGTTGTTGCTCAGTACTGCTTATGCCAGGCAAGGACTTTTCAGCTTCCCATGCTCTGCCAGGGGCACAAGAAGCTGGGAGGGGGCACAGCCAGAACAGTTGATCCCAACTGCCCCAAGGGCTATTCCATACCATCCGGCGTCATGGGCAGTATAGAAACTGGGGGGGTTGGCCGGGGAGCAGCGATCACTGCTCGGGAACTGGCTGGGCATCGGTCAGCGGGTGGTGAGCAATTGCATTGGGCATCACTTGCTTTGGATATTGTTATTATTATAATCATTATTATATTGTTAGTATTATTATTTTACTTTATTTTATTTCAATTATTAAACTGTTCTTATCTCAACCCAGGAGTGTTTCTCACTCCTCCGATTCTCTCCCCCATCCCATCGGGGCAGGGGCAGTGAGTGATGGCTGCGTGGTGCTGAGCTGCTGCCTGGGGCTGAACTCCAACAGCAGAGCCGAGCCGAACCTGCTCGGAGAGAGCCTGCGGTCTGCAGCCCTGCCTCGTCGCTGGACGGTCCCTTTCCAGTGCTGGGAGGCCAAACACACGCCGGTCTCCGAGGCGCTGTCTGTAGAGCATGAGCAGATTTATTTCCGTGGCTCTTACATCTCAGCCCACGAGTCGGGGCTGTCACGGTCGCTGGGTGAGCTCCACGCAAACCCCAGCATCCTTCTGCCGTGCGCCCGGTGCCCTACGATCCGGTTCCTCTGCCATCGGCCCCCTACAGCCCTGTGCATCATTACCCTCTTCCTCCCGGTCGCGTCTCCTTCCTCACACTCAACCCGCACACCTCTCCCTTCTCCGCCCTCTCACGCATCCCTTCTCCTCTGCAGCCCCTGCCCCTCTCCCACTCCTCCCTTCGCGGTCCGCCGGGGCTTTGTGGCACACGCAGGGCTTCGCGTTCAGGCTGACTGCTGCTGCCTATGCACCCACAAGAAAGATTTGGTTGTGGTGGCTTCACAAAGCTCCCTTTCATTTTCGAGCGGCAGAGGGAGGCTGCACTTGTGGATCTGTCTGGCAAGCTGTTCCAGAAGGCATTTGTAAGAGGCAGACACGTTGCCAAGAATCTCATTATACATCCTGATTCACGGCGTGGTCCAGCCCTCAGAAGGATGCTCTCCAAACAGCCACCCCATAAACCGCACGCCGGGATCTCGGAGCCCAAGGAGATGCTTCTGTGGGGCTGGAGGGGATGCCAGCGACCTCGGGACCCCGCGAGGAAGCTCCCACTCATCGGCCAGGCTCACAAACCTCAGGGAGGAGAAAACCCACTGCCCAAGGAGGGCAAAGAAGAGGTCTGGGAGGGATGCGGGAGGAGGATGGAGAATCCGCACCAGGCTTTGCGCACCGCTCGGAGCAGGCTGGGAGAGGACTGCAGGAGTTCAGCCAAAACAGACACCCAGATGGGGCAGCCATCATCAGTAAAACTCACAGCTCCGTCTCTCTGTCTTGATTTAAAGAATTTCCACACGGCCAAGAGCCGAAGTGCGGAACTGCTCTCCCATGAACGCAGCTACTAGCAGCCTGATGGGGTCCACTAAGGGGTTAATGTCAGGTTACAGACAGAGATCCATCTCCATTTCAATGCCTCATTAATAATTTTGTGGTGAAACAAAGCAAAACCATCCAAGTTTGGTGACAATTTTCCCACAGTCGTACGCTGCTCTGATTCATTTTCGTCCACAGATTTGAGTGGTAATGGCCTGACCACAGAACATTTCCTGGGGATTAATCATGGCTGGGAAAGGGCTGCAACGCCGAACTGTGCTCCAGGTGCCCCCAGATTCTCCTTCTTTGTCAAGAATTAGCTGGTGGTGAGGTCACTCCTGCTCTGACTTCGCTGGTGCAATTATAAACCGATACGTGCTAATTAACAGCAGTGTTCAGACATCAAGGTGCCATGCTCGCAGCAAAGCCCAGGCTCAGGCTGTCTCTGCTCCTGCCCCATCGTGCCCGGCCATATGCTGCTCGCAGAGCGCGGATGCCCTGGGCACCGGCAGGCACGGGCGTCCTCCGGGAAGCCCCTTCCTTGCTCCCCTTTGTTCCCTGTCCCTCTCTTTCTGCTCCGCAACACCTGGGCACCAAGGTGACAGAGGGATTGATGGATGGATTGGGCGCTTTTTCTTTCTGAAGCCTGCAGAAATACCCTGGTTTCAGACACTCCGCTTTCCTTCCAATGAATGAGTCAAGCCTGGAAAATAAAGTCCCAGGACATCATTCAAGCAAATGCCTTTTTTCCGTGCATGAAGACGAAATTCCCTGTCAGAGCTGGTGTGGGAAGGGGTGGCTGCAAGGGGTGGCTCCGCTTGCCTGGCTGCCGCGCTGGGGAGTGGGCTGGGGCCGGGGCTGGCTCGGGGTGATGCCTGGCTCTGCAGGAGCCCCCCAAAATGCTCCCTGCACAGGAGCGAAGGTGCTCAGGGCTGGTACCTCCATCCCTGCTCGCTGGAGCCAGTGCAGCCGGGTTTTCCCCCGGCGCAGGCAGCAATACAGGTTGTTGGGGAAGGTCTGGGGCTGGTCCACAGGCTCTGTATGGACTGGATGAGATGGAAGATGTGTCGGCTCTGGTTCCTCGGCACTGCGGGCTGTGAGATCTCTCCCTCCACGCCTCGCAGGCCTGCTTTCCTTCAGAGACCCTGTGAGATGGTCTCTGCCTCCTGCGAGGCTGGTTGAGCTCCACCGCTGGCTCCCCAGCCCGTCCCCGCGTCCCTGCTGAGCCTCACCTGGACGGGCAGCTGCGGCTCCATTTTGGGGCTGCAAAGCGAAATGTGGTTCTCCAGCTCGGGGAAATGTTCATCCAGGTTCCAGTCCAGTTCATAATGCAAAGAGAAGCTGCTGGCAAAAGAGCTCTCCATCGCTCCTGGGCACTGTGGGACCCCTCGCTGGGCGCTGCAGCCGCCCCTCCACGCGTGCGGGTGGGCACGGGTGGGCACGGGTGCCCCGGGGGTGTCGGGAAGCCTTATGGGGACAGGTTCACCACGCTGCCTTTTTCTGCCTCCGACTGGATGCAACGTGCAGAAATAGCCCGAGAAAGGGAGCCCACGGGGTATTTCTGAGCTTCTTTCAGGCTCGTATTATAATATACAAATGCCAGGGGGGGGGAAAGTGGATTTCTGCAGGTTTCCAGCCCGCCGCAGCGCGAGCACCAGCCGCCGCAGACAATGGCCCCATCGCCGCTTGGGCTGAGGCCGGCGCTGGTTGGGGTTCCCCACTGCTGTTCCCATTCCGCGTGCCACATGTCTGCAGCTGGCTGCCGGCCACCGTGTCTGCGGGGAATGAATGCAGCTGAGTTTCCTACCCCGGCTCTGCCAAATATCTCGGGGAAGGGGGAACCGATGAATCCCCCCGCCTCCTTGCCCTCCAGACCAAGAGCTGACCCTGCCTGTCTGCTGCGGGAGCGTGCAGGCTGCAAGATGGAGGCGGCTTTTTTGGGTATAATTGCTCTGTTTTCCTGCCTGTTTTATCCCATTTTGTACAGTCTAGAATTAAACATCTGCCTTTCGAAGACTCCTTCTCGTTGCCTAGAAGATTCCTCAGTGCTGTGTCCCCTTTTAATTTCCTCCGGCGGTAGCGCTGCCTCCGGTCACCCTTTCAATTTCCAAGGCATCCCGGCACACGGGTACTTGCATCCACCTTTTGTGCCATGTTTTTGAAGTTGATATTCCATCTCCCTGCATGATCAAATCTTTTATTTCTGATTAAAGCTGTCGAAGAAACTGTTTCCTGCCTAGTGAAAATTCAGATTTAAAAAAAAAAATCTGCATTGGGCTAAAAAGTAAAAGTATCGTTTTCACTGACCTAAGTAAAGGAAAACAGCATCAGTGCAGGTTGATCCCAACTTTTCATCTCTGCTGCAACCTTTGCCTTTCCTCCTTCCACTTTTTTGTTATGATTGGCATATTTTGGGAAACATAAATCCGTGTTAAGTGGGCAGACCAAGAAATTTTCATTTTCAGAGTACCAAAACAAAATCCTCCTGGCAAGTTCAAAGGCAAATTTTGTTCCCCCGACTTTTGTAATTGAAATGTCCCATCAAAACCCATCCTGTCCTAGGGAAGGAAGGAAGGAAGGAAGGAAGGAAGGAAGGAAGGAAGGAAGGAAGGAAGGAAGGAAGGAAGGGAGGGAGGAAGGAAGCAAGCAAGCAAGCAAGCAAGCAAGCAATGTTCCTGTTTTGATCAAGCAAGAACAAGAATCATTATTAAATTCCCAGATAGCATCACATCACTCAGGGTATCAATTACCGACACCTCGGCAGACAGCACCCTCCTGCTTTGCACATTCTTAATAGTACAAACTTCTCTGCGAACAATAGGACTAAAAGGGAAAGAGGAAAGGACAAATTAAAAAGGCATGCTGTGAGCTTAAACTAAAGGCTTGACACTGTCAGTGCAGCCCATATGGAAAAAATAGACCTTTTCCATGGCATGGCAACATGTTTCTTCGTAGAGGGGATTGCACACACATGTAAAATATATGTGTGGATGAGGAAAGTGCACATGTAATAGATACTGCATCACTGCAGTGCCAGGTAGTTTCAAGATTACGAAAGCTGGGCAATTTAGTGCAGATATTTTATAGACTGTTGCTTCAAATAGCTTAAATATATCGTGTAAGAGAAGATAGCCAAGGCAGTAATGTTTGCAGCCAGTCTTGTTACGGTAATGAGGAGGGTAACTGGATCTGTAGGCTTTGAGAGGTAAGTCTTTTGGTGGCGGTGGAAAAGGGGTGTATTTTCCAACGATGCCTGGCACGGCGGCCGTGTGAGTTACAGGGCAGGGATGGTTGGCACCGGTGGGGTCGCCGGCGCTGGCTCCACCGAGCAGTAGGACCATCGGAGCCGCAGTGGTCTCCCGGGCTGTTTCTGCTGGCCGGCACAGAGCCGGCTGGGATGGGCAGCCTTGCAAAGCCATTCGCCTGTCCCCAGCGGCAACCGGGAGCGAGCGCTTGGAGGAGAGCAAAGTAAAACCCTGAGGCGCCCGCTCGGCCGCGCGGCGTCTGGCACAGCGCAGGGCGAGGAAGCCTTTCCCACGGCTTCGCAGCGCCCGTCCCATCACCAGCTCTCCCCGTCAGGTTTCTTGACCCAGGTGACCGCAAGGCAGCGATCGCGACTTCTGGGTTTAATATACATATTTATAGTACATGTGCATTTATTTAACAGGTCTGGGCCAAACAGCCGGCATTTGCCAAAAAAGAGACAATCATCCTTCATTTCACAGCTGTGACATCATCAGGTCATATTTCACGGATATGATGTCACTACTGCGCAATACGACTTTTTATTTTCAAAAGGTTTTTATTAATGCTGAGGTTTTTTGGTTTGTTTTTTTTTTTTTCCTCTGGTCTGGCCAGAACATCTGGAGCCGGGAAACTTCAGAGTCCAGAAATATTCACAAGATGTAGCAGACAGAATTACAACCCACAATATTTCTTTGAGCGAAAGAGAACAGATAACAATGTGGGGAACCGGTAGTCACAACCAACTGCTAAAAAATCAAAGCACAGCGGAGCGTGGGAGGGAGGCAGGAGGTGCGCCGGGCTGAGGACGGATCCTCGGCCGCCGCTGAGCAGTGATGCTCGGCTGCGGGAGCAGGGTGGGATACCTGGCTGGGGAGGGGACACCGCAGAGCCACGCAGGCACCCGGCGCGCTGGCAGAGCACGAGTGGCGCCTCCAGGGAGGAGAGAGGGCTGTCCCTCTGTTTTTCCAGAATAAAGGCATATTTCCTCCCCTACAGCTTCACAGATAGCGGAGAAACCTGGAGAAGCGGGGAAAGAGGGAGGGGAAAGGATGCTGTGGGGAGAGGGTCCGCTGGGCAGGCAGGAGGGATTAGGGAGGTGGGACGAAAGCCTCGGTGAAGGTGCAGCAGGTGAGGGCAGGGGTTTGGATGTGATGTGGCTCTGCAGGGCTCAGCGGCAGCTCCCGCGGTGCTCGGGTGCGGGGTGGACATCCCTTGGGGCACCTGGCACCCTCGCCGGGAGCTGCATCCTGCATCCCGGGCTTCGTGGCGGCTGCAGGGAGCGCGTGCCTTCCTCCCGCGGGACCTCCCGCCTGCAGCAAAAGTTGTGGGACGTGCAGAGCTGAAGCAAGGTGGTAGAAGGACTTGGGTGACTATTAATCTGGAATCTCTAATTAATATATTCCAGCTGCATCCCTTTTGGGTTCCCTTTCCAGCAGCACTCGTGCAAGCAAGCACAAAGAGTCCCAGACAATAGATGTTAAATGCTTTTTCCATAAGCCTTCGCAGCAGAAGCTGGAATGCAAAAACATTACTGTCAGGGGAAAATACCACATAACTGATGTGACCAGCCCATCTCAGACTCCAAGCAGTGGGTCACCTACTACGTGCCAATCCCGATAAATGTCATTGCCTAATTCTGAACAATAAATAACGGCCTGAAAATGGCAGTCTTTGTGCCGCTCCGCTCCCTTTCGTCTTGCCAGCAGACAGGCTTCTTGTAAACCATTTGGCCGCCTGCACCAGCGGTCTCCAAGCGTTGCTGCGTGGGTAGATGTTTGCCACCTTGCTAAATACCCCGGGAGTTACAGGGGACGCACAGCGGACCCGGCTGCGGGAGGGCTCGGTGCCTCCTGTGAGGGAGCCGGGGAGAGGAGAGAAAGGTTGCAGAATTAAGACTGACAAGCTGACGAGATAAACTGGTCAGATAAAAGGATGACAGAAATAATTTTACACGGCATTACTGTGAAAAGCTAATTTATACACAGATGAGTCCATGACAGACTCAGTGGAGGGTGGCAGACGAGCGGGGAATGAAGAGCACTTCATTTATTCTCTGAAACAGGAGGGGGAGTATTAGGAGCTGGCTGCCTGGGACATCTTCTCTCTGTCTCTCTTTCTATTTCAAAGTTATCAAACTTTATCTGGTTCCTTTTCTGCAAATTAGCAAGGCCAGAAGAGAAAGAAAAACACTGAATCCATCAATGTTCCTGCTTTTTGCCAGGCACACCGGTGAGACGTCAGGATGATTTTGCAAAACAGAGCCTTGATTTTCTCCTGCAAAAAACAGGAAAGCCACCAAGTTTTCACACCATGCGGAGATTTTACTCTGCTTTTAAATCAAGCCAGAGTCATCGTTTCTCCCTTTTTGGCTTTTGTCAGCTTGGTTGGATCACTGGGAATTGAATGAGTCTCTTCTTCTGGTGGTGTTCAGGCATGGCTGCTGCCGCTTCGGGGCTCAGCAGAGAAATCCTCTCCCCATTTCTCCGTTCGCCTTCCCCGCAGTGCAATGCCCCATCAGGCAGGAGCCTGCAAGGTGCCCAGGGCAGGCAGCAACCACCCCTCGCTGGAGATGGCTGCAGGGAAGATGCAAACCCCGCGTCCTACATCCGCCGCGTGCACCAGGACAGGTCCCCCTGGGCACGGCGGGGTCTCCGTACCTGCCCGAGCACCCCTGCCCTGCAGACCCCGCTGCCTGCAGCCCTGCGGGGCAGCCCCTGCTCCCCAGTGCTCGCGGGGCTGGGAAGCAGCGGGATGCAGGCACCAGCATGGGCAGGTGCTGGCAGAAGAGGCAGTAAATGATGGGGGAGGGATTTTCACTTCATATTTTATGCAAAACTGACACTTTCAGCCCAAGGAGAAAAGCCGCGTCCAGCCTTCCGTACAACACAGACACGGGGAGAGTGGGCAGGATCCCTCCCAGGGGGAGCAACCGGCTGCAGGCAGCCGGAGAGCAGCGATCCCGTTATCCCATGGCTGGCCCGGCAGCCGCAGGGAGCGCCTGGCAGGGAGAGCCGCTCTCCTGCGCCCTGCTCGCTTTCCTCGGCCACGGCAGAACAGGCTGGCTGTTCTGCAGCTGCCAGAACAATAGTAATAATACTAATAAACCCCCTTCACTCTGAATACTGCGGGCTGTTGGCAGGTCCTTCTCACACAATTAGCATTTCTCCTCAAGCAGGGGGTTCACAGATTGCACATGCTGGTTAGTGTTTTGCAGAACAGACTGAAACCAATATGGCCCTCCCTGTACCATCAGCTAAAAGTGGCTTCCCACCAGGATGGGCCCAGCACGGCTTCCACCGGCCCGGCCGGAGGGAGAAGCCCCCACCCCGGGCACAGCCCATTGCAGCAGTGGTGCCAGGGAGGAGCTCTCTCACCTCCCCAAAATACACCCCACCCCCCCCCCCCAACAGCAGCCAGCTCACGTGTGGGTAACACTTAGAGGGGGACGATACCCGCTGGAGAGTCCCATGCAGTGTGGGGGCACCTTCCCCGGCACGCAGCGGCTGGACTGCATGCAAACTACTTGGCCTGGTTGCAATAAGGACATTTTGCAGGACTGGCTTCTGTCCCTTTTAGGGACAAAGATGGCCCTGCAGGCAGCGGCAGAACGGCTGAGCAGAGGGGAAGACACTGCTCCTCCTTCGGTTAGGGTCAGGGACTGACCCTTTCCTTGCTCAGGGAAAAAAAGAAGTGAATATTGGTGGGGTGCAGGGTTTGGAAAAAGGGTTGTGACTTACGGAGAGCTCAGGGGTCAGGTCTCCGCGCACAACTGTCCTGGTTTAGAGAGGGCAGGGTGGATCTCTGCAGGCTGCCGCTGCTTATAATATTACCGCTCATCAGCTTGACGATGACAAATAATCCTGTGCAGACCCTGAGCCCGCTGCAGATTCCAGATCAAACAGGTGAACCGTGCTGGTGGCTCCTATCAGTGCCTTTGCCCAGCTGCAGCGGGCTCGGCACATGCATCCAGTTAGTGCGGCTCAGCTGATGCGTGGTACCTCCTTAAACCGGAATAACCCAAACTCGCACTACATCCTCAAAGTGACGCTTGAAAGGAGCCTTAAACTCCTGTCTGTCTGTGTAGGCTGGACTTGTAAATCTCGCAGTAGATGCTGGACTCACATCCACGCTGTTAAACCAATATAAGCCCATCCAGACAATAGCGTGCACCATGATTAATTGCCTTGCTTTAAAACTCCTATTTATAGACAAGCGCTACAAGCACCGTGACAGTGATAACGTGGTCGGCGAGGCTCCTCCTCCGGCAGCTCGGCGAGGCTCTGCAGCTAATCCCATTAGCCTCAGGCCGTCCCCGGGGCTGCGGAGCACTGTCAGCTCCCTTGCCCATGCCATGGTGTTACCCCGCTCCTCGCCCTGCCTCACCTCACGCTCCGACCGGGGACCACAGCGGTCTCCCTGGGGCTCGGTGGGCGCCAGGGATGCTGGGGATGCCGGGGCGGCTGTGTTAGCTGGCCACAGGGCTAAGGAGCTTTAACCAGAGCTCGGTGCCTCTGGGAAACTGGGAACAGGACCCGAGGGCACGTGTGATCCTTGACCTCGCATCACCCCGGAGCCGACACTGGAGTCCGGCAGTGTTTGATTTCCTGGGAGGCTCAAGTACCAGCCGTGGGCTCCTCCGGGGTTTGCCTGCAGTCAGTGCTCGGGAAACACGCTTGCAAAGATGCTAGAGACCTATTACAGATCCAGATTTCAGCAAGCAGCTGGGCGTGCTCTTTGGGAACGGTGTGTTTGGGTAGCAATGCTCCACATCAAACAGGTTTCTACCCTACGAACATTTTTCTTTACCGTACATTTTTCTTTAAAACAAACAAAAAAAAAGGAACAAGAAAGAAATCCATTCCACCCTCTGCTTTTATTTTCTCTTAAGCCCCAGATCTTATCAACAAAGCCTCCTTCCTTTCTGGACAGCCTGCGGGATACTGAGTGACAGCACGGGGGATGAAAAGGACAGGTCCCTTTGAATGCCAGCAGCTGAGACGCACCGCAGTCACTCCCAATTTGATTTATACAACATGGGCTGCTTCTTCCTTTTCTGCTGGCTGGGTCCTGCTCCCATGGGCTGTGCTGGCGGGTCCCCACGGGACACGGATGCCGAGCTGAACCTGCGTTCCTGGCCGAGATGTGGGCAGGCAGCCCATGCCAAGGGAGGTCTGAGGGGTATCGCTGCCGGAGAGCATCCCGCATCCCGCATCCCGCATCCCGCATCCCGCATCCCGCATCCCGCATCCTGCATCCCGCATCCCGCATCCCGCATCCTGCATCCTGCATCCCGCATCCTGCATCCCTGCTCTCCCCGCTCCTCCCCTCAGCCTGTCCCGGCATGCGGGCAGCATCAGGGCAGGGGTGATGGCAGGGAGGGGATGACAACAGCTTGACCATGCCGATCTGGTCAAGGTGGTGCCGAGAAATACCTGGCAGACCTGCCTGCCTGCGGGTTTGTCTCCAGCAGCTCCCACCAGCAGCCTCCCACCCCTTCCCCGGGCAGCCGAGGTCAGGCAGCAGGCAGGTCTCCTGGCCAGGGGGCTGCCGAGCCTCCCCCGAGCTGCATTTCCACCCTGTGGATTTTGCGGTGAATAAATATCCTGTGTTTATGCTGTTTGGCTTCAGTGGGATATGAACGCGTTCGGTGGGGAATAACCCCCCCATACACACACAGAGACACCGAGGCTGGGGAGAGCAGAGGGGGAGGGAGCATTTACACACGCACACAAAACAATCCCTATTTGTCTCCGAAGACAGACCCCACTGTTGGGTTTCCTGGGGTCACGCAGCTGCATGAACATGTGGAAAAGAAATGTATCTCTCCTAAGCACTGGACATACATGTAATTCAATATATTGCTCCCATGTGCAAGAAATCCACCAAACTGGCCCCATTTCAAATCACAGGGAAATACAGAGTATCAGGGACAGAGGCAAATCCACTCCTAATTCAATTCTTTATTTTATTTTAATTGTGTTGGACTGCAAGAGGTGACGGAGGTCGCATGGGTCTCTTGGGGCACCCGGCTCTCGGGGGACACAGGCAGCGCAGGGTGGGGAGCTCCCACCGTCCCTTCCAGGCACCGGTGCTCGCGGTCACACCGTGCCAGCGGTGCAACGCCGTGTCTGACACCGCCGGTGAGGTGCCACGGGGACCGCCAAGTCCTGAGGCGAGCTCTCCTGGACCCGGGAGCGGGAATGCCTACAAGCCCTGGCTCTTCTCCTAATCCCTGCCTGCGTCCTGCCACAGTCAAAAAAAAGGGGTTCACCCTGATTTTTGGCGTGGGCTCTCCCAGGAGCACTAGAAAGCCTTTTCCCTGGGATTTTGGTCCCCAGGAATCACCTTCCCCGTGCAGACACACACCCCAATGCCTCGGCGTTACACCTGCAGCTCCCTCGGAGGAGGCTGGGCTGGGCTTGCCAAGCCGGGAGGAAAGCCTGTTTGACTCTCGCTAACGACGCGACGAGGACGTGAACTGCACTTACCTCATCTGAGCCTTAAATGGATTTTTCCATTAAGAGAGGATTTTTTTTGTCTTGTTTTATTGAAAAGGAATTTGCAGTAATTAGCTCTTACGGGGGATTTCACTGTTCTCTCTCCTCCTCTAAAGCATAAAACACTTATTACAACACATTGTTTAATGTGATATCCACTGCCAGAGATTTTTCTTTCCTGGTGCGATGATCAAGCCCTGCCTTTGCACTTCAAGGCCCTAAATCTTCCTGCAGACCTGAGCCGTGCCCTGGTCCCTCTGGCTGGATCCGCATTTATCTTTCCCCTGCCGTCCTCCACGCAGCTGGAAATGAGAGAGCTTGTAAAATGAGGCTTTTTTTTTTTTTTTTTTAATTTCCCTATGCATTGTCAGATTATCATTGGTAGAAACTTTCTGTGTCCACTTCCATGGTCGCCGGGAAAGCAACTTCCCATCACTGAGCCACGGAGAGCAACTTTTCCCTACGGACGTCTACCTCTCCCACCGCCTTTGCCTTTGTCAGGCTGGCCTGTGTTTAGATGGCTGGGCTTCGTCTTCCTCCTTGGAGAGCAGGCTGGGAGCGGGGCAGTCAATCCCTGCCCACTGGCTCCCGCTGCCTGCACCGCAGAGGGGAGGCAGGCGCTGGCACGGGCAGGACAGCCCCTGCCTGGGGACGCGAGGGGCTGGAGACAGCACTGCACGGAGGAGGAGGAGGGCTGGGGCTCGGGGGACGCGACCGTGCCACCGCCTGGGGCTGGGGCAGCAGCCGAGCTGGAGGGCAGAGGTGAAGGGCTTGGATGCCTGCATCCTCCAGACGGGATCTCGCAGGAGGAACCCGCAGGCAGGTGACCAGGGCTGGCCCCAGCATCCCTGGGAGAGCGCGGGCTGTGCCCCGCCGGACGGAACCGCTTGCGGGGGGTCAGGACAGCAGAAATACCCCGGGGGGCTGGGGGAAAGATGCAGCAGAGGGATAGTCCTATTTTTAACTCTGCGGATGTTTCCATAAACATTCAGGCGCTCTTCCACATCTCTTAATTAATTTAAATGAAGAGGCCTTGGGACACTTTGCATAAAGGGGCTCCCTCTTCTTGCTCCAGCGGTGATTTGCCAGCTCGGCATCTCACCCAGGGTTGCTGTGAGCTGGTACCAAAACCCGTGTTGAAAGGAAGCAGTTGGTGGTGCTGGCTCTGGCCGCAGCCACCAATATTAATCCTTTACAGCCCGCAGCCAAGAAGGCAGGAGACACTATGCACGCACACCTTGCGAGCTTGGCTGTCCGGGACGCTGCTGGGAGCTGGTGACACAGCCCCAGCGCCTGTCCCTGCAGCGGGGCACGAACCGGGAGCCCAGACCTCGGCTGTAGGTTCACACCATCACGGGTGACACAGCCCCAGCGCCTGTCCCTGCAGCAGGGCACGAACCGGGAGCCCAGACCTCGGCTGTAGGTTCACACCATCACGGGCACCTTCTCTGAATATCCAGCGCGCACCCAAAGACCCAAACCTCGCCTGTCTCTTTCCAGCAGCCCCCAGGACCTGCAGCCGGCCACCCATCCCACACCAGCACCCCTGAGGAGACTCATGCTCCTGGAAAGCCCTGTTAGGACCCACCAGGCTGTCTGTCCTGCTCCAGGATGCCAACAGTCCCCCATTCCCTGTGCTGCCCTGCCGGAAAAATTTCCCTGATATTCCTTTTCTCATTTCCATGCCTTTATATTACTCATTACAGCCCCTTGGGCTAACCTAAAGAGCTCCCCTCCCTCCTTGGCGTTCCGGCTCTAAGGAGACTCGCAGATGGTTCTCGCATCGCTCCCGCCATCGGCTGCCCGCGCGAGACGTAGCGAAGTTGTTAATGCAGTTGGGCGTCGTACGCGTTAGCTTCGTTCGAGCGCAAAGATGAAAAACACTATGTGCTGCGAGCGCTTATTGTTACTATTATGCGGCCCTTTTAAACTTGCCATATAAATCATGCCCTCCAGCTCCTTGATTATGTTCCTGGTTCTCCTCTGAACTCTCTCCAATCCATCAGCATCATTCCAGGAAGGAGTGCAATATCGCAGGTGCAGCTGGGGGAGCCTTTCTCCAAGAGCCTCTGTTCCTCCGCAGGTCCCAGCACGATGGCCGGCTCCAGCGGTGCCCACGCAGCCCAGCCGGCACGCGGGGACCTTGCCGGGGGTGACGCCGCGGCTGCAGAGGTGCCCGGCCCCGCGCACCGCGCCTGCAAAACCAGCGCGTTGCCAGAGCGATTTCAGACAATGCTTTGACGTTAACAGCTTCTCTGGTTGCACTGTCATTTCCCATTAGAGGCCTTGGTAACTAGCATTTCATGAGGCTTTGCAGAATAATTTGTATGTTTAATACACCTCAAAAGCCCATGTTGGGCTGCAATTAAGGCAGGGGGGAGGGAGCAGAGAGAAGAGGAAAAGCCTACCTCCCGCTGGTTGCAAAGAACCTGCTGCTTTCTGCAGAGGCCTGCTTCGATTGAGGATGCCAGGAAGCTGGAATTAGAGGCGAAAGCGTAATTTGTCATTTGCAAGTGTAAGCCAAAGACGGGGCTGGTGAGGAGAGAAATGAGAGACCTGGGAGCTCCTCATGGGAAATTACCATTTAAAGAGCTGAGCTGTCCTGGCCCGCTGGCAGCTGCGGAGCTGGGCTGGTGGCCGAGAGCTGGGGACACGGGACCGTGCGGGATGGCGAGAGGGGAACAAGAAGCCGGGCAGAGCCGTCGCGCAGGTCCCTGCGGAGGAGATGCTGCAGCCTGTGCCCAAAACCAGCTCCGCGCGGGGAATAGGAAATTCATTTCCCCGAGCACCACTAGGCAGCTTGCCTTTGCCTCTCTTTTGCTTTTGTTATACGCAGATGTTAGAGAAAATAAACACTGTTAGAGAAAATAAACCAGTTAGGCAAAGACTGCTCCGTCCCCGCTCCGGTCCTCGCAGGAGCCAGGTTTCGGAGCTGCACACCGGCGTTTATTAACTCGTCCCGTCGGCAAATAGAAAACCAGCCGGCGATGCAGTCGCAGGGAACCCACAGAGCTCTCCTTATTTCAGCAAATGCAAACACTGCTTCACGTGAGGAATTATGAACTGCTGGGAGTAGCAAAGTCGTGAGTGAATTATGCAGTGTGATTTATTCTCTGGGCTCGACACCGATCCAGATTTGGCTGCCGATGGAAGGGATTTTCCACTCATTTCAGCTCGCGCAGGACTGGCGCCTTGGCTGGAAGGTGGCAAATGCTGAGCGTGACCCGCACGTTGCCGTGGGCAGAACCAGACCCACGTGTCCTCCTCCGGCGGTCGTCACGCGTGGACCTGCCAGATGTCCGTGGTGCAGGAGCGTGGGGAGGACAGGGACAGGCATCTCTGGTGACGGGGATGCTGCAGCTCACCCACCCACCAGGCAGGAGGGTTTACTGTGGGAATAAAGCTGAATCCCCATTGTAAAATTGTGCAGATTAAATATTTTTAAAACCTAATCAAAAGTAACAGTGTGTGGGAGCCAGGCACACTCAGAAGCTGTCAGAAATATTCTCTTTTTCCTTAGGGGCTGCATCAGAGGGTGCCAGCTCCTTCCTGAGAATCCTCGTTTAATTGTGTGGGAATTCGCCTTAGGCAGAGCCGAGACGCAGTTGTTTCAGCAGCACAGGAGCCGTCTTGCAGAGTCCATCAGGAAACCCATGAGCAGCTCGGATGGCTCCTGAGCAGCAGAGAGGTGAGACCATTCAAAGTCAAGTTGCCACCGAGCCTTGCAAAACCATCCCAGCCTTACCCACCGCTCCTTCCAGCCCTGCCAGGCTCCCCGGGCAAAGGTAACGCTGCCGTTACCTCCGTAATGTGCTTGTCCAGGTTAACCTGGGACTCATCAGCCAGAGACGTAATGCTCCTTGCCATGGTCCCGGGCGACCCGCAGTGCTGACCCATGCCAGCTCTCGCCCAGTGCCCCGTGCTCACCCCGGCTCACGGTCTGCGGGATTGATGGGGGCGAACACGGTTCCACGGAAAATTTGAACCAATGGAACCATGCTCAGCTTGCATCGTACCCCCATGTCTTGTACTCAGCACCTGGGTGTAGAAAACTTTTAGTTTCCACGGTTCATGTTTTCTTTTGCTTTGTTGTGGATGACAAGCAAATGGGGCGTCTTCACCGAGTCCATGCTACCTCTCCCTGCCGCTGTGGCACGGGGTCTGCTTATTGGGGCCGTATTTTACTGACACAGGCATGAACCCCCTTCCTTGCCCAATTCCCAGCTCAGCTTTCCAGGCCTTTTTCAGAAGAGGCTTCAGCAAGGAGCTCCTGCCTTTCCCAGCACAGCCTCCTTCTCCAGCCCAGGAGTCCTCACCAGGTCTTGTCTAGAGGATTGTTTTTCTGTGCTCTACTTACGTCTGCTCCTCCCAGTTAATCTCCCAGGGTTGCCCCCCACAAATCCCCCGAGCTCTGATTTATGCCCTTCATATACTTGTAGATAGTTATCATATCTTGCCATGGATGTCCGCTAGCCCAGCTAGGCAGATTTAGCTCTTTTAATCTCTCTTCATAAGTCAATCCCTTCAGCCGCTTAATCATTTTTGTTGTTCTCCTCCAAATTCCCAACGAGATGGTTTGTCTTGCAAGCGCCTGATGCATGGTCATGTATTTACAAAAACCTCAGCAGCTTAACGCAGAAATAACACTGCACGGAGGTTGTTTACTCACCTGCAACCCACAGAGTCATTAAGCTCCCGATGAAATGCCAGGCAGCTCCATGTGCTGCTGGCACGGGTCGGAGCCCCCGCCTGGCGCGCTGGGGACGATTTGGCTGCGACGGCACGGAGATGGGATGGAGTTTGGGGAAGCTGGATGGCCCTTGTGGGGGCCACGTCTGAAAGGGGACGTGCCCCAAGCTCTGCCAAAAAGATCTTTCATGGCCAAAAAACCTCGACCGCTCCAAATACCCATTGCCAGGCGTGGTGGCAAGGATGTGGCACACAGGCGCAGCCCAGCCGGGCGAAGGTCACCCAAACGCCGAGCCCCGTGCCGCACTCACTGGGTTGTGTCACTCTTTTCTAGGACAGCCCAGAGAAGATGTGACGAGGGAGCTGCTTTCTAATTGCTTCTCTGGCCCAGCTTTATTGCGTTTCTTTTAGAAGTGGGAGGTCTGCGGGTAGTGTGTGAAGGCTGGGAAAAGCCACCTGGCTGAGGGGCCCGTCGGAGAGGAGCAGGGCATATGGAAAAGGTTCAGGCAGGCTTTGATCCTGGTGGAGTCGTTCGGAGGAGGACAGGCAGGCGGTGGGAGTAGCCAGAGCGGGGAGGGAGCACAGACAGGCTCTGTCCTCGCTCCGAAACATCAGAAAACACATTTAAGGCTTCATGAGCAAAATATTCCCGCTGCCCCTGAATTCCCTGGTTAGCAAACACGCTCGTGCTTGAGTTTACAGCCCAGGAACCGCGGGCCGTGGGCTGACAGCACAATGGAAAAGTTTTCACCATTTTTTCCAGCCTCCAAAATGCAGAGGGGAAGCCACCCCCCCAACTCTTCAAACCAGGTCGCTGGCACTCAGGCTGCGGAGCTGGGGGAAGAGCGTGCATCTCCCAGCACGCTGGCGTGTCGGAGATTTTGTGTGCAGGAGTGGGGCGAAGGAAGAGTGAGACGAGATGCCTGAGCTCTGGAGACCTTCCAGAGGAGGGTTTGTTGGTCTGGGAGGCAGGAGAAGACCTCAGGCGGCTGCCCAGCCTCCCCTGGGCAGAAGGGTTCCTCTGATGCCTGTTCCACCAGCGCTAGGAAGGCAGAAACAGTCTCAAACAAATTGCACGGTGATAAATAAGGCCAAGGGCAAGAGATGGGGTGTGGGTGCATGGGGGGGGACCCTGGGGAGAGGAGGCGGGAGGGCTGCGCAGCGTGGGGGCTCTGCGATGGGTGCAGAGAGGCCTCGGAAGTGGCTCAGTGCAGTTGGAAGGGAAAAAGGGAGGATCCTGGCCACGCAAAGGGATTTTCAGGGAGTGATTTTTTTTTTTTTCTCCCAACCCCAGCACAGCAAAAAGCACAGCAAACCTTATAGCTGAGGACAAGGGGGCTGGTCCCTGCCTGTCCCCACATCTCAGTCCAGGAGGTCTCGCTGGGGTGCGAGGGGCCCTGGTAGCACCCCAAAGCTGAGCAGACTTCATCGCCGTTTCAGACGGGGGTGAACCTGTGAGCAGACCAGGATTAGGGTTTCACCAACGAGCCCCAGCAGCGCTGGGCTGGCTGGGTGGCAGAGTTGACGTTTTTCAATAACATCCCCCTCCCTCTTCCTTCCCTGTTCCCTGATATTTATTATTTCCGTCATAATGCCTTTTTCATTATGAGATAAAAAAACTCTCCCACTCCCCCTAATTGGAAACAATAGCTGCCCAGCCTGCCAGCCTCCGCCGATGGCTTTGCTAAAGCCACGGGCTCGGTTTTGATAAGCTCCTGTTGCAGCAGTGCACTCTCCTCCCTGTGCAAAGGGGCTGGTCTCGTGTCCCTGGGGACGCGGAGGGGGTCCAGGAGGGTGGCTGAGCCCCCCAGGCTGCCCGAGCCCCCCAGGCTGCCCCACGGCAGGGCAGGAGCACGGTCTGCAGAGGGGCCGGGCTGCCCGCACCACGGAGCATCCTCAGCGCTGCCCTTCCTGGGCTCTCAGCTCGGTGCTCCCAAATCCACCCCTGGTTCAGAGGGGCAAATTATAAGAAAAGGAATAAAAAAAAGCATCCAGTCCAGGAGACCCGCCTGGGCTTTTACAGCAAAGCTGTTAGTGATGGGTAATCTCCTCTTTTCCTGGGAGGCCAGAGCGCATTAGGATGAAAACCCTTCTGGAGTAAGGTGCGCCCAAGTGTAATCCAGCAAATCACGTACCACAGCCCTTCAAATCTGCTCATCAGCCCTCGTACTTCCAGAGCTCTGCAAAGATCATTTAACGGGGGAGCGATGGAGGTCTGGGGACGAGGACCCGTGCATCCCATCACCGCCACCGCCCGCTGGAGCTTCTGGCTCCAGCCTGTCCTCGGGACCAGGCTGCACACCCCGGGACCAGGACGTTGGACGGTGCCGTGCCGGAGCAGAGGTCCTGAGGCTCGAGGGCTCAGTGCGGGACAGAGAGGAGCCCTGGCACGGCGTGCGCTGGGCTGCACGAGCACCGGGCCTCCTGCTTGCCTGCAGCCACCTTAGACGGGAACAGGCGGCCCCGAGCAGATCCCCTGCAAATCTCGCTGCTGGCTGCTTTCATTTCAGCTGCCGAGCCATAAACCTGGTTCTTCCCCTTCCAGACATCAGTTCGAAGGTGTTGCTGTCCCGAGGGCAGGGGAGAGCAGCCAGAACAAAAGCCCGACATCGCGGCTGGACCTGGGCTGGACGTGTGGGGTGCGGGGTGGAGCTGCACCCAGCCCAGCGATTCGGGACCTCCGTCCCCAGCACCCGGGGTTTGCAGCCAGGGCTTCCGAGGCAAGTGGCCAAACTCAAGCGGGAGCCCAATCCAGCTCCTCCTTTCCCCAGAGCTGGCAGCAGCCGGCGAGCCTTCCTGCGGACCCCACGAGCCGACCCTTGGAGAGCACAGCGGGAGCTCGGGAACCTGCTCCTTCCCGGACACCGAACAGCCCCCGCTTCCCCAGCCCCTCCGTCTAATGGAAACTCTATCTCTGCAAACACTTGCTCCCTTTATATCTTTCTCCATTTTTTATGGGGAGGCCTTGGAGGAGAGGGAATCGGAGGGGGCTGGCACTTCCCCCCCCTCCCCCTTGTCTTTCCAAAAGAAAGGGATGCAGCTGGTGAGGCAGCAGTTTCTGGAGCAGTATGGATGGGGTGAGAAAGTCATTACCTGCCTTGGGTTTCACTGTGGGAATGGCTGCACCTTCCACTGGGAAACACTTGTGTCTGGGGGGACTTGAGAGGGGGAAGCGAGGGGGAGGTGGGGGCAAAGGGGCAAAAAAAGTCTGTAAAGCAAAAAGAGAAGAAAGAAAAAGAGGAGGGTTTTGGGTTTGGTTTTTTTTTTTTGCATGTAGACATGTAGAGTCTGAAATAAATTACCTGTCTCCAAAAAACAGCGCATTAGGAGGAATAATCGATCGAACACGCCACAAACTCTTATTTTATGGCTCTGTAAGCCTGACTGGTGCTGGGGAGTGGGGGAAGAGAAAAGCTGTTATACGCAACAGAGGGGACACTTCAGGGGATGATTTTTGTCTTGCCTTTTTTCTTTTCTTTCTTCTTTTTTTTCTTTTTTTGTTCCTCTCCTCTCTCATTTGTGGTTTTGGGTTTTTTTTGTTTCACTTTTTTTAATCTCCCCTTGGGGACTTTCCCCTTTGTTCTGTTGGGGGGAAGAGAACTGGATTGTGTTTCTCTTGCTCCTGACTAAAAGAAATTACATCAGCCCAATGCACTGAAGCATCTCTTCCCCTCTGCACTCCTTACCCCTCCCTTCCCTGAACTGCTTAGTAATTTAGAGGTTAATAAGGGATTTTTTTTTTTTCCCCTATTTGTGATTATGAGGGATGGAAGCTTGGCATGGCGGTGGCAGAGAGGAAGCAGCGGGATGCATCCATCTGCAGAGCAGGGGCTGGTTTCTCTCCACAGCTTGCAGTGGTCCTCGTGGAGCATCCTGACCCCTCACTGTACCGCTCCTCCGGCACCCCCGGGCACCAGCCCATCCACAGGGACAGCTTTCCTGCATCCCTTTGCACCGGGGCTGCAAACCATACCTGGAGCTTTCCCTGGTGAGATGGCAGCGAGACAGGGTCCTCAGATGGGTCAAGGGCCTGGATTCTGCATCCCCCATCCCAAAAGCCACGTGGGCACCTCCCCGTCTCACCGGCGCGTGGGCAAGGAGCCGCAGGCAGCCCCGAGACCTTCCAGGCTCTCGTAAAGTGGCCGGAGCCAGGAGAGCAAGCACCGTGCCGAGGCGGAGAGACATGAGAACAAAGGGAGCAGAAATTAAAAGACAATTTCCAGAGCCAAAAATAAATATGTGAACAAGAACAAGAACGCGGCAGCAGTCAGGGGAACGTGAGGATTTCTGACAAGTTCCCAGCCTAATAGTGATATTTGCCAGGAGGGTCATTAACTCCCCCAATGGGAGGAGACATTCCGCTTTTTCGGAAGCCCCTGGGTCATTTCCTTGGGTTTTTCCACCTCCCTGATGCTCCGTTCCAGCACCCCGAGGGGCCGGGTTCGCAGCTGGCTCTGCCCCGAGGGAGGACAGGCTGCAGGAGCAGATATCCATGCTCCTTTGCCCATTTCCCAGTGATTTCCAAGTCTTCCAACAGCCACCTGAGGCTGAAGAGCAGGGTCCTGGGAAAGCAGTGGTGGGCCCTCTGGTTCGCAGCCATCCTGGAGAATTGGCAGCTGCAGTGGAAGTGCTAAAAGCAACAGCTGAGAGCCAGGGCTGAGGGAAGGACTCCAGCCTCAGGGAGGAGCGGGTCTGGAGCAGGCTTGGGGCCGCTCTCTGTCGCGAGCAGCGACGTGCACTGAGCAAGCCCTGCGTGAAAACCATTTCTTCTGCGGCCGTCGTCAGAGCGCAGATTTTCCCAGTCTGCCCAGACCAACGGGCCACAAAGGGACCAGATTTCAGGGGAACCGAATGTCAGGCAAGTTGTTATTCAGCTAAACATGGATTTAGGGACACGCTCTTGCCCAGTCGGGAAAGTCCCTCCTGCTGCCTGTGCAGCGGCAGGGGAGGCAGAAGCACTCGGCTTCCCCGAGGAGACCATAACCAGGCAGCCAGCCAGCGTTGGCAGTGTGTTACGAACGCCCTAAATCTCACTAGAAGAACACAACCACCTTGTCGAGGCCCAAAGCTCAAGGTCACATTGCATACCTGGAGCCAGGCACGCCAACCGCAGGTGAGTCAGCCGCTCTGGGAAGATCCCGTGCCTTACCCGAAGGTGCTCCGCAGGAGACATCATTAACCTTAAGGATTCAGCCGACTTAATCCCCTGCTTGTGTTATCCATAATTAAAGTTGCACTGAGAAAATAAATCTTGTTCCCCACTAATATGACGGAGGAGCGTGTTAAATTATGGCTCAGTTTATCAAATGATTGCCCAATGCAGCTACCTTCTTTAATAACTTATGATAAAACATGTCATAAAATGATTTGGGAATTAATACCTACTGGATGATGCTGTGACAAACTGCTATAATATGTTTCGCTACAGGAAGGTGCGTGTTCTTGTTTTATTTAAAGAAGCTGCAAGTGGATTTAGTGTTCATGTAAATAAGGGGCTGATTGACAGGCGAGGGCTTAAGAGAGCCCGTGGGTGGAAGAAGGGAATTGCCCTCTCAGCTTTGCCAGCGTTACCTTCTGGTACTCCCCGCTCCCACACTTTTCCACTCGTGCCTGGTGGATACCCGCCCCATTTCTGCCCTGTTACATCCCTTTGACTTTCCCCTTTCCCCCTCTCCCGCACACCTGCCTCCGATAACCTCTGGGATGGCAGCATCCGAGTCCAGCCCCCCCAGGCCCAGGCAGCTGGGCTCTGGGATTGACCTGCTTCATGCTGAAGGCAGGTTGATAGCTGGAGGTAGACACCGTGGTTTCCGCTTTGTCCTCACTTGGAAGCATTTACAAGTGGTTTGAGGATCCTTGTCAAAATACAACCGTCGGGAACCGTAGAAGACGCCAAACGGAAATCAAGAGAGAGGAACAAATTAAAAAAAAAAAAAAAAGAAAAGAAAAAACATCCTGTAAAAATATCGCTCTGTTACACGGGTCACATTTGATTATCTCCTATGAAAATTGAGTTCTCAGCAGGAGATGTAAATTTTTCGCAGTGCCAATCTGCTGTCAGACTCTGCGGGGATTTCCCCGGAGGAGCTCTCATCGCAAGCCCCCTCCTACTCCTTCCCAAAGCCATCGGCAGCATCCTAGGGCTCCGCAAAGGCGCTTACAGCCACCCCGCGCCCTGCCTAGCGCCCAACACCCGCGGGGCACCTCCTGGCAGGGAGAGCCGGGGAAAGCCCCGTCCCGGCAGCGGCAGCGTCCCGGCAGCCCACCCCGTGCGGGGCGGTGGGCAGCAAGGGCTCCCGAGCAGCGGCGGCAGCCATGCACCCGGTCCGGGCACAGGAGTGAGGGAGAGGATCACAGGAAAAAGAAAACCAAGACAGTTTTTTTCACCTTCCACCAAACTGGGGGTTTTTAAGAGTCACATTTACCTTCTCGCTTAGGCGCCAGCACGACGCAGCCCATCCGCTGTGAACTGTGTCCACCTTCCAAAGGCAACCCATACCTCAATACAAGGAGGACATTGGGGTGCTGGAGCGTGTCCAGAGAAGAGCAACGGAGCTGGGGAAGGGTCTGGAGCACAGGGATGGTGGGGGGCGGCTGAGGGAGCTGGGGGTGTTCAGCCTGGAGAAGAGGAGGCTGAGGGGAGACCTGATCGCTCTCTACAACTCCCTGACAGGAGGGGGCAGGGAGGGGGTGTTGGTCTCTTCTCCCATGTAGTTAGCGTTAGGACGAGAGGAAATGGGCTCAAGCTGCATCAGGGGAGGTTTAGGTTGGAAATTAGGAAAAATTTCTTCATGGAAAGGGTGGTCAAGAATTGGAACAGGCTGCCCAGAGAGGTGGTGGAGTCCCCATCCCGGGAAGTGTTCAAAAAACGGGCAGAGGTGGCACTGGGGGACATGGTTTAGTCTGGTCTACCCTTGATTGGCTTAGAGTAGACTTGGTAGTGTAGGTTAATGGTTGGGCTGGATGATCTTAAAGGTCTTTTCCAACCTAAACCATTCTATGATTCTATGATTCTACCTGATGCCCAAATTGCAGCTGCATCTGTCCTGCTGAGCGAGCGACCGGTGTCTCTGCTGTGCACCTACTGACCCCCAAACGCCCACCCAGCTTCCCTCCGTGGGGCCGGAGGGGCTCCCAGTGCCCCACAGCTCCAGGGTCAGCTGCTCTCCCGGGCTTTGCAGCCAGCAAACATCAAATAAGCCATGGGAGCAGATGCTGCGGCAGAAACGCAGGTCTCCGTCCCCGGGACATGGTGCTCCTCATCTCTCCTACCAGCCTGGGCTTCGGGAGGATGATGAAGGCAGGATTGTGCAGCTGGAGAAGCTGCTCCCGAGCCCCCCACGAGCTGCAGCCCCCGGCGCTCCCCGGGGCGGTACTGGCTGCCAGTAGCACCCCTATAAAGTCACAAAGCAGCTCTCATAATTGGCCCCTGGTTTTCCCACTCTCATAAATGTCCAAAGCATTTGCATTTTAGACTGAAATTCCCCATGTTTAATCTCCCGCCCAAAGGAGAATGTCTGCGGGGAAAGTCTGAGCAAACTTCCTTCATCCATTTGCTATTTATCAGCAAAAAAGGGAGAAAACCAACTCTTTTTCTAAAGCAAAAATAGTCTAACCACACTTTTATAAAAAAATCATGGCTAAAGCAAAACAGCAAAAGTTTGTAACTTGAATCCTGGATAGAACCACAAGCTTTACAAGGTTGGGGAGGGGGGGGAAGCGTGCTTTAAAAATAAATAAATAAATACAATTTCCCACATTGTAAACTAAATTAGATAAATACCACAAAACAAATATTGCCTGTACTCGAGTCCTCAAACAATCAGTTCAGACCCTGCCCAGTGTCCTGTTTTGTCTTTGTTAGCCATGAAAATTTGGGTAATTGTGCTTACTGCCAGGAGCCTTAGCAGAAACAGCTAGATTTAAGTAAATATTACAGAATATCCATAGGAAACACATTTTGAGTCGATAAGCACAAATATATGTGCTACTAACCTCACTCAACAAGTCATGTTCATCCACAGGCGACACGGAAACACACAGCGTGACTTACTCGCCCAGTAAAGCTGCTTGAATTTCGACTGCCAAATTCTTGAGGTAAATTGCTTACAAATGGGCCCTGAATGGATAAAAGTTACTTGTTACAATCACTCAGTAAAAAAAAAAAAAAAAAAAAACAACAAATTTTTGAATAATTGCTTTAATTAAAATCACACTCTGCAGAAAATTCGTGGGTGAGGAAAACCCCCAAAGCGTAGACTTGCTGGATGGGACAAGTGAGCTGTGCGCCCAAGCTGTGGTTTCTCACGTGCTTGGGAAGCACCTCCCACGCATGGCCCTGGCAGGAGATCCCATCCACCCACCCGGCGAGGACCGACTTCTCCCGCCACCACTGGTGCTGCTGCCCATGGCCACTCTCAGTTTGCATCAAAAAATCAAGGGACGCCCGCTGCCCTGACCTGCCGGCTTGGATTCATCTCAGCCAGCCATGGAGATCCAACAGAGGTGGTTGCAGCCCAATCTTTTGAGGCTTGAAACTCTCCCTGTCTCCTGGTGAGCACCATGATGGGGGTCTCCCCATGGCCCATCGGGTGGAGGGTGGTAGCTGTGGCATCCAGGGCCATGGGGGAGAACGAGGAAGGGGAAGGTCGCCCCCCTGCTATTGTGAAGGAGCTGGAGAGAAAGCACAACGCTGAAAGCAAGAGTGGAGATAGAAGAATCACCAGCACGGTGGCAGAGGAACAGGATGCCAGGGCGCAGAAGAAGAAATAAAAGGCAGCTGAGAAGACAAGGTGACAACAGTGACAGGGGACACCCTTGAGAAACCCCTTTGCTCCCCAGGGGACACAAGACCTGTCCTGCAGCAGGACACACGGCCGGCCGGTGCCCCAAGGGAGCAGCGTGGCCTGATGGAGCAGGAAGAGGAGCAGATCCCGCTGGCGGCCACGGGGGAGCCGCGGCTTCGTCCAGGCTGCCACACGCTGGATTCAGTAGAGGACGCAGGAGGCAGTCGTGCAACTAAAGCTTGGTGCAATTTGCAAAGTTAGAAATGAGAAAGAAAAATCAGGATTTTTTTTTTTTTTTAACAACTTGATTTGCCAAAAAACCCCTCTCCCCTCTGTTTTTCATCTGGGAAGAGTTTTGAATTTCCATGTACTCGTTTCCTTTTTACATTCCAGTCTCCTCTCTCCGGTCTGTGCGCCGATGCTCGTTGCCCAGACGCTCTCGCGGTTCGTCTGACACATGTGGTGCCTTCCCACGGGAGATGCAGCCCTGCCACCTGCCCCGCTGCCTGCGCTCCCGGCAGCCCCTGCCCGGCCCTTTGCCTCCTCCACGGCCCTGGGCAGGGCTGAGGAGTGAGAAAAGGAGGTTTGGAGGGAGCGAGCTGGGGTCTAGCAAATTCCCCACTCCCCAGGCAGGGTGTGGGTGCTTGTGCCCTGCACATCTCCTCCGTGCTGGTCCCTGGGTGCCAGGAGAGGGTGGATGCCCGGGGGCAGGGGTGCTGCGAAATGGGGCGGGGGGAAGGGAGGGACCCCCAGGCAGGACCCTCAAACCCCACCAAGACCTCATTTCCCCACCTTTTCTTCCCTGCGCCCAGCCAGTGAGTCTGGGGACCCTCCTTGTGCCCACCCACCCGCCAGCCCCCCCCACCGGGGGTCACTTCATCCCTCGTCCCCCCAAGCCGGGTGGAAGAAGCAACCAGGGCACCGACTCCGCAACCCAGCTAATTTCACAAGAGGACATTTGAGCATTGCCTAAGACCATTTAAAAGCTGGTATGATCCCATAAACTCTGCCTACCTTAACTCATATTAAGTGGAATTGGCTGAAACTGTGTTGTAACCAAGCTGCAAGTCAGTTCATCTAGCTCCTTCCCCATCTCTTCTAAATGGGGGCTTAGGGGAAAAAGAGCCATCAAGGAGCTCAAACTAGTAATAATGATGTTATGTTGCAGTAGAGAAAATTAAAGTTCAACATTAGGGAAACCTTTATAACTCTAACTAGAGTTCAGACAGTGGAACAAGCTGCTCCGGGAGATTGTTGAATTGCTTTCCCCAGAGATATTCAAAGATAAGGCTAAGTACACATCTGACAAGGATGGTTTACCGGCCTGATGCAGAGGATAAAATGGAGCAGGTGAGCTGGCGGAGGATCCTTCCAGCCATAATAACTCTGTGTGATCAGCGCAGGGCCCCTCTGCACTGGAACATCATAAAACATATCCTCATTTTTCACAGCCCCTTGCATAGAAATGTGCCGGCAGAGCGCTTCCCGGTGCTAAGTGACACAGAAACAAGGCTCCAGCACCTCGAGTACTAAGTGGCCGGTGCTCAGGAACTCAAGAGGGCTGCAGGAAATGTAAAAGCTCAGAACAAAGAAATCTGTAGTAACATGCGTCTGGGGAAATTGCTGGACGACCGGAACGCCTCCAGGAGGACTTTAAACCTCTCCTTCCAGAAGGCTGCACTGCTGGGACAGCAGAAGCAGAACCAGCAACCCAGCATTTGAACTGCTGAAGGGTTTCTCATGAAAGCACTTTGACAAATATATAGTCCATCTGCCTTCCCGTCTCTTTGTTTATAAGCTGCAAATACACAGCGCAGGCAGAGTTCTGCTGGAGCCCGGGCTGCGGCGGTGTCTGTCGGGTCTCAGACGGTCTCTGCTCCTCCGGCCACGGCACAGGTCACCGCTCCCTCGAGCGCTGCCTGCTTCTTGTGCCAGCCAGAGCCATTTCTGGTGATGAGCCGCTCCATCCGTTGGATGGAGGACATGGGAGGCCCCCCTTGCCTCTGCAGTGGTCCCAGGCGCAGAGCCGGGGTGCTGGTTCCCCCATAAAGCCCCAGCGGGCTGCCACGTCATGCCGAGCAGCGGCATGCCTCACTGCAACACCCAAAAAAGTCCTTCAGCTAGAGAGAGAGGAAAGAAGAAGAGGAAGGAGAAAAGGATGCTTCCCAGAAACTCACCGAGGAGGCGTGAGGGTGGGTTGGGGAGCTCCAGCAGCCGGCCGGGCGCACCAGGAGGGGGCCCCAGCTCCCTTCCCCGGGACCGAGCCCCCGCTCCAGCCCGCACCGTGCAGAGAGGTGGGGGCCAGGATGGAGGGGAAGAGGCTGGAACCAGCAGATAATCTCCCAATCAGCCCTAGCTAATTTGTAAGGCATTACTGAAATGTCGACTGTACATATGTTAGTGTTAAGTCAAGTGGAAGGTATGCTCAAAATGTGATAAAGAAGTGGCTCAAGGAAAGAGGAGGAGCATGGCAGATAAAGAGAAGGACCCAGGGCCACGCCGTGCCATCGCTGCAAGTGCTCGCTGACAACGTGATGGGGGATCTTGCTCAGGGATTGCGGTCGGGATGTCTCTCATTCCTTTGCTGTCCCCAGCGCAAGCAAACTCAGAGAGGTACGGCTGAGGTTTTCGCTTGCACGCTGCTTTCGGGTATTTCTTCCACTACGCCCTCCCTGGTTCCTGCGATCCCCGGCACAGCTGGACAAACCAGCGGCCTGAGCCAGGGCATTCTGCGTCCGCTCCCCTCCGCCGTGGCCATACAGGAGCCCTCTTCTTGGATTTATCCAAGTGCCGCAGCTTTGAAATTCTGGGAGAGAGAGAGAAGGAGAAGGCTTTGCCTGGCCAGCAGATCCCTCCCAGGACTTCAAAGGCTCTTGGATTCATCCCAAAACAAAATAAGATTTCTTTAGTTTTCCAGCAGGATAGGGGGAGAAGCCTCCCTGCCAATCTTTGCTGAGCGCCTCTGCAGAGCCAGCGAGCTGGACAGCCGCGTGCTCCCCTCTCCCCGCATCTCAGAAGGGGAAAGTACACCGTCTCCTCCTACCTCAGCTAAAAGCAGACACAGAAGATTGAATGCCTGAAAGATTGGCAGCAGGAAACTGGATTTCTTCTTCATTCCAGCAATTTGATATATACACGTGCAGCCTGACTTCGATTTCGGCAGTGCCGGGATCCAGAGGTGGGTGTGCAGCCCAGCTTCCAGCTGCTACGGAGGCAGGAGAGCGCTTGTGTTTAATGGCTGTCATATTAGCAGTTGCTATTTAATATTTGATGTTTAGTCTGCTTTGTCCGCTTTTCACTTTAGGATCCAGTCTATTCCAAACAAACAGAGCCAAAACAGGCTTAGAGAGGAATCAGGTTCAAAGATAGACACAAATTGATTTCAGACTGGCCAGGCAGCTAACGCGCCTTCCCACCCAAAAACAGGATTCAGCTTCTGGCTGGTGCCAACTGTTTCTGGGAAGCTCGGACATCTGCAGTGGGCTCTGACAGATGGGAGACCAGGCTCTGAGTCCAAGATCTGGGGATGTTTCACCTCCACATCTGAAGATTCATGGCCCCAAAGAGGCACCAGATGAAGCTGCTGGTGGGAAAGGTCTCACTTGCCTTGTCCTACCTTTAGGATGGAGTGACAGCCACCCAGCTCGGGCAATGCCAGTGGAGCCTGGTCCCTGCCAACAGCCACAGATACACGCTCCTGCAGAAGAATCGCCAGTCAGGGATGTCTTCCAGTTTTTAGAAACTATCTTTTTTTTTTTTTTAAAAAAAAAAAAAACCAAACTAAAACCAATCCCAGTGTCACTGGCATCTCCTTGGCAAGGTGCGGAGGTGTAACATTAGTGTGTGTTTTACAGTTCGTGAGCTACAGACAGCTGGAAAAATAGTTAACGTTCCTGTTTTACATGCTCCAGCCTGGTTTTGCAGGGAGCAGGTCTAGCAGCTGACCTCTGCCAAAACAGGCAACTGCAGGTATTTAACTTAAGAATGAGATTTGGACCATGATGCGCCGAGGTCTCTGAGGTTTCTGAACACAGTGGAAATCACAGGGAGGATCTGGTCTCAGTAGGCTCAGCTTTAGGGAATAGATTAATCTAGTGCTTCGTGGTTTAGAGTATGGCATGGGAAATAGCACAAGCAGGAGCAAATACATGGATTTAGGGGGCTCCTGGATGAGGTTACCTTCTGCCTCCTAGGCTAAACTACCCCTTGCTGCTGCTAAAATGGGGCATCTGCGGAAAAATAAAGGACAAGAACAAGGGTAGACGTGTGGTGGAAGGGATGTACCCGCAGCCTGCTCCCTTTCTGCCCCCCCCACTGTAGAGCGGGCACCCCCAGCTGCCTCCCCCGGGACGCACTGAGGCTCCCCGAGCCGCTGGCCGTGGGAAAGCAGCCTTGCTCTTCCCAGGACACACGGCCTCAGCCCAAACCCGTGCATCCTAACGCAGGGCGGGACACATCCCATCCTGGAAAAAGACACCAGCCGTTCGCAGATCTGCTCAGCCCCCTCTTCCCTACCCCTGCCTCCTCAGACCCCAGGGGAAGGGAGAGGCAGACTTATTTTTTCTTGCCTAAATGAAGAGCAGGGTAACCCTAAAGTGACCCCAGATGCCTGCGCTGACCTCCTCACCCAGCGAGCCTTCCAGAGCTGCTGTTAACCAAGCGCTCTGCAGCCAAGGCCAGACACCCAGGAGCCAGGGGTGGCTGTGGGAGGATTAGGAGCCAAAATATTCCGATTCCTCCGGCAGTAACAATGCAGCAGGGATGCAGCCGGCCGCCGGGCTCCTCCAGAACACGAGTCCCAGGAGCCGTGCCGGGCCTCACCCTGCAGTGTCACCACTGCCTCGAGGCTCAGATGGGGGACAGCTGTGCGGGTGGTGGGCTCTGTGCTAAAAACAATGCTTTTTGGCTGGTCAGCCGCCTCCAAGCCTCAGCCAGCTCCGACTTGAAATGCAAAATCCATCCGCACCCTGGCTCTCAGGACAGATCAGGCGGGATGGGTATGTGATTTTTGGTCTAATCCAGTATCTAGCTCCCCTTAGTGCAGAGGAAGAGGGCAGGGGAGCTTGAGACACAAGGCACTTTCTCACCTGCGCTCCGTACATGTAAGCGATTTATGCTTCGAGAGGCGATGCCCAAAGCAGGGCAGGAGGGAAGCCCAGGGCCATGGTGCTTTGGGCAGCAGAGTCAGGGGCAGTTCTTCACGGTCTTCTTTGGATGACAGATCCACTGTGGCCTCAGCTGCTTGTCCCAGTGTTGCCTGTGAGTCAGGCTGGGGAACTGATCCAGCTGGAGATCATCCTGGTGGGGGAAAAAAAAGAAGAAAAAAAAAAAAAAGGATTTGATGAGATCAAGTGCCTGAACCAGCTCACAGCTTGTCTGCTCACTCCTGCTGCTGCAGAGAAGCAGGAGAGGGGCTGGGGAAAAGAAATAGGTGGGGCCAGCGCTTTCAGCAAGGAGCGTACGTCAGACGTGCGTGAGCACAGATCTGTGCCCTCTGGATTTTAGCTCTGGCTCCTGCTCGCCTGCTCTGGGCAGTGCCTTTGCAGCCTTTGGTGGAGGTGGAGGTGACCTACCTGCTGGACTGCAGATGTTCAGCGCCTTCACGCCTGTCACTGCCGCCAGCCCTGCAAGGACACAGCAAAAGGAGAAGGCGTGTGGGGGGTTGAATTTGTTATTAATATCAAACATACGGGCAAACAATGTTCTTCAAGTGATATCACAGGACCAATCAAAACCACACCATGGACAAACAGCGCAGAGTGCCCTACAAGGCTTCAAAACATGGTTTAAAAAAAAAAAAAACTAGACTAGGAAGCAACAGTATGAATCATGGTGCATTTCAAACAAGGAAGGGATACATTTAATTTCCAGTTTATGAAGCCAGTTTTATTTATTTATGATTATGCTCCAGTGTTTAGCTTATGTACAAAGTAATGACTCATTTCTGAAGTAGCTACAAGTCATATTTGGAATAGTACATTTCCTCCACGAGGAAATGAGAAAAACCAGTAGTCCTTTTGGTCCCATCATCCGAGCATCAGAGGAGAAAGGTTTGATGTTTGCATCAGAAGATTTCCCTTGCCACCGTACCTCCTCACTGCGGAAACAGCCTGTCCTCCAGGGTAGGAAACTCCTGTGTCGTTAACTAACAGCACCGGGGAAAAAAAAAATGTGTCAGCAGTAAAGTTTGGCTTCTGAGCATCAAGGCTACAAAGCAGTCCCTTGACACAGCACCAGCCATGCCATAAATGGGGCGTAATCAAGATTTCGGCGTGGAGCAGGCAGGTTTTGCGGGAGTGGACCAAATCCGCAGCCTCTGTTGAGCCAGGGTCCGCACCAGGCGGCTTACGGAGCGGGTCTGTCCACGCCGGCACAGCGTGCACGGGAGCGTGCACGGGAGCGTGCCCCATGTTCAAGTTCACACATGACACGCTCCAGCGCTTGGCTGCCCTGCGGCCTCAGTGCAGTCCTTGTCTACAGGCTTTTGAATTTGCCCCTTTGGTTGCAACAATTAATCACACGATTTGCCTGCCAACTAAACTTCTCCATTATGAAAAATAATATTTTAATGAAAAAAAATTATGTTCTGTCGCAAGTGGTTTTTCCCCCGTCTGTGCCACAGCCCAGGGTCTGGTGTGTGTCCCGGGGTGATGTGATTCACTGGGCTGAGCCCTCTCTTCTCAGCCTTGTTTCCACCTCTTTTACCATCTCTGTGCCATGGTCTGCACGCCCCAGATGGCAGGAGGACATCATCGCAGCACGGACTGCTGAGCCACCCCAGCAAGCGTTGGGTTTCCTTTTTATTTTTTCCCCAAATGCAAAGCAAGGGAGCCAGCGGCACTATTCTCCCCATGCCAGCATCCCCACCAGCGACCTCCCAGGGCAGGGAGGTGGCCTCAGAGACGCTGAGCACGGCTCGGCCCCGGCTCTGCACCACGGGGCATCACCGTGAGGCTGTAAAAGAGTCAGCGCTCCCACCCCACCTTGGCCAGGTCCCAGCTCCGGGGGTCCCGGTGGCCCAGAGCCCCTCACTGCTCGCCCCAGAGTGGGAGGGAGCCATGCGAAGCCTCTGGAGGAAGCGCAATCAGGCTGCTATTTAAGGCCTATTATCTCAGCTCTGCTACAGGCTTCCTGATAATTCCCTGAATTAGCCGGGCAGCTTTGTTCTCGAGTGTTTTTGTCAGATATCTTGGACTACACCGCAGGGAAGGAGGGTGGGATGGGATGGGGCAGGGGGGGTGGGAGGAATGACGGGCACCACTGCTGCATGTTTACAAGTTCTCATGCAGGAACTACAAGGCTAATTAATTTCTCATTAAGGAAGAAGTTGAAGGATAAAGAAGCATAAAACCAGAGCTTTGGGAGATGCTGTGGAGTCCAAAGACATACGTACACGTCTTTCCCTTTCATCCATGAGAACGAGGCCCCTTTCATACAGCAAACACCTCATTTTCTGGTCCTCCCTTTCATCACCAACACTCTGCCTTCCCAGAGACCTCCTCTTCACCACCTGTGGGGCAGGGCAAAGCGTGAATCACTGCAGCCCCACAGGTCAGGCAAAACCAAGGGGTTTCTGGTAAAAGCTCGGTCAGGGTCCCGGGGTGACAGTAAGCTGGGATCCCATCCTGGAATTCCCAGGATGGATTCCCATCCCTGGAAACATTCAAGGTCATGTTGGGCAGGGCTCTGAGCAACCTGATCTAGTGGAGGTTGTCCCTGCTCATTGCAGGGGGTTGGACTAGATGACCTTTAAAGGTCCTTCAAACCCAAACCATTCTATCATTCCAAACCATTCTGTGATCCACGCCTCTGGCACCGCTGCAGCTGCATCCATCCCCTGGCGATGGTCAGAGCAAGGCTTCACCCAGACCCATCCTTCCCTGCTGCAACACATGAAATGGAGGGTACCAGGAGAAGAAAAGCTGGTGCTGCTCCTCCACTGTGCAGAGAGCCAGGGAGGAGCTGGCGAGACCCTTCCCAGGTGGTGTCATCCTGGTCCCTGCCGCTGTTATAAAGATGGAAGAGCTCCATGAACCTTGCACAACTTTCACAAGAAGTGTCTGCTCGGGTTCACATTTGAGTCCCCCTGTGCTGTGCTTGTCCCGTGGGGGCTGCGCTGACCCCGGGTGGTTTCCTTGGGTAAGCTGGAGCGTCTTGCAAGGGCATGGCAAACGGGGTGGGAAACAGCTTGGGTAGAAGCAGGTACATCCTTGTTGCTGGACGGGGGAGGATTTGGGTGCTCAAACAGCACCCAGAGGTCTTGAAGTTTGGATCTCATTTTAGGTGAGATCATTTTATGGCCTCACGGGAAGATCAAAGCCCAGGGTGAGCAGACCTCAGCCCCCCCCCCGCCAGCCACAGGACCTGGTCAGGCCACCACGAGCCGCACGGCCACCCAACAGGCAGCAAACCCCCAACACACCCAGCCCCAGGGGCTGGCCCCTGCCCCTGCCCAAGCCGACCACCCCATCTTGTCCAGGGGAAAAAGAAACTCTTTGCCAAGGTTTTATTTTGCCTTTCTGTCGCAAATCCTCCATAAACAACCCAGGACCGCCTGGCTCCTCTGATGTGGCTGGAGGCTGTGGGCTGACACAAGCAGTTCAGCGAGGCATCTTTCTTCTAGATGGGATTTGCCTCATGCCATAGATTTTAAGTAGTGAAAACTGGCCCATTTTTCCCTGCTCGACAGACTGTGTATTTTATAAGATACTTTGTCTCAAGCACATTAACTAAGCAAACATTACATTTTATCAATCGAATAACGAATGAGAGGATAATGGATATATGTTTCTTACCTACACTTCTTGGAACACGAGTGAGGAAAGCGTGTGTTTCCTGAAGATGTCGGGGTCATGAGGAGCTGTCGGTGGCGGAGGTCTCCTGGGACTGTGGTGGGGACGGTGGCCACGGGAGCATCCATCTGCAGGGCTGGGGGGCTGCGCGGTGAGGTGGGGTGCAGCCAGCACCAAGCAGAAGGGAGGACTGCAGGGCTTTCTCCTTCCCATCGGCCTCAGCCCCTGAAGCTCACGAGCGCATATGCAGAACTCATGAAACAGTTTCTTCTCTCTCATTTACAGAATTTTTTTTTTTTTTTTCCCCCCCAGCTTGGAATTCAGTTAGCTGCAGTTTTCATGCACAAAGTGCCTGAATTGGCCGGAGTTAGGAGAGGTCCAGCCCTTCCCCACTCCCCCAAGGTGCTGGGGGAAATCACACAGTTCATTTTTTCTGGCTGCAGAATGCCTTTTCCTTTGCATTCTTCATCTCTCAGGTACTTAATCACCATGTTTCCTATTCATATGTCTGGTCATTTCACTTGTGTCAGGGCTCCTTAACTAGGAAATATCAAGATGTTTTCACCCTAGAAAGCTGAGAAGCGTATAATTAGCCACCCAGGTAATAAATTACCTGTGCTGGCGACAGCCCACTGGGGGAACTTTTATTCTCCATCTCATCCTATTATGCTGAGCCAATTTAGCACATCTGTAGTTGTTTTAAAATAGTAATTTAGATGGAATCATAGCAAAAGGAAGCTTATTAACAACTTAGCTGCCAAGAGAAAGATGGAAGGGACAGAGGCTGCCGTGGAGGGAGAGGTTTGTTCTTGGCTGGAGGACAATGCTTCAGGGGAAGAGAAATCTTGCTGGTGCCTCTGGCCCCTTTGCTTGGAACGCGGCACGGGAGCAGGGACGCTCCATGCTCTCCCCTCCAGCTCGTCCTGGAGCCCCTGGACAAAAGCTGCTGTGTTACCCCAACAGCCAGGGCTGGGGGACCTGCCACGATACTGAGGTGGGGAACTGCAGAGGCACTGGGCTGTTGCATGATCCATATCGTCTGCATGTGGGAGAGAACCTGGGGATGCCAGCTCCTTCAACCATTATATTGCTGAGCCCTGGACAGCCCCGTGACCCCCCCACAGCCCCTGTCACCCTCGCTGGCTTACCACGAGGATGAATGCAGGACAGCGGTGATAGCTGGTGAGGTTCCCCAAGGCTGTTAGTGCATGGCCCCCAGCTGCAGGACCTTGGGGCTCTGCTCCTTCGGAGACCTTCCAAGCCCGGCACTGCTGCATGGGGCACCAGGCCCTGCCAGTGAGAATTGCAGTGGACAGCTGAGACCTCAGGCCACTGGCCAACTATAAAGCACCAAGAGCAAATGCTGGGAAGAAAAGAGCAGCTCCAGCCTGGAGGGAGAAGAGAATTAATATCAGTGCATGTGTAAATAAAAGCAACCAGTTTCTGCCTCCATGCTGCAGAGCTGTAATCCCAGTGCAACCATCTCGGTCAATGTTTATAATGAGATCGTGTTCTCCAAGCTCCCATGTAACAGCCTCAAACACAGAATTGCTGAAGCACGTTCAGCAGAGCCAGCATCTGCTCAGATGGGCACTTTGTCAGCCAGCACTCTTACCTAATGCACCCTGTGCATCATTTGGGCGAGACTTGCTTTGACTGCTCCATCATGATCAACAGGAGGGTTTGCTCAGCAGTAGCTCAGGTTCCCGGCACTGGCCACTGATGCCAAGTGCAAACCAAGGGGTTTGTGCCTTGGCACCGTCTGCTGAGTAGATGAACCGTTCATTTCACCAAGCAAGCCTTACCTCCTTCCTCCTCATTCTCTTCACTATCCATCATCCAAGCCCTGCGTTAGACACCCTCCGTCTTTGCTGCAATGGCCAGGACTCCCTTGAGAGCTGTGCAAGAGCTCTCCACTGCAGAGAGGAATGAGCATGCTGCTGTGAAACTTCCCCATCCCACCTTCAGTTTGAAATTCATTCCTTCCCCATGCTGCTATGGGGCATTTTACAGTTCTGGTAGGATGAGGGGGAACACACATCATTTTTTAGCCTAGAGTAAGAGACAGAAGAACCCTCAGCTCCACTTTGAATCCCAAGCAGATGTTCATCTGGACATCACCACCCTCACGTGCACCTTTACCAGTGAACAAGGTGGGCTAGAGACCTTCCTTTGGCTCTGAGGCCCCTTCCACAGCTCAGCCCATCCACAAACAGCTGACCAAGGTGGCTGCATCCATCTCCTTTGGGAATGCGCTCGCCCCTGAGCTGTGCCTGTACAGAGCCTGGGGTTTGCTCTCCAGTGGGGTGAGCTGGGCATGGGGACACCACCACCATGGCAGAGGGCCATGGGCCAGCAGCCTGGGGCTGTCGATGCAGCCAGAACACCCAGGTCTCTTGGACACTTGCGAAGTGCCCGTGCTCCCTCTAAGCAGAGGGTCTGCAGCTGCTTTCGCAGCTGAGATCCACGAAGCTCGGGGTCTGGTTGAGGGCAGCAGGATGTGGAAAAGCAGGTCTGGCAGAGAGAGCGCTGCCCACCCGCACACCAGTCCATCCAGGGCCACTGGGAAGATTGGAAAACATGCCCGAGTCCCCGCTCCTTCCTCGCTGCCCAACGCGGCTGGCTCCGGCCGGCGAGCTCAGGCACCCTGCAAGAGGCTGTTCCCGTGGCCCTTTTCCAACAGGACAGTTAATCCTAGCCTGACTCCTTACAACAAGGACCGAAACCCACATGAAAGAGACTATTTTTCCAATTTCCTTCCTCGTCTGGCAGCCTGGAGAGCACATCTACTTTGAATAAAGCATCCTGGCATTTCCCCTGCCATCACCTAACCAGTGACTGCTGCTTCAGCTCCCTCCCTGCCTCTGCTTGCTGCTGCGGGAAGCTCATCTGTGCAGGACCTGGCCTGGGCCAGCATTAGCCTTTCCAAATAAATGGGCTATCAGTCACTGCTCAGGGCAGGCAGGCCTCTGAACTTTGTGCATCCTCCCAAGGCCACATACAGTTGTTTTTTTTTTCTTCAAAACCAAACCTTAGCATCTTTTGGTAAACCAGGAATAAAAAGGATTTGCAAAATATTTCACCGTAGCCCTCTCCAAAGCACTGCTATAAGTTAGCATAGCCTGGCCACTGCTGCAGGTTACTTTTATAAAGGGATCCCCTATGCCGTGGAAACTGGATCATCCCCAGGTGGTAGCCTGAGCATGAACTGGTTCCTGGCTTGCTGGGACACTCGGGCTTAGGGAGAGCTTGGAGGTTGTGAGGGTGAGCAGCATATTTGCCTAAAAAAGGCAGAGCAAAGCACATGAGAGGAAGCTGTTCCCTGCAGTTTTATTTTTCCTTTCTTATTTCTTATTTACACAGGTTTTTCCAGCTCTGCTCTCATATTTTTGCCCTTTGCAAATGGAAAAGAGTAACACAACACGCCAAAGTTCTGACCCTGAATAACTATGTGCAATATCCCTCTATATCAACTCACCAAGCCCGTATCCAGTTAATCAGCTCCTGGAAAACCAGGTCACACACGAACGTCTACTCTTGAGGCTCCAAAGAAGATTTTTTTCCTACATTTAGAGGCCAGCAATGCCGCTCTCCCGTTTCATTCAGATGCCTGGGCTGTGTGCGTGTCTGTGGACCGAGGCCCCACGCAGAGGACAAGCTGTGTCTGAAGCCTCCAGAAGTTCACCTCCCATCCCAGAGGTGCCCATCTTACAGACTGGCACTCCCACTCTCTCCTCCGGCCAGATGGCTCGCTGCGGCAGACTGTTGTCAAATTACCACTTTCTGGAACTGCTCAATGTATCATTTGCCTTATGCTTGCACTGAATGGATCATTGACCCCACTTTTTCCTCATTGTCTTTGATTATCCGAGGACATCCCATTTGCTGTCTCATACAGAGTTCCCAAGAGGATCCCACCCCTTCCATGCATAAAACCAAAGCAAACATCCTCTCATTTTTCAGAAGTCTGGATCCATCCCTCTGATGAATCATTCCTCTGTATCCACATTTCACTAAAGGACGGGGAGTGGAGGAATGGTTGTGGGTTTAGTCAACTGTAGATTCATGAAACCAGGAAAAAAAAAAAATCTACTTGACTCAAACATTAGTTAACAAATCAAATTACTCTCCACTTCATCTATATTATTTAGGCTTAATTGTATTACTGGGGCTGTAATACAGTGAAAATACAATTATTGGCAGAGAGATTGCAAGAATGGCATCTTTAGGAAAGCAGGAAGAAAGGGCGCTTGGCTGGTATTGATGAAGAAGGGCTGAGAGCTACCTGGTGCAGACACACACTTTCCTCCTGCAGGGATTCCAGTTCATATCCTAAATTAGGTTGCAGCTGATGTGAGCTGAAGGCTCTCCCTCATCGCCAGATTTTATTTGATATTACTAAGCTGCTGCACAGCCACCCATGATTTGGATGCTGCAGAGGACGGGGTTTGTTTCACCCGTCGGAGGCTCTATCGAACACCTCGCTTACCGTGCCAATAAACATCCTGCTCTTTTACAGCGTGCTGAGGGCCAGGAAACGCGCTGATCACTCTTCCACGTACAGCTATCGAACATACCATTGATTTTACCATCCTAAGCGCCATCGCACAAACCTTTCTGTCTACACAGTCATTACCCCAGGGGACAGTCTTTGTTACTTACCGCTGCTCGGCTGCCAGCAAGCCCAGGGCCGGTTCCTGCTCCTCCTGCAGTTACCCATGGGATTGGCACGCTCCGTGCCATCCCGATGAACAAACCACCTGCCGAGGAGCAACATGGGTTTACAGTGGAAAAGGGTTTTGGCCCTGGGACCTGCCCAACACCGTGCTTGCGACAGCACCTGCGAGGCTCTGCTAAAGTCAGAAGAGAATTCCCTCTTCAGAAGTTTAAAGACAAGTAGGACTCCGAATAATTAAAATCCCTTCTGCAATGCCATTAAATATAAATACAAATGGTATTAATATCTCTGGTTACTACGAGAGCATTCCCAAGCACCCTCTAATTGTCTAATTAAATCACTAAGGGCTTAGGTTAGTGACAACGTAATCCTTAATGGTGCCTTGCTTGTACATTTATATAAGGTACTGTACAAGATGGTTGTTTATCTAATTAATCCCCAAGGTCAGATTCAGAGCTGGTGTGCAAGGTAATGTAATTTAGGTCCCTTGCATTTTGTCAGGCTTGCTCAGACCTACTTACACCCATTTGCTGCACCGAGGGAGGCGAAGCGATGCAGCGCACGTGCCGGGGAGCAGGAGGGCAGCCTCAGAGCACGTCCAAGGAGGAGAGATGTCATCTTCTCCGCCCCGCTCTCGTCCAGGCGCTGCCCCTCCCCAGGCTGCTGCTGCCCTTGCAATGGGCCGGTGCCAGGGCGGTCTGTAAGGGGAAGGGGCGAGCAGTGCATGGTGCAGATTGGGGCACATGTCCCAAGCCAAAGGAGGGGTTGGGGGGTGATGGACCCACCTCAGGAGCCCATCACCTGCTGCCTTGCTGCACGGACGGAGCATGCCACACCGCATTGCTCTTGTGTATGATCGTGACCTGGGATAGAAGGAGAGCTTTGTCCCGCAGGACAGTCGAGAGCAGGAGCAGATATTGTCTTCCAGAACGAGCTGGAGAGGATGAAGCTGCTCCTGCCCACATCTCCTCCCATGGCAGGACCCCAGGGTGTCTGAGCCCCAGCCCCAGAGAGCAGGGGGCCAGGAGGGGACACCTGAGGAGGAGCAGAGCCCCTCACCCCTCACGCCTCCCTGGCCACGGGCAGCGCACAGGCAGGGAGCAGGGCTCGGCGCAGCTGCCCACAGTGCTGTGGCTGCTCCAGGGGTGAGGTGAGATTTAAAGACCAGACAGGAGCAGGGGAAGGTCCAAGACCAGCACCCTGCCCCGCTTTGAAGCATACCAGCTCCTGCTGCTCCCGCTCCCCACTGCCCTCGCACCAGATGAAGGCTGCAATGGCACTCATCACAAATGCCGAAAGAGAGGCAACTTTTCTTTTATTTCCCTCCCTTTGAAATTATGATTTCCACCCCCCTTCTAATGTTGGATCAGACAACATTGATCGCTTTGGATAGTAACCGTTCGGTCTGAATTCCTGGGCAGGCTGTCAAGTTGTCACAGATCGTCCATGTGCAGCGAGTGGCTGGTGCTCCATTGTCCACAAATCAGGAACAGATGTGAACATCCTGACAGCCACGGGCTCCTGCTGCAGCCTGCCGCCACCGAAATAAAAGAGAAGCCGAACTCCCAGAGACGTGGCGATTGCTTCCCCCCCTCCCCACCCCATTTCTCACAATGAAATATGCAAAATGTTAAGAACAATGGGCACGTTATGAATAAAGATGTGCAGCTGGGCAAATAATAACCCCCTTCCCAATCGATGCCAGCCTTGACCCCCGACTCATCCCCAAACGGGGCTGGCAGCCCTGCTGGAAAACCATCCCCAGAAGAGGGGAAGGGAAGCTCCTTCCCCCATACCCTCCCAGGTACAGGGCAGTATTTCCAGCAGGCACGTGTAGCACCTCCTAATCCTAGCTGAATCCCGGGAGCAGCTACAACAAATTTAACAAACAAGCCTGGCACGATGCTGCTAGCCTCACTCATGAGAAGTAACTTACGGTCCCAGGAGCCCTGCTAGGAGGCCTTTAAGAAGAGCGGTTCAAACATCTGGCCCTATCCTGCGTGAGTCACAGACTCAAAACTTGGCCCAATACAAATGTAGCTCAGCCGATGCTTTTAAGAGCTGCGGTGCCAGGGCTGTGTCTTCATTTCCACGGTCGGGGGTGTACAATTCCCTCTAACATTCCTGAGTTTTCTGCTTGCTTTTCATTTACACCACTGTAAATTAGTATTCACTCTGCTGAAATCGGTGTAAATGCGATGTAAACACTCTATTTGCAAGAAGAGGGCTGGCCTTTTCAAAAACTTCAACCGGTATCTTTTACCGGGACATATAAAGCAGAGAGCAGACTTCCACTTCTATTTGTTGTATTTCAAACAGAAGCAAATGTTTATAGCTGTGCTGTAAACCACGATCATGTGGGACAGATACTTTACAGAAGCCGCACTCGTAGACAAAGGAAAAGTAGAACCCATGGGTTAGCTTGGAAGTTTGGCTTGCCTCTGCAACGCTGCTCCCGCTTTAGACACACTTACCGAGCATCAGTCACATCCCACACATTTATAAAATTACACACGCACTGAAGTCATGCACCGACAAAAATACACATGCACTGAGTCACACTTCTGTGAAATTTAATTTGCGTCCGGTCCCACATTTATGCAATTTCACACACTCATGAACGGAGATCCTGGCAGCAGAGAACCCATCACACAGGAGCTGGAGCAGACCTCTCCGTGCCACTTACACCTCATGCATTTACGACATTTAGCTTCAAGCATCACCTCTACAAAACATGGTGCGTGCTTACTCTTGCGTCACCCAAACTGGCATCAAGACCTATGGGGAGATGGCGAGATCTCGCTGCCATCCCCCGGATCACGGGAGACGCACACGATTCTCCGTGAAGCACTAGAAAGTGCCAGCACCCCTCACACATCCCCGAGGCTTGAGCCGACGCATCACTAATTCCTGCTGTCTCTTTGAGACCTTCCCTGACAAACAGTTTCGGTGACCCAGGAATGTTATCTTAGTAAATCAAAAACGTAAACATTTAGGTTCAGGACTGCACTGAATGGATTTGAAAATGAGTTATGGTAGGAACCCGGCGAGGAGTCTGAGTTTGGCTTGGCAGTTGCCTCCTTTGCCTGGAACCTGCTTTTCAAGATTAAATACGATACTCTGCAATACATCCAAAATGTCAATTACTCCAAGTCTCTCAGGTTTGCAATTACAGAATGCAAGTCATGTTCAGCATTTTATGAAACTGCTTTTTTTGGCATGGGCCATCTTTCTCTTATTGTAAAAAATAACTTTCAAATCAAAGCATTAAATCAAGGCACATATGCTAGGAAGGGACGCTGGGCTGAGGCTGTGCTGTAAACTCTTCCAGCGCCATAACTGGAAGGGAGCTGAGCGAGCTGGTTTCTGGTCAGAGGAACGAGAGCACTGAGTGGCAAATCAGGGGGAAAGAATGTGGAACCGTCTCGGCTGAGGAACGCCTAATCCCACCATCATAGACTTAAATCCCACAATCGCCTTGTTATAACCCCCCGCAGGGCAGGGGGAAGCGAGCCTCGAGAAAACACCTCTTCCATCCCACTGGAATCTGAAAAGTACTGTCATGGCTTGGGTTTTAGCTTGCTACAGCAGCAGCTGTAGGCAATTTCTTTCAGGCTTTTCCAAGCTTTAGGTCTCCGCTGCCAAAGGCACTCTGACCCCTTTCTTCCTCCGCATCTGTAGGGTGGGGAGGCGAGCACAGCGAATTTGGGAACGCTGACCCGACCTCATACTTACAGCGCTGAGCTGGGGCACGGTGCTGGATTGCAAGCGGTTGCATCCTTCGAGCGCTTGATGAGCTGGGAGCAAGGTGTGCTTCCCTGCAAAGGTCAGGCACCGCTTCATACAGACGCTGCCTGTATTGTAAAGAAAAGGCAAATTCCCTGGCAAAGCTGTGATTAGAAGGGAGTGTATTTGTCTCTGAATGGGTGAGTCTACTGGGAATCACCTTCTTTCTATTGTGATTTTACTTGCAGCTTCCCAGCCTTTCAAGTCCCATCAGCTCCTCCAAGGTCAGGGGAAACCCTCAGCGCTGGATCTTTAAAGATGCTTTCATTTGTGTCACTCCTAAACGGAAAAGCCAGCAGACCTGGTAAGACCTGTGCTTCAGGAGGCACCTCGGCCAGACGCGCCATCAACCTCGTCCGGGTTTTAATGAGAGTACGGACGCTGACACCCACCCCGCCTCCTGGCAGCCCGACCGGATTCCTGGCCGGGCAGGAGATTTCCCTCCTGCTCTGGTTTCGCCCCTGTTGCTGTTCCACCATCTCAGCCGCTTACGCCCTGCTGCTGTGTGGGGTTAAGCCGGGGAGGCTCCACGCCGGGGCTGGGCACAGCCATCCCAGGCTCCGGATAAGCACTTTTTCATCTGCGTGCACATTTCTTTCTGACGAGGAGCTTTGGCATGGGGTAGCTGGAGAGCCGCGAGATCCCCAGTTTGATGGTTCTGGACCAGGTTTGGTTGCTTAGAGCCCATCAGCAGTGTCACTCAAAGTGCCAGCCTCGCACCGGGCATTAAAAGCACCATGATTTTGTGCAGGGCACCGAGATGCTGTCAGCATCCCCGCACTCAGCTGGCCCCCAGCTTCCAGAGCTGCCGCCTCAATACTTTTCAACAGCACTGGATTAATTTACTGTAGGATAAGGGAAAGGGAGAGCGTGTCTGGCAGAGGCACAAGGAGGCAGGAACCAGGAGCCGAGTGAGGCCCAAAGCTGGCCAAGGAGTCTTAAAAACCCCTGCAGTTGGACTCACGAGCGCCATTCCTCCGGACGCTGCTGCGGGCTTGGGCCCCTTTTGGATGCTCTTCCCGGGGATGCAGGTGCGCGGCGTTAAGAGATCATTTCCTGTTTGCACCGCAGCTTCGGGGATGGATTTACCACTGGGCTAAGTTCACCCTCCTTTGCTCTCTCAATTTTTTTTTTTGCTTGCCTCCTCCTGTTGTCCCCACAAGCACCTAAAAACCGGGCAGATCTGCTGCAACACTGGAGACCATCCTGTTCTTTGGGGGAAAAACCCAGATGGTGTCCCAAAAGGCACGGTTCTCATCAAGGGAAGAGACAAACGGCTCCACGGCGGGCCTTTTGCAACAGATAAGGAACTGAGGGAATATTAGAAAATGCAAAAGGCAGAGCAAGCTAAAGGAGGGAGATACAAGCAGAAAAACAGGCAGTATTTCTCCCTCTGCTGAAAAGGGCTTTAATTGCCAATCACACAAAGGTGATCAGTAAAACCAGCCTGAAGTGGAGAGTTCATTTGAAACACATGCAGCGATTGCTTAAGTTGCCAATGGAAGTGCAATTAAGCACAGGAGCTGGGGAATGAGACCTGCTGGAGCCAATACAGATGGCCCCACATTACCAAAGCTCAGAATAAAAACCTCCCTAATTGCACAAGTTGAGGGAGAGATTTGCCCTCTGTTGTGATTTCCCCACCACCACCATCAGCATGAATCTTTCAAAAAAACCAGGCCACTCTGAAAACTTTGCTTACAAAGTCAAGTAAACAACTCGACTCAAAAATTAGCAGACCCTTTGTCTACCTCTCACAGCCTGATTCCCTGCATCTCACCTGTTGCACATGTGTGAAATGGGAAAGTATTGCTTGTTCCAAAAGGGAGAGATTTGCAAGAGAAAAAAAAAAAAAAAAAAAAGATCGACCTCTCCGTGTCAGACAAAGTCAGTGCGGTCACACACTCGGCGATCTCTCCTTTCCTCTCTGCCCTCTGATTTAACTCCCCTCTTGTGCCTCCAGTTCTCCTATTGGGAACCATTTTCATTTATAATTAGCCAGACATTTGGAATGCTTAGGCCTGATCACTCATCTGCAATAATGTCTCTGCATTGCAAAAGCAGTGTGGTTTAGAAACTAATATCTGATCGAAAAAAATGAATAATACAATAAAAACAGATAGTATCTATCTTTTATAGCACACTAATTTAGAGTATAGGTTAAAAAACTATATTAAGAAGGAATACCATATAAAAGGAAGCACTTTTATGATAAAACTCACCTAAGCGCTGTTAGCATGTGCCAAAGGAGGAAGGGGTCACCCCAAGTTCCCATTCTTGCTGGGGAAACCTGAGTGATGCAAAGTCACAGAGCATCCCCTGGGGTCTTCACAGAATCATACAAACATCGAATCGTTTAGGTTGGAAAACACCTTTAAGATCATCCAGTCCAACCACTAACCTGACATTACCGAGTCCATCACTAAAGCAATCCAGGGTATTTTGGGAATGTTGGTCTCTGTATAGCATTGCCATCCTGGAAAAACCATTTCCCACCGCCGCCCTCTGAGCAGGGGATGGGGCTGCGAGCACCCCTGGAGCCCTCCCTGCCTCACCCAGCTCCACGGCCACAGCAGGGCCCCGGCGGGAGCAGGACTGGACCTGCTGGCCATGAGCTTCAGGGAAGGATTGGTGCTCCAGTTACCTTCTGGAAATTTTATATTCTTGTGAGCTCGGTCTCCCTTTATCAGCAAAGATTCAGGTCTTAATGGCAAAACAAGTTCTGCTCAGAGGAAACCGAAACCCACAGTAAAGCACAGTGTTATCTCGCTGAAGAGCAGCCCTCCAGCAGGGCACAGGCCAGCGAGCGCCCGGTATTTGCAAGTATCAAGGGGTATTTTCCCCCACGCTGTCCTTTCTTTCCTCTGGACAAGAAATTAGTGCTGGTGAAAGGCGACAGACCATGCAACCCTCGTAGACCTGCACAGACCTATGGCAAAGGATTGAGTGCCATGCATGCTTATCTTCTGTTCTGCTAAAACGACGAAAACAGGCTGTCCTCAAAAGCAAGTCCCCCTGTCACCCAGTGGTGCACAAACCAGAGGGCAGCCATCCATCTTATTTCAAAAAGTCTCCCCTGATGCATGGCTGGTGATAGTGCACAGCAGGAAGAGGAGCTCTCGTCAGGAGACACCATCTAACTCCAAGTCTTTAATTTATAAATCTGGCTTTCTCCAGCCCAGCACACGGGACAGCCTCACGTCAGAATTTCCTCCAACTACAGCGCAAGGAAGCAGCGGTGCCTTGTCAACCTGCAATCACCGCCTCGGGGTTACAGGGAGATGCTGGGTGTAATAACCTTTTTCTTTGGTAGATGTTCCTACAGCGCAATTTGACTTTTAAACCAAAAATCAGTTCCCATTCCATGCTGCACGTCCACAAAGGCTGCTCACACAAAAACCTCCAGCCCCAAACCAGGGCTGAGGCAGCAAGGCGAGCTCATCCTACTGCCGCGCACGTCCTTCCACCGCCATTGCCATTAGCCCTTGAACGCGGTCCAACAGTGCTCTAAGAGATGCCGAGAGCCTGTCACTTGCAGCATGTGCTCTTTCTCATTCGCTCCCCAAGAGAGATAATTGTGGATGGAGTGGAAAGCTTTCCGAGTAAGGCTGTTGGTTTGTTTTCTGTATACATGTTGCTGTGTGTTTATACTGGGTTGGAGAGGTTGTATTAAAACAGGGGAATATTGCGTGCTCTTTAAGCGTGTAGTTGCTAGAAGAGATATCGATACACCAAGAAGAGTTTAAGGGTAGGCTGTAACGATGTAGAGGCTGGAGAAATCCAGGCAGAAATGTTTTAAGAGCAGCATCTGCCTACTTCAAACAAGCAGCAGCTAAGGGGAGAGATGACAGCATCCTGCAAATAGCTTGAGTACATAAACACTGCAGAGAAAGGAGGCTTATGGTACAGGCTGCTAAGAGCAAGGGGATCAGTGTTAATAAAAGAAAACTTAAGCTGAATATTGTTAAACTTCCTGACAGTGAAGTTATGTTGAGATACCATCTCCTCAGGGAAAGCCCCGTGAGGGGGGAAGTCTTGAGGTTCACTGAACAGCATTTACTACATCTTCCATGCAAGTGTTGGCAACAGCAAGAGACCTTCGTACCCAGGCAGGGCGGCTGCAGGCCTAGGAGGGAGCCGAAGGGTTTCAGGTGCGCTCCTGGCCCGCAGCAGTCCTGCTGCTGACATTGGAGGGGTTTTTTTATGACTAAAGTAATAACTTAAGGAGGTGGCATCAGGTGAGACTGTATCATTGCAACGTATGGAGGGATGCTCTGTGCCCTCTGAAAATTCGCTTATAATCCCATGGTAATTTCCATTGCCAGGGCACGTCTTGCATTCCTTTGAGTTTGGCATGTAAGAATAAAGTTAACCCTTGACGTGAACATTTGCTCCTGGCTGGGCATTTCTAACATCCATCTCCCTCTCAGCTCCTAAGGAAGGGTAAAGCCAGGTCACAGCTTTTATGAACAGTCAAGAGCTCCTTTCCGGCTCTCTTCACCCAAACTGCCCCTTTTATAAAAAGGTGTAAAAGCCTAATTATCTTCCACTCTTCTGAGCTGCTGAGGGTTTTGTCCCAAGCCAACCACCAATTCACTCGGTGTTAATGGGCAAAGATACAAAGGGAAGAGCCAGGGCTGAGGGGTGCCTGCGGGCAGGAGGGACCTGAGCACAGCCCATCACAAACACAGGTAGCATTCCAAGTGCTTGAAGACCTGGAGCCCGAGGTGACCGTGTTCTCTTTCCCTCTTCTGCTGACTTTTTCATTTTTCAGTCCAAAATTATTTTAATAAATGACAAGTTCAATTTAAAAAAAACAAATTGAAGAGAAGATTTTGCACATTTGGATTAGAGAATCCCCACCACTACCCAGAGGCGATCAATGGAAATTAGCAATGCAAAACCACGTACAAGAGCAAATCTGCGGTAACTCGCCTTCCCAGGCCCTGCTGTCAGAGTCCTGGGCTGGGTTCTCGTTTTGCTTTGCAATCCTACTCAAACTCTTTAAACACCATTAAGCACAGACACCGATACTGATACAGCATCATTGATTGCACCAAGGAGGGGTGCATGGCCGGTGAGGACCCTATTAAGTAAATACAGTGAAAGCGGGCAGTCATAACCAGGTAATAAAAAATGCATCAAATTATTTTTTTTATAGTTAGAACTACCAGAAACTTCCTGTTCATCCCAGCACAAGTATTGTTCCCTGCTGGTGAAAAGATTGTTTGGAGAGGAGGGACAGCTGCTGTCTTTCACAGTTAATTATGAAGATGGGTTAAGAATTAATCAGGTAAAGGGAGGGATGTGAAAACAAACAGGATAAGGGACTACTAAATTTATCCCTTAAAGTAAGTTAACTGGCTATTGACACTTGTCAGAGACCAAACACATACATCCCACCACAAATCCACAGCTCCCAAAATGTTAATTTACAGCTCACTGTCTAGCCCTAGACATGCAAGCGTATAGGATGGATTAAACTGAAATTAGGCTACGCGCCCAGGAAGGGCTCACAGGCCAAGCTGCGGGGCAGAAGGTTGCTCACTCACCCCCTGCCCTGCAGAGCAGCGGGGGATGCTCGGGGAGGGCCGGGGACCTTCCCCTCTGGGAGGTGGCAGCTCAGCCGTGCCACCCCTGCCTCCACCACCAGCTGCCACAGACACAGGGGAAAGGCAGGGGAGAAGGGATCTCAACCAAAACAAAGGCTGTTGGGGAGCTGGGCTGGGGTATCTGCATCCACCACCTCCTTCCAGGAGTAGAATCCTGTATGTGAGGGGATCCTGATGCTCCTTGCTCAGCCACGATGTCACACGAGCACGGTGTCCTCTGCCACCCACCCCGCACGTGGGGACATGATGCCTGCAGATCCCTTCCACCCTTGTGTATTCACTGCAGGGATTGCCAGCTGTGGTGTGAAAACTGCTCTTCCCCAGCCAAAGTGCCATAAAGCCAAACAAAATCTCAATCATCAGCAGCAAAGAATCAAACCCCATCTAACTGGCAGGCATGCTCAGGAGCTGCTGGTCTCGGAGATGGGATTGATAAGAGCCCTGGGAGGTGCTGCAAGATGGGAAGTCTGCATGCCAAACACAGCCAATTAATGTCAGCCCTTTCCCATGCCAACCAATTAAGCTGTGTATACTTGTCACCAGCAAGCGGGAAGGGGGTGGAGGGTAGAGAGGACACAATTCCAGAGAAGCCTTGAAGATATAAAACCTGCTTAATTTATGGAGGGGAGGGTGAGGGCGTAGACACCCTGCACTAATACAAACGCACTGATTAATGTCTTCGCTAATTTAGGAGCCGCTTGGCTCTTGTGACCTGGTGAGGCTCCATTTAACAGAAACCAGGCTGGCACGGGAAGCAGGGAGCAGCTTAACAGTGTAAGAAGCAACAGATGGGGTCTCCAGTCGCCTTGCCAAGCACCAAAACTGTTTTCTCAGTGCTTTCTCTTCAACCTCCTCCAAAAAGGAAAGAACGATAATCACAACCATAAAGATGTGCGGCTTACCCACTAAGTGGGCAGGCGGCACAGCTCCTCTGCCCCAGCAGCGGCTGAGGGCTCCCTTGGCCGGGGAAATGATCCCCTGGCAGCAGGAACGGTGCTGAGCCACCCCAGCCCTGCTCCTCCCCATCCACCGTATCCCCGGAAACAACAGCAGGAGGAAAGAGAGCTTTTGATGCACCTATGCCACTAAAAAAAAAACAAAAAATCACGTTCTGCTGTGAGGCAGAGGAGGGGGAGAGGTGGTGAGGGGCTGGAACAGCTCAGGGGGATCTTGCAGCATCAGCAGGGGTGGTCTTGGACGTGAGATGCACCGATGCTGCTGTCCTGGAAAGCCCTCAGTCTCCCTCCTGACATAAGCAATGCTTCAAGCTGCAAGGAGCGACTTTGGAACTTCACTGACAGTTTTGGGGATTTTCCCAATATCCAGCAAACCCTCTTCTGGAGGGCAAAATCATCTCCAGCTGCCTCCCCAGACATGCTACCATGGATTTGCTTAATTGCGTGGCAAGGAGTCTTTAGGCACAGGCTGGCAGTAGGCAAATCAGCATGTGGTGGCAAGTTACCTGGCTGAGTGCAAGGTAGATTAAAAGATTAAAACCATGGAGTTGTCAGTTATTTGCAGGAGGAGGAGGCTGTGGGTAGACATGCAGCAAGCTGGATGCAGATCCAGGCGGGATCACTTGGAAATTCACAGGAGTGGGAAAGTCGGGAGCCCCCAATTTAAACATTAGACAATCCATTTATCAGACAGGGTGAGCAGAGGCACCAGGAAAGCACTGAACAAAGCAAGCCTGCCTGTGTCTGGAGCTTTTTAATAAAGAAACAGTAAAAAACAAATAGCAGAGCAGCCCCACTAACTCTTGCCAAGGGGGTTTAGGAATTGCACCTGGCAGAGGAAAGCAGCTGACACAGCTGAGCCTCCTTGGAGCAAATGCTTTGAGGAGATAAAGGTATCATTCTCTTATATACCCCATATATCAGGGTGTAGATGCAAAAAAAAAAAACCTTCTAAAAAAACAACCCTCCATTAGTAAGATCTGCCTACTTTTCCACCCAGGAAATAATAACTATCTCCACAGATACTGTTGTATCCTGTCACTGGGATCCTTAGTTTGCATCCAAATAAAAATAAGGAACAACCACTGGCCATCTCCTCCCTTTTCTGTTTGCATTTATGAAACGCACATCAGAACCAGATGATTATATGTATTGCAATTTCTTGCAAAGACTTCCTGAAACACCACATAGCCCAAGGAGCACAACAAGAAAAGCAGTGCCAAACTCAGGTCAGATACTCTTGCCTCTATTTGAACAGTGGATTTTTTTTCACCTTTTCATATGAATGTTCTGGGATAGACAGAACAATGCCTGACATTTCCAAAGCTGGTATCAGGTCCCTTTCAAAGCCTAGTCTGCAGATCCCCAAATCTGAGCCAAGTCAGGAGAGGGGAAAAAAAAAAAAAGTTTTTCCTTTTCCCCCTGGATATAACAGGCACAGCAAGGCCAGGCGGCTTTCTCCTCAGCTTGCTGATGCAGCAGGCACCGTGATGCTGTGCCCCCCCCCGTAGCAGTGCTCACCTCCATCGGCTGCCTGCCGGATTTCGGAGGCAGGATGGCTCGAGAGCTGCCAGGCTGTGGAGAAACACATCTAAAACTCCCCAAGCTTCAGTGCCCAAGCCGCTGCTGATAGACTTGCTGAGCACCAGTAACCCGCACCTTCATGGACCTGCTGCCCAGCCTCCTCCGGGAGCTGCAGATGCCCCCTTTTATTAGTCTAAATACACCTTTCAGGCTTTTTTAAATCCATCCTTGGTATTTACCTCTTCCCTCTACAAATGTAAGTCCTTTGGCCTCCAAGGTCCTGCCACAGCTCAAGCTGCTGCATTTCAAAGGCTTGGAAAAAGTGACAAGCAGCAGCTGCCTCTGCTGGGTTTGCTAAAAGCAGGGAGTGGCATTACCTAATCCTAAATGAGATGTATTTTTTAGAGCAACGGCAAAAATACACAGCCACCTGATACACTCCCTAGAAAAGGGCTTCGTCTTTGCTAGCTGGATGGGAGATAAGGATGCTGTGGAAAGAGAGGGGAGTGTTAGCCAGGAATGAGGAATGGGCTACCCCATCCTGCTCAGCTCCTAATTGATGAGGAGCAGCTCCTGGCAAAGATGCCCTCCCCATGAGTTACGGACTCACCAACAGATTTATACACAGTCTGGATAGCACACACCAATGCAGACATACCTGGCGAGTAATTTATAGCAGGGAACAGTCAGAACACATCAACAAGCCCCGCAAATGAATTTCTGTTCTTTAAGTGTTGCCTGTTTCATCATGAATGGCTTATTAGAGAAGTCAGTGGCATTTCTCGGCACACACAAAGTAGTTTATTACAAGTGATTTATTAAACTCCTCTAACTTGTCAGCAGCCACTTGAAAGATTCACTTTCCTTTTTTCCTTCAGGTTTGCTGATAAATAGCTGAATAAATAGATCTCCAGTCCTTATATCTGACTGTCACATATCAAAAACTCGATCAATATCAGCACAGATTAGGAATGAGGTGAGACTGAGCCCTCCCCACTTGTAACCAGCCCCATCTGTTGAGGTGAATTGAGGGGAGTGCACCTCCAAATAAGAGATATATTTTTTGCCTTCTCCCAGGAGAGCTGGACTTGACAGTCCCTACTTTCCCCCAGTTATGGCCTGTTCTGTGGGTGGTGGATCCCTGGGTGATTGCTGCTGCTGCAAGGCTCCTCTCCGGCACCCTTTCAGCGAGATGTTCACAGGCAGACCCTTCTGGCTTTACAATCTCCTAAGCTAATAGAGTTCAGATGCTTTCGGCTCAGCTCCTGCTAGATGAATCTTTCCAGGACAGGACCCCTTTCTATCATTAGTTTAACCAGTCTCAGCTCATCAGCCTTAATTTATTTGCTGCAGAATCACCGTTTTAATGGTTTGTTCCAAGTTGAAATTCCTCCCTCTCCCTTCTGAAATATTTTCCCATGACAAAATGGCCCAAGCGAGCGCTACTTCTGCTGGTGCCAGCCCGCAGAGAGCCACCATGCCAGCTCTGCATCACATACCTTGCACAAGTCAAACCAAGGGTGGCTGGTTTTTTTTTTTTTCCTTCCCCCACCTCAAGAAATCCTTAAAGAAAATGCTCTGATGTCGCCTCACTGCATGCACATTTTTGTTCCCAGCTCACAGTTAGCAAGGGCAGAGCAGGCGCCCGGAGCCCGCTGCAGCCACCCCGGCCGCGCAGCCCATGGGTGCTCTCCCTGCCCCAGCCCAGGGCTGCCCACGGGCGCTGCGGAGCTCTTCCATCCATCCTCCCAGCTGGGTAATTGAGCTCGGAGTTGCAAACCATATGGTCTGGATGTGCTTCTCTCCTCTGGCTCCTGCTGAAGTCCAGGGAGATTCTCTGGAAGAAGCCACTTTTAATTTGTAATCTGATTAAGCCATTAGAGGCGAATAGAGCAGTAACTAACACAAATTGCCGATCGTTTCCATCAGCAAATCCCCCCAATTAATCCTGAGATTAACCCTGATTACACGCAGTAATGGTGATCAATGCACCCTAATGGGGTAAATCCGCCCACTCCACTTTCTTCCACATCCCAGAACGATCAATTTTAAATCAGCATGATTTATCTGGCAGGATCCAAGCAAGGCCAGCAGTGGAGATGGGGCACTGCCTGCATCTCCAGAAACAATCAGAGGAGCGGTAGCTCATTAAGCTAACTGCCTCCCTTGGGGAAAAGAAAACCAAACTCGGAAAAAGAGCTGGATGCAGTGAAACAAAGAGCAGGGGAATGCAGAGGGCAGCGGGAATGCGAGATTTCATCTGCCTGCCTGCTGCACTCCCTCCCGTTTGAATCCTCACAGTGCTAAAAAGTCAGACCAAACAGCTCGGAGCAAGGCTGCACTTCTCAGGGATTCCTCTGTCAAAGAGAGGAAGTCAGGCTGCAGAAGAGCTGAAAAAACTAAAAAAAAACCTTACTACTTTGTGATCCAAGCCTCTGTTCTTTCCTTTGCTGCTAAAATCGGAAGTTACCCCAGGACCATCCATTTCCAAGGATCCCCAAGCACTTTGCAAGCTTCAGAGCCTGGCTTAGTTTTCACTTAGTTCTGTGTTATTTATAGAGCAGCTGATATCCAAACGCTTGCTTCAGTGGGGATTTTGCCTTTGTAGGGACTAAGTAAGAACTAAGTCAGAAGCTCAAGGTTTGACCTTTGGTATACAGAAATCAATTCATCCTGCACTGAAACGCAGCCACCTCCAGGGTGAAATGCAGCAGTCGTTTAACAGCGCATGGCAATAAAGCAGGGTGATTTACAGAGTCTTCTCCTCCAGCGCTGCTTTCTTTACTTTAGGAAAGTTTAAGAGGAGAGGAGAGAAAACAAACTGCTGGAAGATGTGCTAAGCTCCTGCCAGGGGCTCCAGCACCTCGCTGCAGCCCGGGGGGCAGCAGTTCTGGTGGCTCCGGGCAGCTTTGTACCCAAAAACCGGGGCCAGGACAGGAGAAATCACACGAGCCATGGCTCACGGGGCCCGCGATTGCCGCAGCACCGCGTTTTGCAGGTTACTGTCCTGTGGGAAGGACCACCTTGAGGACTACAAGTTCCTCATGCTTTGACCCAAACTCCGACCAGGAATATTGCAGGTGGATCCTTCCCAACATTCCTCTAGCAGCTTGCTGTGTTGAGATGGCTGTTTTCCTCTCGTCGCAGAGCACGTGTGCTAACCCCTGCGTCGCTTCGTCCCCAGAACCGGCTGTATTTTGGCAACAAGGTGAGCCCTGCAGAAGGACTGCGCTTTGTCAAGTTCTCTGGGAGCCTCTGAGGCTCAAAGGTTTTAAAGGCTCCTAAACCATCATTAACACTCCAAGCTAATTAAGCCCCGGGTTCAAACCCTGCCTTGCACTCCCAGTAGGATTACAGGACATCGTGGTCTGGCAGGAGTGAGAATACCTTCCCGTCCATCCCATGGATGAGGGGGGAGATGCAAGGGGACACCAGAGACACTGGAAAGCTGCCACATCCCCTGCTCAGCTCTTCCCATCGGGAATTAGGGAAATGGGATGGGAACTGCTCTGAAGCCTGCTGTACCCCCAAAGCTGCCCTCTCAAGATCTAGCCAAGCAAGAAACTGAGCTGTATTTCCCATGGGAGCGAAGGGCCTTTGGCAGCCTGTTGCATCGGGCCAGCCTGTCTCAAAAAGCTGGAGGTGTTGGAAACACAGTCCTGGCACAAGTGTCACAGTGTCTGGACCTGTCTAAGCCGCGGGACTGTGCCGAAGACGCAGTGCACACCCCCTGTGGCTCCGTTCCCATTGCAGGACCCACACCTTGCTGCACAAACCCTGCTTTTCATTTCCCTCCTCAGGGAAAAGAAGGTCCCCCTCCTCTCGGAAACCCAGTGGGGATTTCTGTGCCTGGGCTGGGGCTCAGGAAAAGCATCTGGTTTGTTCAACAGCTCCCTCTGCCCACACCGCCTGCTCCAGAAACACTGTCAGAGAGGAGAAAAACGCACAGCGAGAGGCTGCCTAAGTATCAATCAGTGGTACAGTCCCCCAGGGAGGAAAGGTTTAGTTCCCCTGCAGAAGCAGCGGTCAATAAACATGGCACGTGCTTTATCTCCTGTCAAGGCTGCCCTCTCCTATCGACAGCCCTGACACCAGCCCCGAGATGGAAGAAGAGGCAGGAGCCCGAAGCGCATCAGCGGCGAAGTGTTCCACCTTATTTTAGCAGGAGCAGAGTTGCAAGCAGGTCCTGCCTGCTGCGAGGCAGTGGCAGATGTCAGCGGGAGGAGAGACACCTGTCCTGCACGCTACAGAAAGCGGCAAAGCAGATCCCTGAGCTGACGCAGCACAAGGGCGTTCTGGAAGAAAGACCACCTCGCACAGCCCAGGCCCTGCTGAGCAAGGCACAGCTTCAGACCGAGCAGTTTTAGGGTCTCAAGCAATGCAGATGGGTTTTCTTAGCATTTTTTCTTATGTTAAATAGGAAGCCTGGGGCACCTCAGCTCTGCCCACACAGCACACCGGGAAGGCAGTAGCTCTGATGCTCAGTAATTCAGTGTAACACACAGAGGAACAGTGAGATGTCAGCCCAGGGTTGGTGTCCTGCTCAGCCATGCCCCGTATTCTCCATAAATCCACAGGACCCTTTGGATTAAGCTGGCAGTACCCAAAGTTCTGGGCAGTACCCCAGTTCCAGGGGTAGGATCCTGCAGCTCCCAGCCTAGAGGGACCTTCCAGCTACGGAGCGGACAGACCTGGCCGAAGAGCTCGGCCACGTGGTTGTCACTCGCTGGGACACAGATGTTTCTCCACAGTCCTGCCTCCGCAGCCAGCAGCCTGGGTTTGCATCTTTGCACAGGCAGCAAAAGAACACTGTACGAAACACACCGATGCCTGCAGCGTTTTCCAGCCAGCGCTACAACACCCGTCATCTGAGGCGTGGGGTTGACACCAAGCACGTGTAGATACACACTGCACATCGCAGGCTGCAGGGGGTAGGTTTTCCACCGCTGCCTGTTGCCTGCGAGGGGTTTTGAAGCACATGTGTTTCGGGGTGAGGTGCAGGGGCCCGGTGCTTCAGCCACCCCCTCTCCCCCCTGACTCCTGCAGCCTCACCGAGGGGCTGTTGGTCTCCTTTGATGTGCAGATGAATCAAGCCTCAGCCGTGAGAAGCCCCGTGGATTTATGAACTCCTCCTCTATGATGTCTTTCCAATAGTATCCCCCAGAAGAGCATTTGCTCTCCCCTTCCTCCCTGGCTCCACCGAGCCAAGCATTCCTTTCTCCTCCTCCATCCCAGGCCCCTCTCCACTGGCCTGGGGAGCGACGCTGCTCACCCAGAACACGCTCTGGAGCGAAAGCTCCGCTCTGCAAACTGGGCCACTTGTCAGCTCACTTTATGTATTCCAGCAGGTTTGATGTCTCCTCGCCGTCAGCCCCACGGAAGGCAACGCAGGCTCACTTGACAGCCAGAGATGAAATACTGCAATTCAATCTACTCCCACCCCAAATCATGCCAGGTCTGCAATTCTGTAGAAGTTGCCATAGACTTGAAAAGAAAGGGACAAATAACTGTGATGGAAACCATTCGCTGGAGACTTCTAGGGGAAATTATACACCCGCAAGGGGAAAAAGGATCATTAAGAGGTGACAGGAGAAAACATTTGCATTGCAAGTCAAACCAGCTGGAGGCTAGGAGGGAAGCATTATGGTCACTGCCCTCCCCAGTCCAATTCAATCAACTCCAACAATTGGTAAACCCTCAAAGACAGGCCCTTTAGCTATTTGACCCAGATCCCCCAAACACAAAAGTCAACCTCTGCCTATAAACAGAAGTGGAGTGTTGCAGAGGTCCCCCAAAGTTCACCTCTTGCATTAAACCAGAGCACACACACAAAAAAAATCTATGCGTCTGTCTCGGTTTTAGCAGTCACCTCCACCTCAACAACTTCTGAGATCCATAACTGCACGGGGAGATTGCTTTGCTTGGCAAACAAACTGAGATTAAAGCGAGTTCACTGGGAACATCTCTATTTAGTTTCTAGGCCGAGCACGTGGATAATGCAATGGCACATTTAACTTTTTGCTGCTTGAAACGAAGCACAAAGAGATGGAGGAGATGTAAAAATAAAGGATTTATCTCTGCTCTGAGCATCACACCAGAAGATCCCTGTGCCTAAATGCAAGCCAGGCTGAGCAGCTGGAACAAGAGGGTCCTGCACCACCAAGGCAGCAGCAGCGGGCAGGGAGAGGGGAGCCCAGCAGCTCCAGCAGCAAGCGCTCACCACAGCCGGAGAGGGGGAACACACTCCCCCCAGGGAAAGAGAGCCTTCACGCCCCACCCCTCGTTTTTCTGCCAGAGCATTAGCACAGACTTCCCCAGGACCCTTGAGAGGAGGTTTGAGGAAGGGGAGTGATGAAAGAGGGGCTGAGAAGGGCCATCGGCCAGCCAGCTGGAGCGAGGACTCCTCACCAGCCCCTGGGGATTAACCAGCCTCTCATTGCATCCACACACAGGATGAGCTCAGAAGCTTTTCCTAACATTTATACCTCGGCTTGAGCCAGAAGCTCTTGCTTTGCAGCTCGGCCTTCCAGTCCCAGGCTTTGCCTATTAAACACAGGGTGGAAGTTTGCAAAGCTGCCTCCGGTACCTTCTCCGCTAGCCACACCAGCAGCGCACAGCGGAGAGGGCTGGGCGAGAGCATTAGCAGTCTCGGCACAGCCGGGCCAGCCTGGAAGAGACAGTTCTCCCCGGTGGGCAAATAACAGAAGAGGGAGGAAGTAATATACTCAAGTGACATTTGCGCCCGGGTGCAATGATGTGTCACTCATCGCAGCCAGACCAAATAGCATCTCTGGGGCACCAAAATTACACAGCCAAGTAAATCCTACAAAATCCATCTGCCCTTTTCAATATTTGGAGATAATTAACTTCTCCAAGCTGAGATATTACAAAAGAAAGCTGTTAGTGAATCTGTTCAGCCACAGGTCTGGCTGGATGTGGAGCTTGCCAGCACTGGGGATGCTGAAAGGGCAAGGAGGACATTTCATATTTCCATGCATTCCCAACTCCCTTGTGGGAAGATTACAGAGAAACACACATAATGCAGCAGGTCAGAAGAAAGAAAGACCAAGGGCAGACTTACCAGGACAGACAAGGCATCTCTACCCCTCCATCAGTACCATCTGAACCACAGTCACTTCTGGAGCTGTATCCAGCCCCTGCTCATCCACCAAGAAATCTGGCTGCAGGGCTGAACAGGAAAACCAGGCTAAAAACACACCTCTACCTAAAGGCAAAGGAAATCAGCCAGAGCAGAATGCCAGGGTCCCTCACCTCAGGGGAGAGGAGCTCAAACCAATCCTGGTCCCAACACCTCACCTCCAGCCCTAAGGTGACCAACAGCCAAACCACCCATCAGCCCCCTCCCTGCAATTAATACACAGCCTGCAGCTGGCCCAGCCCTCCCACCAGCAAATCCCAGTTAGGCCAGTTGATTGCAGCACTCCTTAGCCAAAGGGAGGCGATTAACACTTTCCTTTCCACCATCACCCCGGAGCCGTGTACCCACCACAGGGTGATGCCGGGAGAAGCAAATGGGAGCGCGGTTCTGCCCTCCTGCCTTACCTGCTGCGCCGCGCCCACCCCGTTCATCTCGAAAGGTGGGGGATGCTCGGAGGTGCGACGTGCCTGCTGCTGCCGGGGGGGCTGGCACTGCTCCGCGTGGGTGCGTGAGGCCACGGGCTGCTGCGCTCCCCTCTGAAGCTGAGCAGATGTGCAGGCTTATCTTTAAATTAAAAAGCGGGCCACTGGCCAACAAACAGGGCAGGAGGGAAAACACATGCCCAGAGTGGCTGAGGGAGGGAGAGACACGTGCAGGCTGAGAGAGCGAGCAAGGGACGATGAGACGTGCAGAGTCCTGGGTAAAACCGAGGAACCTCCCCAGAGACCTACGGGGATGCGTGTGCACATCTGCTGCTATGAGCGCATTACATTGCTTTTGACAGACTTTTCTCACCCTGTGGCACGAGGGATGTGAATCACTCACAGGTACAACTCTGGGGCTGAGTGGAGAGCTAACGTGCCTTACGAACGCCAGCACTGCCTGCGTGCTGCCCAGCTCCTGAGCCGTGGAGAGGACGGTAGGAGGCTGCGTGCCCCTTCTGTGTGCTGTGCTCCTTCATCAGCCCACCGGTGTTCCTCTCCATACCCTGCACCCTGGAAAATCACAGCCTGAAGTCATTAGGAAAGAATCTGACGGACTCAGGATGAGGTTCTCAAGCCAGCCAGCAAGGTCTCCGTACTCTCTGCTAATTGCTATAGTTGTGCAAAGACTGGAGATCCCCAGAGCCGGAGCAAGGCAGATGCCTCCCACACCGGCGACCCCTCGCAGAGCCGCTGCTTCCCATCCGCTGCTGCCTGTGCTGCCTGTGCTGCCTCCACGGGTCACGGGGGCAGTAAATATTTGCACAGGGCCGGACAAGGAGAAAGCAAACAGGGTTCCCTTATTTATGGGCCTTGGCAGCAGATTCCCTGGGCAGCTCTGCAGCGTTTCCGTCCTCTCCGCACCCCAGCTGGGGCTCAGCCCCCGCCGTGCACCCCGGCCGTGCCGGCTGCTGCATGGGGTGCTGCTGCCGTGCTGGGGAGAGGTGGGGGACAGGCGGGGGGGAAGCAAAGAAGCAGGAGAGGTGTATGAGGCCAAAGGCAGGGAAGACAGGGAGTAAGTGTGAGTGACAGAGAGAGGGAGAGTGTGAGAGTCTGAATTTGCAGGAGCAAGTAAAGTGACATTGCATGGGTGTTTTTGAAGCTGTGTTTATTTTACCTGCAGGCTAGAAGTAAGGAAGATGGATGCATCTGCTGGTCTGGTTCCCTGGTAGTCCCAAGGGCCCTTTCGTGCAGTTCGTCACCGTGGTGAAGCCCCCAGAAGGGTTAAACGCCATTACTGAGCCCTTCCTTCCAAACAGGGGAGAGTCCTGGCTCAGGAAGGTTTCTGAGAGTCAGCGAGACAGCTTGAACCCTGCCTGCACGGGCACGCGTGTGCCTGCCAGGACAGACACACACGCATGCACACGCGTGTACGTGTGAGATGAATCTTGCACAGACTGAGGTTCACTCCCCGCAACTGCTGCTGCTGGCTGCAGGGGCCAGAGCTGGGACGAGGGATCTGGGAGGAAGCAGGAGGTGCGGGAGCGCTCCCGGGGTCTCCGGGTGGGAGGTCTGTGTCTCCTGTACGAGGAGTGCCCAGAGCGCGGTCCTGCCCAGCGCCTGCTCCAGAGACACGATCTATGAACATACCTTGAAACAGCTGGGTGTCCCAAGCGTGCCTCATCTGCTTCCCATCATCCACCCAGAGACGGATGGCAGGAGGCAGAGGGGAAGGAGCTTGGGGATCACTGACCCCTCTTCGTGCTGAGTGTCTGGGTTTAGGAAGGATTCAGACTTATTACAAACCTCCAGAGTTGTTGATTTCTTGGATTTCTGTCATGTCATGAGAAGCTTTCTCTGGGCTGAAAAGGGCAAGGGTATGTATCTTATTGTATAAACTCCTCTGAGACGAAGGTAAGCCCATGAGGCCAGGGGTTAAAAAGACCCGAACCAGGCTGGAAATAATAATATGAAGGAAGAGGGAAGGAAGGAATATGTGAACAACAGGATCCCGGTGGCTCTTCAGGAGAGGTCGAGACGGTTTGGTGGCGATGGACGATGTTTGCTGTTGCACTGGTGTCCAGCATGAGGAGTTGTGCTGAGACAAGTCCCATCCCTAAATTTGCTAATAGCTCAGAGGGATAATCTGTCCCGGCCTGTTGAGCCTGGTGCTGCCCATCGGTTTCTACAGCCTGGTTGACAAAGTGCTTCGTTTACAAACCGTGCCCAACACGGGCACTGGTTGGTCTCACTGTTCACCCCAGCAGTGCCAGCGAGAGAGTTTCTCCTGACAGAGGGCTTGATGGCATCCAGCTGGAGGTCTCCATGTGCTTTAGGATTCGTCTCCCAGGTAAACCATGGTGCAAATCGCTTCTCTTTCAGGCAGTCATTTCACCAGCCAACAAATGCACGAGAGCGGGTTTGTGGGAGATCAGAGCAACCAGGGCCATGCTGCAGAGGTGAAAAGGGAAAGCCAAAGCAGTGTCCGCTCTGCAGTGCACACGGTGGGGTCACCTCGCAGCTGATGTCAGGAGCCCACATCTTCCCACCGTGGGGTTTTGTGCATCTGCGAGGTCCCCGCAGACCGCATGGGGATCGCAGGTCAGTCCTCCAGGAGCGGCCTCTCACCCAAAGCAGGCTGAGGAGCCCATGAAATGGTCTGCGCTGCTGCATAAATGCACAAACCATGCTGCCTGCCGTCCTTCTGAACCTGCCTGCGTGGTGTCACCCACCCAAAAGTAGCTCCCAGCCAGGGCTGGACCTTCTGGGCAAAGGGCTCAGGGTATTTGTCATGAGGATGGAGGCTGCTGTTTCCCTCAGGGCTGAGGGAGATAACATCCCTGAAATAACAGCGGGAGCAGACCAGGGTGTGACAAAGGTTTGGGGCTGGAAAAGGTTCATTTGCAGAACCTCCAAACCTGCAGCCCTGGCTGGGTCTGACACTCTTGCCTTCCTCCTCCTGCCGTAATTTATCCCGCAGCAAAGTGAGACTAAACGGTTACCATATGGATTCGATAGCACGCTGCACCTGTTTTCCACCGTCGATAACCACATGTGGTGCAGCGTGATGGAGAGGCAGGGCTGCGTGTAAGTGTGCGTGTACAAATCAATCACAACGCCAGCCTTGGCAAGCCTCGGGGCTGGCTGGTGCTCCACACACCTCCTCAGGGCTGGTCCAGCCGGGGCTGCTGGAGCGATGCTTCTCCCTTACGGAGCTGCTGGACCTGGAGAGGTCCTTGGCGGTTTGATGCCCCGAGGAACAAACCCTAAGCCATGCAGAAGTCCCCAAGGAGACACCGCCAAGTCCTGCCCCGAGCTGCCACCGGGAGCAATGCCGCAGCCTGGCTGGGGTGTCCCACGGGGACAGGGACTGTGCCTGCCGAGGGAAACCTGCCCGGCCGGGGGACCAGAGCCCACTCTGCCACCACCAGCGGTCGGAGAGCCAAGCGCCCCATACCCATCAAGGGAAGAGGGAAGAGGAAAGGAGCTCGGGAGCTGTTTTTCTCTTGCAATCTATATGTTTTCTTATAGGGAACGTAAATCTCCATAAGGAAATAAACTGTTGCTGACCTATAGAAACCATCTGACTGCAGCCCTAGGAATCTCCAGGATGAGTTTACAGAGCTCTGCATAAACACTGCAGACTAGACGCCGGCTGGGGTCGGGACTGCTGGCGGCCGGGGAAGGGTTACGGTTCCCACCTCCATGCTCTCTAGGGATGCCACAGTCCTGAGCATGTCTCCCTGGCACAGAAAAAGCACCGGTGGTGGGCAGAGCAGTGCCAACTGTGGGTGCTGCTGGAGGGCCCCACAGCAGGCAGGCTCCCGCCCTGAAGCCGAAGCTGCCTCCCTGGGGGGGCTGTGTGCAGGCAGAGCCCCCTTAACCCTGCCATGCCTGAGGAGGATTTGCCGAGACTCACACTTTGGCTGACTTTTTGCAGTCGGAGGTCATTCTTTTGTAAAGGTTTTGCAGAAATAACAAGCCAAACTGATTTGCTTCATGCTGAAGAAAAGCCAGGACGCGTTCGCTCTCCCGGTGCAAGCTCACGGCGCTGACAGAGATGGAGCACCCGGCCGCCTCCCGGGGCCCCGCTCTAAGGGCAGGGCTGGGAGAGCAGCAGCACTGGGGTACCCGCAGCCCCAGCGCCAGGCAGCCCCTCGGGCTGTGCCGGGGGCTCTCAGCAGCCCCAGGCTGGCACGACCCTCTGACCATTCACCGGGAACCCCATGCAATGCCTGCCATCCCCTGGACAGGTTTTTTCTCACACTGCTGTGCCCTGGAAGGTGCAGCAAGCGACGGCATGGATTAGGTGCAGCAAGCGACAGCATGGATTAGGTGCTGCTAGGAAGGACTACATGCTTGATGTGCCCTGCGGCTGCAGCCAGCCCTGCCCATGCAGCATCTCCAGCACTCACAACAGGGAATATTCCAGGGGGCTCGGGGGCTCCCAGCCTGCCCCAGCAGCTGGTACTGGTTTTACAAACCAACCTGAGGTCAGGAGGGGCTACTGGTCCTGGGCATCCCCAAGCATCTGCCGCTCGTGCAGGGATAGAGCTGTGGGTGCTCCTGCTCTGCAGCCCGAGGGAAAGCCCCATGGTGTCTCCTATCGCCCATTTCCACTTTGCCCCTCCCCAAACACTAAAATATTTATGTCAAAAGTAGACATTAAAATTTAAGGAAAGCTAAATAGAAATTAAACTTGTGTATTTTGAGAGGAAATGAGTCCCGTAAGGTGATCATGCTGCTATGCGCAGATGATTGATGTCAGTTTATTTATCTGCTACTGCTAAATGCTTGCAAAGGAGAGAAGAAAGGAACACAGCTGAGCTCTGTGGGGCGGGCACAGCTCCAGCAATGTCAGCAGTGTCCAAGATGAGAGCTGGGCAGCCCTGATCAGCCGCGGTGACCAGCCTGTACAGCACAAACCTTTTGGAAACAAAGCTTTTGGACTTCCACAGTGCAGATCCCTGGCTTCTCCCTGTCCCAGCTGGCTCGTGCCTCCTCGGCTCCAAAACCACCCGTGAGCGTACATCCAAGAAGAGCCTGAGTGGCGCAGAGGCCTTTGCTTGTGCTCAAGTACTGAAATGATCAAGGACCACCTTCTTTTTTCTTTTCCTTCTTCTTTTTTTCCCCTTTCCTTTCCTTTCCTTTCCTTTCCTTTCCTTTCCTTTCCTTTCCTTTCCTTTCCTTTCCTTTCCTTTCCTTTCCTTTCCTTTCCTTTCCTTTCCTTTCCTTTCCTTTCCTTTCCTTTCCTTTCCTTTCCTTTCCTCTCCTTTCCTCTCCTTTCCTCCCTTTCCTCTCCTTTCCTCTCCTTTCCTCTCCTTTCCTCTCCTTTCCTCTCCTTCTCCTTCTCCTTCTCCTTCTCCTTCTCCTTCTCCTTCTCCTTCTCCTTCTCCTTCTCCTTCTCCTTCTCCTTCTCCTTCTCCTTCTCCTTCTCCTTTTCCTTTCCTTTTCCTTTCCTTTCCTTTTTTCCTTTTCACTCTTCTCTTCTCTTCTCTTCTCTTCTCTTCTCTTCTCTTCTCTTCTCTTCTCTTCTTCTCTTCTCTTCTCTTCTCTTCTCTTCTCTTCTCTTCTCTTCTCTTCTCTTCTTCCTTCTCTTCTTCCTTCTCTTGTTTTTTCTTCTCTTCTTTTTCCCATCACTGTCAAGAAAACCACTCTTACCCATCAGGAGTGCCTTGATAGCTTCTTTCACAGCCTCTGGCCCTGCGTGGACAGCACCCCCACTATCCGCTGGCTGTGTCATTATGCAGGTAATACCTCGCTCTTCTCTGCCTGGAGATCCCAGAGCCGCTTTTGCTGGCTCTATTCCCCTTTCCTTATGAGGCCGCTTTGTTGGCCTGGCTACTATTTGCATAATGGTGCCCATAATCACTTGAGGAGGAAATCATTTCCTTTCGCTGGAACTGGGGACCTTTTCATTGCATTTATTTTTATATATACATTCCTGAAAGCCATGCACTGACAGATGCTGGAAGCGGCCGCCCCCTTGCCATGCAATCAGACACCCCTCCGCCCTGGCCTTGCTGCTTCCTTTTAACAGTCTTTTTTTTTTTTTTTTTTCTTTCCAGCAGAAAACAAGGATTGCTGATTGAACGGTGGTGCTTTTGCAAACGCCGTTCATTGGGTCCCAGCCATCTGTTAATGCGTTCAAGGTTATCCAGGGGCTGACTCACGCTCATGTCTCTCTCATTCTCTCTCTTGTCAAATCCTGCTCTTCCCCATTTTACACTTCCTTGGAAAGAGATCTGTGACATGGTATGTTTGACACCCAAGGAAGTGTTAGTCATTGCTTACGAGTCGCTAGGTGACGGTGTCCTCCTGCTGCGGGCTGCGTTCGGCCACGCGTGTCCCGGGGATGCCATCCCTCCCGCCGGTCCCCTGCTCCATGCAGGGGACCGCTGCTCCAGGGAGCCGGGGCTCCAGCCCTCCCTCTGCACTTCAGCTCAGGGAAAAGTTGCTCTTACGTATCACCATCTCTTCCAAATCTGTTGCTCCTTCTCGTTTTGTGGGTAAATAAATATGTATATGTAAACGAAGCCCTGGGACAGGGAAAGAAACCTCTTGCTCCGGGAATGCACAGTCAGAGAATGCAAAAAAGGGGGAGTAGGGGGCAAGAGGAAGAACAGAGGTGAAGAGGGGTGAGAGGAGCAGTCTCAGCAAGATGCACAGAGTGAAATGACGAGGCCACTTCTCAGCGCAAACGTGCAGCCCGGCAGAGAGAAAAGTGCACATGCGGTTTGCTCTGTGTGCAGCAGACCCGCACTTATGGGTGAGGGTCTGCCCACCAACTCTGTGTCCTGGTTTCGGCTGGGATAAAGTTAATTTTCTTCCTAGTAGCTGGCATGGAGCTGTGGTTTGGATTTAGGATGAGAATAGCGCTGGTAACACAATGATGGTTTAGTTGCTGCTCAGTACTGCTTATGCCAGGCAAGGACTTTTCAGCTTCCCATGCTCTGCCAGGGGCACAAGAAGCTGGGAGGGGGCACAGCCAGAAGAGTTGATCCCAACTGCCCCAAGGGCCATTCCATACCATACGGCGTCATGGGCAGTATGGAAACTGGGGGGGTTGGCCGGGGAGCAGCGATCGCTGCTCGGGGACTGGCTGGGCATCGGTCGGTGGGTGGTGAGCAATTGCATTGGGCATCACTTGCTTTGTATATCATTATTATCATTATTATACTGTTGCTATTATCATTACTATTTTATTTTATTTCAATTATTAAACTGTTCTTATCTCAACCCAGGAGTGTTTCTCACTCTTACTCCTCCAATTCTCTCCCCCATCCCATCGGGGTAGGGGGAGTCAGTGAGCGGCTGTGTGGTGCTGAGCTGCTGCCTGGGGTTAAACCATGACACTCTGCAAGAAAAGTCTAGCAGGAATCCAGCTGAATTAACCCAAACGCACGTCTCCGAGGGCCCTGGGGACCAGCCCCTCCGGCAGAGCCTCACAAAGGACAGCCGCGGCTGCAGGTGAGCGCTTGCACCAGACCTGCCCGCACCTAAGGACGGGCCCATCCCAGCACCACCGCCCCTGCCTGCTGCCTGCCCCGGGACAGGCAGGGGCCGTGAGGGTCCTGCCCTGTGCTTGAGCACCGAAGGCTCACGCTGCTGGATTCGGCCCAGCCCAGCCGTTGCCTCTCGCTGCTCCTAGGAGAGCAGAGCAGAGCAGGGAAGCTGAGAGCAGGAGCTGGGCTGGACTTTTCCAACCAAGTGGAGAGGGTTCAGAGTTGGTTTTGTTGTGTTGGGGTTTTTTTGTTTCCCTCCTGGAAAAATGCTGATGTGTCAAAACAAAGTTTTTTTACAGGAATGTGCAAGTTCTGACTTAACTCTTTTCAGCAATTGCTGCTCAAAACTAAGAAGCAAGAGCATGCTTCCATCCTGTTCCATCCCATCCCATCCCATCCCATCCCGTCCTGTCCCGTCCTGTCCCGTCCCATCCCATCCCATCCCATCCCATCCCATCCCATCCCATCCCATCCCATCCCATCCCATCTCCGCTGCCCTGCCAGCCGTACCCCCCATGAGATGCCAGCCCCATGGGAGCACAGAGCAGGGGGAGCAAGGACGAGTCCTGCCCGCGCTGGTGCTCTCCTGGCTCTGCTGGGGCACGGGGCCAGGGGCAGGCAAAGGGTTGCTCTCTCCAGATGTGGTTTTGATTAGAAATTTTTGGAATAAAAATGAGCAAGTAAAGCACAAGTCTCATTGACATCTCTCTACACTTCCTGTGAATGTTTCTGTTTTGATTAATCAACATTCCCCATGAAAATCATCTCCTGCCTCCCCCCCTCAAAAAAAAAAACCAGCAGTTGGAGCTGTTCAAGATTGCCCTCACCACAGAGCAGGGCAGTGGGTTTAACCTCCTGGAAAGAAAGGTGTGGGTGTCAGCACATGGCTTTTGTCCAGGGAAATACAACCCCGGCATCCCTGACCACGATCCATCGATGCCTTGGATCCCCCCCGCGCTTGGAGGAGCCGGGGCTGCTGCAGGGTGGGCAGCAGAGACTGGTTTCAAATGGGTTTTGCTGCGAGTTATTTGCAAAGGGAAGGTTTAACGCTCAGTCCCAGCGGAGGAGCAGTGCCAGGATTTTGGGGAGATGCCCCGCAGTGGCTCTTGCATCCAGCCCAGCCAGCTCCCCTTCACCCCAGGCATCCCCGGGGGATGAAGGGACCTCCGTGCTTGGCGCTGGGCTGGCCGCAGCAGCTATCAGAGGAAATCTGCAGCCCTTCTAACTCCACTTAAGAGACTCAAATCCTATTTAATGAATGATCATTAACTGGAGACATTTCAGATGAGAAAATTGTTTTAGGAACGAGCAATTAAATCCTAATGCTTAGATCACGTAACTCATTTCTAATTAAACTCACTGTAAATTATAGCAACGGTATTTATTTTTAATGAGAAATAAAACTGAAAAGAAATTGCAGCCCTTCAAAAAAATGAAATGAGCGGGGGGGAGGTAGAGAGGGAGTGAGCGATGGAGGGGAAAGGAGCACAGAGCAGTGAGAGAGTTCAAAAACAGGCAGAAAAAGGCTATTAAAGCCCTCCCCGCCGGACCCGAGCAGCAGCCGAGCAGCCATCTCCATTCCTGCTCTGTGCCTGAGGACCTCCTGGCAACAGCTATTTATATTTCTGACCTTTCCCAAAGGTGGGTAAACCTCCGGAGCTGTGGCTCTTGGGGGTTTTGTCACTGGGAAGCGGACTCGCTTCCCTCTCTCTTCAGATACAGCTGCGGCGTGACAAGGAAAAATGGTGCCCATATGGAGACATTAATGATCAGAGGTTCAAAGCAAGCACGGAAGGATCGACTGCTCTCCGAGCATATATTAATCACATCCATCACGGCGCGGCTTTGGGCAGCGGCGGGGGAGTGGCAGGCGGCGGCCGGCAGGGAAGCCCAGCAGCGGGATGGGGAAGGATGCTGATGGGGATGGAGAGGGATGTAACTCTGCAGGCTTGGGTTTGATGGAAGCTGGGCAGAGAAATTTGGGGGTTGCCTGGGGCCGTGGGTCAAGGATTGTCCTCTCGTGGACTCAGAAGTCTCCAGGGGCTTCTCGCCCCGGTGCCGTAGGACCTCGTGTACAGGGCACGGAGGAGGAGGAGGGGAAGCACGGGCATCTGAGTGTCCATGGCAGGTGGAACCTGCGATTAACTGCGTAGTTAGGGCAGACAAAATACATTCCGAGTGATTACTGCAAACTCAGCGAGGATGCGTAGCCACATAATAAATGTCCACGTGCGAGCGTACATCTGTTGCTAACTCGAGTAAATAATCCCGTCCTACCCAAGCTACCAAAGCCCTCCGGGCCGATTGCACAGCACCACTGCAATCACGCTCCACTGGCATCTTTCACCTAAGGACCTCAAAGCACTTTACAAACAGCAATTAATTCGAATCACTACCTTTCCGGTATCTCATTTATCCTTAATTTTCAGATGGGGAAACTGAGGTACAGGGCTGAGCTCTGACTCACCCACCGGCACCCGCAGGAATGGGGGCAGAGCCCAAGCTGCTGCCCTGGGCTGGGTGACCCAGCCGTCCTCCGGCAACCTCCCTTCAGCCTCCCGGCCCTCCCCGGGCGTGCCGACAGCTCCCACACGGCACCCTACGGCACCGCGCTGCGGGTGTGCGAGCTGCACGCAGGGATAGCCCCCTTCCTTGGGCCAGGAGTTTATTTTTAGTGGAAAACATGCTGGCGTGCATCCAGTAATGATGGGCTTAACCCCACAAAGTCGAGTTCACGCCAAGCCTGCTTGGAGATTCATAAAAGTTTAATGTTTTTCAGCAATGTTTCCGCTCTCCCAGCGCTGTCTGCACCTCGCCAGCGGTGCAGAGGAGCGGGCTGGTCTCCGGCTCCCCGCTGCAGCCGGAGCAGAGGCGCATTGGGGCCCAGCCAGGCTCCCACTTCAGCTGAGCCCAGGCGAGCTCTGGGGAGTGCAGAAAGGGTCTGGGCTGAGCGATGCCCGGCTGAGCCCAGCCCAGATGCAGCCCCAGCTCTTGTGCAATTAAGGCAATGGTGCTTCCCTTGCTGGAGGAGAGATGTGGGTCCTGGTTCTCACCCCTGAGCTGGAGCTGGTGCTGTGGAGGCGAGGGAGCAGCAGCCGCTCACCATCCTATAGCTCACCATCCTATAGCTCACCATCCTATAGCTCACCATCCCATGCCGGGGCTGTCCCGCTGCACCAACGTAAAGGTGAAGGCTGCAACCCCCCTGGTGCAACCCCTCCTGGGTGCCGGACAGAGAATGCATCACCAAGAGCACGCTGAAAGAGGAGACAGAGCTTGGAGCAAACAAGCCTCCCTCAGCTTCCCGGAAACATTCCCACGAGGCCCCCGGGGAGCTTTTCCTTTCGCACTGGCTCTGTTTAAACAAGCTCAGTGCCTCAGCACAATGGTGCACGCTCCTTCCCCGAAAGCCTCACTAATGACTTTTTAGAAGGGGCCCTCTCAGGCTGTTAAGTCAGCGTCGGATTTAGTGTGCGTGGTGTGGCTTGCCAGCTGTCTGCACGCAGATTTAAATCTGATCGGTGTGGAACAGCGGCAGCTCCGGCGCTAGGCTTCAGACAAAAGTCATGATTATTCCCCTCCTCCCGACAAAGCCGGCTGTGTCCAAAGGCTTCCTGGCCATCGCGCCGCTGCCGCCCGGGTGCCGTGTTCCCCATCCCTGCTGGCACTGTCTGTGAAATAGCTGCACATGGGCGCTGACGTTGCAAACTCTTTCCTCCGTGGATATATTCTCGTCACACCGAGCTACAAACCAAAATACTGGCACTAGCGGTGGCTGCGTCAGGCCGGGATGGAGGTGTGCAGCTGGGGAGAAGGAGGTGATGGGGACATCTGTCCTGGTCACCCTGTTTGGGGAAAAAACAGAAATCCTCAGTACCTGGGGCCACACATGGAGCATCTCCCTCCTGCCGGACAATCAGAGTCCTCGTCCCTGGCTCTGCCTTTGCTTCTTCGTCACCCTGGGAAAACACATCATCCCTGTACAGGATTACAGGACAAAGTCAGGTAGAAAGGGACCTCAGGTGCCACTTGGTCCCACCTCCTGCCCAGCGTGCCTCGACTTACCCCTGCACCCTGGGGCTGTGTCAGAACCCAAGTGCTGTGGGTCCAACACTTAACCCAAACAGCTGGCGTGCGTAAAGCTCTGCATAAAGCACCTGAAACGGGGCCAGACCCAGCATTTGGGGTGTTCTGCTTTCCCCACCAAAAAAATCAGGAAAAATGGTCAACTTTTAGGGTCCCTCTGACTTTGGGGGAGTCTCAGCTGCTCAGGGCTGGGCTGGGGTTAGTGGTTGGCTGCTCGGGCACCAGAGAAAGATCCAAACCACCTATACTCCAAATTTCAAGTGGAAATGGGGCCATCCTGAGTCCCCCCGACCCCATGCCTGACCCAGCAGCCTGAAAACCTCTCAGAGGAATCTGGCACAAGCTAGAGGACATCATGTTCTCATCATCCCCTTCTCTGCGTTTTCTGCCACCAGATCTCAGGAGCAGGGTTTCCTTTCCAGTTGTAACGCAGTGGTCCATCCCCACCTGGACTAATTTTTTTGCGCTTCAGTATTGGTGTTTTAGCTACAAGGGCTTGGAGGTCTGTCACCTATAGTTGTTCTCAGTTATTTCCAAACATGAAACAGCCACGTCCTCAAGCTTTTCTCGGTCCAGCCACATTTTTACTGGAAACTTCCTCCCATTCTGCGAGATGAGCAAGGCAGGATGATCATGACTCTCTAATATCTGTTCCTCGCCCTTTGAGCATTTAAACCCCACACCCAAAGGCAGGCATCTTCATCTGATGCCCTGTGGGTCATCTCCAACCCCAGGCACAACCTTGCCCGTCCGCAGACCGATGGAGGGGTGACTCCTACCCATGCTGCCCCAGAAACTTCCGCAGGGATTGTGCACACGTGGCCAAAGTACCCGGAACCAGGGCTGGCCCTGGGAGCGTGTGTGTGTGTAGGAGGTGGCAGAGAGGTGTGCGAGCAGCCAGGGCAGGGCGGGTTCAAGTGTGTGCAGCGTGCAAGGGGAAGCGTTGCCCTGCGCTGGGGCTGCTCGGGGAGGAGCATCGCAGGAGCATCTCAGCAGGATCCGGGCTTCCTCCTTGCAAGGGAGACTCAGAGAGTCCTTCCAGCTCCACTGCAAACCCTGAAAGGCAATGCTATCGCACTCATGGTTTTAGCACCTGGAGGTTATTAATGGGGGTCGTTGTCTGGCTGCTCTTTAAACCAGGAGATTCCCAGCAAGCAGGGTTCATCTTGCCCCTGCTCCTCATCTTCTTCGCTCCACCTTAGACAGAGGCAGCAGGAGATACAGCCCGGCCGGCGGTGAGGTAGCCGAGTCAGCACTCCAGCTGCTGAATTTAGCCCCGCTGTTTCTGTCTGAAATGGCATGTGCATATGGGAGAGGCCCGGCTGCGGGCTGCCTAACCAGGTCAATGTTAAACACATGCCCCTTCAGAAAGATTATATGGAGCGTGTTTTCCACGGCCTCAGACAGCTGTGCTCTAGCGGTATCATCTGTCTTTTAATGGTGCCCTGCAGAGCTCTGAAGTTGCCACTATTTAGGCACAAGGGGAAGAAACAAAGTGAGCAAAAGAGCGGAGAGGTGGCAGCCGGAGGAAGCACCGGACCCTGCCTCCGCCGCGTTCGTGCAGGCGGCCCCTTACGCAGATCCCGCTGCTGCTTATCGGGGCCGGGATCGGCAGCCTGGCGTGGCAGGTGACAACGGGGAGGGTCATTAATGAGGGAGTAGGGTTTCTGCTCTTCTCATGGTCCCTCGATGGAGAAATGCCCCGCGGAGCAGCTCTCGCCTCCACCAAACACCAGCCCAGCCCCGTAACTGGAGCCCGGGCAGGAGGACAGGTTGGAGCTTAATGACTTCCAACTCCCGGACTAAGGAAATGGCAATCAAAGGGCTCGTTACTGATATAAAGAGCTACTGTGCTGCCCTGACACCTTCAGCTCTTGAACTGCTTAGCCGCCTGCCTGGGGAGCAAGGAGAGGCTTTGGTACAGCGCTGGCTCGCATGCACCGGGTCTCTCCTGGCCCCGTTAGCGGGATGCAGCATCCCTGCTCAACAGCGGAGCATCCTTGTTCGGATGCAGGCTCTGCCGCCAGCCACGCATCTCACAGGGATGGAATCCTGCAGGAGGGGGGCTGGGAGGACAGCTCTGCTGGCAGCAGCCCCACGGGATAGTCCTTGGGTCCCCGTGCAAGCTTATTCCCCTCTGAAGGTGTTTGGCCTCTGGGCTGTGCACCCAAGGAGATGGCAGCTGGGATGCTGAGGAAGGGGAACCTGTGGAGGCAGAGCCATGGGAAGGGATGAAGATGTCTAGGGAGCGGTGGGGGAGGAATTCCACCCTGGAATGGATGATGGTATTAGATCCAGATCAACCCAGGAGCTAAAATGTCCACAGCTCAGGTCTGCGGTTTGGAGCAGGGCCCTGTAGGAGCCGGAGCATTAACACCCATGCCACCTTCCCACTCGGTAAGCCTGCCCATCCGCATGTCTCCCTGCGAGGAGGCACAAGGGCCTTCCCCAGCTGTACGGAGCTGCCCCAGATAAATACCCGACAGCTGGAACAGAGAAAAATGGAGCTGGTTCCCTAACTGCCAGCACGAGCCAATCCATCACGCTGGTCCTGGCACCTCTTTTCGGAAGGGAATCAAAGGGCTCCTTAGTGAGAAGGGATGAAATGACAGGTAGAAAGGCCAGAGGATAAATCCTGCTGCCTACTGGGACTGTTAAATATTAGGAGAGATTAGTGTCTGACAGGGGAGAGTAGGGCAGCAGCTCTGCTAAACAGCCAAAGAAATGCGTGGAATTCCTGCTCCTTTGTCAGTGGCAACTCACAACACTCAGGGTGGAATAAAAGGAAGAAGAAAAAATACCTTTCCCTGATTTAAATTAAAAAAGGAGCCCGTGCAGAAGCCTGTACCTCGCTCAGCCCTTCCCAGAGTGGCCTGGGACCGGGCAGCAACATGCAGGAGCTGCTGGGAGGGGAGCTGAGAGGTGGAGCAGTGCTCCGGCTCCACAAACCCTCTGCCCTGCATCCTCTCCCCATCCTGCTTCTGCACATCACCTGCTCAAATCACAGCCCCTCCAAGGCGGGACCTCTCTGGGAAGGTGCTGAGACGATGTGGGTGAACAGCGGAGAAGGGGAGGATGGCTGCAGCGAGCATGGTGCAAAAGGCTGCCCAGACATCTGCTTTTCCATCCCTCCTTCTCCCCCATCTCCCCAGGTAGTTGGGTGCTTCCCTCCTTCCCCTACTCCTGAGGCACAGAGGTCCCTTAAAAATCTGGGATTTTCACCCTGCTGATCCGCTATACACCGAAGGCAAGGGGAGCCCGCAGCCACCTCTGCCCAAAGACCATTTCCGAGGAGCACATGGGCACCTCGCAGCATTTTCAGCCCCCTCTCCGCTCTCTTTTACACCCTACCACACAAGTCTTCCCAGGAAGCGCTCGCTTTTTCTCGTTACAGAGAAATGAAAGCAAGCTGTGCTCACAGGCTGCAAATCAGACACCTCATCACGAGCAGCTCCAACAACCGCTGTTCAGGCACTGAGGCCACGACACCGCAGCACCCGCTGGATGAGCCCGGGTGCCCAGTTATGAGCCCGGGTGCCCGGTTATGAGCCCGGGTGCCCAGTTATGAGCCCAGGTGCCCGGTTATGAGCCCAGGTGCCCGGTTACAAGCCCAGGTGCCCGGTTTTGAGCCCAGGTGCCCGGTTACAAGCCCAGGTGCCTGGTTGCGTGGACAGGGAACAGTGGGACAAGAGGGGAGAAATAGTGGAGCTGCCACCTTCCTTTCCTTGTACCCCTTCAGCTGTTCCCAAAGGAGCTGCACCAAAAGACATGATGCAGACAGGATTTTCCCACTGCTTACGACTTCGTGCACCGACCGCACCATTTCCCTCTGCGCAAGCAGCATTTGTAGCACACGCAAGGCCAGAGGGGAAAATCCCTGAGTGGTGAAAAGAGGGACCCCCTGCTCCTTACTCGGGGGCTCCCCTGGCTCCCACGTTTCCCGCCTGTCCCTTTTTTTGGCCATCAACCTGCCAGGCAGGACAGCGGCCGGTTTGCTAACATCATCCCCGGTGTTAGCGATCGCAGCCACGCTCGCGCTCTGGGTGCTTTCCCCATCTGGGCAGCAGAGGCGGGAGCAGGGGAAGGTGGGTGCTGGGAGGAGGAGGGGTCCAGCAGGGATCGGGGGGTCAATCCAGCTCAGGCAGATTATATAAAATGATAGTTTCCATTTCCTTGCTAAGGCGTCATAAAGCGCTTTGCTCAGACCGGTAAAGTATATGTGATGGGGCTTAAAATATTAAGAAATTGGCCAATTTTCATACTTTCGATGTCTGGCATGTCATGGCTTATTAACCAGCTGAAAAGCCTGTGTGTCAGGGACCAGTGAGTTGGGGGGTGCGTGTGGTGCAGGGCTGCACGGGGGCTGCGTCTGCGCACCCGGGCAGGGAGGAGGCGGCGGATTTGCTGCGGAGGGAGCAGAAGGGCTCTCCCTCCACCTTACGCAAGCGCAGCCAGCCTTGGGCTGAGGCGGGACTTAGTCAAGAGGGGCTAGACTGTCAAATTCAGCCCCATCCTAAAATGAAATTCAGAAATTTGTCAGAATCCCATCTTGAACTAGTTATGTTTCTTCCCTCAATTACCACGTTGGAAAGCTATTTTATAAACTCCCTCATCTGATGATTAGGAGAAACCTCCTTCAATTTTTAACTGACATCTATTCACGACAGGTTTCTACCAATTTATGCTTATGCCAACAGCGTCCTTCCACTTACAGAGTTCCGTGCATTCCTGGGTGTTTCCTCTCCAATGTATTTATAGGCAGCAGTCATAAACATCTTAGCCTCTGATTTGTTTCTAGACTACACAAGCAAAACTCTTTCAGAACCCGTTGTCCTCTCTGTGCCCACTAAACCACATTTGCTCTTCTACTTGGGGAAAAAAAATCCACAGATGACTTGTGTCAACCTCAAATCAGTAAATCTCATCCTACCTCCTCAGTTTCAATAAAAAATCCCAAATCCATTGGCCTAAATACTCTTTTCTAACCAGCAAACCATGATATCTGCTAACCTTTTCAAGCATACTCAACGCAAGATGAAAGCTGAGTGGATCGACCAGGAAGCAGAGAGTCTGTTTCCAGTAAGACCATAGGGATGAGCAGGTATTTAGCCCATCCGCACTGGAGTAACTAGAAGAAAGGCTCGCTTGGAAAGGAGCACCTCTGCTACGAGGCCAGGCTGGGGGAGTTGGGGTTGTTCAGCCTGGAGAAGAGAAGGCTGCGGGGAGACCTTATGGTGGCTCTTCAATACTTAAAGGGGACTTATAGGAAAGATGGGGACAGACTGTAGCATCTGTAGCTATAGGACAGACGATAAGCGGTAGGACAAGGGGTAATGGTTTTAAACTGAAAGAGGGGAGATTTAGATTGGACATAAGGAAGAAATTTTTTATGATGAGGGTGGTGAGGCACTGGAACAGGTTTCCCAGAGAGGCGGTGGAGGCCCCATCCCTGGGAACATCCCAGGCCAGGTTGGACGGGGCTCTGAGCACCCTGCTCTGGTTAAAGCTGTCCCTGGCACTGCAGGGGTTGGACCAGATGGTAAGGACCTTCCATGGCACAGGGATGCGAGGCCACAGCACTCTTCTTCTCACCACCCTCCTGGGGCTTTCGTAGAAGCCCACTGCAACTAAGATCCAGCCAAGATGCATCTCCCAAGGCTTCCAACCCCAGCTGAGTGCTTGCTGCACCCACAGAGTGTAATGATTGCTGAGAGCACTTGCGGAGGCCGTGCCGAGGCATTTGTCACGGGCACAGAGCTAGACAACCCGTCGGTGTTTCCTTTCCAGTCCACGAGCTGTCAGAAGCTGCTCGAAGCCACGGGAAGGCTGCAGGGAGCCCGGCCCCGTTGCAGTCCGGTCTCGGGAAGGCTGCGCTTTGGGACCTGAATTTCTCAGGAGCCCCGAGCAGGGCCGTCAGCAAAGAGCAGCTTCTCCAAATCCTCACATCTGCTGGCTCTGTGCTGCTTGCTCTGGCTGCAGCAGGTTATGTCTCATCTGAGAGAGCAGGTAAAGCAAACACTGCCATTCTCTGCAGCTGGCAGCAGCCCGGGCGGGGAGCAGAGCACCCGCGGTAGCTGCGGGCTGGCAGGTGCCCCATCATCGCCACTGGCATTGCCAGTGTTATCTTTGGATGCAAAACCTGGGGAAAATTGAGTGCTTGGACGAGGACAGGCTCTCCTGGGTCAAATTAGTCATTCCTCGTTAGAAAAGCCCCGCTGGTTTCTTTGTTTCTCTTGCTCTCCAGTGTACCTAGATAAATACATTTTCTAATTCTCCAAGTCGCACTGAATAGGAGAATGGCAAGGTGAGAATATTAAATCTGCAGATTATCAAGTGCTTCTCGTGAATTGAGACTGCAGCAGGGGAATGCTGGGGAGGGAGGCTGGGGGGTAAACTGCAGAGGGGGGAGAAGATTGGGGAAGCGAAGGAGGGAGGCAGGGGCAGGAGAAAGAGGAGGATGGAGGGGGAAATGGCAGAGGAGAGAGCGCACAGAGAGAACAGGGAGGGGAGAAGGCTGATGGAGGAGAGCAGAAGGGGGAGAGCTGGGCTGCAGAGAGGTTTGGCAGCCGCTGAAAGTGTTACGCATTTCAATTTTTAATGATTCAAAAATACAACCATTAACATGTCAGAGGCAGAGGTAAATGGCAGGGCTTTTTTACAAGCCCTAATGTCTTTGAAGAACAAATGCCATATAAAAGGGAGGCTTTTAAAGCATTTTGGCTGGGCCGTGCTGCCTGGCCCCCCTCCCTTCCAGGGGAGCGCTCCCTTTCCAAGACTGCTGATGTTTGCATCACTCTGTTTTGGTTGTTTTTTCTCCTTTTCATTTTTCCTCCAATCTCTCTCTGTCTGGGATCTTCCAGTTCATGACACAAACCTGTGAAATAAGGAGTGTTCTGCTCTTTGCTCCCAGCATCCCTTGGCAAACGGATTTGCATCAGGTGCAGACAGTGACAAACTTTGAGCTGTTGTTCCCAATTTCAGCCGAGAAATTTCCCTCCTGCCTTAGTGATTTGGCTTGCTGCTCTCTCTGCCTGCTTCTCTCCCGGTCCCCCTTGTTCTTTGCCTTTTCATCCTATTGCTCTGGCCATGGAGACACTTGCAAGACTGAGAAGCATACAAAAAAAACCCAGCCAAGTTGTCTATGTAGGAAGAACTATAAGCTCGAGAGGGAGGAAAGGCGCTCCAGAAGGGTCTCTCACACAGGACCCTCTCAGCCACAGCTCAGATCCTTGGCTCCCGGCGATGCAGCCGGCTCCCATGCATGTGATGGCATCTTTCAGTGGCCATGGACACTGGCAGCAGATGCCATCGGCTGGGGCAGGTATACAGGTAGTGCAGGTGCAGAAGCTGCCTGGAAACGGGACTGCACCCGGGGTGACAGCTAGCAGGTATTTACCTACCACGTGGTGTGGTGTTCCTGCCCGACCTGAATGACCAGGGGTACTGATCCGAGCCACAACGCTCCGGAGAGAGGAGGAACCAGGGGAGCTTTGGTGCTCACATTTAATCTGTCTCTTAGGAGCTGGAGGCAGGAGGGAGTGCTGGTCAAACCGAGTCACTTTGGTTGCCCTTGCCACCATCGGTTCTGGGCATGCAGAGTACAGTGAGCACTTCTGCCAGCTCCAGGGCATGTTTTTCCATACAAAATAAATGACCTCATGCAAAAATAAACGAGAACCCAAGAAGTGTAAAAGAAGGAAGGAGGTAGCGCACACCGATCATGCGTACAAGGTTCAAGTCACTTGCATTTATCCCGCGAAGGAAGCATCAGACTTTTAGAAGCTGTGCTATGGCAATGGGAATAAAACAGCACCGTTTTGGATGGGGAACTTCTTAGAGCTGACAGTCTCCAGGGAACGCTGAGATAGAGGCATGATGGACATCAGAAAGGAGCCCCTGTGCCCGTGCACAGCATCCCACCCACCTCCTTCAGGCGCTGCCAGCCTGGAGGTGCGCAGAGCCCCGACGTGCCGGGAGCCGGCACCAGCTCGGGTGTAGACAACCCAGGTGTCCCACTCTCCGAGCAGGCTGCAGGTCACCAGAAATCCGGGTCAGCATCCCCCAGGCAGGCCCCAGACAAGGACGCACCCAGGAAAACACAGACACGGGGGGTAGCCCACGCAGCAACCTGCTCCCGGGTGGGCACCTGGGGAGCGGGGCCCCTGGCAGAGGGCAGAGAGGAGGGCTCTTTCTCCCTCCTCCCCACCAACAGCATTTTTTTTCCCCCCCTTCTGCTGATCCTACATTTTCTGTTCCAGCTGGAAGTCTTGAAACAACTTCTGAGGGGTTGTTCTCACAGCGTTCCTGCCTTGCTCAGACACGGGAAGCGCAAGGAGCCTCCGGAGAAAAAACTTCCTGGCCAGAGAGCCCTGCACAGCGTTACCGACCCCGGGGCTTTCAAAGAGCTGAGGAGTCTCCGAGGGAACCCATCACCAGTCCCTCGCAGGGCTAACAGACAGACGGATAGCTGGATCTTTGTACATTTGAGAGGATTTCATCACTCAGTCTTAGACTGAATACATATTCATCATTTATGGATTTCTTTTTAATGGATAAAATATCTTCTTTTTAAAGAGAAGCCCTACTGCTGATGGCACAAACAGCTGTGCAGGGAAATATCGTCAGAGCAAACCCAGTCAATATCCCTCCCCGGGCGTCCTGGGGAATCTAACAGCTTTTGACTTTTAAAATGACTCCAAACGCAAAGGAATTTCAAAGAGAAGACAGAAAGCCTCCCCCGTCTGCTCAACCACATCAGCCGGGCAGTCTTCCCACGCCTCTTCCCGTCAGCCCGACGTCCCTACCCCTCTTCAGTGGGCCTGGGTCAGGGTCAGGCACTTGTGCCCCAGCCTCTCCTGGAGAAGGAGCAGTGGATGCTCCCAGGTGCCGGGGCAGGTGGAGGTGTCTGCTTTTCACAAGCGGTTGACTCAAAGTTAGGACTCCCAGCTGCACCCCAGAGAAGGAGCTGCTCGAGCCCCCCGCCACCGCCCCTTGCGAACCCTTATTGAGTTTGACATGTGTTGTTCTATTCCTGATGGATCCCGGCCACTGGAATATCCATCTGATAATCAAATAAAATATCCAAGCCCCCTGCGCGCTGCATATTTTATGTGCTGCTCCCTGACTTCCATTGTTTCACATTGTTTAGACTATTAGTCAGAACAATTTGTCATCCTACCCCTGCTGCCTAGTGGGATTCGGCTTGTTGTGGGAGAAAGCGAGCCCGCTCGCTGCTGTGCGCGCTGCCAGCGGAGCAGCCGGCAGAGATGCAATGCTCAGGGGAGGCCGAGCCCCGCCAGACCCACGCTGTGATTCATTACGGCTCAAACCCCCTCGCACCGCGGGGTTGGTTCACGAAACCTGGAGGGAGGCTTGCTCCCTGCCCCAAAGACCTTGCAGGCTGAGAAAAACAAACCACGTGAGTGTCGGGGTAGGAAGTGAGGGAAGGAAGAGACTGAGGACTATGGGCAGGAGCAGATGCTGAGAGAAGGTGGAGCTGGCTTCGCAGAGGCAAGGCATTGACTGACAAGGGGAGAGAGGGGTTTTCTGGCACGGCACGCAGTCTGCGGGGGGCTGCTGAGCTCCCGGTGCTGCAGGAGCTCCTGTCAGCTCCATTTCTCACTCCTCCTGCTCAGGGTAAGAGCCTGCAGACCGGCTTTGCGGGCAGAGCAAGCAGGCAGCTCCGCTGGCTGGGCTCCATGCGCTGGCTTACAGGCAGGAGTTCAAGCCCAAGCAAGGGAGCTTCTGTTCCCATTCCTGTTTCAGATCCCTTCAGGGGTTCCTCGCATTATAAACACCTCCTCAGGAGACAGTGATTGCTCTGGCTGCTGTTATTTTGTCTGCCGAGTCGCCCTGTCAGCTCCACTTTGGTGTCAAGAGCAGTATGGTTCAGGCTTGGAGGGAGTCTGCGGGCAAAGCAGCAGCAGGGAGCGGGAAGCCTGGGATTAAGGAGGGACCCAACCTGATGAGTTGTCCCATCACGTTCTGGTCCCCTCCCGAGGAGTCAAGGGGGTGACTTCCCTGCCTGCACCAGTCCCGGCGGGTCAGCCAGCTGGGCGAGCTGGAGGCAGTGGGTGCCACCGCTGATGAATCCTGTTGACCAGGAGAGCAAGTCCGACTGCCGAAGCCCAGCTCTACGCTGTGAGTTGTCCCCGGGGCCATCTCCAGCCTCACCCGGAGCCAGCGCAGCTGCCGGACCCCCTGCACCTCCCATCTCTCCTCCCTTCTCCCAGCACAGGCTGAGCAGCCGCAGTAGTGCCTCTGTCAGCCCAGGAGCAAAACTCACAGCTGGTTTTCATCCAGGCACTAAAACCTCCTCCAAAATCTTTCCCGGCCTTTACGACACTTGTTGCTGCCTCACCTCTGCCCAGCACCATGGTATCTGGCAGCCGGCACGCAGGCAGGAGGCTCGGCTGTGTTTGACAGAACCTGTCACCTGCCTGCTCATGACCTTTGCCTGCCGGCATCTCGCCGCGTGTCGAGCTGCCAGCGCCGAGCGAGCGGGCTGGTGCCTGCCTCCATCGTCTGCTAAACTCGCTTAAATCTCCTGTCCTGGGAAATCACCCCTGGCTGCCAGTCAAGCGCCGGGAGCGGGGGCTTGGCTGCCGGAGGAGTCTGCGTGGGGAAGAGGAGAGCATGGCACAGGCTGAGAGCTGGGTGGGCTCCAGACCCCTGTGGACAAGGGGCAGCCCTGCTGCCTGTTGGGCATCCCGCTGGCGAGCACTCACTGCCTGCCTGGTCATTGTGTGTTCTCCCCCAAAAAGCCCTATGGCCCCTGCACACGTGTCCTGCAGAGCAGAGGGTCCCTCCCGGGCTGGCCCCTGCGCTCGGGCGGGTAAGACGCTGCTTCCCCTGCCACCCATCAGGCTGGTAATGGAGCTCTGGCATCACTGCAGTTGCTGGTGATTTATTTCAAGTCCTCGATGCTAATCTGGTGGGGGACGATGACTGTAAATTGCTCAGAAGTGTTACACATGGCTACTACGTGTTCCCCAGCTCACCTACGCCTGTGCAGATGTGTGCAGCCATGGACACCCTCCTGCGGTGGCCCTCCTTGGGGACGGCAGCCCTGACGGCTGCGCTCGGAGCCTGCTGCTCCGGAGGGAGCTCCGGAGGGAGCTGCCTCATCGTCCCCACCAGCTGCGGGCTGTCTCGCAGTCGTGATTTGCAAGACCTCCTTCCCGTCCCTGCCTGGCAGCTATCGCCTCTGGACAGCCACCCCTCTGCCTCGCCTCGGGACGCCTGCCTCGGGGTTGTGTGCTACAGAAAGTTGGAAACTCCTCGGGGTGCCGTGAGCTGCCCTGCACCTAAAACGAGCTGTCTCCATCCCCATTGGCACCGGCTTCCTATTAGACTCCAAGGTTGAATTTCAGGAGTTGGTTGTGAGCTGCAGAGCCCTCGCAGGGCTGGCGGAGAGCAGCCATTCCCTGCCCAGGGCTGGAAAGGCTGGAGCTGGAGTGTCCTGGGTGCATGGGGAAAGCTGCCACCAGTAAGTCAGCCCCCGGGAAGATTTCCATTGTCTGGAAGTAGGTGTAGACCTGAGTGCTGGCCTGACCCTCGCTGTGCAGGCGCTGGGATGGGACTGTCATTCTCAGGAGACGGCTGGCTGCACCCGTGCCGCCTGGGAGAGGGGCTGCAGGGCCAGCCTGGGCACGGCTTCGCAGCCAAGCCAAGGAGGGAGAGGCTTCTCCCGGTCACGCGCTGTCTGAGCATCCATGACCTGCCATGGGGCCGCGAGGCTCTTGGCCCTGGGAAGAGCTTAGTGAGGCAGGGGGACTTTGGGTGGCAGAAAAGTCAGTCTTTTGACCAACATCGAAAGCCTTGCAAAGATGCCGTAAAGGCTGGTAGGAGAGGAGGAGGTTCTGAGGACCAAGCATCCATGTTACAGCAAAAATGTGCTGTCCAGATTGACTGCTGCAGTAGAGCCCTTCCTTTTAAGCAGGCGGCTGGCCTCTCGGTCTCACCCCTTGTATCCAGGCTGCTCATCAGAAGCCAAGTGCAGCATCCCTTGGAACTGCGTCCCGAAGCAAACTGGAAATTCAGGCCTTGCCTAGGAGGCAGAGCAAATCCCCATAAAACCTCTGAATGGAAACAGAAGTACATGTTATTTAAAAAAAAAAAAAAGGAGAAAAAGAAAGAAAGAGAGGGAGGAACCTGCCTCCCCATCCATGCCCACAGACATGTTCCTCCATAGCAAAAGCCATTTGCACCTGCCAGCTGGCCGCCTTGCAGCGTGAGCAGGGGTGTCCCAGCCGTGTCCCCATGCCCAGATCCTCCCCGAGCGTGGCCACGCTCTGGCCAGGCACCCGCTCCTCCCACTCGGCTCGCCCGCGGCAGGCGACGGGTTAACTGCCAGCAGCTGCTCCCCAGATGCCGGTTCTGGAATTCACATTTGTGTAATAATAAACCTCGGGGTAAGCGATGGTGTTGGGGGGGGTCGCTTTGTGTGTCCCCCCCCCTCGCTCCCCGCTTCAAGCAAGCGGGCGGCTGCCAAGCGGGGCGGCTGGGAGGGGGAGCGGGGCAGCAGCCCAGGTGCTGCGGGATCCCTTCCGACAGACTCCCAGGGAGATGAATTAGGGGGCCGCCAAAAAAGCCTGGCTATTTGTCATACTGCTTGCCCCCGTCGTGCTAGCGAAGAGCTGGGACATCCCAGGGGCCAGCGGACCCCGGGGGGGGGACGAACCCGAGTGGGGCTCCCTGAACGGGGCAGGACCGTAGTGTAATTTGTTTCAGGAGAGAGGGGTGAGGAGAGACAGACATAAATTTTATTTAGAGGCTTTCTCTTTAATGGCTCCCATCGCCTGGCAGGGCAGCACACCTGCTTCCAATAGCGGTCCCGAACTTCTGCTGCCCGCGGGCGCGGGAGGCGAGGGGCCGTTCTGCCGTCACCTCTGCCCGGCCGCGGGCATCCTGCCCGAGGAGGGAGAGGGGTTTGCTTCAAAAGGGACGGCGATGCGCGGCATCAAACCCTGCGCTTTCCCCTTTCCTGGCGTGTACAGGTTTCCCCCTCATCACAGAATCATCGAATCGTTTAGGTTGGAAAAGAGCTTTAAGATCATCCAGTCCAACCATTAACCTAACACTGCCAAGTCCAGCACTAAACCAATGAAGGGGAGAGGAATAATTTCATGTTTCCTGCCTCTCCTGGGCACCTCAGGGCTGGGCGAGCTCCCAGCCACCTGCACAGCGCTGCTCATCCCAGCAAGCACGGCTCAGCCGGCAAGGATGCTACGGAGCTGCGCAGCCTGATCCGAATAGGTCATGGACCTCGGCGAGCCTTGAGCAGAGCGGGGCAGGATGCTCCAAAGCCCTGCCGCCCCCGTAGACATCTCCGGCTTCACGGTCCCGGCTCAGACCCACAAAAGCCCCAAGAGCTATGCAGAGTTGGAGAGAGATCAGAGGTTTCGCTGCGAGCGGGGGCAGTGGCAGGAAAAGGGTTTGGGGGGTCCGATTTGAGCCGATCTGTCGCTCCATTTGGTCTGAAACCCTAAACCGGGTCATCTTTCAATGAGGATTGCTGCTGCTGGCCACGATGCCTTTCTTCTTATCCCGGTGCCGTATTTCACACGGTGGGGGGACGGGAGGAGTCAGAAGAGCCTTTTGCTGACCAGGGCTCACTCCCCGCTAAGAGAAGCCCACGCAAGTCCCCGGGTGACAGAGGGGTCCCAGCTCAGCCCCTGCCTGCAGACCCTCCTGCGAGCCCCTCCGGGAACCACCTATTCTCGCGAGACAGTGAGGACGCAGCCTCGGCGGCCACCGGTGAAGGAAAGAGAAGGGTGGGAGGATTTCACACCTCTCCCCGAGGGCTTTATTCATCACTGGGGGGGTCTGCTCCCCACCCAGGCTCACCCGGAGGATGGGCGTCAGCTGCGGCAGTCCCGGCGACGTGGGTGGGTTCGCAGCCCTCCCGTAGCCCTCTGATCTCCGGCACTCTGGAGCATCTCTGCTTCCCCCCGTGCAGCGGGGGGGTGGTGTGAGGGCTGGGGGGGCCCGTCCCGCTCGTTCTGAGCCTCTCTGCAGGGCAGCCTCATCTGTTCCTGCTGTTCGGCAGCTTCGCAGGCAGCGCTATCCCAGCCGGCTCCAAAGAACGGGGTGTTCGGGAAGCAGCTGGGGGGAGCGATGGGAGCGGGAGAGCCTTTGAAACATGAAGAGCCAGTGGCAGGGGTACGGCGGGGGCAGTTGCTCTTTCAGTGCAGGAACCCTGGCTCTCTGGGATGGTGGACATGGAAAATATCCTGCTTTCCTTCCCAATGAGCCAAGGGGGACCAGAGATCCCTGTCTGTGGCCAGCTGGCACCTGCTTCCCTCTCGAAAAGCATCTTCCTGACAACACCTATTGATGGTCCCAAGTCACCGAGGATGGAAAAGTGCTCTCCCTGTGGGCAGCTTGTACGGCTCTGCAAGCCTTGCTTGTATGGCAAGGCTCTGTGAACCTCACAGCCTCCAAGAGGGGACTACTTCAAAAATCACCGCCTCCAAGGGATTTCGGTGTATCCCTGGGGAAGCCCCTGGGAATTTCCCCCCAGCCTGGGTGCAGCCAGCCCGGGAGCATGGCTCTCTGAGCTCAGCTGGCCACTGGAGGGCTCCCAGATTGCTCCGGGAAAACAGCTGGAAGCGGGACATAACCCACACCCTAACCCACGCCTGAACCCATGCCTGAATGCACACCCGAGCCCACGCGCGAACCGGGGGCTGCAGGGTTCAAACAGCCCCCCATGCTCCTCCGCGCCCCACAGTCCCGGCACGCTGCGAGCACATGCAAACCCGGTTTTGTGGTGCTGAGCAGGGCAAGAGGCTCGTGCTTCTGGCGGGACGGAGAGCCCGGCACAGGTGTAAAGAAGGGGGAAGAATTTAGAGGGAAGACAAAAAATTGCAGGGCTTCATGCCAACGCACTAAACTCCCAGCCCCGACCCACCCCACACGGACAACCCCTTGGCTGGCGTCCCTTCTGCTATCAGCCGGCAGCACCACAGCAGCTCAGGCATGCTGATGCAAAGGGTTCACCCTCGCTCTCCGCTACCCGTGACGCGTTCGCTGTGCCACGCTGGTGCCACCTGACACGGCCCCACGTGCAAACGGCAGCGTAGGAGGCTGCTGGCAGGGCTGGGAGGTGGCGGTTGCACCCACTGCCTCTGGCTGCTCTTCCCAGCCTGCTCCACCTGCGCATCTCCTCATACTCCACGGAAGGAGCTCGGACCCTCCCTGGCACCAGACTCACTGGGACCCAGCGCGGCCACGGTGCAAGGTCTGGGCAAGGCACCGGCACACCAGCCTGGCACGCACCGTGCCAGGAGAGTGGGCAGCTCCAGGGGAGAAAATGCACTTTGTGGGGAGCCCCGCGGTGACGCTGCTGTTGAATCTGCTGCTGCTTCCCCTGGGTGAAGTGGTTTCTCTAACAGAAATATAATAAAATATAAAAAAAAAAAAAAGCAACCCGAGCCTCCTAACTTATCTCAAAAGGCCTCGTTATGACTATTTTATTTGCTGGCTTCAGCCCAGCAGCTTGCTGGCCAAAGAGCCTTGATTTCTCCCTCCAACTCCAGCTCTTCGGGGGGAGCAGCCTGGCCGGGGTCCCGTGCTCTGGATTCAGAGGAGCCCGGGTTTCCTTTGGAAAGCACCGTTAATTGACATGAGAAAATAATCCAAGCCTCTTTCTCTCTCGAGCAGCAATGGCTCTCCTCACAGGGCGGCTTGAAAAGCAGCGCTGCTTTTTGGGGACTGCAAATGCACCAGTCAAAATAATGGTCCCCGGGCCAAAACTTTTCCCTGGGGCAAGGTCGTCAGCTTCAAAAGACTTGCTCCGGAGATGCCTGCAGCCACTTGTTTTTCAGACTTGCTGTGGACCGGCTCCAGCCCCTCAGCCGTGTGTCCCTTTCCGCTCCCCTTCCTGCTCCCGCTGGCACCCGCGTCCCCTCCGCTCGCTTGCCCGTCCCCCCGGGAGGGTGCAGGATCTCCCTGCCCTTCCGCTCTGCCTCCAGAGTGGCTCCACGGCGAGCATCCCAGCGAGCATCCCCAGCAAGCTGCCGGTGCCTCCCTGCCCACCGCCCGCACCCATGGAGGTGCCCACGCATGGTCGTGGGGACAATGAGCAGCCCTCTGTCACCTCCGCCCTGTGCTGCCCAGATCATCATAGAATCATGGAATCATCAAATCGTTTAGGTTGGAAAAGACCTTTAAGATCATCCAGTCCAACCATTAACCTAATATTACCAAGTCCACCACTAAACCAATTAAGGGGAGAGTAGCAATTTCATGTTTCCAAGCTCAAGGTGCTTGAATTCACTTGTGATTAAGTTGGTAGCACTTCATGGGCTGGCAAACCCGGAGCAGCTTGCCTCGGGGGGCTTCAAATGCTCTGCAGAGACTTTTTTGCCCAAAGGCCAGTGGCTGCGTGCTGTCCCGGGTGGTTTGCAGTGAAGGCTGCTGCGATCAGATCGATGCTCTGAAATCAGCACTGCCGAGCTCTGGCTTTCCTGAGAAAGCATCCCCGGACCCGGAGCAGCCCACAGTCCAGCAGGGACTCGGTATACGCTGAAAGCTCGCAGCTCGGGGTAACTTCTGCAGGTCCTTGGCAGACGTAGAGCTGCACCAGCGAGCTCCTCCAGCGCTGGAGATAAGCAAAGGGCTCTGCCATTATCGCTGTGAGCTGGTAATTTCCACCAGCGGTAAAATTTGCTTTTACATTCGTATAAAATACACTTAAGTGCATGCTAAATGCAGAGCGAATGAGACAAGAATTGCAAATGGAGTGGATGCCATATTGATTATTGAGGATTTATTCCCTGAGGTTTAGGAGGTTTGCCATAGACACAGATCTCTTTGCACATGGCTGTCGTTAACACTCATGAAATCAGCTATTAATAGTTAATGGGTAATTTAATAATTAATTAGTATTTAACAAACGGAGAGCAGAGGAGCAGCCTGTCTGCTACCAAAATGGAATAATAGAGGAAAAGTTTACGATGATGCCGTCCAAGCAATTATTTTTTGTTTTGTTGGACTCTGAGGGAGTGAGAGGGACTCTGTGAGACAAACTACTGCAAAAAGGGGTGCGGGGGCCCGTTGCCTCCGGCTCATCCCTGCCAACCCCCAGGTTGCTTTGGGTCCCCACCAGACCTGGTCAGGCTTGCACTGACCGAGGGCACCGAAAACGAGGTGCCCCGCGTTACACCAAGAGCCCCCTCCACGTAAGCAGCTCCCTGGGGACAGCGAGCGATAGCTCTTGCTCCTGCTTAAACAAACAGGCCAAAAAATGAAAGGGCACCATGAATGGGCAGCTCCAAGCAGCGGCGCTGGCCCTGCCCGGCGTTGCCGGTGGGACGCGGTGCTGTCCGGTGCTGCCAGCCCCTCTCCCTGGCCACCACCCCACTGCCGAGCCCCATGAATACTTCATGATTACAAATGGATACAGCGTGTGCAGCCGCATGCTTGCTAATTGCTTCAATTGTGTATTAAACAGGCACTAATCGTTTCATAAATATTGATATTTGCAGGGCTGCATTTGCAGGTGGGGGCCGGGAAGGGTGGCTCCGGAGAAGCCATGCCACCTTGCAGGGGCCACCAAGGGCCACCACCCACCGCGGACCCTCCATCCGTGCCCAGCAGGGCAGAGCAAGGCGTCAAGCCCCCGAGGCCACATTCAGAGCACCGGGAAATGATGGAGACTGCCCATCCTGCATCCCAACCGCTGCTGCCACCGCTGCCCCATGGAGCTCATCCACCGCCCTGGGACGGGGGACAGACGGACGGGGTGGTGGTGGGGACGGTCTCCCCGGCAGGTCCGGGCACGGGCGCAGCGCCAGCGCCTCTGCCACGGGACTCGGCATTTTTGAGCCAGCCTTGGGCGTTTGTAAATTAAAGGCTTATTATTAGCAGTACTTGAGATGTACATGTTCTGTCTCCCTCGGGATGTTCATTTCGTGCTGATTATCATATTTTTTAAAATGTAATGAATTTATGGAGATAATTCAATCCCACTGACTAGGAATGTGTCTTACTTCTGCCACAAGTAAAGATGCTGCGTGTGTGAAAATGGAAATTGCTGCGGCACTTTCCATGTCTTTTGCCTGTCTTCCCCTACCAAAGGATCCCAAAATGCTTTGCAGACCTTATCTGCTGGTTAGATCAACCAGAATCACATCACTTTGCAGAAACGTAGCCACCTCTGGGCTGGAACACAGAAACTCTTTAACTAGAAGCAGAAATGTAGTCAGATTAATTAAGTAAGTACAATTCCAAGGCGAGAAAGTCAATTAAATGAATCATACGTCAATATGTAAATAAAAGGAGCTGGCTTTGAAGCAGGATTAGAGATAGCAAGAATCAAGAGTGATGCTTCTTGCAGAGCTCGTTCAAACGTCCTCCAAGAGCCACTTCTCTGGGGCTCTCCTGGCAGGAGACAGCACCCAGCAGCAGCGCCGGGCTGCCCGTGGCCAGGGGTGGGCTCCAGGCGTGCACCAACCTTGCACCAAGCGTGCACCAAATGCGCACCAAGCGCACCGGAGCAGCCCTAGCACCTCTCTGGGACATGGCCACCGGGCCACTGGTGTTTGAAGGCACGCAGGGGTGTCTGTGCTCCCTCCCTCTGCACGCATTTGTGCCCACGTGCAGCTGAGACTGAAAGCTTTCCGTGCCCGTGCGTGTGTCCGTACCCACGTGAGTGCCTGTGCTACCACACAGAGGAGCCAGGTTGTTTCCCAGCCAAACCCAACCCTCGGCGATTCGCCTCTGTGGTGCCTCGCTGGTCTCCATTCACGCCTCTGGGTATCCTTTGCTTTTCCAGCACGTTTCCTTTCCTTTCCCCTCCTTCCTTTCTTTCTGCCAGTGAAGACTCCCTGCCATGGACGTCTTCCTGCACCCATAAATCTTTCGCATGGGCTGAAATAGTGTCATTGAAGAAAGATCTTTTTTTGTGCAAATTTCAATAAATGCCACCGGAACAACGCGGTAAATGATCCTGAAAATACAAGAGCAAAAAGGAGAGAGAGAAATGGCAGCCGAGGGGGAAAGAGAGTGAAACGCCTGGATTTAAGGCTGCCAAACAATGCATTTAAATAATTCAATTTGCAAAAGCAGAGAGGAAAGGCAAGAGAAAAGAAAAGGGGAGGAAAAACCTAGCTTGTGTAGCAACCCAATAAATAACCTCGGAGAGCGTGAGGCTGGGAATGCAGGACCAAGATAGGCCTTCTCCTGTTTACAAGAGTTTTCATTAAAATGCCAGCACACAAAAAAATATTTTGATAGATTAAGGCTGTAATTTCACTTTTAATTCCTGAAATCCCCACAGAGACATGGTCGTGTCGCCTTCCCAGCCTGCGCCTCGGCTCTCAGATCTCTCCCCCTCGCTCTCCTCTCGGATGCTCTCAGCAAGGCTCCCGGGATAATTGGAGGGCTGAGGGCATCCGGAGAGCTCCCGCTCCAGCCAGGCAGGTACCTCCGCGATGACACGGGTCGCAGCCTCATTAGCCGGCAGTTACAAACCCTCCTGTAACAAGCAGAGTTTTGTAGAAGTGGGGACACGCTTAAAGAACTGCAGCTTCAGCGGGTTTGAAACAAGGCACCCAAGGTGTGCAGGAATCTCATCGTCCCTCCGACAGTGCCAGAGCAAAAGCTTCCCCCCATGACCGATGGTCTTTTTGCACGGCTCCCTGTTATTGCCCCTTAATTACCGTGGCTGGCAGCCGGCGTCATCACCAGGGCTAACTAGTTTGCTTGGATTTGCAAACATCTCTGGGAGAGAGCATTTCCCTCCTGCCAATACCTGGCTATAAATCCCTATTTATATCAATGGTGTTGGGGGAATAAATCAAAATGATGATCACTCATTGCCTTTAACCGGTGAGCGCAGGTCTGGTGCAGCGCCAGCTGGGTCCTCTGCAAAGACGCTTGAGTCTCAAGTGGAAAAATAAGCAGGAACATCACAAAACAGGCTGAGGGACTGGAGAGGGCCACGTCAGGTCTGCTCTGTGCTAGATCAGTGTTGCCAGGGAATCCGCTGCTCTGTCTTAAAACCGGCGTGCTACCTGGGCCCCGTTTTGGCATTTGTTGCTGGACTCTGCCCGCTCTGCTCCCTGCACCGCTGCATCACGCTCCGGAGCCGACCTGTGTCCTCCTCGGAGCAGCATCTCTCATCCCCCAGCCCTGGAAAAGCCCTGCAGTGCCCATGGGGGTGTCCTGGGCATCCAGAGCCTGGCGGGGAAGGAGGGGGGATGCCCCAGGTCCGGTTTTGACTTGGCCTGTCGGGCTCCTCAGTGGGACGGGCAGCGAGCGGCAGCTCCAGCCGGGTGCATCTCTGCCTGCTGCTGCCCGCGAGGAGGGAGGCTGGGGGGGCCAAGCCAGCCCGAGCTGTGCCCAGCCTCCTGCAGAGCGCTCCCTGAAGAGACCAAAAGGCTTTTAAACTTAGAAAAGCCACATTTTATGTGAATACAGATGAGAGGCCTCCCTTTTCAAAGGGAGAAAACTCAAAGCAACCAGGGAACAGAAGAGAAATAAAATGCTCTCCCCCTGCCCGCCTCATCGGCGAGGGCAGAGCCTTGCTTCCACACTTGGATTCAATTAGCTCTGTGACTTGCAGAGCTGCAGCAAACTCTGCCGAAGCCCCTCCGGCTGCCGGGACATCCCCTCTGCCCACGGAGGCCCCTGGTCCCCGCGCTCCACTGCGCTGCAGTGGGTGCCCCCGAGCCCCCGCCACAGCATCAGCCCCAGCAGCACCTTATACCTCACCTGGGCTCCTTGAAAAGCACATAAAAATATACAGCTCGGCATGCGTCACAGCGGAGGCTTCGGCGCGGTGGGATAGCCATCCCAGAGTTGGCTGAGAGGACGCTTGCAGAAATGGGGCGGCATCAGCCCCCACTGCGCAGGGTGGGCTGGGGAGCACTGCGGGGGCTGCAGCTGTGTTTCCAAACCTCCCCAACGCCCCTGCAGAGCCTTGGCACTGGGGAGCAATCTCAACCGGGGGAGTGACACTGGTAAGAGGAGCGGCTGGCAGCAAATCAGCCCAAGAATTCCTCTCAGACATCAGGTGAGAAGGAGCATGAAGGTGCAAGGTGACGCCCAGACCGTGGCAGCCACAGCCACCTCCTGCCACCGAGCACCCCGCCACGGCGAGCCGCACCCCCCGGCACACATGTGCTCCCTTGTCATACACGAAACACAGGCACCCCTTAAATAAGTGATGTTGGGTCATATATTTGAGAAATATGAAACTGCGAGGAAATGTTTAATTATCTGTTTAATGATGTTTAAAACATGCTGGAAATATTGTTCTGCAGAGGAGAGCGGTGCATGGCATCTCCTCCCAGCAGCCGCTCCTTACCCTGGACGGTTTTGTGTTAGAGTTTAGGTTCTCATTTTATTCCCATTCACATCCCCCTGGGGTCCCCAAGCTGGGAAAAGAGGCCTATAAGCAGGGGCAGAAAAAATACCAGCAGCAAATGGGTTCCGGCACCAAGGATTCAGAGACCAGCTGCAGCCTGGGGAGTCCAGGGCATTTCTTGTCGTGGGTCTCAGCGCCGGACCTCCACAAAGTCCAGGCTCAGCTAATAACAGCCTGCATTAACCCCCTGGCGAAACACCCGGGCTCTCTGCGTGCTCTCATTCATTTCTGCAAGGGCAGCCCATTTCGGGGCTATGAGAGCCACACCGATTCACTCGGGGAGGAGATGCAAATCCTCCGCTGCACAGCGGTCCAGCCCCTCGCCTCAGTGGGCAGGTCTCCCATTCCTCCTCTCCTGATGTTCCCCAGCCCCGCTGCCAGCTCTGCACCCTGATTTTGGCTAAAAGCCCCTTCTTGCAGCAGTGAGCCGATGCTCCAGCCTGCTGGAGCCCAGCTCTGACCCCAGCAAGCCAAGCGGAGGTTTTGCCGATGGGGTTAGCATGGCAAGGACCTGCCGCGGGTCTCTTGCTGCGTCCTCGGGAGCTCGGGGATGGGCGTGTGTCCCATGGGTCCCTGGGAGCCAAATGTGTCCCACGGGTCCCTGGGAGCCAAACACAGCCTGACCGCAGCGGGGTCTTCCCCTAAGCAGATGCTGGGCTCGGATGCCGGTTTCAAAGGGTTGAGGAGAGCCTATTTCTGGAGATGACAAAGTGCCATTTCCTGATTTATTTGTGGTTGAAGCGGGTCTGCAAAGTCCCTTTTCGAGGTTGATGGGGAGGGCAGAGGGATTAGACCACAGACAGCTGTGGTGCCTTCAGTCCTAAAATACTCTCTGAAAGGGGATCCTAGCCCTATGGCTGAGCTCAGCAAAGAGCTTCCAATTGATTGTTCTTTTGTAAAGCACCTGTGCTGTAAAATGTCATTTGTCTCTGTCGAGGGGACGGAGCAGTATGATTTAGGTCCCCACTGCCGGGCAGAGAAGGGGCCCTGCACATCCCTTGATCCCCGCCGGCCACAGGTGCAGCTCGGCTGGGTTTCCTGATGTCGGTCTCAAGCAGAGCTGGGCTGGCTGGGTGGTGGGATACAGAAGAAAAGGGACGAGGCAGAGGGTAGGACCTGTTGATGCTCAGAGGGGCCGTGAGCAGGGCAGAGCCAGGGGCAGCATCCCCTCCACCCCGTGCATCCCCAGCAAATCCCGATTAAAGTCACCTTTTTAAAGTCACCTTTTTAAAGTCCTTCCACACCACTGATGCCGTGCCCACCCTGCAAGCACCCCAAAAGCCCCTGTTTTTGCTGTGGGCAGCGAGGAGGAGTCAGAGCAGTGAATGGTCCCACTCCACACAGCCCCACCACCCAGCAGGCAGGCTTTGGTGATTTCCAGGCACCCAGGAACCTTCCCCCCAAAGAGGAAACCTCCCCAGCAGACTCCAGCCTAACCAGCACACCTCTGGGGAAACTTCTAGCTCCAGAAGGGTTTTGCAACAGTGGAATTAAAATGAAGAGACTTCAGATGCAATGGTTGCATCATCCCTTCACACTGTCCTACAAAAACCAGAATCAAGGTGTGCCATCACGTCAGCCTCTACTCAAAGGGTGGTTAGTCTAGAGTTGGATTTCAGCAAATGTTTACCGGGGCTTTTAGGTCCCAGATGTTAATTCAGGTCTTTTCTTCCCTCCGTATTTTCTTGTGGGATCCTCAAGCTCTGGAGCACGTCCTTGTCACTGCATGAAAAGGGATGCGTGAGCTTTTCAGGTCCTACAGAAAGGTCCTGCACCTCCCATGCTTGAGTCCCAGAGTCATTAGTGAGATACCCATTCCTACAGGCACCCAAGAGGGGTCCTGCAGATCAGCTTTGCATGAAGAAGAAAACAACGACATCCCCATTGATTTGCATGCAATTTGCTTTCCTCACACTCAGGAGAGTGAGCATATACTCTCTTTCCTTCCAAAAACCTCTGAAGCTTGGATTTCAGGATTAATTAATGCTTTTCCTTCAGCAGTAGCATTAATAGGGTTCCTCATGGGGCTAGGGCATGTTACAGCCCAGCTCTCCTGAGAAACGTCTCTTGCACATCAAAGCCCTGACGGTTGGTCTTGCCGGATGGTTGGTCTTGCCGCTGTCAGCATCTGCGTGACCACAGCCCTGACTGGTGGGTCTGAGGCAGGGTCTGAGGTGGGTCTGAGGCAGGTCTGAGATGGGAACTTCATGATGAGGCTGGTCCCGGCCAGGCTGGACAGGACACGGCTGCCTAGGTCTGCTGTAGCATCTGGGCTGCAGTTGGCAGACACGACACTCAGCAACTTTCTCTGAGCTGAGGAAAGAATAACGACGGAGTAAAAAATAGTCCTAGTCCCCTGTGAGTCTCGTTCATTAAAAGACAACAACATGTTTTATGGCTCACACGTTCTTCTCTCGGTGGTTTCCCCAGAACGGGACTCAACCAGATAATAAGTGAGGCTCCGCCAGCCCTCCGAAACCATCTCCCGAGCGCCGCGCATGCGGAGCCATAACTCAGCCTCTGTCAGCGGCTCCATCAGTCCCACCCCGGGACCACCCGAACTGCTGATTTCCTCCATCCTCCTCTCTGCTGCTGACCCTCTCCCACTGCAGCCATGGGGAATATGAGCTCACTGATTAGAAATCAATAGCACTTCAGCTCACACCTGAGGCACAAGCCCTGCCAGATGAGATTTTGCTCCCTACCCCACGTGGCCTTCCGGCTGTGCCCGCTCAGCAGATTTCAGCAGCTCCAGCATACACAGCTACCGAGAAGGTGGCCCTGAGGAAAGTTTCCCACTTGCGAAAGGAAACCCCGAGCAGCAGTGCTGCAGCTGGCATTCTGCTGCTGGGGACGGCATCTTTCCAAGTCTCTGCTGTGGGTCATGGTGTGCTGAGCCCCAGAGCCCCTGGTCCCAGCAGGGATGGGCTGGCCCATCTTCAGGGTCCTTTCTCCGCACCAGCCTTCAGTCACGCCACAGTGACCAGAGAAAATGAGTAGGACCAGGGAATAAGAGAGCTCAAAAAGGGCAGGATCCTGTTGGCAGACCAGGAGGTGGGAATGCCGAGTCTGTTGTGGGTCTGCGTCTTGGGGAGATGGCATCAACCATCAGATGGTACAGCTCGCCATACTCGTCCTCCGCTGCTGTCTTCAGAAAGGCTCCTCCAAATCTACAGCGATGCTGTCGGAAGGACAACTGAGCAGATCTGTCCTCACCGAACCACTCTTCCTCGTCCTGCCACATGAGTAAGGATGGCCCTTCAGGACATCTGTACTGCGTGTGGTGGTCTGTGCCTTGTGCCATGTGCCTGTGGAGGTGGCCCTGAGTCCCCAGAGCTGCCCTGCGCCAAGAGCTCAGACCGATCTTCTGGTGCCACCTGCCTTCCCCTTCCCACCCCAACAGTTTTGTACTCCAGCAGAGAAACCAGTGTGTTGGAAGACAAGTCCAACAGAAAAACCAGTGCGTTGGTGGGCAACTCCAGCAGAGGAACCAGTGCATTGGAAGACAAGTCCAACAGAGAAACCAGTGCATTGGAAGATGACTCCAGCAGAGGAACCAGTGCATTGGAAGACAAGTCCAACAGAGAAACCAGTGCGTTGGAAGATGACTCCAGCAGAGGAACCAGTGTGTTGGCGGACAACTCCAACAGAGAAATCAATGCGTTGGCAGATATGCTGGGTACCTTCCAGGAAGCTGCAGTCCCAGGGTGGCTGAGCACAGCTCTGGGGCCAGGGGAGAAAGAAGGATTTTAGGGAGTGAGAGCTTGAGCAATACATGCCCTCATGGCTGGTGCTGTGTCTCTGCTCTCCTGCCCAGCATGGTGGATCCATGTTTTGGTTTCCTAGGTTAACAGTGGACTCTGGCCACAAAATTTAGACCTGAATTTCCAAATTCTACCTGTTCAAAGCCCACTGTTAATGCTGAGGTCTCTGAAGACCAAAATTGTTCAATTACCTCATGCACCATCTTACACCTGCTGCCTTCTCTGCCAGCCCTCTCCGTAGCACACTGCAGCTTGGAGGCCAAGGTGAAACATCAGGGCTAAGTAACACCACCAGACCCTCCAAGGGGGTTTTACCTGCCTCTGCACGTACCAAGAAGGCAGCCAACAGCTCTGTCCCACCTCTCAGCTCCACCTTCTCAGCATCAGCTTCACGTGTGCTGCTCAGAGACGGTACCTGCCCTTAGGATCCAGCATGGGAAAAGTCTGCCTGATCACAGACTTCCTTCACATCGAACAGGATTTGCATTCTAGGCTAATGATGTGCCAATTGCTTTTACAACAAATCCTCCCCGAGGTCTCCCAGATGGCTAGTTGATGCTTGTGGCCTGGTTTCTATGTAACATTATGTAGCTGCTGCTAACCCCTCCATAAATATGTTTTTAATGTTTAATTTGCATCTCACTCACATTCAATAACTGATCTGGGAAATCTAAAGTGCATCTTAAAAACTGAGCCACAATAATTATTGAATATTAGATACTATCATTGGAGTATTAAAAACATATTTCTATATAGAAATAGAGTTTGAATACACGGTATGGGGCTGCACCACACACATTGCATGCTGATCACCGAGAAAATGTCCAGCTTCCTATCACACTGATAGCAACAGTTTGCATTTCCCATCAGGAGGATCCCAAAGCACTTTTCATACGTTCGTATTGCGTGCAGTCACTGCTTCCCCACAGAAATGCAGCATCTCTTCTCCCAGACTCAGCACCTCTGCTGGCGGCTCAGACAGGAGAGGGATGCAAAGTGGGAGAAGCTTTCTGGAAGCAGGCAGCACTGCTCAGCCACATCCATCAGCTCCATCCCCAGGCACGGAGTCCAGGACCACTATGGGACAGTCTAAGGCTCTTCCCTTGAAGACTGAGCTGTAGGAGCTCTGACCAAGCTGTGGGTAGCCACAAGTTAAATTTGTAAGCCCAGTGATGGCACTTGGGTGCCTAAGTGGAGAAATGTGCACTTGAGAGGTCTCTCAGCTGCGTTCATCCTCTGCTTTGCCTGGTTTTCTCACTCCATCACAGCAACTGCACAAGCAAATGAGACTTGCAGCTGAGCAGAACCTTTTCAAAGCCAGCTCCAATTAGGCTTACTCACAGAATTAGTGTACATATTTTAACAATGCAGATAATAATAAATATAGGGAGAACATGCATTAGTTCCACCTAGGGCCCTGGAAATACCCAGAATTAGCAAGTTAATGTAAGAATAGAGTATGCGACTATTATTTCCCCATTCTCAAAATTTTCATCCTCTTGATGGATGCACTCAAGGGAACTGTTTGAGAGCGTCTCTCTAAGACACTTCCTTAGTAATTTGACTGTAAGGTTCTTGCTTCTGTGCTCCCAAGCAATTGGAGGAGAATCAGCACTTCCCTTGGTCATGCCAAACTTCGATATCACCAGGCAGAACTGCTGTCACGCCTCCAAGACCTACGTGTTTTACAGTCACAGAGGTGAAGATCACAGACCCCATCAACCGAGGAGCATCGCTAAACAGAGAGACGCTGTGATCTGTCACTGGAGTCCCTTCAGACACTGTGAATCAAATCTCCAAGGTTTTAAAAGCAAGCAGGCACCGAGGCACTGAGCAAGTGCTTAGTCCGAATGGCTCTTCCTAAGGCCAGAGCCAGCTGTAGGGACCTGATCCGGGCTTAGTCTCTGAGCTGGAATATGAGTTTGGGCAATTTATTTCATTTTACTTTCCCTCCCTTCCATGTGGATAACCTAACAGGTCTGTTTCTACGTGGGCACTTTTGTGGTTCCCTATAGAGTACTGGTTTGGGGAGTGGGAATGAATACCTACCCACCCTGTTTCTCTATTTTGCCTTTCCTGGGTTAGAAGCAAGCTTGTTTTGCAGAGGAAGAAGCTGTGGTACGAGGTCAGCAAGGGAGCTGCACAACACTCGCCTTTTCCCTCTATCAGGACTGAGCTGGAAACCCCAGGTTTCCCTAGAGTCCATTAAGGTTAATAAATTGGCTTTTCTCACAGAGGCAAGTTTATCCTTTGGGATTTATTGCCACAGGGTTTAGCAGCGGCACGGCTATAGACAGGCTCACATAGGTGCTAGACAAACTCATGGAGGAGGAGCACATCCCAGGCTGTTAGGTGTACTAACGCGGATGCTCTCTCTGCTCAGGGAGTCCCTAAATCAGAAGGTGAAAGAGTGAAGCTCACCCTATTCTGTCTGATTTCTGTGCTGTCTCAAAATCGGTCCTTGGGCTGTGTGGCAGACTGGGGGTGGGCGAAGGGGACCCGTGGACTGACCCAGGAACAGCATTTTCCTGGTCTTGTCATCCTGGAAAAAGCAAAAGCATGGTTGAAAGAACGGAGGGGTTCCTGGGGCACATCAAGGTTGGTTCCCAGCCAGCCAGCAGGTGAACAAAAAGAGACCCAGGTCCTACTACGTGGCAATGTCTTTATTCCCCATACCCCAGCACCAAACACCAGGCTAGGACCGGGAACAGCACAGCACAGAACAAGCCCCTCTGGTCCCGAAGCTGACTGGCAGCCCGCAGAGCCAGGCTGGCAGCCGGAGGGGAAGCAAGCAACTTTTGTGCTATTTCAGTCACAGCAAAAGCTGCAAAATTCATGAAAAATAGAAATACTTGACAGCAAGAGGCAAAACTCACATTTCTGCAAGCTGTTACAAGCCTGGGTTTGATGCCTGTGGCTGGCCACCTTGCTCACCCGTTCCCACACCTCTTGGGAAGCCGGACGCACGCACCGTGCACCAGCTGTGGCTGCAGCCCCACTGTTATGGGCATCCCCTGCCCTTCGCCAGCGCTGCGCCAGGCACGGGCAGCCATCTAACCAAATGGCATTTAATAGCAGGCTGTCGGAGTCGGTCTGCAAAGCTGTCAGGGAATCTGAGAAATCCAAGTGTAAAATCAGCATGTTTTGTGGGACAGTGGGCACAGACTGCCCATATGTTACCCACACACATCACCAGTCATCTGGGAAATGCACACATCTTAAAGGCTTTCATTTCTCCATTTTTCCCTGTTGGACTTGTCAGAGAAATTTCACTGCCAGCCCATATACCTTCGCGAAAAACGCATGGCTCAATCTTTCACAGATGGACTTCCCTCACGTTTGGGCTTTGATCAAGGAAAGAAAACAGTGGGGGGTGGGGGGTGGAGATTATTACCTAGAAATGTGTCTGTGGAAGCATTTGTGCGTGCAGACGCACGCCCGGTGCGTTCTGCGTGTTCATTTCTCCGTGCGCGTACCTGCGCTGCTGTGGCTACGAGTGGATGCTGGATGCTGGTCCCCGCCGGGGTACCGCTGTGGGGCAGCTGCATCCCGTGGGGCAGCTGCATCCCATGGGGCTGCCGCCGGCAGGCACAGCTCGTGCCCCGGCATCGCTCCAGGTAGCCCGGTACGGGAGGGTTCTCGATGGTGCATGTGATGCAAAACAGCCTGAGCGTCTGGAGTGACCTTTTGCCAAGCCATTCACTGCCCCTGATCAAATCGCCACCCTGCCAACACCTAGAATCACTCTCAGGTCTGGGTTTTCCCCATCAGAAGGGAGCTGCAGGGAGCCAGCGAGGTTTGGGGTGCAGGGAGGAGGAGGAGGAGGGGGACTGGCGGGACCAAGGCTGGCCGGGGAGCCGGAGCTGGGGACAAGCCATGCTGCCGGCGTTTCTGGGGAAGCGCAGACACTCAGTAACTCTCTTTCGCAGGTTTTTTCCCCTCTCATCACTGCAAGGGAGGAAAGCGCATTGAAAGGACTAGGGCCAGGACTTTGCCAGAAAAAAAGACATTAGAAATACTGATCTTCTCTGATGGTCTTCTGTTCAGGGGGAGCTGAAACAACCTACCTCCTTTTTACTCCTCTCATCTTTCCATCGGGAGGTGGAGAGGATGGAAATTTTCAGCGCAGTGTTTTCACTGGGATCCTCGGAGCCCTCCTGAATACCTCATCTGGGCTCATCAGACTGGCTTTGTCTGTGTGCTCTGAATTAAAGGTGTCAAGGAAAACATTTTTAATCACGATTGCCAGTGCTGGAGGAAAAGCGCAGCTGGTCCAGGGACCCAAAAAGGAGACAGCTCGGTTGGTATCCAGTGGGTGGAAAAGGACGTAAAGCCAAAGGGGTGGAAACATGAGTGGGTTGAAGCCATGGCACTTGCATGCAGACCGGTTCATTAGATTTGGGAGGAGATCTTGGAGGACCTGCTTTGTTTTGTCGGTTGAAAGAAGGGCATGTCATGAAAAACAGCAAAGCTGGTGAACGCAGCAGGGAGGGGAGCTGATGTTTGCGACAGGGGGAATGAGTTCACCCAGCACCACGAAGTTTGTTTTAACTTTCCCAGGAGCCTGAGCGGAGGCTGGAGCTGGTTATTTATTAGCAATCCTTTCAAAGGTGAACCCTGCCCGGCTGCTGCCAGTCGAGTGCTGGCAGTGGTGACACCAATGTGACAGCCTGCGGCACGAGGGGAGCCGGGGGTCGGGAAGCGCCTGCCTGCTGCGGAGGAGACGGTCTCTCTCATCCCGGGGAGGATGCACGTCCCCGGGGGTCCTTCGGGATGCACGCTCCTGCGAGGGGGGGACGGCCACGCTCCGGGGACACCTCCCGCTGCGGTGACCGTCTCAGCGGAGCGAGGCAGGCTGCTGGCAGGGAGCTCTGCTCAGCCGAGAGATGCTCGCCCTGCCAGCTCAGCAGATCTGGCACCTGCTGAAGGCAAGGGCAGAGCCGGCGCGTTTGAAATTTAATGAACGGAAAATCAGCCGGAAACTGGAGTTTCGAGAGGGGACTATGTCCAGAAAAACACCACCAACAATAAAAAACTGAGGGTAGATGAGAGTGGGAAAAAAAGTCCCCGCAGCTTAATTTGCCCTTTCCGAAAAAAAGTCTGCATTTCAGAAAACCTGGAAGCTTTCGCCTTGCGCAGGCAGAGTGAAGCCTCTGCCTCTCTGCCTCACAGGCCGCATTTTTAAGTAAAAATTTCAGGGCACATCTCAGAAGGAAGAAAAACAATTTAAAAGGGTGAAATAACTGGAAAACACCGAGCGCAAAGAAAGCAAAAATTTGATAGCGAGCCAAACTGATTTATTTTTTATATGGCCAATAACCCCTGAAACTTCTCCAAGCTTTTGCGACGATGCGGCAGCCCTGCTGAGCCGCCCTGTGCGGGCTGGCCGGTGGTGCGCACCCCGCGCCGTGCCACCGCCTGTGCCCCCCTGCACCCTTTCCGCTGACACAGCCGCTCGCGCCGACGCGGCGGACCCAGGACAAGGGGTCACCTTCACGGCCCTGCTTCCAGCCCCGGAGAGTTTGCACCCCGTGCAAAAGCGATGTGCAATATGTGCTCCATCTCTGACCAGGCTTCTGATGGGGTTACGCATCCCCGGCTGGCGGGGTTATTTTTTGGGGTTGCACATCCCTGGCCAGTGGGGTTGTTTAAAGCACGTGGAGGGTGCTGAAGGTTAGGATGGGTGCTGCAGCCTGGGCTGAGTGCTCCTTTGCATGGCTGCAGCCGGTGCCAGGCAGCGCAGCCGAAGCAGGGCAGGGCAGCCCGGCCAGGAGGATGCTGCCAGCGAGGGGACACGATGACAAGCCCCAGAAGTTGGGGTAGGCTGTGGGAAAAGCAGCAGAAGTGAATCCCCGGGAGACTGCTGAGCCAAGCCATTCCTTGCATACTCAGACCTCGTGCTCCTTCCCATCTCCCACCTACGAGCGGGTTTGCTGTGCAGCTTCAGCAACCACCCCTTCACCCCAGGCTTTCCTGCCCGTCCTAGACCCCCCCGGCAGCTGGGCAGAGCAGATCATGCAGCGGGAGAGGGCAGGAGCCAGCAAAATCCCCTTGGCACCATGCACCGAGACAGGCACAGATGGCACATGTACACCATCCCAGCCCGTCACCTTGAAGGTGACCACAACTCGTCACCCCGCAGCCGCCGGCGCTGTCGGGTCCCTCCGCACTGTCTCCAGCGTGACGTTCCAGCTCATTAATTTACCCCATTAGAGGCTCCGGAGGGAGCTGAGGAACTTGGGTGCGATTTTTCTTCCCAGTTTTCAGCCCCTGAGCACATGTGAGAAGAAACACACGCAGCCCCCCCTCGCTGCTTCCCTCATCGCCGGCGTTAGCGTCTGACCTTTTTGCTTTCTGCCCTGATTTCTAAATAATGTTTAAAATTTGTCACTGGCCCCCTGTCATTCTTCAGCCGTGATCCACTTGAAAGGGACGGTTTGCAGAGCCAAACAAAACACCATGCGTGGGACCTACACAAGAGATGCCAAACCTGCTCGCTCGCCTTGAAAGCACTGTGCGCCAGAGACCATACGTCCTGGCTGACAAGAGCTGCTCCAAAAGCAGCCTTGGGAGAAAAATGTTGCGGGAAATACCCCGAAAAATTAATTCTTACATGTTGCCGCCTGCAGAATAAATGAGATAACGTCTTTAGCTCTAATTGGTAAACAGAAACTCTCTTTTCCACGGGGAGCTCCGTCTGTGCATAAGGAGCCATTAATCAGTGGGGGAGCGAGGAGCCCCTGAGCCGCGCAGGTCCCACCGGGATGTGTCCCGGTGCCCCTGGAACCAGGAGCCCCCCCAGCGCCGGCGGCTGCCAGCCCACCCCACGGCCCCGCTCGCCGGCGGGGCACAGCCTCTTCCAGGGCAAGCTGGGAGGAGATGGAGCCTGGACTGAAATGCGTGGAGACCCCCATGCAGGGGACGGGCTGGTGGGAACGGGGAGGTGCCGGCGGCTGTTGCAGGCTGCTCTTGCCTCGCAGTGTGATCACAGGCAGATAATCCCCTTCTTGCCCTATTTCTTAGTCTTTAAAACAGGGATGGATTTGCATCCCTGCGACTGGCATCATCAGTAAAACAGGGGTTTCTTTATTTTTTAGAGAAAGCTGTGGAGAGCCCCGTGGGAGGGCTGGCACCCTGCTCTGCCACCCAGCTCTGCCCTTCCTCTCCTCTCTCCCATCACCTGGCCTGTGCGGACACCTTGGGGGCTGCAGATGGGCTCCCTGCCCACCACCCCACCACCCCACTGTCCCACCGCTGCATTGTCCCGCTGCTCCACCGTCCCACTGCCCCACTGTCCCGCCATCCCATCGTCCCACCGCCCCACCACCCCCCACCCACAGCACCCCTTCCTCCACTGGCCCAGCCCGGGCTCCCCGCAAGCCCGGGGACCATCTTCAGCAGAGCCCCCCAGCCCCTGGCTCTCCCCTGGGCGACAAGCAATAATTGGAGCCTGACATCCCATCTGGAGCTGATCAGCGCCGGCTAACTCAGAGATGTCGCTAATGGAAACGTCAATGTTTTATTTCAAGGGGCTTCTGTCGCTTCCTCCTTCCAGAAGCGATAACCGCTTTGCAGAGAAGCTGCGGGGCGGCCCCAGCCGTCCCTCAGCAGTAGCAGCTCTCTGAAGCCATCTGCGATGCTCAAACGCAGCGATCCCTGAGATGCGCTCAGCCCTCCCAGCCCTCTGCAATTAGCAGCGCAGGTCACCAGCTGCAAGGGGTTAACGCAGCTCCTAAAGCCGTTTGCAATGCTGGGCTTCACAGCCCAAATCCCCCCAGCCCCTCCGCTGCCCCTCCTGCCCCCTCCTCTCCCTGCCTGGGACCGAAAGACCGAAACTTGCTTTTTTGGGCACACGCGCGCACACGCGGTCCTGAAGTATCGAGGTCTCGGAGATTAAAAGGCACCATTATGGGAGTCAAACATAAATTCTCCTTTTATTAAGCAGAGTAAATGTCAGCAGTGAAAAAAAGCAGAAGAGGATGGAGAGAAGAGGAGGATTTCATTCCAACTTCCCTTTACTTTCATTCCTGCTCCTGGCCCTGGCTCCATGCAGTTGTTTATTTAAAAGTCCAGTAGGGAAAGCTCATATCTTACCTGCTTTCTGTAGGGATTTTTCTGCGCCATTTCCATAATGAACAGCATATACAGTGTCAGCGCGGCTCGCCTGGGGGTTGCTGCTGAGAGCCTCGGTCACTGGCTTGGCGTGGACTGGCACGGCCAAGAGGACTTGCGATGGGAGCGCAGTGCCTGCACCGGTGCTGGGAGCAGGAGGGCGAGTCGCTGCCACCCGTGCCCATGGTGGGCACCCATGCCATCCCTCGGTGAGTGCAAGGGGGTGCCACATCACCCCAAACTGCACCTTGCCAGAGGAAACATTCGGCTGGGGCTTAAATCGCCCCCGCCCTGCAGTCCTGCCCATCTTCCTGTGTTATTAAAGCCTCTTGCCGCCCCTCGCAGAGGTACCTGAAGGCTGGCGGCTGTCCCTGCTTGGCTGGCACTGCCCCTGAAGTCACCGGCAGTCTTGGGGCTGCCGGCCCCAGCAAAAAACACTTTCCTGAATTATTTAAACATCCCCAGCTCCGCAGCGGCATCCCCAAGAGCAGGAGCAGTGCCTTGGACCAGGGCTGGCAGCAGGGCAGAGGGGGATCCGCTGCAGCTCCTGCCTCCTTTGGTGCATCCTAAACATTTCTTGGCAGACAGGCAGCCCCTGCAGTGCAGCCACGGGACCTGCTGCCTGCAGCGGGCAGATGAAAGCCACCAGGTAAAGGCTGCGGTGGCCAAATCCCTCCCGGCTTCCAGGGATGGCCGGACAGCAGCGGCTCCCGCGCCCGGACAAGTCCTGCCTGTCCATGCTGCTGCGGGGAGGTGGCTGATGGGGAGAGCAGCATCGTCGGCATCCCAGGACTGGGGCTCCAGGAAAGAGCTTCAGTTCAAAGGCCAAACCCCCACCAGGTGAGCTGAAACGTTTCCCATAACTTGATGAGACAGAACCAAATTTGTGTCACATACTCGTTTTGCCTAATTGCCCTGAATCGGCGGCTTTCTGCAGACCCTGGAGCCAGCACAGGGCTCGGAGATGCTCGCAGGCATGACGTGCCCGGACAGGACGGCTCTGCAGCCCCTAACACTCCCTCGGTCCCATCCGTACCCCTCTGGAGAGGCAGGGATCTGGGACACCGGCACACGCTGTGACAGCAGAGAGCTGCTCCAGAGCCGCAGAGGCACCAGAGCACCTGGCATTGGCATAACACAGCATTTGTCAAGGCACAAAACTGGGAGACTGAGAGCTCATGGGAAATGTTTTTCCTCCTTTCAGGTTTAATTCTTCTGTCAGGCACTTGTCTGAGATGGTTTTATTCACGCACGGCAGCAGAGAAATGGCTGAACAAAGGGTCTCCTTTTTTTATACTTCTTGTTATCTTTGTAGTCTCAGGAATGTGGCTGAATTTAATGGATGCATTACCCGGCCGTGCACGTGTGCGAGTGTGCACGAGCAGGAAGGGGAGAGGGAGGCTGCGGAGCAGCAGGGACGCTTGCCCGAGCAATACCGCGCGGTGGTAACCACTTAATGCTTCAGGTGAAGTGTTTACTTAAGTGAGCTTCACAATATGGGGGGAGCACTCAGGACACATCTTAAACAAATAACCACCGTGCACAGTAAATCTGCTGGAAGTGGGTTTACTCCACCGCCAGGTGCTTCTTCCAAAAGAGATTTTCATCCTCCTGCATTTAACTCTGCTGCCCTGTAGTTTGGGAGAGGCAGATTTATTCAAGCACCAAGCCTGCTCATCACTGCATTCCCCTGGGGCTGATTTAAGGGGTGGTTGTGCTAAGCCTGGGCTCCTTGCAGCTCCTCAGCTGGGGCTGCAGGACCCTGCGGGGTGCCCTGGGCACCGCCGCGCCCTGGGCAGGCAAACCTTCGGGTTTTAACTGCAGCCTTTACGGAGTGAGCCCCAAGCCGGGGTGAGACCCCCTGCCCTTCTTGGAAGGAGGCACAAATCTCTGTTTATCCTTTAATGAACCGCAGCCGTGAGGTGGGCAGAGTCCAGCGCCTTCTTATCCCTACTTGGTCTCCTGCCTCCTGGTCAGGACCTGAACTTCAGCTCCTCTCTCCTGCAGTGCGTGGTGCAGCCGTCCCCAAGCTGCTAGTGTCCAGCAGGCTGCACTGCACGGGGCTGCTCAGGACCAGCCAAAAACCCTTCAAGTTTGCAGCTGCAGGGACCTTTTCCCTAGAAATCCTTTCTTAGGAAATGTAGTATACGCCCAGAGACTAATCATCTGGCTCTCTGGTCACCAGGACATCTTCGCTGCACTTAGCCTTCTCTGTTTCATGCTCCAGCCTCTTGCTCCAGCCCCAAGTTCGAGGTGCCTTAGACCTGTTCCTGGGAGCAGTGGCTGGTGCACAGGCCAGGCTGGGGTGCTGCGGGGCTGCTGGTGCCCCTGCAGCCCTCTCTGAGACATCTCTCCATGCCCCCAACCAGCTCCCTCCTCTCTATCTCTGTTCCTGAAGGCACAGTGAACTTCACCGTACGATTAATCCTTGCAAGACAGCTGCTAACATCATGGGGACGGGCCCTCCATGCACCTCTAGACCATCCCAGCAGCAGAAACCAGACCCACCTGCACCCTACGACCTGTCCACATCTGTTGATGTCCCTCATCCCCACTGGTGTCCAACCATTCACCCAATATTCAAAACAACAAATCGATGTAAAATTAGCCTCCTTCTTCCTTAACCACCATCTGGAAGAGCAAAAAAACCAACCCCAAGCCAGTGTTGAGGTTTGAGTGGTTGCAGTGCATGTGCTCGAGAGGGTCCATCTCACTGCAAGCATCTGCACGGAAAGGGCTGTGGCAGGGGAACCAGCACCGCGGGTGGCTTATGAACATGATTACTATCAAAATTCCTTCTTCAAGAGTGGATGGATCCAACCCCAAAACAAATGGGGAAAATGGAAGGCTTTGTCCTTTAATTTTTTAATTTTTTTTTAAACAGCGTCATGTTCAGGATGTCTCGCCATGGAGAGTGGCTGGGCGAGTGCCATGGGGACAGGCACATCGCAGAGGGGATGGATGGGCTGAGCGGGCACAGGCTCTGCCCCATCACGTCAGCCCCCCGACCCATCAGCTCCTACCAAGACCCTGTGGAAGCTTTGCCCAGCACTTAGAAGCATGGAATAAATAGATAAATCATGCACCGTGGAGGATGACCTCTTCCCTGACCACTGAGTGAATCACCTTATTCTCTGTATCATGACATCTGATCACTCCTGCTGTGGTCTGCACTCCAGGAGCAATGCAGCCAGCACGTTCCAGGTCTCTGTCACCCAACCTGGCTCTCACGCCGGTGGAGCCTCCCAAATAACCACATTTACGGCATCCCTCTGCCTGCCAGCTGGGGTGGGGAGAGCAGGCAGCGGTCCTCTCTCCTTCCTGACTCTTCTCCATCAGGAGAGGAAAGGTGATCGTCTCCGGTGCTGCAAGCCGTGCAAGCACCGTGTCCCCTGGCGCGGGGTCAAACCGCATGTTGCAGCTGCTCGCCGCGACAGAACACGTTTCAAAGGGATCGCAGCAAGTTTGTCCTTGGCCTTGCAGCCCAGGGAAGCAAGAGCTCCTTTGTGCATCTTTGCCCTTCCCCTAATGAATTCCCCCAGCACTCACCCCCTCTCCTTTCTGCCCCCCCCCCCCCCATTTCTCTCTCACACACGTACAGCTTCCTTCTGTTATCTTTGTCAGCAAAGAGAACCTGATCCAGTCCATTAGCTCAGCCCCGCTCCCCTGATGTCCCCCCACTGACAGGGAACATGACACTGCGCCGCCAAGCACAGATGCAAGCTCTCCATCCTGACAAACATGTGTTGAGAAAGCATTTTTGACCAAGTTCCATATCCAGGGCTAGTGTCAGACAGCGGAGGTGGAATGAAAGGACCTCTTGGCTGGAGACGCTGGAGATAAGCAGCAACAGGAAGCCTGCAAGCGAAAAAAGATGCTAGCCCCAGAAATTTTAGAGGGGAGAGCAGTGACACAAAATAATTGCTGAAAGAATGCAGCTTGATTGCAGACAGCAGGGAGAGTCTCAAAACCTGCACGGAATGAAAGACCAGGATGATAGCTTAAGGGGAAGAAAAGTTATCAGGCTAGAAGGAGTGATTTATTCAATGGAGGGGATTAAGAGTCCAAAAGTTAATGTACATAATGTAAAACAGGATGGCTGAGGACTCCAGGCAGGGGGATGCGGGCGGGAGAGGTGCACGTGGCACCTCCGTCCTCAGCACCCGTCACGGAGCTTTCTGCATCCCTCCTGTGGGTGGGCTGCGGAGGGGGAGCAAGCCATCCCAGGAGGGATGCAGCCAGGTATGAAACATCTTTTGTAGTCAGGACCTGCAGGTCTGGGCGTTCGCTGATGCCAGCAGGAATTTGGCTGCTGGGCAGATTTCATGGAATCTCAGAATGGTTTGGGTTGGAAGGAGACCTTCAAAGGCCATCCAGTCTGACCCCCTGCAGTGAGCAGGGACATCCTCAACTCGATCAGGTTGCTCAGAGCCCCATCCAACCTGACCTGGAATGTTTCCAGGGATGGGGCATCTACCTGGGAAACCTGGTCCCGTGTTTCACCACCCTCATCACCCCTTTGAGGGCAAGGGCTTCGGTGGGCTCTCTCTATGGGGAGACTCCCCCAAGCCCAGGGTCCTGGCTGTGGGTGTCCTGAGGGGTGCCAGGCACCACCGTGGCCCATGGCATGAGGCGATGCGTTGCTATGCCTGGCAGAGGCCAGACTGTTTCACCCCTCTCTTCCACGTGTAGGTGGAAACCAGGACCAATGTCCGGGGTACTGGGGGATGCTCTTTCCCCAGCATCGTGCTAAAATGCCACGAAGAGGGATTGGGACTGCAAAGGTGTCACAACGCACACAGCAAAGGGACTCTTCCCCAAATACCCCCCACACTCTGCTCCGCTCCTTCATCTCTCCGCAGACTGTCAGCAATGGGCCAAATCTTCTGCCGGCTCAGCCCACTGGAGCCGGTGGAGCGTTGCCAGCGGCGCGAGCCAGCGTCCCCTCATTGTTCATTTAGTCCTTCCTCTATTCATCCCTCCTCTCCTCCCAGGTGCCTTGCCAGAGAGGGAGGGAATCCTGTCAATCGCTAACAAAAATACTGTGCAAATCATATTAAAATAAAAGGGTCTCGTAATTTTTAGTGTTTATTGAAGTGGTTTCTCTTTATTTCTTTTTTCTTTTGGCTCCTTGAACATTTTGGAGCACAGCTGCCAAAAATGAAATGTTTGACCGGCCCCAGTGACGCTTCTGTTGGCCTCTTTCCCTTCCTTTCTCTCTCCCTCTGCTTCAAAGTCTCTCGCTCCCGCTACGCCTCTTTCACGTCACCTCCCTGCTCATCCTTCCTCTGCAGCCTCCCCGTCCTTCCCGGGTCCTTTTGTCTCCTGCTGTGTCTCATCACTCCCTGGTGCAGCCCCTGAGCAGCACCTGCATGCAGAGGCACTTCTTGATGAACAGAATTTCCCTTTTGCTACTTTTTCCACACAATCCCTCTTCTTCTGATGACACCTTCCTTAAAGCGCCTCACCCGAAACCCCTGCCCCTTCTCCCTGTCCAGCCTCTGGTTTCTCCTGTTCCTCCGGTCTGGAGCAGGGGGTGCTGGAGGCAGGGGCTGAGCACCTTTTGCCACTGCAGGGGCGAAGGGGATTTTTTACAAAGAGGGTGGTCAAGCACTGGAAGGGGTTGCCCAGAGAGGTGGTGGAGGCCCCATCCCTGGGAACATCCCAGGCCAGGTTGGACGGGGCTCTGAGCACCCTGCTCTGGTTAAAGCTGTCCCTGTCACTGCAGGGGTTGGGCTGGGTGGGCTCTAAAGGGCCCTTCCCACCCAAAGCATTCCATGATTCCATGATTCCATGATTCTGTGACCTGCTGCAGGGGCCAGCAAGGTGAGAGGATGCCCCACGCTTGGCTATAACCCTAGAGAAGAAGTGAGCAGAGGGGAGCAAGCAGCTGTGTTTTCCACCAGTGACTGGGGGGGGGACAGGTTGTAACAAGCTTGAGTTTGCATCAGGAAAGGAGCAGTAAGGGTCAGTGAAGGCAGCGACTGCGGAGAAAAAGCTGCTTCCCGCTGCCGGGGAGACACGCAGTCGCATCACCGAGGCACAGTCACGCTGCTGCCACGGTCACCTGGATGGGGCAGGATGCAGAGTCCCCTTGTTCCTCCCCAGTCCCCTCTTCCAGCACGTGATTCCTGGGCTCTTACGGCTAACATCACTGCTATCTCGCTCTCCTGGAGCGGTTCTCATCAGGAGGTTTCAGCAGCTGCTGGACCAATATCTGTGCCCATCTTACAGACGAGGAAACTGAGGCTTAGCACAAGCCACGCACCCAAAGCCATTTTTCCCCAGTCTCCGTCCAGCCTCTGTCCCATGGCCACCGTGGTAGGGCACCGGCCAGCCCGGGCATACTTGACCTTGTCCTTGGGCTGCACGCAGCCTTGCACAACGCAGGGTTGCAAAAGGGCACCAGGCTGCACCGTGCCAGCGCACGCTGCGCTGCCCAGCCCGGCCCATTCCCACTGTATTGGCCACGTGTGATAGATACGCACGCACCCGTCTGCTGCGCTGGAATGAATGCTGAGTGCTAGGGCTGCTGGCGTGTTTAATCCGCTAATGGTATTAATTCCCTATTAAATTAAATAGTGCAAATATGTTGCCGGTTCAGTTTGGGGAGGAGCGGGTTGTGCCTCTCCCTCCCCCACCCTTTTATCCTGGTAAAGACACTGGAGCATTTGTTAGCAGAGAGATGGGAAAAAAAAAAAATACCCACAAAGAATTGCAGCATTTATGCAGATATAAAAAAAAAAAAATGGCAGATTATTTTTCAAAAAAGCCAAAGAAAACTCCCCTTTTTCTTGCAAACAAGCTGCCTTCTCTCTGGGAAGTGGCCCTCCGTCCTTCAGCCCCAGCGTGCTGGGAAGACAAAAGGCTTTCTCGGCGGGACAGCGAGGCCGGCGGCCGGGGGAACGCCGGGAGCTCGGCGAGGCCGCTCAGCAGCAGCCTGCGGTGCGGTGCCCAAGCCTAGCTCACATTTCAAAGCTGTTGTTTTTAAACTGAATGTCCTTTTTTTTTTTTTTTTTTTAATACATATATGCATTCAAAGCGAAGCTATGATAAAAATCTGACACAGAGCTGAAAGCGAGGGGTTGAGTTGCATTTTGGCACAGACGGGGCTCATCCCTTCTGCGGGAGGCTCCTTGCCAGAAGACATCTTGGAGTGGAAGGAATTTGAGAAATCAGGGGTTTGCATATTATCGGGCTTTATTTGTCCCATTGAGGGAGGTGAGGGGAAGCGTGAAGGGTTTGAGTGTAAAAAAATCTGGTCTGGGATTTACCTGCGACTGAGGCAGGTGAAAAGTGTTGGATGATGGATTCTTCCCGGTGAATGAAGAGACAAAGGGGAGTCTCTTCCCTGTCTGACACTTTGGTAGTAGCATATTTTCAGGCAGGGGAGGTGAAGTAAAAAATCTGGTCTGGATCAGTGTGCTCGTATCTCATCAGATGGACTCTGCGATGCCATTTTAGATAAAGGCGATTTGCAACAAGCACCTATAGAAGACGCATGGTTGGGAACATCTCCCCATGACCAGAGCTGTTTGTTGGAGATACCAGCTCTTACTAGGTCATCAGCTACATCTGACTCGCTGCCGGGGAGAGGATTTTGTCCTCATGTTTGTTGTCTTAGTCTCCTTTTTCATTGCTTGCTGCTCCAGACCAGCATGAGCTGAATGCTTCCAAAACTTCTCCCTAGGATTTTTGGATGACATGCCCCTGCCCTCCCAGGAGACGGTCTGGTGAGCCCAAGTTCGCAGCCCTGATTCTTATGAGTTTCCAGGAAATGGCTATGGAGAGCTGAATTTGAATTCAAGCACGTGTGCCTGCATCACTCAGGCAGCTAGGAAGGAGAGGTATACCATGTTCCTCGGCTGCCTGATTAAAATTAACCAATCCTAATCAGATTTTCAAATACTGAGGAAGTATGGACAAATGCATAGTGATGATTTGTTAATATTGTTCAGAGACTCATAGCCCCTAATTAATGTATTCATGAAAACCACACACAATGCAGGTTGCAGATAGAAAAACAGGTGGAACACTGTGATTCCATTATTTATGAATTTCTGGTCACAGTCTCCCCAAAGCACCGATGTCTCTGCCATCCACACCTGACTCAGCTCCATTTGTCCATCAGTGGTGTGAGATGAAGGGTTGTTAGGACAAGCTGGTGCTCCTCACCTCGTCCATCCCCGGGCTCCCTGGCGTTTGTGGCACCCCGGGTGGGGACCCGGCTGTCCTGACTGTCCCTGAAATCCCACATCCCAGAGCCTTGAATTAGGTCCAGAAGAGCAGCAGCAGCTCCGAGTGCATGAGGGCTCCGGGGCTCATTACCTGCTCCTGCCCCAGGGAAAAGAGTGGAAATCTAAGACTAAGTGCAACTTATACCACAGCTTTTTTGAACGGGACATAAATGGCTGTTCTGGAAACATAAAAGAGTGGGTGTGAAGTTGCCTGCCCGTGAAATGGAGGCATGCAGACGGGGCTGTCCCTGTGGAGCGCAGGCGGGTGGTGTTTGGCTATGGCAGGGGTGACAGATGGCGAGCATCTCAAAGCATCTCTTCTCCGACCCCGGGGCGACTTGGGGGGATGCCGTATTTCAGAGGAAGGTCCTCAGTGGCTCAGGCTGGGGGTGCAGGAGGGGAAGGTGATCCCACAGTCCCTCCGGCTGTCACCTTCATCCCATGTGAGATTCAAGTGCTCGGGGAGAGGCCACCACAAAGCTCTCTCCAAAGTCCTTCTGTTACAGGACAACCAAATGTTGTTTCCAAGGGCCCAGGGAAAGGTCAGAAAAGTGCATTACAGCTGCAGCATTTATGCAATAATGTTTCCATGAGGATTTTGCTTACAGTTATTTGCTAAGACCATGGCTTGCACCAAGCACACGGTAACAGCCCATCTGAATTGCTGGTTTGTGTGGAAGTCGAACTAAGATCAGTAACTCGGTTACCCCGGGTGTCCAGGCTGCTGCAGTTCAATGGGAAAACCACCACCAAGCCTGGCAAAAGACTGCCACATCACAGCAAACTGCCCGTGGGACAAACGCTGCCCTGTGCGCTTGCAGGAGATGTGAGGATCATAGTGTGAGCTGAAATACAGAGAATCCACTTGGGCAGGTCTGAAACAACCGAAGTTGAACAAGAAAGGAGGTAGCCTCTAATATGCACATCCCAGGCACTTCCCTAGTTGGGCAGGTCCTCGTAATTGCCCTTTATCATGTGCATGCCTCCCTTTTTGTGTCCTTTATCATGTGTATTCCTCCCTCATTGTAGAGGAAAAGGATTTTCAGAAGGGTACAGCTGAGAGCACTCAAATGAGCAGTGCCCCCTCAGTCAGGCTGTTTGGGGCAGCTCGGCATGGAGAGGGAGACACAGAGAAAGGACGGTGGGTTTGGAGGACACCCTTAGCATCCCTTTTTTTTGCAGAGCTGAGGCGAATGGTGGGGAAGGGAGACTGGAAAGGAGATTTTTCCAGGAAAGTCTTCCAAAAAATGACTACCTGCCATGACGCTGTGCATTCAAGCCTGGCTGTGCAGCAAATAACAGATCGACAGAACACAAGTAGAAGGAGCTGATCTAGCTCACAGCTGATTAAGGCTTTGGGAAATCTATTTCTATTATATTGCCAAAGGATCTGGGCAGGAGGGGGAGGGCAGGAGCAGGCATCTAAGTGACACTGCAGTGTGAGTATATCCTGCATGGTTGAGTTACTGGCTGTGATTAAAGTCCCAAGTCCTTTCCTGAAGACTTAATTTGGGTTCAGACAACCAACTTTGCCCATATTTTGCTCTGCAGGGAGGCAGGCAAGCATCTGAGTCAAAGGGGAATCCCAAGGCATGCAGAATTAAAAGCCAGGGTGGCAAATGTCGCAAGCAAAGATGCTCTTCACTTTCTTTTCCAGTAAAAGGAGAAATAGAGAAGAAATGAGGTGGTCATCCCAGAAACATTTGCAGGAAGATCATTAATGCAATACCTCAGAGAAAAGGACATGGGATTAGCCAGTCCCCAAAGGAATTTTTCGGAGGCTCTGCACTGAAACAAGTATAAAAGAAGCCACTTTCTTTTTGGCTCCGTCTGTATCTTATCCAGTGGACGTTTGTTTCACATGAAGTTAAATTTGATGTCATTTCATCGCATTTCATGTCACGATACCAGGAAAGAAACTCATCTCACCTAACTTTAGAATAGCCATCTAACTTTTAGATGACAGAGAGAGACGCAGTTGTGTCTCAAAGTTGGTGTTAGGACAGATGCTCTGAGGGGTCAGTCCTGGACTTGGTCAAGAGCAGATGACATCAATGACATTTCATAAAGGCCATCACACAACAAGCATCAGCAATGGCTTTTTGCACAAAAGCTTTTTGCAATGGCTTTTTTGCAGATCCCAGCAATGGTGGAACTTGAAGTGAGTACACAGAAGCAGAAGGTGCCATGGCATACAAGCTGCGAGGTTGTCCTCTTTTGAGTCAGTGTAGCTGAACCCATGGAATGAAAGACAATTTAATTACTGTAGTAATAGATAGGATTGTGGAGGCATATTATAGGCATTTATTTCACACGGTGACATATTCAGTAAATATGCTTTGCTCAACATCCTGCTTCAGTTGTACTCATTAGCAGACTGAATTAACGGCTACCATGGGCACTGGGTGACTGGAGTACAATCCCCAAAACTGAAACTGCAGGAAACTTTCCTTGCACTTTCCCATTCCACTCTCCACCAGAGGAGATCATCTCCGTAAAACATTCATGAGCAGCTTTAAAATAATAAAAAATTAAACAACCTTTGCTATGAGGTATGAAATATTTACCATGCTGCTGTAAGCTAATTGCATATGGAAACGACGAAGTGCCTGGGCTATAGGCTAAGTGGCACCACCGGCATCCGATGGCTGCAGCCCACCGTTGCTGCGCCGGTCCCTCCGCCTGATGGCCTGGGGAGAGGAGTGGTGGTGGCACGAGGGAAGCCATCAGCCGATGGGGTTTCCCCATCATCTCCTCCCAGTGACAGCAGGATGCAGCCCCGGGGCAGCGAGCACTAACAGGACGGCTGTTAGCTCAAGGCCGGGGTGTACGGCCGCTGCGTGTCCAAAGGCATTAGCTACAGCAGACTGCACGCTCAGCAAATGCTCATCAAGCTGGAGTCTTATCATACTTTGTCACTTTTCTTTCTCATCTCAGTTGCAACCCTGAAGTGCACTAATGGAAAATAGCAGAGCCGGCTGAACAAGTTGGAGCAAATGATATATGTGACAAATTAAGCCTACGTTTCTGTTCGCTTTAATCATTGCAATTTCCTCCAGTTTTTCTTGTTGTTTGGAAGTATTTAAACATCTTTGGGAGGGAGACTTTTTTTTTTTTTTTTTGGCTTGATTGCAAACAGGTCCCTGCGGGTGCTCAGTATTCAAGCTGTGTTTTAGCTGGAATCACAACTGATCGGATCAGTCACCTGGTGCTGCGGGTTGGCTGCCGGAGGAACCTCAGCCCATGCAAATCCAAACACCAGCTTCAGCAGGCGCTTCGGCGGAAGGACTGAAACACGTTTTCTTTGAGATAGGTAAAGCGCAAACACACAAATGTTTGCAAACAGCAAGTAGTACATGAGTGGGATATGGCCGGAGATAAGGAATTGGCCTTTCCCACAATTCCTTTTCTTCTGAAAAGCCAGGTGTGCCTGTCTCTGCCAGCCTTCCTGCCTCCCCTCCTGCCCAGGACTGTACCCGCAGTGACACAGCCCTAGTCCCAGCAGATCCCAAAAGCCCCATATCACACCGTTTTCATCAGAGAGGATAAAACCTCTTGGTCCTTTGAGGCATTAAAAGGTCATTTTGCTCCCTGATGCTGCAGCTGGGATCCGAGCAAGCAGAACCACCGAGGAAGAAAGAAATAAACAACAGGCGCAGAAAGTATCCGTTCTTTCCATTATTATAGGATTTATCTTCCTAATATACGGGGAGCGTTGCCTGGCAACACCAGCTCTCCCGACCTCTGCCATCTCCCCCCAGCACAGCCCAAATGAGCTTTAACCGCATGGAGCCTTCTCCGGCACAGCCACCAGCTGATTTACACGGGCTTGGTGAGTCCTCCGAAAGCACAATGCTCATCTCTCAAGATCCAGACCTTCCTTTCTTCTCTCTGGTGGCAAACGCCTCCCAGGGAGGGACTCGGCTCAGGGCAGCTGCTTGGCTGGTCTGGAGGGAGGACCACCATGGCTTCTTCACCGGGGCATCTCCGTGCTGGAGAGCCTGGCAGTGAAGCTGAGGTGCTCCCGGAGCTCACCAACAAACTTCAAACTGCATCCGTGCCTTCAAACACAGCCGTCCTTTGCTAAAAACCCATAGACAACTTTGGCAGGAGCTTTGATCACGCTGATGGTGCGTCCACAGATGTCCGTTCAGAGCTGCTCCCAGAGCTCACCAACAAACTTCAAACAGCATCTGTGCCTTCAAACGCATCCATCCTTTGGTGAAAGCCCCATAGGCAACTTTCAAGCAGAAGCGCTGATGGTGCATCCATGGACATTCATCCAGGCTCTGCTTGTGTTGCTGAAAGTTCTCCGCAGCGTTTAGCAGAGATGCTCCAGGGCCTTTTCAGTCCTTCGTGCACAGCCGTGAAGCAAGGAGAGGGATCCTTCTTGCATTGGAGAGCCTCCTGAAACAGGTGGGGTTTCTTCTGTGTAAGCATCCAGGATTTTCCGCAACTGCAGCTGCTTCACATGCATCCTTCCAGCCTTCGCTCCTCAGCCTCCATCCCTAAACTCCTTCCCGCAGCTTCCTGATTGTTCCCAGCTTCCCAAAGCTGGTGCACAGCAGGGCTGTCCTGCGAGGATCGTGCGCGCTGGGACTCTGCCATCCCTCGCTCTGCCATCCCGGAGGAGTCCCGGCGCGCACGATCCTCGCCGCAACGAGGCAGGATCCAGCCCAGCCATGGTACCGGGTGGGAATCCAGCATTTCCATAGACCTGGAGCCCTCTTCTGTCTTGGCTCTCCTGATGCTCCTGAGCAGCCGGTTTTGTTCCGCTGACACGTTACAAGCGAAGCGATTAGTTCAGAAAGTGGGAAAATCCTGCGGGTATTTATTAGAGGAAGAGAGAAATGAAAATACCCCGGCTCGGGCGAGTTTGCAGGAGAGCAGCTGCGCTAACTTTTACAAACCTCTTTCCAAAATTCCTCACGTCCCAGTAACACAGTAACATCCTCGGAGTGGAGATGGGCTTGAATGTGATTTACGCTCCCATCCCATCGCTAGCCCTTTCACCGGGCTGTATTTGCGGAGCAGCAGATGCCATGGTTACTATCTGTACAGCCGGGACAGGAGCCGCTCCTGTTCCCCTGACAATACAGCGACTGAAACTTTATTCTTCGCTCGGGACAGCATTAATCACTCACACGTCGCTGGAGAAAGGGGGCTCTGGCAGAGGGGACGTGGGCCCTCCTGCCCCAGGGATTGCTGAGCGCTGCCGAAAACTTCTGCCGCCTCAGTTGTGGCAACGTTTCGCACTCGTGCAGATTGCATTTTCACTGACCATGATGTTTACTTTTTTGTTTACTGCCCCACCCTGGGATTTCGAACGAAGGAGAAAAACATCCGTAATGACAGCAGAAGAAATCGTATGTTTAAAAGCACCGTCCGAGGTGTGTAGCACAGCCTGAGCATACAGGTGCAAATATCATTTGAGTAACTGCAAAATCAAATCAAAGCACGCCAAAGTGCTACCAGCAAGCCTCGGCTGAGGGAGGAAGGAAGAGAAAAAGCAGGGGTGAGAAAAGGGGGAACGGCGAGGGTTTGACCTGGGGGTGTTTTCCCAGGCAAAGAGCTCCCAAAAGCAGACCGCTGATTTTTGCAAACTCCTCCTGCTGAACCCCTCGTGTCGGACGGCAACCTGCTGCCCGGAGAGACCGCAGGTCAGGTCTGTGTTAACAAGAGAGCAGTCCTCTTCAGGCTCAAAGGCTTTCCCTTTAGAAGAGCCCCACGTCGCCGCTTTTGCCTTCTTTAACACTAGCGCACAGCAAGGTGCATAAAGAAACCCACCCTCCCCTCGAACCCCCCTGCAGACGCGGAGAGAGGAGGGGAGGACAACCAGAGAGGAGCAGGCGTGGTGCTCGGTGGAGAACAAGGAGCTTGCACAGATACTATGGTGACGAGCATTGTGTAGGGACCTGAATAGGCCAGAATAGAAAAAAAAAAAAACTTCAACAGTATCACAGCCAGGATCCAGCGCGGCTCCGGGAGAGCCGAGACTGCCTGCACTTGTAAACTTGAGGGTGGGCTGCTATTGTAAAGCGGGGAGCTGGCGGGAGAGGTAGGGGCAGGGAGTGCTGGAGTGATGGAGAGAATTCAGGTGAAAAAAGGTTAAGTGCAGCCAGATATTTAAGTGAGCCGGAGTCGCCCATGAGAGCAATGCAAACAGTTCATTGCAAGGAAACCTGATCCAAGGCCATTCACAGCACAAACCCAGAGACAGGCGAGTGCCCCCTCCCCTTACACTCCATGGGATCTGGCAAGGACAGTGCTGGCTCAGAGTTCATAAATTCTTCAGCAGAAAATACTTAGATACTTAATCAAGGGCTCCTCTGTTACTCCAGAACAAGTTTACATTATTAGAGGGGGAAAAAAAAAAAACCCCACCAAACCCTCAACCAAACAAAAAGGGTCCTAAATAAAGAGATAAAGCAGTATGACAGGACAGCAATAATAGCTTTCAGGTGTATGTTCTGCATAAGATTTCCAGGCGGTTGGTTTAGTTAATGGATTCCCTTAATCTTTCAGCTGTCAGCATGCAATCTATAGTCTACTGTTTCTTCCACACCGTATTTATAGGGACAAATTCAAACTTGTATAAACAGACAGGAGTATCTATTGTTGTGCAAGAGCAGGACACAAAGGGAGCTTGTCACCGATACATCACAGCTGTCTGAGAGCGGTGCCTGGAGAAGCCGGGGCAAACGCGAACGAGGAGGCTTGAAGGATCCGAGGTGTTGGGAGTGTGGGAACCAGGGCAGCGAGGGCTGCGCGGGGAGGGAAGGCAGCAGGCGGGGAGGTGGGCAAGGCGCGCTCGTACACAAGGGAACGCAGAGCTTTAAGCCGCTTGTCGAGGCTCTTTGGGGTGCTGAGAGTTTCGGCAAAGCTCTGCCCTCCTGCTGCAGGTCTAGGTGAAAAAGTAGGAACTTGAATTAAAAAATAGGAGCTGAGCCAGAGTTTTCTAAGTTGGTTTGTAACCAAATCACGGAGGGAAAAGGTGGGGTAAGATGGTGGTGAAGAGGATGATAAAAATAAGCCACGCTTGTGCAGAGAGCATGTGCTGGGAGCAGCAGCACGGCAAGGGAAGGGGAGACCTGGCAGCCGCATCGCACTCTCGTTTGAGCTCCATCAGTCCTGCTCACTGAGCAAAAACCCCTTCGCGTCGGTGGAACTGGGATACAGCTATATTAACTGGCAGGGGCCAAAAGAGCCATGAAGCTGCAATAACTTGTGTTTGGCTGGCAGGGCAGCCTGGCTCGAATGGGAAGCACTTCCCAGGCTTGGAAGCTCAATGCCCCTCCGCTCTCATTCTCTAACCCTCTGTCGCAGTGTCACCGGCTGCTTTGAGGGGGTTGGGATTCAGCCCAGTCACTGTCCCTGGAGAGGACAGAGAAGGGACTTGGCTTCTGTGCCGGACCGGGCAGTAGCTGAGGAGCAGGAGCAATGACAGAAGGGACGTGAGCATGGGAGGTGAGGACAGCACCTGCCAGCCGGGCATCGGGTCATTGCCCATGGACACGAGCTTCTCAGGACCCCCAGACCAGGAAAACATCACCCAAACCCAGGGTCAGATGGCAGAGGCAAGCCAGCAAGAGGTGACAGTGAGAAAATGTCCTGGTTTTGGCTGGGATAGAGTTAATTTTCTTCCTAGTAGCAGGCACAGTGCTGTGTTTTGGATTTAGGATGAGAATAACGCTGATCACACGCTGATGGTTTAGTTGTTGCTCAGCACTGCTTATGCCAGTCAAGGACTTTTCAGCTTCCCATGCTCTGCCAGGGGCACAAGAAGCTGGGAGGGGGCACAGCCAGGAGAGCTGACCCCAACTGCCCCAAGGGCCATTCCATACCATCCGGCGTCATGGGCAGTATGGAAACTGGGGGGGTTGGCCGGGGAGCAGCGATCGCTGCTCGGGAACTGGCTGGGCATCGGTCAGCGGGTGGTGAGAAATTGCATTGTGCATCACTTGCTTTGTATGTTATTATTATTATCATTATTGTATTGTTATTATTATCATTACTATTTTATTTTATTTCAGTTATTAAACTGTTCTTATCTCACCCCAGGAGTGTTTCTCACTCTCACTCCTCCGATTCTCTCCCCCATCCCACCGGGGCAGGGGCAGTGAGCGATGGCTGCGTGGTGCTGAGCTGCTGCCTGGGGCTGAACCCCGACAGAAAACAAGGAACAGGACTGGAGCAATGGGATGCCCAGATAAGGCGGGAAAGTTGGTGAGTAAAATCCTAGTGATGTGCAGAGGATGGAGAGGAGGGAAAGCCGCAGTATCCCAATTACCGCTGGCTCACAAGGGATGCAAGCGGCACAGCCAACATCCAGAGAGACCAGGAGGCATCGCGAGGCCATCGCAGGCAGCTCACTGCACGGGCTCTGCCGCTTTGGGTATTTAAATCATGTGGCACAGCCCTGTGTGGAAAAGCTTATTTTTCCTTCGGTAACTTCAGTGTGAGGGAAGGGAGGTATCTTGCTGTGCCTGCAGCAAAGCCGCTCCTGGCACCAGCAGAATACAAATAACCAATAACAACAGGAGAAGATAAGTTTCTGCTGTAAAAGTTTCGCAGAGCCCCGCTGGAGGATGCTGCCCAGCACAGCGATCGTAGATATGTTTATTGGCAAAATGCAGAACAAGGAAGATAGGGACTAACTCCTTGTGCTGCTCTGGTTTGTGTACTCAAGCACTCATGGAAAATACATCCGAAAGACTTCCCCTCAAACCCATCCCTGTTTGCCCTGCTACTTGTTTATTTAAAAGCAGGGCGTTGCAGGCATGGTCTCTCCCGCCTCTCCACTGCCCTGCTCTGCCCTCTCCCCTTCCTCCAAGCCTCAGCAGGGTTTCTCTGGGCAGGCGCGGGGCTTCTGCTGTGGTTGATCCAGCCTGTCCCAATTCCAACTGGGAAGCCATTCCCACCTGAACTGGGGACCCCTGCCCCTGCTGCTGCTGCTCTTTCTCCGCTCTCCGGCTAAGGGCGCAGCGTGCCTCCAGCAGTGTTGCTGGCAGGTCTCTGCAGGAGGCTTGTGGCCGTGCCTGTCGCAGGCTCAGGCCCTGGGGCAGCACCGGAGCCATCTCTCACGCAGTGGACATGGGGCTTTCGGGTGGTTCTGGGAATACCAGGTAGGAGAGGGACAGAGCTGCTGCCTCGCTGCTGCACGGCTGAGCCCAAGGAGCCAGCGCTGCTCCCTGCCTCCTGCTGCTCCCTGCACAGGTCCCGCTTTCTGCCTCGGTGAACTCCCAGCCTTGCTCAGCTCCCAAAGGAGCAGCAGGAGTCACCATCATCGATATGAATCTTCCACCTGGATGAGCAGGGCTGGATGGAAGAGGCACACGGTGCCTTCACCCAGCATTTGGGACTGCAGAGGCGAGCAGATCCCAGCAGTGAGTTCCCCTGCCCCGGTACTTCGCTCCCTGGCTGGGACCACTGGGGTGACTGGGAGGAATAAGCAGTGGATGGCAGCCTTCAGCTCCTGGAGAGCCGCAGTGATTTGAATATATATTGAAAAATTTCCCAGTGCATTAAATAAGCAGGAGGGCAGCAGGGAGACGGCGCAGGAGGGCTGAGCGGTGCGGCTGGGGCAGCGGGAAGGGTGGCACTGGCTTAGCACCGCTGCCGCCTCTGCAGCAGGGGAACTGCCCAGGTGATGCTGTGTTTCCTGGGATGCAGGGAGCAGCAGCCTGGCCAGCCGGAGGGAGCATCACGGAAGCAGGCAGACACACTCGGATGTGGCCACGGAGGAGAAGGAGAGGTTCGTGCAACAAGAGGCAAGAGGATGTTCGTCGTCGGAGGGGCGGCTAATGGTTTATTAAGAGGGAAGGGGTCAGGAAGGCATCATCAAGCCCTGGTGCAATTATGCCATGTATCCAGTTCTGGGTCTTCCGGACACAACTCATCTCTCTCCAGGGTAATGCAGGCCGCCTCGTGCACCTGATCCCCGCATTAACACTGTCACAAGCTGATGGTATTATCAAGTGAAGCGTAGCCTCCGGAGAAGGCAGGCTTTAACCCTTCCCACACCGGCAGCGTAGGGAGGATGAGCCCTGGACCGTGTCGAACAACAGGTGAAAAGGCACCTTTTGAGGGTCAGCTGAGTTTGCGCAGAGAAATGCTTGGGGGAGGAGAAGGAGGGGCAGCAGAAAGGCAAGGCAGACTGTGACAGATGCAAGCTGGTGTCAAAGTTGAAAGTCTTGGTAATATTTGTGGCTGCACGCTGGCCCCCAGAGTTTTCCCAAACAACCGGATTGGATGAGCCATTGCTCTCGAAATGGATCATCCACAGAAAAATCGTGCCTGCTGCCATCTCTCCTCCCTCCTGATACTAAACAGAGACGTGAAACAACCACATCAATGCGCCTGCATCTTCGTGGAGCCCCGTAGCAACGTCGCAAGCACCTGCAGCCACAGCAGGCGTGGCCGTGTCCCCAGTCCTACAGCAATCCCCGGCTCCCGCCTGGGTCTGGAAGCATAGACCCTGGGCAGGGCAGGAGCTCCCAGAGGCGGAGAAGACGTGTGCGCAGCTCTCTGCAGGTTCCCCGTTGGGGGATTTGGGGTAGAGCAGCGCAAAAGGCCTCCAGCAGCTGAGTTTCCGCTGTTTCTCCCTCCCCACAGGCTGATCCCTTGGCACCACCCTCCCAGGTGCCACCCCCTCCCACGAAAAGTGGGAGCCGTGTGGGTCCTGTCCTCCGCTGGTCCACGAGCACCCAACCCCCTGGGTCCCCCCCCGCCTCCTCGAGGGGCAGGAGCATCCTGCGTGCCCACGCTGGTCCTTGGGGCCAAAACCAGGAGCGTGTATGACTGCAGCAGGGTGGCTGAGGTGCTGCAAAAGCCAGACGCTGCCAGACAGCAGCGTGCTCAGCCCCACCGCGCACACGTCCCCGCGCCATCCGTGTCTAGCATCTCCAGCTCCCTCCTCCCCAGGGAACCCACTCCAGTTCCCAGATTTGCTGCAAAAGGTTTAAATCGCGCTGTTAAGATCTCCAGGGTAAGAAAAGCAGGAGGAGGCAAACGCCCATCTCGGGGAGCTGAGCGGCTGATTTAATTCAACATTCCCATTGGAATCATTTTATTTGAGGTCGGAACAGGTAACTACAGCATAAAATTAAAGCGGGTGCCAGAGCACGTGCCAGGGCTGTGTTCTGGAGGCAGCCCGGTGTTTCAGCCTGTTCATTCTTATTCATTACCAGCTCCGGAGGCAGCATCTCCAAATCCCTCTAAATTCCTGTTCTCTCTCTCCTTGATTTCCCTCTCGTCCTGCATGCTGAAGTCTGCAAACAACTCACTTAAATCCTTTCCTCCACTGTCCATTAAGCTTTTAACACTCGCTGCATTTCCTGACAATGATGCAGATTATATTACAGCTCCTTAAATGTTCGTTTTTATTGATTCTACATATATACATAAAAACACACACGCACGCACAAACATGCACGCAGATATTGATATATATATTGATATCCAGCAAGTGGTTCCCGTAGGTGGAGGGTCCTGGAGGCTGATTGCTGTTACCTCCGGGGAACTTGGGCATCCTTACCGGTATGAAAACAGAGAGGCCAAATGCAAGAGCTGTTTCATAAGCAACAACCTGTGAAGCAAAGGGCCTTTCCTTGGGCTGTACCCAAGGTAAAGGACGAGAGGTAGCTGCTAGGCTGGCTTGAAGCTGAGATGATAAAGTAGCTTCTCTTAAAAATGCCCTGTATTGAGAGGTTTACCACTGCTTTCATGGGCTTAGGAAGATCACCAAAGTGTGCTGGGTGCCTGGGCCTTGGTCGGGGCTTGGCTAGGGACCAGCCCATCATTCTTCAGCAGCCAATGCTTTAAAACCTCTCTCAAGGTTTCAGCAATGGGAGCTGAAGTAAATATCTGCAAGTCAGGATCCCTGTTCTAGGAACACTGGACCCTTGCAATGGATTTGGGACTCCACATTTCAGGTATGCCGTGTGACTGCAGTCCAGTTACTTAGTTTGCCTCAGTTTCTCCATTCTCCATCAATTTACTCCTGTCCTTTTTAGCTGGGTGGTGCAGTTTGATTCACAGCAGTATGTAAAGGCTCACCACGAGGGAGCTCACCTGGACCTTCTTCCAGGGCTGGTAAGTGAAAATCAGGCTCTTAGCTGGCATTTCCACAAAGACCTGTGCCTCTTTGTCATACAGAAGTGGGGTTTTTTTGGAAGTGTCATACAGAAGTGGGGTTTTTTTGGAAGTCCCGCTCTCAGGGGCACCCAGATGGTATTTTCAGAGCTGCCGTGGGCTCACGACTTCTCGCCAGCTCCATGGGAGCTGTGTGTGCCCCAGGCTGCTGCAGCCGCCAACGGGGTGGCCAGGGTGGCTAACGGGGCTTGGGGTGCCCCCCTCGCAGCACCCGTGGGGAGCAATTAGCCAGGGAGCCGTTAGCGTGAGAGTAGCAGCTCTCTGGAGGCAGCACATGTCAAGCCTGCAGTGAAGACAAATTCCCTCAGCAGATGAGGTTGCAGAGCCCATTTCCATTACACGCAGAGAGCTCCTCTGCTAAAAACAAGTTAACATGGTAAAATCAGGCATTCGGACGTGGGAAAAACAGCATGGAGGGTGCTCATGAAGTCTTTGCTGCTGCTTCTAGATTGGATATTAGGAAAAATTTCTTCACAGAAAGAGTGGTCAAGCATTGGAACAGGCTGCCCAGAGAGGTGGGGGAGTCCCCATCCCTGGAGGGGTTCAAAAAACGGGCAGAGGTGGCACTTTGGGACATGGTTTAGTGGGCATGGGGGTGTTGGGTTGATGGTTGGACTGATGATCTTAGAGATCCTGTCCAACCTTAATGATTCCTAGTTTGTACTTTCATTAAAAAATAATGCAGCCACCAAGCCAGGAAACATGAAATTGCTGTTCTACCCTTAACTGGTTTGGTGGTGGACTTGGTAGTGTAGGTTAATGGTTGGACTGGATGATCTTAATGGGCTTTTCCAACCTCAGCGATTCCATGATTCTATGATTCTATTCTGTGGTTCTCCTGGTGCACTCTTACACCCTTTCCCATGGCAGGATCACGCTCACTTCTCTTGCTCAGCCCATCCGGGAGCCTCTCCCCGCAGCAGAGCTCAGCCATCAGAGCCGCTGGCGGGGGGCTCTGCCTTCAGCCCATCCCACTGGCATGGAGAAACCCAGAGCCCTGGGACCATTTCCATCCCCGACAGAATCAACACAAGATCTGTTTGCCAAACCGTGTAGGAGCAAACTCAGATTTCTTCAAAAGCGTATAGTTTGGTTGACTTGGGTGGATTTTGACTGGCTTGGCAAAAGGCACCTCCTGATGCCCTCTGCCCCTCCGAGGGTACCACATTCAGCCAGGTCTTTGTCACCGAAATAGTGTCACCAGTTTTGTTCTTGTTGGCTTAAGTATGAGAAAAACAAAGACGTTGTCCCCCCGGCTTGTTTCCTTCAGAAACCAAATTAATTGTTTTTCCATTGAAATTTCCAAAAATTGGAACAGCTGGAAGCAAACTTCAGCCCAGAATAGTTCACCCTGCATAGTGAAAATGTGGCGAGCACTGCTTTAAGCCTTTAAAAACAGAGCCACGTGATGGGAAGCAGTAAGCCATCATAAATAAAGGACTTGCTGCTCATATGCCCTTTGCCACATGTGAAAATCAGGTTGTTACAAAGCAACTCCTGCTGTTTATATGAATTATTTTAATAAAGGGAAAGCAAGCTCTGGGTAAACCTTGAGTAATTGTCCATTGTTTTTCTTTAACTTGAAGTCAGAGCTCACAGCACGGAGCAGGACAGCTGAGGAGATGAGGGATGTATCCAGGAGTGACGTCCGTGGTGGATGACACCGGGAAGGGAGGGAATCCCCCGGGGGTTCTGTGGGATGAATGCAGTGCTCGCCGCATCGTCCGATGGCAGCCAGCTGCAGCCCCGCGCCCGGCGCGGTGCCCGGAGGGTGCGTGCTCCCCGCGCTGGGCACGCAGAGAGCATCCCACACCCAGCCTCCCGCGCATCCTCGTGGAGGAGGTGGATTTCCCCAGGAAAGGGGTTGGCTGGCTTGCGGATTAGTGGAGTTGTTGGGCTATGTGTCGCAGTCACGGCAGAAAGGCAGAACTGAGAAGCCAAATGGTTTTGCTAATCCGCTTGCTTTGATTTAGCAGTACCAACCGTTTGCAAACACGGCTTTAATCTCCATTGCTGATTTCCAGCGTGCAGAGCCTGAGCCCAACTAAAGAGACCGGAAAATGAGGATGCTCGAATAAAAATTGCTCAGCAGAAGCCCCTACTTCGTACAAGCTGAGGATCTTTGCAGAGACACCAGATTTTATTAGCCAGACTTGCTCCCTTGCAGCTGCTTGGTGACTCCATGCAGTTGCCACTCAGCATTGGAGAAACTCTTTCCCATCCCAGGTATCCGGAGAAAATACCTGCGCTGGCTCCAAGCTGCTCACAGAGAGCACCAGTGTCACCTGCCACAGGGCAAAGGCTTCAGCTGTGGTGTACTTTGCGTGGAGGAGGGACCTGGTGCTTGTATTTATATCAGTATGAGAAGGGACACGAAGGAGGCACAGGGTCCTACCTACTCTCTGGGGTTTTCAGAGCGAAGCCAGGAGGGATGGGAAGCTGAATTTTTATCTGCCGTCAGTTTTCTACTGCGTGAGCTCCATCCAAGCACCCTGTGCATACATCCTGCCGGTGCACAGCGATCAGGATCAAAAAATAACATTTTCAAGCTCGTCCTCAGAGGAGATGGGACACGAGGAGAGAGGAGCAATGCCCCAGCAGTGCAGAGAGCAGCCCAGCCAGGCTGCGGCTGTCTCTCCAGCAGTGCCGGCAGGAGATGCTGCCGAGGGATGGGACATTGCCTGGCCACCTTGCTCCTCCAGCAGCCGGGGCGGGTGTGTGATGGAGAGCGATGACCAGCGGACATCTGCCACCACCTCCAGCCAACGCGGGAAAGCACTGTGCCCCTTCTTGTCCCACTCCCAAAGTGAGGGAGCGTTTGGGAAGCATGCGAGGCCATGAAGAATTTCCTCTCATTAATTAGCTCATGGAGAGGGCAGATTGTCTCTCAAGACGAGGCATCACGGACCTTGGTCCAACTCCCTAATTGACACACGAGCCATTCTGCAGCACGGATGATGACCGGGGCGGCGGCAGGAGCAGATCACAGGCCCTGAGTAAAGGACCTTGACGAGGGAAAGGCAAGGGTTCTTCTCACCCTTCTCCGCTCTCTCCATCTCATTCATCACATCACAAACGCATTAGCACAGGGTAATTATTAAAGATCAAAGGAAGACATTTGCAAAGGTTGCGCAGGCAATGAAGCCCAGAAATATGCTTCGAGAGAGGCTGTGCCTTTGTGCCGGGATCTCAAGGAGAGCATTGTAAAGGACTGATGAAACAGTTTGACTGTGCTTCAGAGTCAGTATTACTGCAATTCATTTAAAACTTGACCCACTTTTATTTTCTATATTGGTGTATTTTATCTTTTCCTTTTTTTTTTAAAGTGAAGAATAATTGAGCACACCCAGCAAAATTGCAGCAAATGTTTTGTTTGAGCCAAATCTGTCTTTTTTTGAGAAAAAGCAGGTTTTTCCCAGAACGAGAATAAGGGAGAACGAGCATGTGCATGCCAACACGTGAGCACAGGCGTGTGCGTGTGTGCTCACGGGAGGGACCTGCCCAAACCCAGGGTGCCAGCGAGCCAGCTGTGCCCATGCAGCGTGGGGAGCAGCCTCCCACGCTGCAGGGTCTTTCTTCTGCCTCTCGCTGAGAGAAGGAGACCCGCTCAGGAGTGAGTCTTGTCCTGATTTAGTGACTGCTTGACAGAAATTATACACCCAGACCATATGGCAGATGAACAGGCATTGCCTGGCTGCCGAAGTGGCAGGAGGGAGCGATGGCCTTGCTGTGTCGGCGTGCCGCCACAGAGCTCCTGCCTGCGATGAGGGACCCATCGCGCCCTTGTGTTGGGGAGCACCTTCGCCATTGTCTGCACCGGTGAGGACGAAAGAGGAGCGATGAGCCGGGTTCAGTGGGAGAAAGACCCAGCGTAGCGCTGCTTTTTCTGTATGGGATGTGCACCTCCACTCACCTGGTTATTTTACCTTCAGGGCATGAAAGGGAAGCAATTTTTTCACCTAATAGAAATTTTCTTTGGCGTGGAGACCACAGAGTGAAAACTGCCTCGTGTGCAGGTAAGCAGGGGAGGAACTGAAGGAGTGTTCTGAGGTTGCAGGGAGGAGCTCGGGGCACACTTAGACCTGAGACAGCAAATACATCAGGAACAGGGAATAAAGGGCTGAGTCGTGACAGTTTGCTGCTGGTCTTTCCCGAGGAGCTCCTGGGAATGAAAGCAACCCTGGAAGGGAGGCAGGGGTGACAGGTTTGGTGCTTTGCACCTCTGGGCTGGTGCCCCCGCTGGGGACGTGCTCCTGGGACTGCAGCCTCTTCAGAAGAGAGGAGCTCTTACAGGAGAAGGGCAGGGATCAGCGGCAGCTCCTGTCTGCCTCAGCCTGAAACTTTCCCTCTGCCCTGGCAGACTCGCTGCCACCATTTGCTCCCCGGGAAGACCAGGGGACACCTCTCCATCCATCGCCCGCTGAGATCGGTGATGTCCCACCACAGCATGAGCTCCCGGAGCCGGGCGGGCTGGGCACGGCACCACGATGCTCCCTGGGAACGCCTCGCCAGGGAGCTGGAGCAGGAGCGATGCTAACTGAGCGCGGCACGGACCGGGTGCTGCCTTGCTCAGAGTCCACCGGAGCCTCGGCTCAAGCCCCAGCATGTCAGCAGCGGAGAGGAGCAGGCCAGGACTTGTCTCTGCTCCCCCCTTCCCTACCCAGTTACAGCCCCCTGCAAGAAACAGAGCCGGCTGCTGCCACGGCTGCTGCTTTTGAGGGGATTTAGTCTTCTCTAAGTAAACATGGAGGCAGTTGATACACACCTTATAATTACATTGCTGCACTCTGCAATTATTACATTTTCCAAGCTACAGCTGCTTCCTACTCATTATCAGGTTAAGAAACTTCTCCTGATAGTAACATTGCATTAACCCTGTAATTAAGAGGCAGACCACCCAGCGACTGGCTGCTGAGAGGGGCTTCTCCGAGCAAGGAGCGGCCGTGCCTGAGCTTGGAGGTGGCTTTCCGTGATGCAGAGTCACTTTTACATCACCCAGATGGCTTCCCTTCCCGCCCTCCTTTTTTTTTTGGTTTTTTTTGTTTTTTTAATGGCATCACAGGAGCATCCTCACAAATACGCCACCACGGAGGAGATTAACCGAGCGCTCGGTGAGGGCGACCTGCCGAGCCCTGCATTTCGGCAGGCACGGACGCTCCCCAGGCGCCTCGCTCGCAGCTCGAGCAAACAATTTATCTGATGAATTTTGCGTTTCCCATTTGCAAGCGTGGATTTCTTTAAATGAAAAAATTCTTTGTTGTTGGAAATGCCTGTTTCCTGCGACCCTGCCCGCAGGCTGCTGGCTGCAGCTGCTGGCCAGCAGCGGTTGGATCAGGTGCTTCTGTTCGCGTCTTCGTCAGGACAAAAGATGGTTTCTGAAAGGTGTGGATGTCACCTAAAGCAACACGGAGGGATGCCAGGGAGGCTGTGATGGTGCCCAGCCTTGGTCCCTGCAGTGTCCACCTGTGTTTCCAGCCCCGAGATACAGCACACATGCAGACAGCAGTGCTCCAGTTGCCGTCCTTGCAGCGAGCGGAGCTGCTGAGACAGCTCAAGATGTGTGGTCGTGCATCTGCTGTTGAAGGGGCATATCCAGAGAGGACAAGGTGCAAGGGCTGCAGACAAGCTTGAGCCACAGATCAAGCAATTTTAACGCTGATCCTAATGAGTCTCCTCAGTCAGGTCACTTTTAATTTGGTTTGGACCTGTTTATGAGAAAAGGGCACTTCTCAGCCCAAGAAGTTCAGAGCACCATCATGCCCTCACCATGTGGGGGCTGTAATTTCGTGACACTCCAAGGTCTGGACAATTTACTGTACTTGGGAAGAACTTAGCTGCTACTGCTGAATTCAGTCCATGGCATAATTTGACACCTTTAATTACAGGAAGCAGAGCTAGGCTCCATATACAGCAGCATATCTGGAGTGGGATCGTATCAGTGCAATCAAATCCGCCAAGAGAGCACCCACAGGACGGCCGGGCAGGGTGCGTGTTTAGCAGAGCAGCAGCTGAGCTCATTCTGCCCTGCAGCCGGAGCGAGAGCTCAAGCTGCTGCACACATTTAGCTGCCTCCCGCAGTTGCTTTCTTTTGGCTTCAGGAATAAATCTGGGAACAGTTCTACCTGCTAGAGCAGTTTGCAGAAAAAGGGATGGAGCAAACATATTTAAGCTCTTGCTGTGCTCACCAGGAGCAGCAGAATCTGCCTCTGAGAACAGAGTTCTGCAAGCCAAGGGACAAAACCCTTCCCGGGCAGGAGAGCCAGGAGGTTCACCTCCTGATGCTCGCCTGGGCTGGACTGGAGCCCAGCTGGGCTTCGCAATTTGTATCAGCACAGCAGCCAGTGCTGGAGCAGAGCACACACACAGCAGCAGGATAAGATGATAACGAAGCAATGCCTTGCACACCCCAGCACCATACGTTTGACTGTTGCATTCGGTACCTCAGCCTGCAACCAGGGCTGTCGTGTGAACCACCTCACCCAGTGGATCCAGGGCCAGGAGCCAAAGGCTGTTCCCCAGCGCTGGAAAAGCAGCGACAAGTGTAACAAACGCATGCACAAAACTTCCCTGGATTTCTTTTCAGGTTCACACACAGAAAAATCAGTGGCCCCAAGCATTTTCAGAAGCGTGACCCCATGGCTGCCTTCTCAAGCCTGCTCCCCAGAAAGGATGGAGTGACTCCCAGCTCAGGGGGGCACTGACCTCCAGCACACCTTCCCCTTCACCCGCGGGGAGGAGACCACCAGCCCATGCCCTCAGGCACAGCAGGGTCCAGCACAGAGCATGGGGAGGGCTCAGGGCAGGGGTGCAGCATCGATGGGTGGCATGTCGCCAGCCCCAGGGATGAGGGGACAGCCAGCAGCAAACCGTGGGGGTCCCTGACCCAGGCCATGGCCATGGGAGGCTGCAGGGGGTGATGATGGCAGTGCTTGCTCCAGAAGCTCCCCGTCTAATGGGACATTTCCCGTGTTATCCTGACAGCTCTGGTTTCCAGGCAGTTTATCACCCACCTAAAAATCGATGACAAGCCAGAGTGAACCCCTGACCTGGAAGTATAAATTGCCCCTAATTATCACAGTGGCTCGTCATGCGCTGGGTGCTTTGGCCGGGGCCCCGAGCTGGGAGCAGTCCTGCCCTCTGACCCCGCTGCATTTCTCTTGGTTTAAGGGCTTTTCTCCCTGTCCCAGCCTGCGATTCCCCTGCCTGGGGGATCTGTGGCCGCTCCCGGGTCCTTTCTGCTCCCTCCGAGCCCCCCTGGCACATCTGGGGCCGCCGAGGATGGTGCCAGCGATACTGCCGGTGGCACAGCCCCTGCCAGGCAGAGCACAGGGGTGGGGGGCACCCAGACCACTCAAGTACCGTCTCCCCCCTCCTAGGTTTAATTCCCAGTCCTCAGAAACGCTGTTCATTTTCTTTGTCTTCAACCAGTCCATCTTTAAAACGGGGGTAAAGGATACCCCTAGGAGGCATGTTTAATTAAAGTTTGCAAGATGCTTGAGGAGTGTCAGATAAATAAAGAGGGGCCACAATGGCATAGAAGTATTCCTAGGAGCGATGGGTGCCTGGGGAACCAAGGCAGGTTCCCGGGGGAGACCCAGGGGAATGCAGCGGTTTCTGCCCCATCTCCTTCCCAAGCCCTTGGCATTTGTTTTAGCCCCAGGCTCTGTCCAAGGTAAACGGGGCCATCCGACCCTGCCACCTCTTCCCACTCCAGTTGCCAGGGGCTGCTGAGTGCCCTGGCAGTTGAGCAACCCTTGAAAGACTCCTTTCACTGTAATTAGACATGTAAAAATGAAAAACCTAAGGAAAAGAATTTATGCATCTTCTAATAGCCCTCAAGTGCCCATCCAGCCACAGCCTTTTTTTCCTGGGCTTTTATTTGGAGAGTTGCTATAATTTATGTCATGCAATTAGGTTTTTGTCCGCAGGCTCTGGGAGGGAGTGTGACTGCGGAGCAGGGGAAGGAGCCCCGAGCCTGGCAAATAGACAGAGAAGGGGCTGTGGCTCCGGCGTGTGTGCCTCTGCTCATCCCAGCGAGCCAGCAGCCCTGCCTGTGGGACGGCAGAGCCAGGATTTGTCCCAGCCCAGCACTGACCAGTGTGCAGGGCAGCAAATGGGTCTGAAGCCGGCTAAAAGTATGGAACAGAAGAATGATAAAACAAAGGAAAAAAATCCCCCAGTGGAGTTCTGATGGGAACTGTGCCCATTCCTCTGGAAAACTCGCAGGGGAGGGTGGTGCTGGGTACCGGGTGGGGTTAAAGCCGCATCCTTCAGCAGTTGCTAAGTAACAGTGTCCTGTCCTCAGCATCACCCATCTGCCAGAGGAGCGCGAAGGCTGGGAACCGCTCCTCCCTGCTCAGCCGGGGTGAGCATCGCGCCCGTGTGCCGGCGGGGAGGAGAGGGACCCGCTGGGGGAGGAATTGGTGAGAGGGTCCCAGAGCCATTGCTCCTGCTGGGCTGGGCTGTCGCAAACGCCTGTCAGGCAAGGGGTTGCTCCTCTCATTCCTCCAGGCAGGCTTCTCCAAACACAACACAGCCGTATTTTTCAGAGCGCCAGCCTGCGCGCACCAGGATAAACCCAGCAGATAAAGGCAAACACGGAGCAGAACATGCTTCCTGTCACTATTTGCTTAAAGTCATGTGAAATTTGGATTCAGAAAAACCCACGACCCACTGGCTCGCTCTTTGCACAGCAAAATCCTTGAACTTGAACCCCAAAAGAGGGTTTTTAGCTCAATGTCCACTTTATGCCCGTTTTGTTGCCCACAGCCTTGGCATTTGCGGGCCAGGCTGGCCACTTGCTGTTTCCCTGGCCCCTCGCTGCCCAACATCTGCAATAAAACCCCGCGGCTGCAGAGAGCTACAGAGGCTGCAGCCCCCTGGCTGATGGGGAGGCCGGAGGAGACTTAACAAGCAGAGGTGGAAAAAAACCCCAGAAACAGTCAGAAACTGTGCTGCCAAAACATGCCCAATCAGCAAACTCTGTATCTGGGGTATCAGCAAAAGTAATCACAGCCCGGATTGTGCCGGGCGAGGCAGATCCCAGGGTGCAGGAGGCCCCTTATCTCCCCTAGACCCGCTGAGTGACTGAACAAACACGGGCCCCCGCTCCCCTCCGGAGAAGCGAGTTCCTCCCCGCAGCCGGAGCCCCACCGCACATGCAGGACTTTTTCTCCTCTGAAGCCGGGTCCGAGCCCCCGTCCCCAGCACGGCGCGGTGCAGCCAGCTGTGCGGCGCCCCGGCAGTGCCAGCAGATGTGAAAGCCAGATGATGCTCCCGGCTCCTGTCTCTCTCTCATCTCGCCATCAGGGGAAAAGCATCGCCTAATCCGACACGCAGATGGTGTGGGCGGATTTCCCCTGCGCTTGGCCTGGCATCTCCCATGATCTTCCCCTTGTCACAGGTCACTGGCACTCGCGGGGAGGCAGGAAGGGCTGCGCTGGAGATGCAGGATAGTGCGAGGGGGTTTAAATGCTACCTGTGCCTTCAAAGATCCTCCTGACGATGAGGGCAGATGAGATAAATGCAGCTCCTGTGCAGCGCTGCTGCTCCGTGGGGGGACTGCAGCGCTCCGCACCTCCCAGGGGTCCAATCCTGGGGAGGAAAACATTTTAGTAAAATAGAAATTGGGCCATATCCCCTTGATTGTCTGAGTAAATGGGACAGTGTGTACATTTTATTTACCTTCCTACAGGGCAAATGTAGTGAGCATGTAATAAATCATTTCTGCAGCTGCTGGGCAAGCCTCCTGCTGCAAACCCAGCAAAATTCATGCATACTAAACCTGCCCTAATTACAGCTCCCTCTCCTCCTTCACTCCTCCCAGCTCCTTCTTACACATCCACTTGATTGCTTGTCACTCTCGTCTTGCTCCTCCTTTTCCCCATCTGCTGCTTCCTTCCCCTTTGCTATTTACAGAGGGGCTCCCTGGTCACCGCCAGCACTGCTCCTGCCCTCAGAGCACGTGCTCGCTCCAGCTTGGCTAATGCCAGTTGGGATGTAGGTGACCACCATCAGCGGAGGTTTGGAAACCTCTTGAGTCCCTTTGGGAGCACACAGACTTGCTGACACATCCAAACCTTCTTTTTGGCTGTTTGACCAAGAGGTTTCCTCTTCCTCAAGGCAAAGCTGAGGAATCCCGCCCTTTCTTTGGGAGGGCAGCGGGATGGGGAAGGAGCTCCTTGGGAGGTGACCTCCCGTGGGTGCCCACGGGGGTCTGGGCAGAACAAGATATTGTTCAGACCTGAGGTTTCTCACAGCACTTCAGACATTAGAGCAAACGAGCTGTGTCTGCGTGGATGGGACAAATGACAATAGCCTTAAATTGCAGCAAAAAAGATCCAGATTGGTGTTTACAAAAGCCTTTCTAAGGATAGCAAATCGCTGGAGCAGATTGCCTGGGGCAGTGCCAGACTCCCCAGCACTCAGAACTTGTGGGAGCTTCAGACAAATGGCTGATGGGAATAGCTGGTGGGAATCAACTGGGAGGAGCTGGTCCTGCCTGGGAGAGGGGAGCAGGACGGGACGGGGGGACCCCTGCAGACCCCCAGGACACAGCCCTGTGTCCGTGGCTCCGGGGAAGGCTGGTGAGATGAAGCTTGGGGCTGGTTCCCAAAATCAGCTTCCTGAGCAAAGGCAAGATGGAAGCAGAGACACGTACGTTAGGTCGGCAGGAACCAGAGGTGAGCCCAGAGGGAGGACCCCAAAGGCAGCAGGGGGGAGCAGATGGAGTGGTCACCCCAGGGCACACTGCTGGCCTCACAGGGACCCCACGTTCCTGCCTCCAGCCAAATTTCCAGCCTTTGGAAAGGGGAGCGGTGCTGGGAGACAGCCCGGAGCACCCAGGTCACTGCGGCGCAGCCGGTCCTGAGGCAGCTGCCCCAACCGAGGGATGCAGCGAGCATCGTTTCACCAGCAGTGCTTTCTCCAGCGGCAATGAAACTGCGGACATGCTGAGGACCCTTGCTCCCCCAAAGCAGAAGGGAGCATCACGTCTCCTTGGCGAGCAAAGTAAGCTACCTTCACCTTGCAGGGAGCAGGAGAACGGGGGATATGAGCTCCCCCCCGTTCCTCTGCCATCAGAGCTGTGGATCTCAGCTGTCGGTGGGGGGAACAGCCGTGCAACACGTGTTGGGCCCGCCTCTCTAGCTGTGGGGACCTTGAGGTCCTTAAAATAATCCCACAGAAATAAACAAACAAACAAAAAAAATTAATGCCAAAAGCAAATACAGAACAGGCTTATTACAGTCATTTTCTCCAGCAGGGTCTATTCAAAGACCGGAGAGAGGATGACACACTGGGCCAAGCTAAACACCCCTGCAACACATTGCAAACAATAGCTTCACAGAACATGAAGCCAGAGGGAATCATTGTGGTCATTTACTCTGATTTTCTGCAGAACATATGCCATGGCACTTCCCAGAATTCATTGTTTAAACTAGGCAAGGCTTGCAGAAAAATATTCACTCTTGACTTAAACTTTTCCAGGGAGGGTGGATGCACTGCAGAACAGCACCAGGGAAGAGGGGGAAGTTTCTTCCTTTAACCAGTTTGAGAACTCTGTGTAACTAGAGTGAAAACCCTATTGACTGGAAACAGCAGTTCCAGGGAGATGGAAACTATTTGCAAATTTGGGCTAAGACCAGACTTAACTGAGCCGGGCATTTTCAGCACAAAGTGCTTCTTGGCCTTCTCATCCTGAGATTAATTCTTCTCCGGAGAGGGAAGGGAGCCAAAGCAAAAATGCCACCACCTAAACCAAAAAATAAATACTCTGTTTGAGTTTGGGGGGGTGCCCCCTCCCTATGATTTGCTTTAAAATTTGCCAAGCTACCTTGCTTTTAGCCTAGGGCAAGGGAAGGGCATTTGACTCATTAGAAATATTTGCTTTCCCTCTCCATCTCTCCTCAGCTGTGATGCCAGCTAAGAATTTTTGTTGCACTCTTCATTTCAACACCCCATTTTCTAATCCTCTTCCTTGAATGTCATCTCTGGTCAACAAATATGGCAACGCCAGAGAAGGGCACTTTATCTGAAAGAAATATTCTCTGCCGTGGAAATCAAGACATTGTTTGCCCAGAGTTACATGAACCTGGCTTTGCCCTCGCTTCCAGCCCGTGTCTTAATCCAAACTAAGATCCAGCCAAAATATTCCCTCAGCTGAGGGGGTAGAGGAAGTGTTCCTGCACCTTCAAGAATCTGGACATTGCTCTGCAGCACAGGGTTTCTCCACAGCTGAGCAAGACCTGGCATGATGCACCAACAGAGCCGACACCACCAAAGCACTTGCATCAGGGCTGAGCAGTGCTCAAGCAGGGGCAAAGCTGCGTGCCATGGGGCGAGTGCCGGAGCTGCGACCCTACGCGTGCCAGGAGACACACGCGAGTGTTTCTGGGTTGCATTTGGGACCTCCTCCTCCTCTTCCTCTGAGCTGCAACTCCTATGAGCAATGTGCTCATCCCCCACTCGTGCACAGCAGGGTCAGAAATGGGAAAGAAGCCAATTTCCCTTCCAGCGTGCCTGGTCACATGAAAACTAAGGGAAACCAGAGAAAGAGAAAAATAAAGGACATAGGGCAGCTCTGACAAATGAAAGAGCAAAGAGTGGGCAAGGGGAGGGAGGCTGGGGAACAAGGAGGTTATAAGCTGTTGCCAAACCGCTGCAAACCCAGTGACAAGATTATATTTGGACGAGGCTCCTGGAAAAACCAGCTGAAGGAGAGAGGCAAATCTGGCCAGGGATTAATGAGTGCTGAAATCCACTTCCACTGACAGTGCCCAGTGGCTGCTGGAGATGACAGCCGTGCCTGAGTCAATGCACTTGGAGAGGTGTAGCTACTAATCCAGCAGCACAGAGGCCTGGAGCGAGACAGAAAGACAGACAGACAGACATTGTCCACATCATGGGACGCTCCCCAAGCCCTTTCCCACCGTGGCTCGGGAACCTGCCAGCCCTCCTGTCCTGGAGCTCAGCTGACCCCGAGCCCAGTGGGAAGGGGAATGGAGTGGTTTAAGACTGGCAGGAGCAGAGCCAAGAATCTCGCTTAGCAGGAATAACGATGGGCATAATGCATAACTTCACCTAAAAGAAGCTCGGAGTGTGCGTGCATCCATGCATGGACCGGGAGAGGGCAAATAGCATGGTCTAGGTGGGATGTAGGAACTTCTTCCAAAAGCTGGGAATGAAGCCTGTGTCATTGGGCACCACGGAGCCTGGGGTCCCCCAGAGGAAAGGGAGCACTGATGGGACGAGATGTTCTGGTTTTCCCCTGAAGCAGCAGCTCCGGTACATTCAGGGAGATGCATGTGAAAGCCTCTCCCCCCGCATCGCTCCCCAGAGAGCCCCTGTGCCACCCCAGCCTGGCTGCGGGAGGGTCCCCAGGAGCCAGCGAGGACCAGTGCCTTCGTAGGAGACAAAGAGGAACAATGAGCAGGTTTTGGCGGAGGTCAGTCTCCAGCCAGGAGCCGTCTCTGGCAAGGGAAGAGCCACACATGGAAGCAGCTTCTCAGCCGGGGTGAACCATGGCTCGGGAAGGACCCAGCTACTACAGCTGCCTTGGAGAGGCTGAATTCAGGAGCTCAAGTAAACAGCCTTTGAAGACAGACAAGTTTTGAAAGATGCAAAGGCCAGGCCCAGCAGTAATTCCTCAGCAATGACATCCTTGCAGCAGGAAAATCTCTTTTATTAAGGGAAAACCACTAAACAGAAGCACTGGTTTCAGAGAAATAACCATTCAGAGCCCACCACAGCCAAGGAAGCCAAAGGCCTTCCCCACAAGCCCTGGGCTGCTTCCAAGGGGCTGATGGGTGTCAGATGCCCGTCCAGTTTGCAAACACACCGGGCTCTTGTTTCTAAAGACAGCGATTCCTGAATCTCGGGTAAGAAACGTCAACATCGGAGCTGCCTTCCTCACCCTGATGAAAGGGAAACAGATCTATTACTATTTTTTCAGTAAATGTTTTTGCTGGCTACAGGACCCGCTGGCTCTTCAAAGGCAAGTGAAAATTTGGTTCCATCCAGCTGTTCCCATGCACTGGGAGGTGGGAAACCAGGGCTGGCCAGGCTGCGATGGAGCAGAAAGCCAGGCAACGACAGGCTGGGGAGCAAAACCCATCAATCACTGCTCAGGACCTTCCCTGCCCCCAGGTCTCCCTTCTCGCCAAGCTTGCAGCTGCAAACCGAGGCTCTCGGAGCAGGGAGCCCGCAGCAGAGGGGAGCACGCCACGGACCCTGCCTGGGCAGGGGGGTCGGGGCCAAAATCTCCCCCACCCTACGGAGAAGGCAGTGCCGGCTCTCGGAGGGGCTCGTTACGGACACCCTGCTCCAGCCAAGCTCCAGGCTTAGTGTTGAATGACTCAGGGTAGATGCTGTCCTTTCTAATCTCACTGGGGAACAAATACCCTTGGTGATGGAAACTTAATCTGAAGTCATTCCTACTACCATTTTCCCTTGCTGGGTGATCTCCCTCAGTGCTCACTTACTTGCAGCTTCATGCACCTGGATCACTCCCATCTTAGAAAACTCGTCTTTCTAAGTATGGCCATGGCAAAATGTTTCCAACAAGCAGTCCTGACACACACACATAGACCCTTAGAACCCACAGTCTTTTTTGAGTTCCTTATTTCTAGCACAACCGCTCTTTTGGAAACCACCTGAATATCATTAGCTCTATTTCACAGATAGGACAGCAGAGATGGAGAGCGTTAAGCTTCACCCAAGCAAAGTCAGCCAGCGACTGCTAGAGAAAAGCGAGCCTAGTACCCCTGCCAAGCCCTGAACTGGTGCTCTGTGCACTGAGTTGTGCAGAGCAGCAAGTCGTCTGCTCACCCATCCGCCTGGTTATTCACCCAGAGCCTGAGGCACAGGGGAATTAAAAGATTTGTCCAAGGATGCAGAAAGGAGAGCTGGTTTGCCCAAGAAGCCATAGGAAGCCAGGGGCAGATCTAAGGTTCAAGTCCAGGTCCCCTGACTGCAAGAGCATCCTGAATGCATCTCACATGCCTGAATATTCATGGGAGATCAGTGTTAACAGCTCAGCCGGGGAGCCTGACAAAGGTCTACCCAGATGCTTTGCATCCTGGCCTGGGTATCCACACGGGGCTGCTGTGAGTGAGCGTGATAAAGAAAATGAAATGAAAACTCAGCCGACAAACCTGACAGCGGCCTAATTTGGATAGGCAACACGCCCCAGGCCATGCCTGCAGGGCTGGGAGAGCAAACGTTTCTAAATGTTCTAAAAATCCCTCAATTCTGCTCCCTCACCCCAGGAGACTCCAAGCCCCGGGAGCGTCTCCGAGTGCTTCCCCTGATCTGCATCATCCAGCTGGGGATGTGCCGCAGCACAGGGACGGGTCGGAGCAGTCTGAAGGGAGCCAGCCCAGCTGTCGCTCGGAGCTGCACATCACTCCCAGCTAATTGCTTGTGATGAATCAGTGTGCAGGGCTACAGGATGGTGCTGCAAAAATCAATCAATCAGTCCATCCCATGGGAACGCGGCAATGTGGAGTCAATCTGCATCCCTGGGCACCTGGCTGGGACAGTCCTTAAGCAGGGTGAGAAGCCAGATTCGCTTGTGACTTACGCACTTGGATGATTTTTGCCGGTACTGCCTTACGGTCTGCAGCCCTTCGGGTCTCATCTGTTAGCTCTCCTACCATCCATCTACACGCGCTGTGTCCTCCCTGTGCCTGTTAACCTTGTGCATATTTTTAAATGATGCCATTTCCTTTGGCTTGCACAGCATTTTATTTGTTCTTTATAGCACCGGTCTCACACAGGGTGGATGTTGCTTGGAGAGAAATAGATGCTGCTGGCTGCGGGGAGGAGAGGACGGGCTGGCTCTCGAGGCTATAACCCTCACTTTGACATTGACTCACCGCAGGCCAAGTGCCCCCTCTCTGCCTGTAAAATGGGGATGATAATATTCACCTGGCTGCTGGAGGAGATGGGGGGGTGCATTACCCATCTTAGACAAAAAGCACTTTTTTACCCGGTGGCACTGCAAGTGCAGTGGTCGGGGGGAGAGGTGCGTTATAAATGCTCATTTTATGAGCGTATCTGAGGTGGACAATGCTCCTGTGCTGCTGGGCCAGCTCTAGCGCGTGTTACAGACACCGACCGTGAAGCCCAAGGCAGAAGGGAGGCTTCTCCGCTTTGAGGGGTCTAAGGTATTTGGCTAAATTCAGCCTAACCTCAATTTACACATCGGCTGCCCGCGGGGCTGCATGAGTCACGGCACTGCTCCCATGCCAGCGAGGACGAGGAGCCGACAAAACGCCCTGGCACTCGCTCTTTTCCCTTCAAAGAAAGTTGCAAGGGGTGACGGATGCTGCTCTTTCATACTTGGTGATAAAGAGGTGAGGAAAGCTGGGTTCAGCTCCTTCCCACCTCCCAGGGAACCGCAGGAATGGCTGCACGCCGGGCTGGAGCAGGAGGGACGCACCGTGCCCTTCTCCGTGGGGCTGGGCCACGCGCGGGACTCACGGCAGGGAGGGCAGCGCCGGCACTCTGACACCTCTCCCGTGCCGCGGCGCAGCCAGACACAAATCCGTATCTCTGGCCCCTTGCCTTGGGTCTGCCGCTGGACTAACTCGCCTGAAACCACAGCTGGCTGCAGATAGCGCAGCAGGTCATCTCCCGGCTCGCTCCTCGTCACCGCAGGCTCCGCCAGCCCTTCCTGCTCTGCTCACCGTGCACCGGCTGCTGCTCCCAGCGCTCCCCACTGACCCGGCCCAGACCTTCCTCCCCAGGTCTCTGCCCTCGGCCACTGCTCCCACACCACCTCCCTCCCCATGGCCCTTCTGCTTCCCGAAGGAGGCTGCCTGTCCCCAGCGGGACGAGCAGCCAGGGCAGGCAGCTGGTGGCACGGTCCAGCCCCAACTCTCTGCCATCCCGGTAGGAGCAGTGCCCCACAGCAAAGGAGCGTGTGCCACACTCTGGTGTTTCCAGCCAGCATTGCTCCGCTCGGGGTTTTTTTTCTACCATGCAATGTGCCATCCCGTCTGCAGAAACCTGCTGGGCAGGCGTGCTCTTGCTCGGCAAGCTGCCCGGGAGGCACGAAGCCGACCGGGGCCGTGCTGCCCTGGCGCGAGTCCCGCAGGGATGCCAGCAGCACACCCAGCACGCTTTCCACGCCGCGGCTCTCCCCTTTGCGCAGCACCAAACTCTGCTGGCCCCACTTGCCAGATGAGCTCACGGCCGCCCTTGTAACACCCGTGCTGGCTTTTAATGGGTTTAATGGGTTATTTCACCTGCTGGGCAGGGGTCCCTCATCCCTGCTGCAGGGATGCAGGGAGGGAGATGAGCCCTTCTCCCACCCACAGCGCAGGGCTGGCGAGGCACGGGGGAGCTCCCCTGCACCCATCCAGCAACCCCCAAGCACGGACCGGGACAAGGCAGCCCCCAGAAGAGCTGCCGTGGTTAGTTAGGAAATGGTCATCACCAGACAGCCCTTTACTGTGCAGGACAAGCTGTGAACTCAGACCCAACACTTATAAAGCCTCTTGCCCCTTGAGACTTGTTTTGCATTATGGCACTAACTAGGAGGCAGCTTTTTACTAGATTATTAATTATATTTCTATATAAAGCTTTACATCTCTGCCTGCAAGTTGCCTTGTTGTGAAACACAATCAGGCTTTTGTAATTCTGTCCTGACGGTTGCCTTTCTGCCTCCCCCTCCAGCCAAAAAACAGGGTTATGGATCAGCCCGGAGGCAGCGAACGCAGCACACCGCTTCCCAAGAGAAAAAAGGCCAGATTTCTCCATGGTGGCAGACCCCAAAAAGCGTACCTGGAGCCGGCCCAAGCCAGCTGGCCAGCCAGAGGAGGAAGAGGAGTTAATGGATCCCACCGGCTCTCACTCAGCAACAAACAACAGCGATTAACAGCGAAGTGCGAGAGACTAATTGGACATTTAACCCAACGCTGGCACAGGAGGCCTTGTGCTGTAGCCGAAGAGAGGAAAGAAAGATTCACTCCTCAGCTGCAGGCTCCTCTAATAAGCCCTTTGCTGTAACCAGATATGCCCCGTGTGCACAGCATCTTCCTACAGACAATTCTCACCCCGAGGGATGCTTGCTGGGGCCAGCGCTCGGGTTTGGTGGGTGGAGGAACAGGAGGAGAGAGGAGCTTTATGAAAGTTGACATGAACAAAAGCATTCCCTGATCTGGTTCTGTTTGTCTTTTTTGTTAGCTCTTCTCCTGGTTTTGTTTTTTGGGGTTTTTTTCATTTTTTTTTTTTAAATTCTCAGAGAAAACCAGATTTTGAAAGATTTCAGCTTTCCCCTCAATGCTCGAAACACAAATGTAGCAGCATCAATCGCCTCCATGCAAATGAGCAGAAAGCGAATGCGACTGCTATTTCTTGCACACCCATGGTGTGCCCGCAGCGTGCACAGGAGCCAGCCTTGCTCGCCCCAAGCTCGGCATCGCGGGCAGCACCCCAGGGCCTCAGCCAGCCCCAGCTCCCCACAAACTCCACGGGAGCTTTGCCTGAGTAAATACTCAAGGCCCTAATTAGAAAGGCATCACAATTGGAAATGCTACACGTACTCTCCCTGAATACATATGTTTAGTGCAGCAGACAGTTCATCGTGTGAATATAGTGCTTTTGGCTGTGCCTAAATTATCTGCAAACTGCTTGATTTTATGCCATTGCCCATTATTCAGAGTGAGTCAGTGGCTGCAAACACAGCAAATCCATAGAAGCTATAGGGCCACGGTGGCTCTTCCCATAGTAGTCACACCAAATGCCATATGAACAGTCACGTGAGCCTGACGGTCTTGGACTGGATGATTCCCAAATCCACAGGCACTCTCTAGAAAACCACTCCAGCATTCCCATCATAAATAAGGATTCAGGAGAATGTTTTCGTGTCCTTTACTGTCAATCATCTGACGAATTCAATTGGCTGATGAATTTCTATTAAGACAAGCGTCCCCAGAGAGCGTTTAGCTCATCTCCCACATGCCTTTCTCTCCCCGTTGGCCACGAAGCATCCTCTTCCATGCACCATCTCTGCAGCCCATCCCTCGCTGCTTTGAACCAAAGCTGGGCTCTGCCTGCTGCGTTCAAGCCCTCTCACACGCTGGGTAGCTGGACGGAGGTTCCCAGATGAGCACCACGCGTACGTGGGGGTTTCCAGGGTTTTGCTGGCAAAATTTCACAGGAGCCGAAGCCGGTGATGCCAGCACACCTCCCAGGCTGCCAGCCAGGACTCCTGCAGCATCAAACAGCCCTCCATCCTCATCCACATGCTACGTTGAGTTTTGGTCTCAACCTCCCTCACACAGCAAGAGCTGGATTTTCTTCCAGCTCAGTCTCAAATCAAACCATGGATGGGAGCAGCCTGTATGCATGGCCAGGTATGTTGGGGTTTCGTAGCATTTGCTGTTTCAGGCTTCCAGATGAGCAGACAGGACTGAACGCCAGAGACAACCCTCAGCTTTGGCACTGGGAAATGCTCTCCTGACGGGTTACTCCAACGCCTTTGGCTCCTCAGAGGAATGTCTGCTCAGGCTCAGGGCGCTTGCTCTCTTTGAGAGCCACCACCCCGGGTGGGTTCCCCTTCGCTTCTGCTCATCATCTCCATAGCCAGCCCAAAGCACAGTCTGGGATTGATTAAAAAATATCAAGTGGTTCAGGGCAGGAATAAAAACTTGCAGACAACAAAAAGAAGAGCTAGAAGGAGAATCCAGCCCACCCTTGTCTAGATAAGGTGCTCGTGCAGCAGGAATCCTCAGCTGTCCCAGGTATGTAGTCATGATCTCTTAATGCTTCGCAGACTTCGCGGGTCCATATATCAGCACGCCTTGCCAAGGGAGCTCGGCTAATGAGGGTGATTTATGCAGCGGTCACTAATGGCTGACCTGGGCTTCCATCAATCTCTCCTGGAGGTTTCTGAGGATCGAGGGAGATTACAGCTTTACTGCCGTGAATATGGGAAGCGGTGCAGTGCCAGCACCACTGCTCCAGGGAGGGGAGCGGGAGAGGAGACGCACAATGCCTTGCCAGCCAGCAGACGAACTGCAGGCAGGAGCGCCCGAACCATGCACCAGCCTCACCAGCAGCCGCGATGCCTCCACATGGTGCCCAGCTCCGCGCTGCCAAAGCTGGGGCAGGGGAGCAGGACCCATCTTGAGCAGCAGCAAGAGCAGGCAGCAAAGAGGCCCCAGGGCGCCTCTGGCCTCCCACTGCTTTGACGTGTTGCTGCGATGCACAGCAGCTATCTCTCGCTGTTCCTAAACTCAGGCCCATTCATCTGCTCCGCAGTGAGTTGAATCCTCGGGAGCGAACAAGGGAGCAAAACCTCTGGGCTGGAATGTCCCACGTCAGCCTCCCGTGGGCACCCTGCGGCGGGCTGTCATGGCAGAGACATGGCACTATTTAACAACGGGCATTGCGCTGAGGCAGCTAATCGGTGTACAGGGGTTTTGCTTTTAAAATAAAACATCCTGAGCCAGCATCATTTTCGCAAACTGCAAACATCAAAGGAAGGGTTAACCCAACCACAGCCAAGAAAAAAGGTGGAAATGAAGATACAGGAGGATAAAAGGGCTCTCAGGAGGGGTCAACTTGAGAGGAAGAGAAACAGAGGAGAGAAAAGGAATTTGCTTCCACAGAAACCCCACAGGGTTGAAAGAATCTGTGAACCGAAGGGCCAAAAGGAAGGGGCACAACCTGACCAAGGTGGCACCTCCCCAGGAGGCACAGTGACTGTGCCACCCAGACACAGCCCTGGGTGGGGTGCAGCCTATTTCCTGGTAAAAGGTGCTTAAACAGGAGGAGGAGGAGGCAGCCAGCCTCAGCGATGGGGCAGAGCAGGAGGCAGGCAGGTCTGCAGGAGGCAGAAGGCTCCAGCGACATCTGAGCGATAGCAGCAGCAGCTTTCTCCTTGGCCTGTGATCATTAGTCAGTATATTGGCTCAAAAACGAAACCAGGGGCATTTAGGATGCTCCCAGCTCCTGCCTCTTCCTCTCCACTTAAGGCTGACTCCTCAGCTTGTTGCTATGGGGAGGAACTAAATGGTGCCCTAGATGGATGGGGAGATATGCTCTGCTCAGGGACCACTGCTCCTCCTGGCAATGCTAAACTTGGCCTGATGGACTGGGAGCGGATGAGACTCCAGGGACGCAGAGCCCTGCTTTCAAGGTGATGCCTCTACCCTTGAACACAACAGTTGCTAGAAATACCCTGCTAGGACAGAGGCTGCCGAGGAGGGACCAGGTCCCAGCCCACCGCATCGCTTGGGGCATCGGCGAGAAATAGTGAGAACAAATGGGAGCCCAACGCCCGGGCAGCCGGCAGCGAGGGAGGCTGTGACGGATGCACCGCCTCCGTCCAAGCTTCTCTGCTCAGCTGAGCACCGTGGGCACGGGCCATCGGCTATTCTGGCACCGCGCTCTCCTCTTGGCATCGTCACCCCTCCTATAAAATACATTAAATATTTAGCGGAGCAGAGCGCTGAAGCTGTCCGCCTCCACGCCAGGCAGGAGTTTCAGCCATTGGGAAGCGATCCCTTCCCTGGCACCTCGAAGGGTGAAATATGTGTTGGGGAGAGGAACGGCTCCAAAAGGAAAGACAGAGAGACAAGTTTGTTGTCCCAGCCAAATTCTAGCCTGCCAAATTCCGCTTCTCTAAAATGCTGCCTGCATTTTCAATAAATAACAAAATATCAAAACAAAACCCAATCTCTCCCATTCCTGCCTGAACTGCTTTTGCAGTGGGCTGCGCAGACACCTGCCACATCCACCCCGGCAGCGGCTGCCTGGCATTGTTGGGCGAATTGATCTTTGCGTATAGCTTGCACATTTGTCTGTAAAGCTCATTAAGATCCGGCAAGATGAAAGGCTGTACAGAAATGTAAGATCATTATCGTTATCAAAAGAAACACAGAAAACTGCTGCTATAGAGGCAGATTTGTTTCCATATAGAAAGCTGTTCAAAGTTCTCCAAGAAGCTCTTTAATAAGATGACTGTTATATGAATAAACTTCAAGAGCTTCTCTCACGCTGGGGAAAACTTCCAAGGACCCCTTTGCCTTTCACGTCTGTTGCACAAATTTTCCTTGCCATTTCTGACATATCGAAGATAACTTCAGTGCAGGGAAGGGAATCCTGTCTCCCAGCCCTCCCGACTCGTATGCTCCTGAAGTCGCCGTGCGCAGCGGCGATGCTCTGGCTGGCGAGGGGACGGGACATGCGGTCGTGCGATGTGACCGCAGACATCGCTCGGTGCATCCCCAGCTGCCTCCCCGCCGAGGGCTGCGAAAGCGGCTCTGCCTGGGGAGCGAGCGTGGGCAGGGGCCCCCGCACTTGGGATGGGGCACGGCGCTCACCCCCAGCACCCACTGGGCAGCAGCGAGCAGCACCTGCAGCCCTCCAGAGAATAACGGTTTGGGCTTAAATACACCGAATCCAATTCATAGTGGTCTCCCCAGCAGAAATTCCCCATCGAATAGCCCCAGTGCGCATCACCGTTAGCCATGGGGGGCAGGTTTAGCCCCCCCACGCACGCAGCAGGGACACCCACAGCCAGTGCCAGACAGGCACGGCCACCGTCTCACACCTCCCACCAGTGCATCCCAGTCACGATGCCAGAGACCTTTGTGCGTGGAGTCCCGCTTGCCATGGATGCTCCAGGAGCCTCCGCGGAGGGGCTTCACCCCGGGGATCGCAGCCCCCTGCGCACACAGCCTGCGAAGAGGAACTCGTCGTTTAAAAATAGACTCCAGTTCCTGCACCAGGAGGTTGCCGGTGCCAAGCCTCAGGCTCAGAGCTGGCTGACGGGAACTGGGATGCAGCGAATCTGTTCCTGCCTGGAGGAAGCAGAAGAGTTAAACTTGCTCAAGGCACCATATTTTTCCAAGAAGACTCAGTTCTTCCCACACAGGGTCATTTCTTTTTTGAAACCAGCCTCCCTTTTATCCACAAGAAAATCTGCTCATAATTATAAACCAAGGAAGAAGAGGTTTCTGGAAATATTCATTTGCAGCTGAGCCATTTTCACCCTGGCACAGGCAGAGCAAGCCTTCCTCGCTCCCATCTGTCGCGTTTGCGCCGAGCGCGGCGGCGGCGATGCCAGCCAGGCTCTGCCACCCAGCGTGGCACGCTCAGGCGGGAGAACATGACACCGTGGTGGGATGAGGAGAGGGGGGCCGCCGCGAAACTGGGCAGGACTTGGAGCTCGCGTCCTGCCCAAGATGTTCGCCTTACACATGAACAGCTTGGCACCATGAGGGGCGGGGGAAGGAGGAGCAGCAGCAGCACAGGCGTCGTCTGAGCTCCGATGAGGAAGAGATGAAAGGGAAAAGACTCACGGTGCTGAGTTCGGTGGGGTCCGCAGGGCCAGGGCCCAGACCACCTCTCAAGGCGATGCCCGCGGCCGTAACAACAATGGAGCAGAGCGCAAAATGCCACTTGGGCCAAACACAGGCAGCAAGGGTTCCCCCTGCCCGCTCGGTACCTCCTCCGGGTACCGAGTCCGGGTGATGGGTCCTTGCTCCTTCTGCAGGGAAACGTCTACAGCTTCCCCCCATCACGTCTCTCTCCCTCTTCCTTAGCTGCATCCCATTTACATTGCCACGAATAAATCAATCTGCTTCTTGGTGCCTACACCTTCAAATATTTATAGACTGTTATTATACTTTTCACTCCCTCCCTATACACACATGCCCTTTCCTTTAAACGTCTCTCCACCAAACTATGTATATTTAGTTCTTTTAATCCCTCCCCATAAATCTACCCTGATCCACTCCCTGCACCGTATCCATTTATTTCTGTTAACGAGAGGCACAGCAGAGTGCACCGCAGCGGATGGTCACAGCAGAGCTGTCCAGGAAGGGGCTGTTGTCACCTCCCTCCAGGGCACCGTGCCTGGGGACCACGGCTCAGAAGTGCATTAGACTGCTCAGAGCATCTCCTAGGCATGTACACGGCGCTGGGCGCCAGCCAGGTTTCTGCCTTCTGCCCTCTTTGGATTTTGCATTTTCTTTTTCTTTCTCTTTTTTTTTTTCCTTTTTTTTTCCCCCCCTTTTTTTCTCCACACCCCCCCCCCCTCAACTGCAAATGACAAAACTGTAAGCAGCTCCCAGGCAACTTGCAAACCCAGAAATAAGCTATTTCTGGTGAGTGAAATTTAAACTTCCTTTCTTATTTGCAAATTGCCCGCGAGCAGCTTGCAAGTATCAGGAAAACAGAAGCTGGGGAAGGTTGCAAGCTCAGGTTTGGATGCACACACCGCGTGGGATCCTTCCTCGGTCTGGCAAGCCCAGAGCCATCAGGAGCAGCAGCCCCGTTCCCCAGGCCTCCGCGCTCAACATCCCCTTTTGGCAACCATCCTCCTGCCTCTCCTGGAGCTCAGCCGTTGCCGCGTGCCTGCCAATATGCTGCAGAGCAAACACCCAGAGCGTGCGAAACCCAGGTGGGGAGAAGACCGGCTGAGCCACGGGGCTGGCCCTCGCCCTGCAGCACCCCCATAGCACGGCTCCCCACCCTCACCTCCCTCTCCGGGCTGAGCGCTCGCAAGCCGGGGCAGGGATGGGCAAAGAGCCCCGCTGCGTGCGGGGAAGGAACGTGCTCAGCCCGGCCAGCGCCGCTCATGCAAAGTTCGGTTGTTGAACGGGAAAACAAAGTCCATCTTTAAAAAGAGAATAAAAGGGGGAAGAAAGAGACTGCTGAGGGCAGCATTTTTGCTGGTGCCAGGCGGGCCACAAGCAGAGCTGCAAAATCTACTCAAGTTTATAATTTGCTGTAATGAAGCTGCTTCAGGCAACAAACCCCCAGTGGCCAGAGCAGAGGGAGCTGGTGATGGCCCGGTGACACGGAGCACTGGGATTAGAGCCTGCCCGTTGAGTCCTATCCCCTACCAGGGTAACCCGCGAGATAGTCACAAAAGACGAGTGATTAAACAGCCCGCGCAAAGCCACTGCGAGCTGTTGGAAAGGCTGCAGGGATTTAGTAAACTCAGGATGGTTTTTCCAGTCAACAGATCAGGCAAATGCACTTATCCACACAAAAAAAAACACTCCATTGGCAGCCACGTGTTCCACGGGGACACAGCAGCGGGCAGGGTCAGAGGCAGGGTTCAGCCCGCCGGTCAGCGCGGCACGGGGCACAACAGGCTCAGGAGGGTCAGTGAGGGTGGCTGCCCAGGAATTTTAGAGAGTTACAGTGGCAAAAGCATTTGGGCTATCCCCAAGCCTGCAATGGAGCATCCTCCCCTCCATGGCTTGACCTGCTTCTGTCCAGCTGGAAACCTCCGCTTTGCGAGAGCATCTCAGACATCCCACATCCATCCCTGCTGCCCAACCGCTGCTCCGGACCATGGCTCCCCTCTTCCCTGCATCCCCCAACCCCCACAGGCAGCGATTGCCCCAGGCACATGTACAGGGGGATGCCTCCTCCCCAAAAAGGTTGGAGGAGGGGACAATTAATTACCTTGAAGTCGCTGGGGGACGATGACCAGCCACCCCACATCCCCAGGTGGCCAACAGCCATGGGTAGAGGCACACAGCCCGGCGCTGCCCACTCCCTGCGTGGCACACAGGGCACATCATGCCGATGATGAGGCTCCTTGGGCAGCTCAGGCTTTGCTGCCTCGGCTGGACCATGACAGCAATCCCACCTGAGGTGCCGGTGGCAGCTCTGCCCAGACAAGCACTGCCTGTGTCTCACGTCCGATTGCTCAGCTCACGGAGAAGCAGGCCATCAGCTTATTAGATTTGTTTTGGTTTAATAGGTAGGAAACACATCCACTGAGCAGACCTGCTTGTCTCCAAAGGACCTCTCTTCCTCACACTGGTACCCACAGGGGTGTCACCCAGCGTGGCTGCAGAGGACACACCAAGCCCTGCACACCGACACTTTGTCACGGAGGGCTGAGCAGGAGCAAGGGATGATCCTTCAGCAAGGAGACCATCACCACCATCACCGCTCACCCACAGGGGCTGAGCTCTAGCTTGGGGCTGCTCCTATCTCAGCCTTCTCAGTATTCTCATTTTTGGCCAGTCAAGCTTGTGTATCTTCTCCATATGAGAACATTTAACCCCCACTGCAGTGATTGCTTTTTCATCCCTTTCTTTTGTGGCATCCTGAATCTGACAAAACCTTCCTCCTGGCAGCAGCTCATCCCCTCTCCAGTCCCCCCAGCCAGCCCCTGAAGCTCCCCCACCACAATGGGTAGAGCATCAGTCCCAGGCAGAGGTCTCTTCCAAAACCATTCCTTTTCTGTAAGGGAAAGGTCCTCAACCCACCTGCAGCTCCTGACCTCCGCCTCTCCCTGCAAAATGGAAGAAACAAGCCTCCAGCCCCTTCATTTCTGAGCCACCTTCTCTTCCCATCCAGCCTGCCGGTACTTGGCCACTTCTCCATTTCCCACCCAGGAGGTACTGCTTTGTATGGCTGAGCAAAACCCCACTCAGCTGGAAGTCCTTATGAGATTAAAACAACTTCACTCCCATTACAGTAGTTTCTGTGATCCTCTGTAAATTCTGGGGCTTGCAGCCACATGAGCAGAGCCCACGACCATGTCAGATGGACCTTTTGTTCACATTCTGGGTGATGCTTGAGCTGGAGAGCAAGTGTCACATTTATGCCCTTGGCTGCTGCCACAGTGAACTGGAATCTCTCCTTAGCTGTATCCCAATCCGGGGCAGGTGAGATGGACCGGTGTCCTCGAGCAAGGGGTACACCTCCATCAGGACACGAGCTGCTCCCTGGGTTTCCAACCTCTGAACAACAGGGGCTGTAATTATCCTTTGGCCCTCGCACAAATTGCTCATTTGACTTGGAGCGCTGAGCGCTGACTCACTGGCTCAGTTTGGAATTGGGGCTTAAATCAAAGAGCTTCCCTCAAGGGACCTGGGGGAGAAGGAGACAATTAGATTTGAGCCCTGAAGTTTTACAAGTCTAATAAATTTCCTGGTAGCCTCCGGCTGCCAGGCTGCTGTGCAAGAGCCAGGCGAGAGACCTCGGTGAATGAAAGCAAGCATTTCTCAAGACAGGAAGCCACACCGGCACACGGCAGGTCTGTCTGCCGGGGGACAGACTCATCTGACCCCCATCCTCCTGCCGCTGGCTGCTCTGCATCCGGATCGAGCGGTAGGGATGGAGACACCACGTCCCTCGCGCCGCACCGGGACCGCATCGGCAGGACAGTGCGCAGTCGGGAGCGATGGCCCTGCTTGTCCTGCATCCCGCTCCTCGCTCTGCCCATCCGCAATGGCCTCGGGGCTGGTTGGTGGCAGAGGAGAAGAGGAAGGTCAGAGCCAGCAGTGTGGAGGGAAGCAGCTGGCTGCTCGCTGCTGGAGAAAGCGAGAAAAGAGCATCTTCTTGATTGTGCTTCATGCAGCACCGCTAGAAAAGGGGTCATGGCAGGGAGGTTACAGAGGGGTTGGCACAAACACCCTTGGGGGCCAGGAGAGAGCATCCCAGGGAGGGGAAGCTTCCCCCCATCAGCTGCCCCTCCAAGCAGGATTGCCCCCAAGCTCCTACACTCCTTGGAAGGCACAGCCTTGCCTGCGGCTGCTCGCTCTCCTGCCAGAGCTGCTCTTCTTCTAACCAGGGACCTAAACACACCCTACCTTTGCTTCAGCAATGCTAATGGAGAAGAGGATGGAGAAGGAAGCTCCCTTTCTCCAGGAAACCCAGCTTCTGAGAGCCCCTGCAGCAAACCTGCTGCTGCCGCCGCCAAGCCTGGTCCCCCAGCTGCACTTGGAAGGGTTTATAAGGGTTTCTATCTCCTCCCACGGGCAGGTGAGATGGGAGCAGCTGTGTGAGCTGCTGCTGCGGGGCTGCTGCGGGCTGTTCCCGAGGGGAGCACGTACCCCAGTGCAGCCACCTGCCCGCACTTGCCTGGGCTCTGCGTGGGGCTGCAAGGCAGGACCCCCAGGGCCCCCCGGGGTGCTGCGTCCCATGTACCCAGCTGTGACAGCGCAGGAGGGGCTGAGGCAGAGAAGTAGCCCAGCGAGGCGGGATCCGGGTCCGGCAAGCTCTGACACCTTTGCTGGGCGAGAAGAGAGGAGTTGTACAGGAACATAAAAAGGAAGAAGAGCCTGTGGTTCCCTGGGAAACCTCCTGTGCTGCCTTGCCATGGATGCGGTGGCACCAGCTGTCCCCTCTCCTTGCCCTGGCATGGCTGGACACAGCGGTCCTGATGCCAGCACCTCTCTGGAGAGGAGCAGGAGAAGCGCTGATCTCAGCCATGCCCTTCCCCTCCATCCCAGGGGGAAAGCCCTCAGCCAGCATCAGTGGGGCCACTGGAGAAAACCACGCCTTTGCTACTCAATGGGAAGTTCCTCTGCTCCGCCCCCCACTTTTCTGGCTGCCTCCAGTGTTTGTTTAACACAATATTGCTGTAAATTACATATTCCTCTGACACGATGTAAAATATGTTTTATGCTCCCATTTTCCCCCTGTCTTCCTGCTAACCCTTTTTCTTTTCCAATTTGACCTGAATACACTGTGCCGGGGATTAGCAGAGACTTATTTAAGCAGCCAGTCAACTCTAAACCATTGCTCATAAAACCTGGAGGTCTCTGCGAGTGCTTCGCACTTGTCGCTGGTGACCATAAATCCCCATTTCGGGGGTGTCTTTCTCTCCCTCGCCCTTTTCTTTCCTCTCTCCTGATGCAGCCTGGTGAGGGATGCGGAGTGCCGTGGTGACCTGCCAGGGAGCGAGCACCCAGCCCTGCTCCACTGGAGCTCGGCAGCACATGGAGTTGGACCGGGTGGGCTTCAGCAAGGTCCCTTTCTTCAGCCAGACCCTGCAACCAGCCTTACCCAGAGCTTGCTGGGCAGGGGGACACGTCAGGGCTCACCCATCTGTGGGGTTCCCAGGCAGGCATGGGTTTGAGGGTGCCTCAAGGCAGCAGATACAGCCGTGAGCACCTGGAACATCTCCCACCGCGACCCAGTGCCAGGCTGGGGGCTGTGAGTCCCAAGGGAGATGGCAGCAGGGCAGTGTGCGCGGTGCTGGGGTCCCCTCGCCCCAGGGCTGCAGGTTTGGGGGAGGCCCAGCACAGCCTGCAAGCACCACCGCATTGCAGGGGCTGCTGCCAAGCAGGGAGGGGGCATGCGGCGAGGGGACCATGCAGCAGGCTGGCCACCCGCCCCGCTGTCCCCTGTGCCACATGCCAGCAGCAGCGTGCATGCCACTTGGCACAGGTTGGTCGTGTCAGTGGCAATTGGGACGAGAGAACCGGGCTGGGGAGCTTTGAACTCCTCCTTTAAAGTAAATATTTCCTTGCAGGGACTTTGCAAATGCCTGGTCCCAACAGGCTGAATTCCTGCATTTATGATCTGCGAGGAAAGCTCCAAACAGAGGTTTCACTCCGGAGGAATTCATGGCACCCGCACCGGTGCTGGGCTGCAAGGCAGTCTGCGCTTTCCCCCGTGTTTGTATTTTGTCCTGTGTTTTTGGACGGAAACTGAAGCCTTCAGAGCATTGGCAAAGAACAGCATATCCTGAACATGCAGAGCCTGGAATGCTCTGGCCAGGATCAGGGGGAGCAGGCATGGGCCCTCACGGGAGAGGGTCTCCATTGCCCGGTGACTGCCGAAGAAGGGCGATTCGGGGCTGATGGGGCAGCCAGCGTGGCTGTCAGCAGGTAAGGGATGGCAAATGTGCCCTTCATGGCCGGTCCCGGGGGGTACGGTGCAATTGGAGATGGTGGGAGCACACAGTCCCACCTGGAGACCCTGGGAAGAAGACCAAGGCAGGAGGAATTTCCAAGGGGGCATGTGGAAACACCAGTGCTGGGAGCAGCTGCCAGCCAGGACCAGTACGGCCGCATGCTGCAGTGGGATGGGGACCGAGTCCTGCGGTCCTCTTGTCACCAGGCACGGCCCCGATCCACCGCACGGGCACGGTGCCGCGGGCTGCCAGTGCCCCAGCTGGGCCAGTGGACTTGGGCCAGCACGGGCTCTGAATTTCATCATTTACGGAGGGACAGCGGCAGCACAATGGAGGCATCGGGTGTGTTTAGATCTGGAGGTTTATGGAAAAAAAATATTCCCGACTGAGTTAGAAAAAGTCCTGCAGGAGGGCGGGTGCAGATGCAACAGAGGCGAAGGCTGAATTCACAGCCTGCCCAGGGTCAGTATGGGCTGAGACGGGACCAGCGGGGACGGCTGCCATCGGATTTCACTGGCAACCAGCCTTCCCCTTCGCCCCCGCGCTCCCCTACGCCAGCAACAGCAAAAATCCTGACCTAACCTGACACTGAGACAGCACCTACAGCCAGCCAAGACCCCAAATCCCTCGGCTCCCTGCTCCGCCAGTGCACGTGGGCTCAGGGGATGCTCTGCCACCAGGCAGTCCCTGCTTTGTGTTTCCCCACGGGAAAGGGAAACCCACTGAAGCCATAAGGACTTATACAGGGGTGACGGGACCCCCCGTTTTCACTGGGAGCAGAGTCGGATCCTGCTGCTGTGCAAAGCAATAGGAGAAAATGCTGGCACTGTCCACAAGAGCAGGATAGGACCAGATGGCTTCTGTCTTTGTTTCTTCTAGGTTGGTGGGTTTTGGGTTTTTTTTTTTCTTTTTCTCATTTCTTTCCAAAGGGGAAGATGGGGAAGGAGCAGGTTATGCAAATGCTCCTCGGGCAGCTTTACCTGCCATTGCCCTGGCAACACAGAGCAGGCAGGGCAGTGGGCAGCGGGCAGCAGGCAGCAGGCAGGGCAGCAGGCAGCAGGCAGCAGGCAGCGGGCAGCAGGCAGCAGGCAGCGGGCAGTGGGCAGCGGGCAGTGGGCAGCAGGCAGCAGGCAGCAGGCAGCAGGTACCAGGCAGCAGGCAGCAGGCAGGGCAGCAGGCAGCAGGCACCAGGCAGCAGGCAGGGCAGTGGGCAGTGGGCAGCAGGCAGGGCAGCAGGCAGCAGGCAGCGGGAAGCAGGCAGGGCAGCAGGCAGCAGGCAGCAGGCAGCGGGCAGCGGGCAGCGGGCAGCGGGCAGTGGGCAGCAGGCAGCGGGAAGCAGGCAGGGCAGCAGGCAGCAGGCAGTGGGCAGCGGGCTGTCCTGCCCGGGCTCTGCCAGCTCTGCCTTGCCAGGAGCAGGTTCATGCAGCGGGACAGCCCTCTTCACCTTCCCAAGCCCCTGGGTGAGGACAGTGGCAGGGGAAGAGATTGGGGTCCTCTCCCCCCAGGGCAAACTGCTCTGCAGAGAAAGTGCCCAGTCTGGCACCCTCACAGGTCCCCTGGCTCCCGGGACCGAGGGGACAAACACCCAGCAGCAGCTCAGAACAAAGAGCAGCAGGTAATGAGGAAGTCTTATCACCATTTTCTTTTAATTTTCCAAGCGCACCACAAAAAAATATTGTTCTGGGGACATGTGTAACTAATTAAATGGTACAGGGAGAAGAAAAACACAGATTTTTTAAAGAGACTTTGAATTATGTCTGGAGGTGAAGGAGTCAGCAGGCTCAGGGGATAATTAATCACCAGAGGTGAGATGCCCTGGCTCCCTGTGCCAGTGCATGCTCCCAGCTGCCAGACCTCACAGGGCACCGGCCATGGCCAGCACTGAGAGCGGCCCGGGGAGCTGGCCTGGGGTTTTGGGGTGTCTGCAGTGCCCCGGGCAGAGCCACACGCCTGCGGAGCACAGGACGCTGCACCTCCACGCCAGGTCCACCACCGCGTCGGGAGCATCCTTCCCAAGCAGCTCTGTGGAGGCTGGCATGGAGCACATTCATCTCTTGCTACATGTTCCCCTCCACTCAACTCGCCCATCAGGGTCACCCAAATTCCCTCCAGGTCTCCTCAGCAGCCTGAAACCAGCACAGTGCACCAAACACCTGGCTTTCATGGCTGCATCCCTCTATGGGGGCACATAATTTGAAAAGCCTCTTGCCATCCCACAACCAGTTATGGTAATGGGTCCAGGGACAGAGGCTGAGAAGTCTCCAAAGGGAAAGAAAATGTTGGGGTGTCTGTTCCAGGAGACACTGAACTCGCCCCAACAGAGCGGTGGAGGGTGGGCTGGGGAGGGACCGTTTCCTGATGCCGGCGCTCCAGGGGCTGCAGAGGGCTCTGGTGCAGACAGCAGAGCGAACAGCTCTGGGTGCAGCTTCTGCCAAGCAGCAAGCATTGCCCTCCCAAAATGTCCAGCCACTTAATTACCTCTTGGTAATTGGAGCCTTGGAGCCTTCTGCTCCCTGGCAGAGAAGGAAATAAAAATTATTACCTTGAGCTTCTCCACTATTTCCTCCCCAACCAGCCGATGCCACCATGGGGTGAAGCCCACCCACCCACCCCCCTTGCCCCTAAAAGCCCAGAAGAGAGGAAAATCGCACAGCTCACCCCAGCCTGGCCCTCGCAGCGTGCCCGGCAGGAGGGAAGAGCCATGGGCTTTCTGCTACCAGACTTGCCCGTGAGTTGCCCGTCCCAGCCCTGCTCTGCACAGAGCTGGGGCAAGAGCAGCACCCAGGGCTGCACCCCGCCAGGACGGTGGGCGCTGCCCGGGCGCGGAGCTGGGGGAGCGCGGGCAGCGCGGGCAGTGCAGGCAGCGCGGGCAGTGTGGGCAGCACGGGCATGTTTGTCTCGGGGGAGCGTGGGCATTTTTGAGAGGTGACCAAAAACTTTCCAATGGAAAACTGTCGTCAGGAAATGCTGATTCCACACATTAGAAGGACTTTGTGGAAACATATATATTTCATCGGCGTGTTTTGTGAATAATTATGAAAACATACTAGAAGGTCCAGGAGTTTCATTTCAGTTTTAGCGTTTTTCCTGTTAGCTGAAACATCAAAATCAAAACAAAATGCTCCAACTGCTTCAAAAAGCACTTCCAAACTTTGCGAGAGGAATTTTTTTAAGATAATTCCTTCATTTATTAGATGACAATTTTTTTTTAAATCTTATGTTCAGGTCACATTTCAACATTTGAACTACTTCTTCTCCCAGGGAGTGAACAAATTGGTGTCAGGGATTCCTGGCTTCAGCTTTGCTGTGAACCTGACCTTCAGCCCAGCATGACATGGGGACGCCGAGGAAGGACCTGTGGCCTGATGCATGTTTGAGCAACAGCTGGGTCGGGGTCCTCAGTGTCACGTCCTGTATTTATTGCCCCGTCCCCCGCTCCTGGCACTGCCCTCTCCCTCGCAGGCTGGCTTTGGCCCCGGCTCTCGGCGGGGATGTGCCACCGTGCCGCGGCAGCGATACCTGCCCAGCAGACTGGGGCTTTCCCCAGCTTGGCACCGAGTCCTGGGGGAGCGGTGACCCGCCGCGGTGGAGGCAGTTTGGTGGCCTTTCTGCTCCCGTCGCAGCAATTAGGCACCCGCTCGTTTCCCAGCAAGCAGCTCGGGAGCAGCAGCGAGCGGGGCTGTAACTCCGGGCCCTTTCAATTAGCATTTTGCTCTCCTGCGCTAACCGGCTATTAGAGGTGTGCCTAACTGGCACCCGGGGGCCCTCCCAGCCCATCTGAAAAACCATTTCCATTTCTGACCAGAATAATTGATGTCCTATTTTCCCTTCATTCATATGCAGGTGTCATGGGAAGACCTGAGCGATGCAGGACTGGGAGCGGGACGGAGCAGCGGGCGGTCCCCAAGCCCCTCGCTGCTGGCTGCCAAGCCGAGCCCACTGCACCAGATTTACTGGAGCTGGGCTTTACCCCACCAAAACCCGTAGATCTGGGGTCTGCGGTGCCGGGGGCCAAGCCAGCAGCCTCGCCATGCCGGAGGGATGCCTGCTTTAACATTCAGCTCAGCCGCAGTGAGAAATAGATGTCTGCCATCCCCTGCGGTCCCTGGGGAAGGTATTTGCCCGCGTTGCTCTTGGTGCTTGTCACAGGGTTCGTCAAGGTGTGTGTCTGCGTGGCAGCCCCCCACCTGGCCCCTGCCGGGGTGGGCTCCCTAAGGCGGGGAGGAGCAGGGACCCCACTGCCAGGGCAGCCCCGTGGGGTGCACAGACCACACGCAGCCCCACAGCATGCGTGCCCACACATGGGTCCTTGCTCGCTTCCAGCTGCTGGGGCGGTTTGGGGAGCTCCCTGCCCCATCCGAGGGGACAGAGGCAGGGTGGGGGCAGGATGGACCCATCTCCAGGAGCAGAGCAGCAGGGCTTGGCTGCCTGCAGGTCCCAGCTCCATGTCCCACCAGCCCTGCCGCTCAGCCCGTCCCTTGCAGAGGTCCCCTTGGGTTTTCCAAGCCTTTCTTCACAGCAAGCCCCTTCACTCGCTGCCAGGACCATGCTGCCTGTGGCGGGGAGCCCAGCCAGGCCGGATGGAGCAGGGACAAGCCAGGGTGCTGGAGCAGCAGCATGGGAGGACAGGGTCCCCAGAGTCCCTTCCCCTCTGCTCCCAGGGGACAGTGACTGGTGGGTGTATGAGGTTTGAAAGAGAGAGGGTGACAACGGGGAAGCCCCCAGACAGCTGCAGCTCAAGGACACAAGACAGGGAACACTGATTACACTCACAGCTCCAAAGCAGACACCTAATAACAAGGCAGCCAGGGAGCAAAGGCAGGGACGGGAGGGATGAACAGCACGGATGCTGCAGGGCTCCTGGTGCCATCGCCAATCTGTGCGCGCGGGCGTGTGTTGCCATGAACTTTATTTCTGCTTGATTCTTGTCTGCGGACACGTACTCAGGTTGGCTCGGCACCGGGCATGCATGTGTGTGCCTGCCCATCCTCTGCTTCATGCAGCAGGTCTGTCCAGCCCCTGGGCTCTGGCAGCCTGGTCCTGCTGCCTCTTGCTGTAGCTGTGAGTCACAGCCAGCAGCAGAGCAGGAAGGGCAAGGCTTGGCGTTAACAGCTTCTCCTCCAACAACAAAGCTTTGCCAGCTACCGGCAAGAGAGGTGTTTGCTTCTGAACTGCCAAGGCATGCACGGGAAGCATTGCCGTGCACACATGGCCTCATACAAGCGTGGTCTGCGTCATGCGTGGGGGCATATGCCCGCACAAGGAGCAAAGCGTGGCTGCCATGGTGCCCGGAGTGTGTCCCGAGAAGGGAGTCCCATGTTGTTCTCCTTCCCCCAGCTCTCAGGAGGCAGAGGGTCTCCCTCAGACTGATCTCCTCATGTCTGTGCCACAGCCGGCCGGGGGAAGGCACCCGCAGCTCAGCCCCCTCCTCCTCACCCCAGCCCAGGGAGCATAAATGAGATGCTCAGGAGGTGAAGGAAATGGAAGAGGAATGCTGAGACTCGTGGCCGCCTGCTAAAGCCCCCGGAGAATCCTGGAAGACGTGGTCTATATTCCCTCTGAATTTCCTGCAGCCACACAGCTTCTTGGGGCTCTCCTGGGAGCATGAATTTATTTGAGGTAATTTCATTTTGGGGTGCTTTTTAAGTAATTAAAAGAGATGAAGGAAGAAAAGGCAAAAATTAAAGGATTACCGGGGCTGCGAGGGAATTGCCCGGGGAGAATGTAGCCCCAGTGCAATAGGCTTAAAATCTGCTTTAAACAGAAGCGGCTTTTACACTGGTCTGCATAAGCCGAGGCTGAAGAGCCAGAGTTCATCCAAGATACTGGGCACAAGGCATTGCCAGAGCTCCGCGTGCCTCTCCTTGCACTGGGAGAGGGAGCAAATCCTGCCTGGAGGAAAGAAGCCAAGACCTGCCAGGACTCCCTCCGGAGCTGAGGAGCAAGGATGGATGCTGAGACAGCAGTCCCAGCGGGCAGCAGACCACCGTGCACGGTGAGGTTGGCTGCTTTGGTGGAATTTGGCAGGGCTGCCCAGGAACAGCAGAGTCGCCCCGCTTGGACGAGTGTCTGGGATGTGTCTTGATGAAAATCAGTGCCAGGATCGCTCAGACAAGTTGTGCTGCTGGGGTCACTGCACAGTCTACGGCCCGTCTCTTGCCTGGGGATGTGTGCTGAGGAAGCAGAAGTCCCTGGCTGCGCTCCAGGAATAGATAAGCTGTTTAGTTATAAGATAACTAGATTAACCAGGCTGTGTGGGGACAACAGATCATGACTGTTAAGTCAGAGATGTGGGTCTGATATGCCCCTTGGCCTGTTATGATAAAATAGCAGGTTCAACCTGGAGCAAAAAGAAAGGCAGAAAAAACTTGTTGCAGCGTCAGGAGCAGCACACGTACCCAGGGACCCGCCTGATACCTTCTGTGATAGGTCACAAAGACAGAGAGATGTTCTTATTCCATAACCCATGCCATACCATGCCATGCCAACCCATCCCATCCCACCTCCCTTTCCTTGGCAAGCTGGTGGCCATAGCATGGGCCTCCTGAGGATCCAGGTGTGCCCGCCCTTTGCACTGGAGAGTCCCAAGCAGCAGCGGTGCCGTGTGGGAGGGTAAAATGAGGAGTCTGCAGCCACACTGATGTTAATTCAGCTCTACCCAGCTCAGCCACAGCAACCCACACCGTGCACCCTGTGCCACAGCCCGTCCCAGTTCCTCGCAGTCACTTCTCTCGGCTGTACTGGTGCTCACCCAGCGCTGCCGGTGTTTGCATTGCAGCCCTGCTCAGATTCCCTCTAGCCCTGCCTGCAGAACCACCCTGCCAGCCAGCACAGGTCCAAGGGGCGGGAGGCTCCTGCCAGCTGGCTGTGCCTCTGCTACTTCAGATACTCTTGTCCCTTCCTATTCCCAGTGTCCTCCCATTGCTTCCTGGACTCCGGCTGCCTGACTCCTAACCTTGCCTCCACCCTTGGCTGAGAGATCCCAGCTCAGTCCCTCTGTGGCTGGTCCGACCTTGGTCACTGGCTTTTGGAGACCCCAAGCAATTGCTGACTGCTCCCCAAGCTTCATCTCACCTCGTGGCTGCAGCTGCCTCATTATTTGAGCTATGCCAGCCTTTGCAGCGAGAGCTGCTGTGCCTCCCTGGAGTTAAGGGCAGGGTTGTGAATCGGTGGCCCAGCTGACCCGGCTGGCTTTGCTGCTGGCCCTAGATAAGGCATTTAATGCCTTTGGCTCTTAGCTTGTCCTCTGAGACCTGGAAGTACCAGTACAGATCTAATGGACATGACCTGATTAGTTAATGTTTAGTGTCTACTTGGTAGACACCATTCAAGGTAGCTATCTGAAGGCCAAGGTTGGAAAAAGATAAGATTTTTTTTTTCTGACTCATAATGAGTGAATCTGGGAAGAGCGCACAAAGCTTCCTACCACCATACCAGCTTCCTTGGGATTAGCTGGAGAAGGGAAAGTCTGCTCATCCCGGGGACAAGAGACTCATTTGCTAAATTAAAGCATTGAGAAACCAATTTTTTGGGGTGTAATTTCTCACTTCGTTATACATGGTACTTTATCCCGCTAATTGCTTGTGCTCAGGGCAAGCCATGCAGGGTGTTTTCAGAGCCCACCAGAGCCCAGGAGCTGTGCTGCTACTGCACGGGCGGCATGGAGGAGCCGGCAATCCCCCATGCAGAGGAAGGGCTGAAGGTCGTCTCCTTCCCTAGGATGGAGAAGCATCCACGGCGTGAGCTGCTCCTGCAAGCGCTACCCACGGTTTGCCAGCCCTGCGCCGGGGAAGCTGCCTGCTCTCCGGACACAGCCTGGCCGGCACGGTTCAGACTTACCTCGGTGTCCGTTCTAAGGCATCCATCAGGGTCTTTGCTGAGAGCCTCTTTTTTTCAAGCAGTCTCTTTTCCCAAGCCGTCTCTTTTCCCACCGGCTTTACCATGCAGCTTCCCAGGGCATTCAACCTGTGATGATTTAAATGAGGCAGATTTCAGACACTGGTGAGTGAGATTGGGCTCAAACCCATAGCCAAACCCCTTCATCAAAAGAGCCAGCAGCTTTTAAACACTCCTTCAAAACTTGTCCTCAGGACATGATCCACAGTGGGTCCATTCCCCTGCACCCAGGCTTTTGGATGTTCTTCAGCCCAGTGGATTTGTACCTCTTGGTCTCCCTGTTGCTCCAGACACGCTGCACCCAGGACCCAACCTGTTTGTCTTAACATCAGCCTAGGTATGGCTCATTTTGGCTTTGACAGTGAAGCAATCCCTCATGCCATGGGAGACACGCCACCGTATAGAGGACAGATCAGTGAAAACAGCCATTTTCATCCCTCAGGCCATGAGATGGAGAAGAATGGACTTGTGGAGATGGAAGAGGTGTGAAGGGATGGGCAGAGACACGATGCTGGCTCGGCTGGTCCCTGGTCCATCACATCCTGCTCGGTTTTCTCAGCGGGTTCCCCCCTTCCAGCCACCCGGCGCTGCGGGGTGTTTTCTTTGCACCAAAGATGTCTCCACTTTCCCCACGACACATAATAAGGCAACCACACAAACCAGAGGATGTGAGTCGGAGCGGCTCCGACTGCATCGGGCAAATTTGATCCTGCCAGATTAGGGAAGGCATTAACGAGGCTTTGAGCCCTTGCCTGGGTCTCGGGTTTATATATGGCCACGGTCACCGCTCTGAGAGTGACATTGCAATACATCACGCCTGCCAGCCGCAGCCCGCGGCTCCCTGGCACCCGGCCAGGCAAAGGTAATTTTGTGCTGAGTGATATCAGAAGTCAAAATGAGCCCAACATACTTTGTGTAATTCCCAGAGGCTGTAAAACACCTCGGCCGTCTCCCATCCAACATTTATGTGTTTTGCATTAAACTTCCCCAAATTAGTGCTAAGTGCATTAAAGTTGTAAAAATAGCCTGCGTAAAACCCCATTAAATGCTTAAATATACGGATCCGGTGTACGGGGATCTATAATTTAGGTTTAAATTCAGGAGCCCTGAAAAGCCCAGGTCCTGTGCCGGGAGCAGCCTGGGGAGTGCCGGAGTCCTCCGCCACCGTGGAAGGGATGTGCGGAGCAGCTCTTTTCCCAACAGGGGATTCCTTTAAGACGTCAGATGTTGCAACTCTATTAATACTCACTGGAGCATCGGATGCAGACAAGACAGGCCGGGGGGATGGGAGGGGACGAGGAGGCGGAGAGGAAACATCCAGGCTTGGATTTGTGTCCCATCATCCCGGCATGTCTGGGGGATAGCGGGGTGGAAGAACGCCCCGGGGGATGCAGGCTGGCCCGGGCTCGGCTATTGTCAGGAAGCAGAAATCTCGCTCCTGCCCCGGCTGCTCGGGACGGGGTGGTGCCACGTTTTGGAGGGAGCCTGGAGCGCTGTCAGCACGTTGGCAAGAAACTTCACAGGGATCCTCTCCCCCGGCATTTGCTGCTTGGGTTGGAGGGGCTGGTGTAGAGCCCCCCCAGCAAGGCAGCGGAGGTTGGGGGGTCTGGGCGACCCGAAGCACGCTTTCCAGTCCCTCCCAAGCCCTCCAAGCATGCTCCAGCCCCCCCAGATGCTCTGCTAGATCCAAACGCCCTGTGCCACCAGGAACCTGGCACCGAGCCAGCGTTTTTCATTTCATCCCATCTCCTCTGGCAACCTTGCGTGTGTTTGGTGTTTACATCCTGGGATGCCTGGATACTGTCCCTCCTCGACCACACTCGTGGCGCTTCCCAGCGCTTCCCGTCATCGGCTGACATCTTCCTCATGATGCCGTTTCCACCACAGCCTTTCCCTGGAGCTCTCCCAGGAGCAACAAGGCAGCTCCTGCAGTCGATGTCCAGCCTCAGGTCTGGAGAGGAGGCTGTTGCTGGCCCGCTTGGCCCCAGCTAGCCCTGATCCCAGCCTGGGCAAGCCCACGGGGCTCCCCCATGCCAGGCACAAGCAGCTAGCACACAGGTTCAGGGTGGGCACAGGGCTCCGGGCACACTTCCCTGCTCACCCCAGATGGGCTTCCTGGGCTGCCGAGCTGGCTACTGCATTTTCTTCCATTTTGGGCTGCAGAGGACTGTGGTCTGTGTGAACACAAAAATGGCAAAGACATTGCACTGTTGAGCCTGGGGAGCAAAACGTCCAACAAAATGCCTAAAGATGGGGAGATGGAGATAGCTGGTGAACTTGCAGGCAGCCACACGGACCCCGGCGGGCAGGGTGAGCGTGCAGACGGGCAGGGCAGTGGGAGCGCAGGATGCCTGGGTGTTGTGATTTCCTCTGCACCCTGCAGCAAAACTGATCCCCTGGTTGCCCGTGCATGCCTCGCAGCGGTGCCGGGAGAAACCAGCTGCAGCATGGGCAGGAGCTGCCCATGAGGCAAGGGGAGTGAAGGGAAGGGAGATTTCCTTGTGTTTGCTTTTCCCATGTGTTCCCAGAAAGGTGGGGATCTCTTCCAGGCTGGCTCCCAGCCGAAGCGAGCTGGGAAATGTGCAAACAGCCATAAAATCACCCAATCTGAAGAGGAAATAGCTCTGCCTCCCTGGTGTCTTTTCATAAGGGAGCAAACTATCAGCTCAGCCTCCAGCTCAAGAAAAGCAGTCAGAGGGCCAGGGGCAGAGGTTTGGCTTCTTTGATCCAGCTAGTCAAGCGCCAAAGGCTCTGTCCCCTTCCCTCTGTTGTGTTCCTGCCACCGCCACGCATCCCACACCTCCCACCATTTCCACAGGCCCACCCAGGACTCAGTCTGGTGGAGAAGAGGCTTCCCATCCCATCCCATCCCATCCCATCCCATCCCATCCCATCCCATCCCATCCCATCCACTTTTCTGTTATTATTATTCTTTTTCACCCTGCAGCATCTCTCCCTTGCTCTGCTCCGCGGCAAGAGGAGAAGCCCATCAGCGATGCCCAGGATGGGTGCGCGGCCAGGTCCGCGTGGGATCGTGGCCATTGCATCCCGTGCTTGCTCTCAGAGGGACCTGTCCGGTTTTATTACTGTCACTTCCCAACCCTTTGGAAACCTTCCCAAGATGTACTTACAGAATTACTGTTCCTGCTCTGAAGAGAAAACAGCTAAAACCTTGTTATAACTCCTTAATGTTAACATCTGAATGGAGGGATTATCCTCCCTTACAAAAGGCTACATGTTTGTTTAACGCTGTTTTCACATGTTTGAAAGTGAATTTTATAAAGTCTCTTTCCCTCCCTGCGTCTCCCCCTGGCTCCAGCCCTTCGGGTTCCCACCAGGGACAGGGTGAGCCCCGGTCAGCTGTAGTTTTTCCTGTTGGAAACGCTGGTCTCAAAACCGCACCGAGATTGGGGATTTGATTTGATTTCGTGCAAGGTTCCCAGTTCATCTGCATCCCCCCCAGCCCATCGCTGGTTGTACTGGAAGGTCCCAGGGTGAGTACGGTACGGAGGGGGCTGCCGCTACCCCGTGGGCTGGCAGCGCTGCTGATCTGACCAAAAAGAAATCCAGCATCAACAGGAGAAGAATTTGTCTGGTCCCCAGGTCAGGATCAGAGGACTGTCCCCTGCAGAAACGCGATGCAGTGCCCTCACTATCTTCTGTGCCAAGCAGCGTGCCCATCCCAGTGGTGCCGACAGGACCCAGCCCACAACCAGGCAGGATAGGGATGGGAGCAAGTCGAGAACAGATTTCCTCGCAGTCAGGAGCAGCTGCAACACAGTTTTCTCCACATTCAGTTCCAGGAAACAGAGAGATTGGGGAGAAACAGGAACGAAACTCCTCCAGATCTGAAAACCTTCCAGCGGGTCCAAGTCGCCGCCGCCGTCTCCCGCGCTGGATCCCTCCATGCTGCTGGACCACTCCGCCGCCGGCATGGCTCGCACCAAGCACAAAGCCTCTGCAGCTTTTTGACCAACTGTGTTGGTTTTTTAGCAGCCACGATATTTATAAATGGTTGGTAAAATATTTATGTTATGAGCCAGTTTGCCTTGTTGGTTTAAAAAATTAATATAACATTAAATCGGCTCAGAACATTTAGGTTTTTAAAAATTGAGCTGAAAATTAAACAATCGTTGAATTTGTGGTGGGAGTAACGTGGCAGCAGGAATATTTATCACATGCAAAACAAATGGGACCGCCACTTCTCTGCCAAAGACATCAGAATTCAGGGGTATTTTTATGCCCTGAGTAAATATTCTCAATTTTTTTGGAATAGTTTAAAAAAATAATAATAATAAAACCTGGTAGTTAAGGACAATCAAAACAAAGCCAAAGACATTGATGTCATATTTAAAAAATACAGGAGACTTAAAGATAAACTTTTACATTGGTCAAATATAGAAACTAATTATACCACCGGAGCCCCTACAAGGATTTCTCTGTAAAGTCCCTCTGGTTTTGTCCTCTTTAAAGAACTGCTGATGCCTCATGGAAAATACTGATAAACAATTTGTTCTCAAGCACAGCCTGGCTCTTTCCTCTTTCCTTCTCTTTTGTCTTCTACTGCTGAGCTCCATGAATGGAAACAGAGGCCAAACTCATTTTTGATGTGGTTGCACTTCGCGGTTCATTCCAAAACCAGGCTAAGCTGGGGGCTGGTGGTCCCACCACAGCCACCGCTGGGCAGCTCCTCCGTCCCCTCCGCTGCCACCATCCCCAGGCAGGGTTCAGGCCAGGGAGCTGCAGCAGCGGTTTGTAAAACCTCAGGAAACACTGCTTTTTGCTTTCCTTTCTAGGACCTTTCCAAGCCACGAGAGTGTGGTGGTGCCAGAGGTCCACAGGTGGAGAAAGGGTAGAATCGGAGGAGGAAGAGGAGGAGGTGGCTTTTGGACGGTTTCCTCCTGCCCTGGAGACAAATCTTTCTCTTCAAGACGGTACACGCTGGAACCTGAAATAAGCCCTCGAGTTTGCTTTGACAAAAGAGGCAGAAAAGGGTGAGTGAGGAGGAAGAGCTCTTCTCATGGGGATAAATATCTAGTTGAGTAACCCTAGTTTGAGTAACCCTACCTAATAACACTCTTCCATTAATTCTTAGTGTTAGTTGAGTCATCAGCAGAAGAATAACAGCCTACATTTTCAAGAACAACCAGTGATTTTGTGAGCCCGACTTGATGGCACTCAGAAAGCAATCAATTCTGTATGCTCATCCTCCCAATGTCAGGCAGCTTCAAAAGGTCTTGAGATGGGCACCAAAAAAAGCCCCTCTGCTTTTCAACTGCCAGGCAAACACTCATCGCGAATCCAAGAAATGTTTTCATGGAGTCATTGTGCAAGAGCGGGCTTGTCCATTAAACTGTTAGCCCTACCCATGGTTATAAAACCAGAGGTGAAATGGCTGAGATGGAGCAGCCAGCTGAGGAAGAGGGGGAGAATAATAAACCTTGCAGAACACTGCAGAGGAGAAAGGCTGCCGAGAGTATCAGATCGGGCTTGATAAGCTGAACCACCAAGGGAGCAAACAAATTACTTGCAGAAAAAGGACATAGTGTAGAAGGTTGGAGTGGATTGTCACGCCGGTGGATGTGCTAAGGTCAAGGAGAAGGAAAAACAAGCCTAAGCGAGGCGTGGCGGCAGGGAAGGAGTCACTAACCTCCACTACTCCTCACATTCTTTGAATAGCTAAAATAATAACAATAATAAAATCCAAACTGAACTGAAGACACTGATGTCATCTTAGAAAATATTTAAAAGAACTGCATTTTTTATACTAGTAAAATAAAGGCAGCAATTAATTAAATCCCAGCATGCCATAAAAGGCATTTCTCTCGACGGCGTGTCTCCTTTCCATGAGGTGGTTTCTGTGCAATGGCGATGACACACCAGTGCGGGAACAGGCTATTCCTGAACGAGAAAGGAGGTCACGGAGCTGAGGAAGGGCGAGCTCTGAGAAAGGGAGGTGAGAAACACGGACGTGTGTCACGGAGGAGGAAGGGCAATAGCAGGCGGTGGGGTGGGGAAGGGAGCGGAGCATCAGCCGTGCCAGGACCGGCTGCGCGGCCCCGCCAGCATGGGGAGACAGCGGTCTGCAGAGACTGCGACACCAAAGCGAGTTGGGAGAAAATCATTAAGGGAGACCTCGTACTCCAGGTCTGCAAAGTTAAGTAGGCAGAGATGGTGCCTTTTGGAGCCCTTTCAACCATCCAACGCCGGTCGTGGTCAGAGAGGAGAGATGAGCGTAGGTGGGCCACCTCTCTGCTAGCCCAGGCCACCTAAGGAAGCACAGGAGGAATGCGCTGGGGCCACCACCACTGCAAGGAACTCTCCCATCCCTGGGAGGGCGGCTCTCGCCGTGGGCAGCACCGACGTCTCCCCACGCCTGCTCTCCAAAGGAAGCGGTCCAGCCCGGAGGAGGAGCAGCCCCATGGCCAGGCAGCAGCAGAGAAGCCTCTGTCTAAATTGCTTCATTTAATCTATTGTTCAGCTGACTACATTGAAAATGGAGCATGTAATTGTTTCCCCGAATAGAGTCGAACACCATTAAATGTTGGTCTGAAGCTTTGCCATCCAGCAAATATTCCAGCTGGCTGGGGATCCTCTGGGATTGGCTCCGCGTCACCATGGTTACGGACTGTCCACGGCTTTATTCCTACGGTTAATTAAAAAGCCTGTTTTACGAGGCAGCTATGCCCGGAGGTACACTGGTATGCCGGCCCTTCTGATGCCAGTCCACGAACTCCGTACGACCGCCGCAGCCTTGCTCTGCCGGGCAGGCACCGGGTGCCCGCAGCCAGCGGGGGATGCTGCCGGCGACGGGCATCCCGTGCACGGGGCTCTGGGCTTTCGGGGGGGTATTTTGCTGGCCGAGCCCAGGTGAGGGATTGCGTAGGGGCTGTCTTGCTCCCTGGCTGCTTGTCCATCGCCCATGGACGTGCCAGAAGTGGTCCTTGAGCAGAAGCAGGTCCTCTCCGCCGGCGGTGAGAGCTGTGCCTGTCGGTGGGGAGGATGGGGCTCAAGGGAGCAGGATGGCTCTTGCAGGAGCTTTTTGCCTGCAAAGATCAGAGTTCAAAACACAACCCCACTGCCAGGCAGAGGTTTCGCTGTCCTAGGGCACGCTTTTAGCAGCAGAGCTGTGAGACCACCCTCCCAGGCAGGGAGACAGGGAGAGAAAGTCCCGGGGAGGGTCTGGCTTTGGGAGCCCAAGGCTTGGATAGCAGAGAGGGTGCAGCAGAGCAGAGGGAGAAGCGAGCACAGATGGGCTGTGACAAACCACACAGAAAATCCTGCCACTCCTTCCTTCAAACACAGCGTTACTGATGGCTCTTCCAGCGCCTTGAGCTTTCCAAGACGAATCCCACTGCCCAGGGGAAAAGCACCCTGGCCACCGGCTGCGTCGGGGGAAGCAGATACCAGCAGCCGGGCATGGGACATCACCCACCCCTCCCTCCCCAGCAGCCCCAGGGACACCCCCAGCAGAGCGGGTGCTACCAGACAGACCTCGTGGGGAGCAGGGGGAGCCACCAAAGTTACGTGGGAAATTACCTAATTAGTGCACAAAATGAGCGAGCCACGGGGAAATGCAAACAAACAATGCTCCAAAATGGCCGGGCGCAAATTACCGGAATCGGCCCAATTAGGAGAAATAAGCCCCTTCCAAGCACTGCTCACAAACGACCCCGGCAGCAGGAGGCCCCCGCTTTCTTCATGGCGAGGACTCGCTGCGATACACCTCCGAGAGCTGTGGCTGGGTTTAGTGCCACCTGAAGCCCTTCAGCTTTGGGGGGTCTCAGCCTGGGTGGGAAAGAGTGGATCCCTTGGAGGGCCACTGTCGGCAAGGGCGGGATTCATCCCTGCAGCCTTGTAAAAGGGGCAACCCGGATTGTCAACCTGCCCTGTGCTTGCAGTCAGGATCAGGGTCCTATGAGAAGGGAGGGAGGGAGGGAGGGAGGGAGGGAGGGAGGGAGGGAGGGAGGGAGGAAGGAAGGAAGGAAGGAAGGAAGGAAGGAAGGAAGGAAGGAAGGAAGGAAGGAAGGAAGGAAGGAAGGAAGGAAGGAAGGAAGGAAGGAAGGAAGGAAGGAAGGAAGGAAGGGAAAAGAGGAGAGGAGAGGAGAGGAGAGGAGAGGAGAGGAGAGGAGAGGAGAGGAGAGGAGAGGAGAGGAGAGGAGAGGAGAGGAGAGGAGAGGAGAGGAGAGGAGAGGAGAGGAGAGGAGAGGAGAGGAGAGGAGAGGAGAGGAGAGGAGAGGAGAGGAGAGGAGAGGAGAGGAGAGGAGAGGAGAGGAGAGGAGAGGAGAGGAGGAGAGAATAAAGAAGGAAAGCCTGCACACAAATGAGGCTTAATTATAATAATGGTATGTAGCTGATTATCAAAGCTAACATTTAGGGCTGGATATCAGATACCATCTGGTGCTTTGCAGCAGGCTGGGAAGGGCCAGGAGAAAACAAACTCAGGTTAAATCACGGAGAGTGCTGGCTGCAGGGGGGCTGTGCTGGGGGCTCAGCTTTCCCTGGGCCGCTGCAGCATGTCCTCTGCCCCTCCTGCCTCCACAAACCATCCCTCCCGGGCTGGACCCTGCAGGGCTGAACCTCGCTGGCTCTCCTCCGAACCACCGGCCAAGGCTCTGGGTGCTGTGTTTCACACTCAGGTTGTTCCAAAAGCAAAATCTGCGTTGTGTGAGAAAGTCGGTGCTCGGGATTTGTGCTGGTGAGCGAGCCGGCTGCTTTATGAAAGAGAATTTTTGAATCCTTTTGTCAACAGCTAAATGTTTCTGTTGACAAAGGCAATGCATGATGAGATATTATAAATATTAGATTAATTGTATTGTATAGGATTTATATCACATAAAGATCCAAGGATTTATTTTTACCTCTGTGAAAAATAAAGCAAGAGAGTTAAAGTGATTTGTTCAGACGCACTTCCCTCAAAAACTTTGTCAAAATCCGCTCATTCCCACGGAACGCTTTGATTTCGATAAAACTGCATTTCTCAGTAGAAAAACCAACCTGTCAACAATTTCAGCCAGCTCTGCTGAGCATAGTCTGAGCGCTCATAAAGAAAGAAACTGGGTCCGGAGAGGCACTTCCCTGATTGTGGAGGCTGGTTTCCTCATGAGGGGCTGTGGGAGGCTGGCAGCCCCCCCCAGGGCTGCCCCCGTGCCCCCCGGGGGGTTACACCCCGTGTCCCTGTGACGGTGGTGGGGTCCACTGAGCTCCATCGCCCAGCAGTGCCGTGTCCATCCCGTCCCTGTGCAGGCGAAGCCTTGGAGGTGCTGCTCACCACTGCGGCAGCTCAGTGCAAGCTCCCACCGGGATGGGACGCAGCAGCAGCTGGAGCTGCCCAAACCCCAGTTGCTGCCCCCGGGACCCCCCGGGGCCCCGCGCACGTACCAGGCTGTAGCACGGTGGTGAGAGACAGTCTGCGAGTCCCTCCGTGCATCGAATGGGCGGAAGCCATCAGTGTGGCTCTGTCTTGTTAGCTTTGCTGTCCCAGCAATAAAAAATAGCTAACCTGCAATCCACCTCACTGGGGAATCGCCTCCAGCCTGGAGACATCCATGTACCTGCCCCGGTGCGGTCAGGCCCATGGAATACCAGGCTCACCCAGCTCTCCCCATGCCCACTGCCTCCCCTCCAACCCAGCCCAGGCAACGCTCCTCGGATTCGAGGCATTGCAGGATGCACGGGCGGATTGTGCCAGGCAGTGCCGAGCCTCCATCCCAAGAGCCGCAAGGACGGGATGTGCCCTCCTGGGCACGCAGCATCCCTGTCTGGAAGGCATGGCCCTGCCAGCTCCTGTTAGCTCCCGAGAGTCTCCAGCCTCCTCATAAATCCCTTTATAGGTAATGGACTTCAAACATTTGAGCCATCTCTTTCTGTGCCTGATGATGCTCTCAGCCGGATTGTCATCGCTGAAGGAGCACGTGTGCCCGCCTGTGTCCGGAGCATCTCTGGCCGCTGATGGATGCACTTCGGAGCAAAGATGATTGCGTGTTTGTTTGCTCTATTTCCAAACAACCACTTTGCTTCCCGTGCCGAGGCAGCACTGCGGCACGCATGCCTGAGTGCTGGGCTGGTGAGACCGGCAGTGCCGAGGAGGGGATGCACACCCCGCTGCAGCCCCCCCAGCACCGCTCCGCTCCCACCTCGCCCGTGTTTCCCACAGCCCCTTCCCGGGGCCGCCTCCGCTGCTTCCCCTCCGGTCCCGGCTCCGGCGGCTGCTGCTAAAATTAGTGAGGAGCTTCTGTCCATTCTAATACTAATAGACCCATTTTTAATAATGATGTTTTTGCAGCAATTTCAAGCCATCATGGTGTCACAGGGGTATTGATGAAAAAAGCGTCTAATCCCTTTTAATAGATTCCATTTGACAGCGAACGTGTCTCAATGTTCGTTCCCAAAGGCCCCGGTGGTTTCAGTGTCACTTATGGCTGACCTTGGAGGGTAACAAGACCTCCAGAAGAATGGCCCAGTGTCCATCTGGGACTGGGCTCCCGGCCCCCCTGCTCCCCTTCCCCACTTCTCAGATGACGGGGCTTTCTCTGCTGCTGCCGGGGCACTGCCGGTCCAGGGAAGGTCTATTTTGAGAGGTCCCATGAGGCTGGTGTTTGATTTGCTCTTTCTTCTCTCCTGGAGAGATCTGGATGGAAAGCACAGTGGGTGGGAGCGTGGGTGCTCCTTCCTTCACAGCTCAGGAGACATGGATTTTCTCTCCAGCCCTGCTGCTGGGAAGAGGAAAATCCTCCTTCTCCATGCCTAGGAGATGGGGAGAGAAGAGACAAGGGGGAGCAGCTCTTTGCAGAGCGGTGCCTGCTCCGAGGAGCCAGCGGGAGCACCCAGCCTCTGATCCCTGCGGTCCCGCTCCTGGCTCATCCCCGGACAGGCACGAGGTGGGCAGCCACACCGAGCAAAGCAGCCTGAAGCCTCGCAGCCTCTCCAGAGCCAGCCTGCCTGACCTGTATACATAAATATCCCAGCAAGCACCTGCTGAAAGGTGCCAGACGGCACGTAACAAAGCTGCAGGTCCAGAAATCATTAAACAGGGAAGAATAATTGGCAGGTCTTCTCCAGCATCGCCGGGGCTGGGAGCTAAGGCAGCACCCTCCAGCTGGAAGCGCGTCCTGCCCATCGTCCTGCTGCAGGCAGCGAGGCGCCGGGAGCTGCAGGATCCATCCCTCGGCACCTCACAGGGTGGGACAAATGAGCGGTGAAAGCAGGATGCAAAGTGCGATGGAAGTGCGATGGAAGTGCGCAATGGCCGGACACCCTCCTGCCTGGGCTCTGCAGAGCTGCAACCAGCTGGGAAGGTGCAAGAGCTGCCCCCCACCACCCCAATCTGCCCCACTGCCCCCCCACGGGGCTCCCCCAGCCCAGAGGTGGTCTGGAAATGGGCAAGTCATCCCCGCCTGGCTGCGAGCCCTGACCCCCGTGAGCCCCCAGCCCCTGACCCCTGGTCCCCCTTGCTCTCAGCTCTCCCCCCACGCCTGCCCCCCGCTCTGTCCGGTTTCTTCCCTTCCTGTCCCCTCCTTTCATCCTGCAGGGATGGAGAAGGGAGCTCTGTGTGTGTCCAGGGCGCTGGGGGAGGGAGCCATGCCTTGTGGCGGGGGGCCGGGGGGGCTGGCTCCCCTGGCAGCGGGCTGGGGGGCAGGAGGAAGGGCAGAGCCCTGCTGTAGCTCACAGCTAAATGCTGCCTTTCACTCCAGCATTCCCAAGGAAAGTAATGAGAATAATTAAAGGTAATTTCATTTATTTCGGCTTCAGCGTGTAAAGCAGACGGGGATGGGGGTTTTCCAGCTTCTCACTGAAGGAGGGAAGGGAAGAAAGCAGAGCTCCAAAGCTGAGCTGCCTGCAGGCAGTGGGACCTGCCAGCAGCCCCTTCGCCCTCCCGGGTCCCCTCTCACCATCCCTGGCTGTTTGTGGGGCTCACCTGGGAGATGGAGTCCCACAGCGGCATGAGACCACTCGGAGAGCATTTCTACAGAGGGGAGGTGGTCCCTCGGGGGACCCTTCCCTTTGAGAGGCCTGTGCTGGAAATGCCTGAGCACCCTGTGCTAGAATTACCCTGCTTTGCAGCCAAGGAGAGGGGAAGAGCAGGGAGAGCATCCTGGAGCTGTCGTTTCCCCCCATCCCTCTCAAAGGGAACGCAGAGGGATGCTTGCTGAAACAGTCCCAGCTTGAATCAGTCCTGGCGAGGTGGAGCCGTGTCTGCAGCTCACACGAGAGCAGGGGCCATAGTCCCGGGGAGCGAGACCCTCCCCAAGCAGTGTCAAGAGCTCATCAGGCACTACCAGCTCCCTGCACCACTGCCTGACCCCAGGGAAAGCAGCCCCAGGGAGCCGAGAGCGGGGACTTTAATCGGTGGTTAGTTACACAAATGCCCTGGACTGAAGGGACCTAATTGGATGGCGACGATGCTGAGCTGGGTAATTAGGAGACCATAAACCACACAGGTCACAGCTCCTCCAGCGGTACATTCAATCACCGCTCCACGAGCACGGCGATCCTCCCCGAGCCCTCCTGCTTCTGCATCACATGCAGACACTGCTTGGGGTTAAAGGAACTCCTCCTTCAGCCCGAGACTTCACCTCCATCCTCGGCATCATGACAGTGGCCCTGGGAGGCTGCCTTCTTATGGGAGAGCAAAGAAGACCCTGCTTTCCAAAATCTGGTTGTTTTCTAACTTCTTCAAGCGCAGGGGACCGTATCCCAGAGCATCCCAAAGCACCTCCCTGCAATAGGGGGACTGATGGGGACAGGGTGGCAGTGCTGGGGGAGGTGGCAGAGCAGCCTGAGCAGAGAAAACCACGTCCCAGAGGTGCTTGTTCCGACACGGGGAGCGCTTCGATTCACCTGTGCTCTTGACCCCATTGTGTCTCTTCCGCATGAATAATGCCGGCGCTCGAACTTTCCCAGCACACGTGCTCATTAAATATGAATTTTGTACTCAAATATTCAACAGCAGCGTTTTGAACGGCATGTTTGGGTGCGTTTGAAGTGTTCCCTGTGCCAGCAAGCGACAGGAGCCATGCAACTGCAGGAGAGGAGAAATGCCAGGTGATGCCTGTGGCTGGCCAGCACAAGCAGGACTTGCAGGATGAGCTTCCGAGCATGCGGTCTACAGGTAGATTCACAGACAGGAATGAAGGTCAGGGAGAAATTTGTAAATCGTTCCTCATGGTAAATATGATTCAGAAAAGCAACCTCCTCACTGAAGTGCCATTAAAAAGCAAAAGAAGGGGGAACGGGCAAATATCTCGGAAGGAATGTTTTCACCACATTTCTCCCCATCTTCACATCACCAAAACCACATCGGTGGCTTTCTGCCCTGAAGGCATCTGAATGGCCCATGAGTGCATCTGGTACAAGAAAAGGGTCTTGTGGCTGTTCGGTACCTGTCGTCGCTTGTCCCAGGGGCTGTGAAGATGCCGTGAAAGCTCAGAGCTGCGCATCTGAGGGCACCACCTCACCCACCAGCCCCTGCTGCACCTGGGGTTGCAGCTGCCCGCTCGCCCTTCCCTCTGCTCCCAGTACCCAACGCGGCTGTGTGAATGTGCTGCCCTTTCCCGGTGCCCCCCAGCCCAAGGGGAAGGTCTGTGGGGGATGAAGGCTGGCAGGGAGCCTGCGGGTCCCCTCCGTCCCAATCAGCTGTGATTGAACGCAGCCCCGAGCCCCGGGTTCCTCTGCACGTTTGATGACGAGCATCCGTGGAATCTGCAAGCCATTAGCTCTCTGTTATCTTTCTGGAGATGCTGAGGTGAGCCATATGGAAGCACTTACTCGTCAACAGCCTGGGACAGAGTTTGGTGGGGTGGCCAGGACTCAGCCCTTTGTGAACTGCAGAGAAGCTGGAACGCATCCATTGACCCATTTAATGAGCTCCGGCAAGGGGAATTTCACACTGTGCCTGGAGCGGCAGTAACCTTATATGTAGAGAGAGGGGGAGATAATTTCTAATCTTGTCAATCACGCCGTTGTGAAATCCGCAGCAGGGTTTCTTATAGCGTGAGGGCCAAGGAGAAGGCGGAGGGCCTGATCCAGGTTCTTGCAGAGCAGGACTGCACAAGAAAGGCCTTTCATTATTTTTCTTTGCAGTCTCCTCATTTCCTCACTGAAAAAAACCAACAATATATTTATTAACTAGACAAATATTTGACTGGGACAACATGCTGAAATGACCTGCGAACGCCTCCTCGTTCCCACCAAGAGGGGCTCCTGCTCCCACCCGCAGCCGCTTTCACACACCGCGTTAGGAGGTGGGCTGCTGCCTGCGCTCCCCAAACCCTGCTGGGCCTCCAGCAGCTCTGTCCACCCCTTCCCTTCCTCCAAAGGATATGGGAGAGAGGAAAACGTCTCTCCCAGGTACCCCACTGGCTCAAGTTTTGCTTGCCTGCATGCCGAACTTACTTGGACAGCCTTGCAGACACTACTGCAGGGCTACCTACAGTCTCTGACTTGAAGGCACATCCTTGCGATGGGGAGACAGATGGTCCAAGCAGCGTGGTGCAAGGGAGAAGGATGGGGGACGCGAGGTTGGGTTGCACGGTCTGGTGTGTTCACACATCCAGACTACCAGCAGTTGTTGCACGTGTGTCCCTCCACGCTGCCATGCCGATGGACATGTGGGTTATTGGAAGCCAGAGGAGAGGCTGCGTTCATTTGGAGATGGTCCAGGAAGGGTCCCTCAGTAGGGCTGCTCTCCCCGCCAGCCACCCTCTGGGTCACATTGCTCCACGCTGGGCTCTTTCTGTCCCCTAAAAAAGAAACATCATGCCCAAAATGTCTGTAAAAAACTATTTAAAACCTGGACATAAACATGGGCTTTGTTGGCCTCGTATCTCTGAAGACACGTGTCCCCACCTGGTTTGGGAAGCTCTTTCTGCTGCGCTGTGTCCCTCCAAGGTCGCCCATATTTGGGGAAGGCAGAGTTACCCCACGTTGGCCCTTTGCACATCGGTGGGACCCTCTGATGCCTCAGTGCTGCCCACACCGTCATCTCCGCTGCAGGGAACCTCTCCAAGATCCAGCTCCAAGCTAAAGAAACAAACAGAGCCTTTTTTCCCCGTTGTTTTTCCTGTTTGCCTAAGAAACATAATCTTCCCCCGAAATGAAAAAAATAATAATAACTTACAGGAAGGCTCCAAGCATGAGCCGGTTTGTGTGCGATTTCAATCAAAACAGGGTTTAAAAAACAAATTCCTTCGATATTCGTCACATGTGTAAAACACATTAAAGGGGGACCGGGCCGGAGGAGCGCAGCCCTCCGGCTCCTGCCCGCACCGGGAGATGTGGAGGAGCATCAGCGAGAGCTTCTCCTGCCTGGTGAGAGCCTTCATCCCCATCAGGGCTGGGAGAGGACAGGGCACTCTCACCAGGCAGGGACCCAGAGCTCACCGGGAGCAAGTACCTGGCCGTCCTAAAAACCTGCCCCGGTTTGACAGCGAAGCCAATAGCAACACTAATCAATAGCATCTGTCTGATCACCCCCTCTCACCCTGCTAGACCCCAAAGCTGAACAAGTAATGCATTTTACTGCTGCAGTGGAACGCGGCTGCCTGGGCAAGGCAGCCCTGCCTGGAGCTGGGAGGGCAGCGGGATGGACCGGGATGCTCCGGACAAAGGGGCAAACTGCGGCTCGGGACACACTCCCTCATGTCCAGCATGTCTGCAGAGAGCAGGAGGGATCTGGGTTTTCCTGGTCTAACTCGATCCTCTGAAATGGGAGGTTTCAGTTCTACATATTTGGGTTCACATATTGGAACAAGGCTGCCCAGAGAGGTGGGGGAGTCCCCATCCCTGGAGGGGTTCAAAAAACGGGCAGAGGTGGCACTTTGGGACAAGGTTTAGTGGGCATGGGGGTGTTGGGTTGATGGTTGGACTGATGATCTTAGAGATCCTTTCCAACCTTAATGATTCCTAGTTTTACTTTCATGAAAAAATAATCCAGCCACCAAGCCAGGAAACATGATATTAATTATTCCTCTCCCCTTAATTGGTTTAGTGGTGGACTTGGTAGTGTGAGGTTAATGGCTGGACTGGATGATCTTAAAGGGCTTTTCCAACCTGAATGATTCTACGATTCTATGATTCTGTGATTCACTTAACAGAATCAATTTTATAATCCCCACCTTTGAATCCCTGACATCCAACACCCTTGTGGTGCTGAGGATTGCCGTATTCCCAGGTTTGATTCCGGTAGCGAGGGCAGACAGGCCAGAAACCGCAGTGATGGGCTCTCCCTGCTCCTGGAGCTCTCAGCAGCAAAGTCTTTGTGGAGTCCAGCTGTGCGCTGGATCTGCACGACACCATGGGCAGCCTGCCCCGTGCTGCTCACACCTCTATCACGGGGTACTTTTGCAGATCTGCTATTTTTTTAGCTCTTATTATGGTGGATCACTATTTATTTGCACATATGCCAACGCAAAGTGAGTGACACAGAAAGGAGCACACCCCCCTGCCCCCCGGGTGACTCTTTCCCTGGCAGGGTCTCTGCTCTCCGCTGGAGTCGCAGCCCTCGTTGCACCGTGCCGTGATCATTATCCTCGGGGTAACACAGCCTGTTTTCTGTGGGTTCCTCATTTTTACGAGGTGTGATGGGGAAGGAATGCTGTGTACAGTTTAATTAGGGACTAAGTGCCTTGGGGGGGAGTGGAAAGCAGCAGATACCCCGGGCACTAGCCCCAAACACTCAATCCCCCATTAAAGCAACCCCTTTGATGTCTGTGGCCCCAGTGTCCCACCGTGCATGGCCGAGGGCGAGGGGAGGAATTGGCAGCCAGCGAGGGTGCGGGAGGCTGCACGGCCAGGCTGCACCTCGCTCCGCACCCCAGCCCCAGCGCAACCCCCATGCGTCCCTGGCACAGCCGGAGCCGGACACCTCTGTGCTGGGGGTGGGGGGCTGGCAAACCCAGGAGTCTGGGCAGGTGATGGGAGAGAAATAGGAAAAATCAGCAGCAAAGGGAGGCAAGGGGGAAGAAATCAGGGCTCTGGGTTTCTGAGGGCTGAGCTGGGCTCCTAGCTCGGAGGGAAAGCCCCTGGGCAAAACCTCTGACAGAGGAGCCCTGGGGGACCTGCCGCCCTGCGGAGCCGTGGCAGGGACGGGACCATGGTTTGGTCCCTTCCCTGGGGGGTGAAGCTCCACTTTTCCCCAGCTCCTTTTTCTGCTTTTCTGTTATTTTGTCTAAACGTGCCTGGGAGTGGGAACCAAGGGTGAGAGTGGCCAAGCCAGGAGATGGCCGGGGACAACACCAGGTCCTGGCCAGAGGCTTTACCTCAATGGCCAGGGCACAGGCGAGGGCTCGGCTGGGCTGCTGGGGACCCCAGGGCTGGGTGCTGCTCTTCCCTGCCTGATGCAGAGCAGCTACACGGAAATGGGATTTGGCCTCAGGGACATTGTAATTCCCAACACCCTCCACAGCCGATCCCTGGTCCAGACAAGGAGGCCACAGGCTAAACCGTTTTCCCTCTCTGTGGTCACTGCAGCGAGATGCAGTGCCCAAAGTCCCGTCCCACCCAGGGGGGTGCCCAGGAGCCCGGCGCGGCTGCAGCGGGTGTCAGGCGGTGCCGGGACCCCAGCCGGGCCGGGAGCTGTGCTCCCACGCAGCCGGGCGGGTGCGTGCTCCTCGCCCCATGACTCACAGCAGAGCCGGGCACAGAGTCCCAGGAGGCTGAATCAGCACCCCGGGGGCAGGAGGGGGCCCTTCCCTCCCCCTGCACCCAGGAAGACATCGTGACCTACCCCTGCTCCGTCTCCTGACTTGTTGCGGGCTGCAGGCACATGTTGTGGGAATTAGCGGTGTTGTGTCAGCGTTTGCCCATCCCACCCATCGCACGACAAGCCGCAGGAGCCAGGGGCTGGGGGCTGGGGTGTCACAGGGGGGTCCCAGCTCAGAGACGCACTGGAGCCAGTACATCGCCCACGCCAAAGAGCCGAGGCCAGCGGCACGCACCGACCTGCCCCATCAGAGCAGATAAGCACAAAGCCCCTTGGCACTGCTCGGCGATCCGGGTCTCGGGGTGCTGAGGACACACCTGGGGATGGGGTGGAGGTGACCCCTCTCTGCCCGGCAAGCTGAGACCCCCCCCCTTCACCCCAATGTGGCTTCCCCCTGCCGCAGCCCTGCCAGATCTGCAGGATGCTCCGCAGGGAGCAGCTTTCCCAGGCTGGGCGCGGGCCAGGGCCGAGGGCTGTGCTCGGGGTGCTCGGAGCAGCCCCGGCAGCATCGTCCTCACCACGATCCCTTTCACTCTCAGGGCTGGTTTGAATTACAGTGGCGAAGCCTCATTTCTCTTCCTCCTGGGCTGGCGGGGTGCCGGGAGCACGCGGGGAAGGGAAGGGGTGTTTCTGCTGGCAGCATTGCCAACCATCAGAGGACTTACAGACACTTCATAAATATCCGGTGTTTAAGAGCTCGCAGGCTGCGGATGGCCACGGCAGGGAAAGTCAACTGCCCCCCACCAGCACTGCGAGGGGAACAGCCTGTCACCCCCAGACAGGGGATCGTCCTCTCGCAGCGTCCAGGGGCGTTCGTCAAATATTGCAGGGAACCCTTGCTAGCCCTCGCTCCGTCCCATGCTGCCCAGGAGGCTGGGCAAGGGCTCGCTGGCAGGGAGCGGGGTGGCCGCAGCCCCCCTTTGCTGCACGAGCCCTGATGCTGAATGCCTCGCCCTTCCCTTGCTGCCCCACAGCACGATTGCTCCCCGCAGAAACAGCACCCACTTTGTGTGCACCCACTGCCACGCAGAGCCCGGTGCCGTGCGAAGCAACGTGGGCAGCCCGCGGGGTGCTGTGGGGTGCCAGGGCCACCCTGGGGACGCTGGCCCAGGAGCTGCAAGCAGGGAGCAATGCAAAGCCCGGGGGGTTCGTTATCGATGGCCCTGGGTGCCTCCTCCCCACTGGGGCATTGCTCCTCATGCAGCCACTGCAGGGCTGGGAGCTCCCGGTTATCGGTGGGGAGCGGCACGTGAAATCTGCAGCAGAAAATGCGACCGAACCCAAGAACCCTGCCTTTGCGCTAGCATCCCTCCTCCTCCTCCGCAGGGAGCAGCCTTCACAGCACCCTGCATTTACAGATGTCTCCACTGCTGCAAAACATGTGTCAGCAAGAATTGGGGGACGCTTTCAAGGCTGGGCGAGACCCCCTTCGCCATCCGTGCTGCTTCTCATCCCCATGGGGCTGGCGTCACGCAGGACAGGACGGTGCCCTGCCCACCACCCTGCCCGCCCTGCCTGCACCGGAGGAGCGCGGACACGCAGCACCGCTCTCCTGCTCGACCTCGGCTACCGCAATGTGACTCCTCCGTTCTGTAAATAATTTCCATTTTCATTTCTTAGCACCAGGGTGACACATGGAAGTGGAGATGTGAACTCAGCACACAGACACATGCCTCATCTGATTAGGACAACTTTTAAGTAGGTCAGAGCCTGGATTTAAGCTGCTTGACAGTTCCCCTATAAAACATACCTAGTTTAATGCCCTGTATATTTTTTGTGATGTGAAATAGGAGCGGTTTATAGGGGCAATGTTGGGTAGCAGATGTTATTCCCATGCTGGGGGAGGGCAGCGGTGGGGAAAGTGACTGCTGTAAATGGACTGGTGATTAAGGTCATTAAAGAATCTTAACCCAGGGGCACCGGGGGGATGGGAAGGGGCCAGCTGGGCTCCACTGGCACTGACAAACCGTGCTGGCCGGCCGCCCCGTCCCATCCCCGCAGGGACGCTGCTGGCCAGCCCCGCTGGTCACAGCTTCCCAAGAGCGCTGGAGGAGTCTCCCCGCACACCTCTCTTTAGGCAGCTTAATGCCGGCAGTGGGCACCGTCTCGCTATATTTATATATTTCCTTAAATCTCCAGCTCCCGGAGTCCTGTGATTATAGGAGAAAAGTCACTTTTGGCATCACCTTTCCCTTTTTCTTTTTTTTCTTTTGAGTAAAAGTCCTTTCCCTTTTTCTTTTTTTTCTTTTGAGTAAAAGTAGCAGGTCACCCATGTTTGTGGCTGTGGGAGAAAAACACGTTTAAAAACAAGATCCCTACAGACCCAGACACCACAAGCAGTGAAAAACCCTAATCTCCTGGTGTTCCAAAGCCCATCTCGCAGCGCCTGCATGCTCGGGGTCGGCAGTGCCGTGCCACCGCACGGCTCTTTCACAGCACCATAGATGCTGCCCACGACGAGGGGCCCCCAGACCCCTCACCCCACCAAGGAGGGGCTGATCGAGCACCCACTGCCATGGCCTGAGCCATTTGGGTGCCTGTGGGTCCCCCGCTCCAGCCCCACTCTTCTGGGTCAGAGAGAGCAGTAAAACCCTGGCCCTCTGGCAATGGAAGTTGACCTTCCTCGTCTTCCATCTGGCCGTCGGGGCATTTTGGGTGGGGACATTGTGGCACAGACCTGTGGACCTGCGGTGACCCTCTGCACCTCCTAGGGTCCCTCTGGCCGCAGAGCACCCATGAGCACCCACGACTTAGGATGCTCGGTGATGCTCTGCTGCCTGGAGAAGCTGCTGCCCTTGCTGGGGCTCCCCTTTAGCAGCCCCCCCTCACCCCAGCTCACCCGGCATCCCCCAGCTCACCCCCCAGCACCCCATGGGCAGCTCACGGGCAGCAGCCGGGGGGCTCACCCGCCGGCCCCCGCTCCTCCCGCGCACCTCCAGCCCCTCAGCGACGCGCTTTCTGATGAGAAAGGAAAGAGGCATGATTTAAACCTGACCTCTCACCCCAAGCTGTGTCTGTAATCAGACGAGCAAACGTTAATAGGCCAAGCCAGGCAGCGGAGCCCAAAGCCCAGATAAAACCCAGCCCCGACGACAATTCAATTTCCTTCCATGAGATCAACTTGCAGCTTTAGCAAAGCCACTTGTGCGGTCGCTGGGCTGAAACAATCCGGGCTGGCAGGCACGGCCGCGGTGCCTTCGGCTGGCACCGCCTGAGCAGCTCCTGCACGGCAGCCCCCCCCGACCAGCACCTTCCCGGGGGGCAGCCCGCCGCCCCGCAGCACCTAGCACAGCCCGAGGACGCTCATCTCATGCATCCCCTTGGCCCAGGATTCGGGAGCACATGGGACTCGCTGCCTTGCCGGGGAGGGCTTTTATTTCCAGGGAGGGCTCCTCCACGCACATCCAACCCCGGGGGGCTTGCGGGCTGCCCCGGGGAGGGCAGGCTTGCCCCCCTCCCCCGAGCACCCATGAGCATCCTGAGCCAGGCTGGCCAAGGCAATGGGAGGGTCGCAGCCTGCTCCCAGGGCTGGGACAGTCCTGCCTCCAGGCTGGCCATGCTGATCCCTCCACAGGCACGCAACCTTCTTCCTCTTCCTCCTCCTCCCCTTCCTCCTCCTCCCCTTCCTCCTCAGACCTGGTGTGTGCGGGGAGATGGGGAAGGCTGGAGACCGAAGCGCAGGTGGGGTGTGTTTTCCATTGCGAGCAGCAAATAATGTCTGCATGAGAGACACCATGCTGGCTTTTGCTTTCTCGTCTTTTTTTTTTTTTTGTTATTGTTCTTGCTAATCTTTGACCTAGATAGCTGCTGCAGCAGGCAGCCTCCTGCCAGGGCAGAGAGTGGGGACAGCGCGGGGGCTAGGGAAGGGCAGGCTCCAAAACCCAGAGCCCTTCATGGGAGCAGTAACAGAAATTTTTGAGAAAAAGCCGATAAAAAAAACCCTATCAACCCAAATTTTCTTGAAGAGCATTCAGATGGATGGAGTCCATGTTGTATTGTTATGTTATATCATCATAATGCCAAGATTTCAGTGCGGTTTGGAGTTTCTTAATGTCTTGGTGTGTATACATTGATGGAAGCACACATACATGTTTACTTTCATTTCACATTTCCATGCAAAGGAGCGATGCAGGCAGGGAGGCAAACCTCTCTCCCAGGAGCCAAAACCCCACGTTAGGTCAAGGGCAGGAGACCAGAGCATCGCCCACCGCTCCTTCCCCGGCTCAGCCGCCTCCATCCACTTCCAGTTCCCCTATTGCCGAGCGGGAATTGCCTTTATTACTGGCATACGAGCCCTGCTAGATGCCTCCGGTTTACAACCCACTGCCACCGATTTCCAACCCACTGTCACCAATTTGTAACCTATTTCTCTCAGTTGAGCGCACACAGGGATCCTTTATTAAAAAAGCAAATCTGCAGAAGGAGGCTTTTACTTTAAACATGCACCTCAATAACCACAGAAAGACCAAATGTAAAAATAATCATCTAAAGTCTCAGTCCCGCCTCGCCTGCATTGGCACTCGCTGGCTTTACTCGGAGATCACAAACTCCCTTGTGTGCTGCATGCACAACTCCAGCAATCCCAGTCTCAGGGAAAAGATTAGCTCTTAATTCCCCGAAGCCAAATCAGGACACGACACAGCCCATATTGTTCCAATTTACACCTCCTTATGAGTTTCCTCAGCTCCCTTTATAGTCTCAGTCTCTCTGCTGTGAATCTTCCCCATTTCCAGTCGCTCCAGTCTGGGGGCCCGGCAGCCCCAGGGTCCCACAGCCCCACACCCCGCGGTGGGAACCCGATGGCTTCTCCTGCATGGGCTGCACGGACAGGACCCCCACCAGCTCCCAGCCATCTCCCGCCCGCAGCCTGTCCCGGGCTGCTCCCGTCCCCTTGCACAAGAACCTGAGCAGGGCTAACCACCACGGCGGGAGAGCGTGGCTGTGCCGCAGCCCCCGCCGGGGACACGGCAGGCACCCGTGCAGGACCCCGTGCCCCTTGGGCATCCCTCCACGGTTCGGCACCCGGAGCCATGCAGCTGAGCACGCTGCTCAGAAGCGCCTCAGCGAAAAGCTGGGGTTTCAGCCTCGCGCAGGGTGCTCCATGCTGGGTATCATAGCCTCATGCATGGAGGGGTTTTCTCTCATAAGGCTGTGGTTATTTTGATTTGGAGGATTTTTTTTTTGTTTTTTTAATGGAACATGAGGATCTGATGAACAAGACAGCAGCCTCAAATAACCTCTAGCTTGGCGTGAAGGCAAGTCACGGCTGTTTGGGATAAACACAAGCCATTAGGAAGTTGCCCTTTCCCGAGCCCAAAGCAGGGACAGTTGGGAGGGGGTGCAGGGATGGCTTGGAGAGGATGCAGGGATGGCTGGGAGGGATGCAGGGATGGCTGGGAGGGGATGCAGGGATGGCTGGGAGGGGATGCAGGAGTGGTTGGAAGGGGATGCAGGGATGGCTGGGAGGGGATGCAGGGATGGCTGGGAGGGGATGCAGGAGTGGTTGGAAGGGGATGCAGGGATGGCTGGGAGGGGATGCAGGGGTGGTTGGAAGGGGATGCAGGGATGGCTGGGAGAGGAGCCATCCTGCTGTGGGCTGGGAAGCCCTGAGCACCCATCTCTGCTCTCGCACCACTTTCCCACCTCTGTATCCATCGGCAGGTGAGGTCTCTGCTTCCCTGCACTTCCACAGTCCCGAGACACGGTGGTCGCACTGCTGTGGGTGCTTCCTGCTTGGAGCAAGGTGCAGCCCCAGCACCAGCCCTCCGCGCCGGGGAATCTTGCAGCCAAACCAGCAAAACCCACAGGCAGAGAGCCACACGTGCAGGCGTGCCGAAAACCCCTCTTTGTGAGAGGCAATTTATTCTCAGATTCAATCCGCTGGCTTAAGGGATCTGATCTGGTATTTTCTGCTGTTAAACAATGACTCCCGCAATGGGATGAGAACAGAGAAATGCAGAAAAGGTTCAGCGGCTTTGGTGAACCCAGCAAGGGGTGTCAGGGGCTGTGCTGGGGACAAAGCCTGGTGCACGCAGGGCACCAGCCCCGGGAAGAGCCCTGGGTGCCCTTGCGGGGGAGAAGCCGGTGGGCTCTGGGGCACCAACAGCAGGTCCAAGCCCGGGTTCAGGCTGCCACAGCTGCCAGGTCCCCACAGGACGATTTTCCCCATGTCCTTTCTCTCCCCTCGAGGAAAGGCTGGCTCTCCCTCCATCCCCCAAAAGCCACCAGCTGCTTCCCGCAGCTGCAGCGCCCTGGCCAAGGCTCTCAGCAAAGCCTGGGGCTTGATGTGGCTGTGGTGGGGTTTCACCCTCTGTGGTGCATGAAGGAGTTAACGTGCTGAAAACCCCACATCCTCCTCAGAGGTGTTTCCAGGGACGTGGACCAAATCCTATTACAGCAACACTTACCTGGGGAGCAGTGGGGAGGGCAGCCATGCAGCAAACCTCAGTGGTTTGCTATTTGATTTGTTCCCCAGGAGCAGAGAGCTGATGGTGGAGCAGCCCAAGAGCAGCTGGAGAAAACCCTTGCAGCCTGGGAGCTGCTTTTCTGCTCTGAATACCGTAACGGGGGCCTTGGAGGTAGCACCTCCGAGAGCGCATTGCTGCCCTTGAGCCAGGATGCTGCGGAGAGCAAGGAGCTATTGCTCATCATACTCAAGACCGCCCTTCTGCCTTAATTTTGGAGGGCTCTGGACCATCAAATTCACGGTTCTGGCTGGCACGCTGCGCTGCCAGCATGCCCGAGGCACAGCCAGCCTCATTGGGGAGCCACATCTTACCCCAGCAAAGCAGGAAGGAGAGAAAAAAAAGGAAAAAGAGAAGAAAAATGAGACCGATTGCCCCAAGCAGAGGATGGGGAAGGCAAAAGCAGCCATTTGCCATATCCACAACCCGGAGAGCGTGGCCAACAGCCGGCACATGGGAAAGTGCCTTGGCAAGGATGTGTCTGCTCGGCGGTCGGAGCGCAGGACGTGGAGGGTTTGTTTTGTGCAGGCTAATAGAGACCTAGCGGGATAATTGGCATGAGTGGAGGAATGACACAGCCCTCTTCCGGAGAAAGGAGCCCTCCTAATGGGAGCCAGGTGGCAATGCCCCTCCAGCCCTGACCCCGGGTCTCTCCGGAGCGAAGCTGCGAGCACGACCCTGTCTGCGGGATGAAAGCAGCCGTCCCTCGCCCCCACGTCACCCAGCGAGTGCAAACAGGTGTGGGATCGCTCCCTCCCACCCGAGCGCACACTCCCTCTGGGCCAGGGTCTGGCACAAGGAGCAGCTGTGTCCCCAGGCTGTGGCACGTTTCCTAATGGACTGCAGGACGATCGAAATTGCCAGCGGGTCACAGCCGGAGAGCGGCTGAACGGCTCTGCTGGAATGTCAAGGACGGAGGGGACAGATGGTCTGTGTCCGTCAGGGAACGGAGCGGTCCTTGGCCTTTTCCCCTCGCACTGCCTGCGGGGATTTGCTTTCTGCTTGGGGGCAGCTGCCGGGGAGCGGCAGGCGATGGGATCCAGGGACGAGCCGCCCACCGCGGCCATTGCCACTTCCTCCCTGGAGAACCGTGGCCAGCCGTGCAGCATCCCAAAGTAGCTGCAGCCAGTGGGTCTTTTGTTTGGAAAAGAGGCATCTTGGGATCAGGCTTGCTGTCTGGAGAGCAGGGTCAACTCCACCGGCGAGGCTGCTCGGGCTGCGGAGCTGTGGGAGTTCCCTCCTGGCACTGAAGTCCATGAGATGGCACCAAACCAGACCCTGTTCCACCCCCCGGCTCTGGGAACAGTGGGTGACTGGAAAGCGCTTTTTTTTTCTAACTGCTATTTCTGGAGGTACAGTGATCCATGAATAAAGTTTATGCATAAAAATGGACTCCTCAGTCAGAGTATATTACACCAGCACAGCAACCAGCCCCATAAATCATGCCTCATAAATCTCCGATAATGCATAACCTGCATGCTGGCTGCAGATCAGCTCCAGGTAACTCTGCTCGGAGAGGAACCAAACTTGGCAGCAACGTGGAAATCGGAGACAGGACAGACCTAGCCAGTCCACCCCTCTGCCCCAGCATGCCCTGCCCGGCAGCGTCCCAGCCTCTGCGCTGCTCTCCTCTGAGCTACCCCAAACCGCAGCTTTCGGGGAGGAAGACAGCGGAGGGGGTGAACGGACCACAGACTGCGTGGTCTCAGGCTGCTGAGGTCAGTGAGCACCCAAAAGCACCATCGCCTGCCCTTGATGCCCAGGAAGTAACTGGGAATTTCCAATTGTACCTCTGTCCTCTTTCTCTTGTCCCCACAGATTTTAATTCCAGCCTGGCTGCCCTGAGCAGCAACCCGCTTGGCCCCCATCCTCCTGAAGCCCCGCAAGCTCTCGTCTGGAAGCAGACGTCACCACCCCTCCTTGCTCCATGCAAGACTCGGACCTTTTCCCCACATGCTTCAGAGCAGCGGTTGTTCCTCACTGACCGGTCAACCAAACGGCTGGGTACATGAACACCAGGAGGAGGTTGGTGGAGGGTTGTGTTTTATTATGTCCGGGCACTGCCTGGGAAAGCACTGAAGGGCAGGATGGTCTCCCCCGGGCAGGCTCCTGGCTCCTGGAGGGTGCCAGCAGCCAGCAGTAGCTGGTGGAGCAGTGGGGCTGCCTGCAGATACGGTGCCACAAGAAATGGGGCAGAGGGAAGAGGTGTATTTCTGGGCAGAAAAGGTACGAAAAAGTCCTCTGTCCAGGACCACCATTCCTGCCTGGTGAGCAACAGCGTCAAGGGAGTCTTTGGATGTTTGGTTAAAGCATCCAAAGGCAGCAGTTTTCATCCAAAGCTTCTCCTAAGCCCATTTAAGCTTTCCACCTGAGCTGGAAATCTTGTGAGGTTCCCATTACACCAGATTCCCATGGGAATACTCTCCCCCACAGGCATTTCCAGTTCTGCTCACACCACTGCGCTGCCTACTGCTCGGAAGATAAAGGAGCCAGGTTATCCCTCCATTCGGGAAGGACACAACTCCTCTCCCATCGGCTCTTCATAGGGGTATAAAAGAGCATCTCCCTTTGGATGCACCTTCCCCTGTGCTCCGGTGCCGCGCACAGGCAGGGTTCCTGCCAGGACCTACCCGGAGCTGCTCCGACAGACACGCGTGAGGAGGCATTTGCATGGGGAGGATTTGCATAAACACCAGTTGTTATTTGTGCTCATTTTTCAGTAGCTCAGCGGAGCACTTGCACTTCCCAGTCCAAAGTGCCCTCCCTCGCACAGCAGCACGAGGGGAGGCATCACCATTTTCCAGTCCAGGCTGCTTAACACGTCCTTCCGAAAAATGAATGTACCTCTCGCTATCCAAGATAGATGGGAGCTGGTTACCAATTCCTCTCAGTGGAGTGCGTCGTGCTCGGATCAAACCTAACATCCCACCAGCTGTGAAGAGGAGGAGGAGGATCCCAGACCTTTCCCCAGGGCACATGAGCGAGGCCCCCCGCTCCGCACCCATGCTGGGGAAGAAGCTGGCCCCAGCCCCACCGCCTCCATCGGGTAAGAGGAATCATCCCTAAACAGCCTCGTAACGCCAGGCGAAGGCTGTCACCAGCCCGCACATCCCCGGCCGTACCGCAAAGCCGGCAAGCGGAGCTTGCTGCACCAAAAGCCCAGATGGAATTTCCTTGCCCCGCCACCTTGCACGTATTTGTTGTTTTTTATAATATGAGGTTAGACTGTTTCCATCCTGCCTTCCAAAAAAAAAATCACATTAACGTCGGTCGCATCGCAGCAGGGATAAGTGGAGCGACGCAGCCGGCGTGCGGCTCAACAGGAGCTTCCCGAAGCCGGAGCGCCTGCAAGCAGGCAGCGTGGCTGCACGGGCAGGGCTGCCGGCACCGCTGCCGGCATGGCCCCAGCCACAACACTGCTTCTCCAGGCCCTGGAGCGGGAGGATTGTACCAGCCAGGCATCGTTTTAGACGCAACGCGGTGCAGCCAGCATGGCAAGCGCCCTGCGATGGGAACCTGCCACCCCGGGGTGCACCGGCAGCGCCGGAGGAAGCGTTTGTTGTTCTTCCGTCAGGCAAATAAATGGACACTGGGAGTGCAAAAATCATGGCTCCTTTGCCAGATGTGCCCCATTGCTGTTATCATGGAATATTAATCAGAAAGGCCTGTGTGTAATTTTGGAGTTTTGATTAGAGAAATCTCCCTTACAATAATAATCACGCTGGGGCCTGTATAAATACCAACGGCTCCAGGTTTGTTGGCTGGATAAAGTGGCATGTTGATTGCTCGGCTTGCCTGTTCATCAATCATTCAGCGTTGCCCCCACATTAGCCGTCCTCCTGGAAAGCCCCCTTCTTCCCGGCTCCCCCGGTGCCTGTCCTTTCATTAATAGCCGCCTTCCTCCTCCCCTTCCACCTCCATCCCCGCCGCCATCCCCTGCGCTCGCTCTCGGCCCCCTTCCTCCTCGCCTGCTCCCTGATCCCTGCATTCATCTCAGATTATATAAAGTTTGGCTGCCTTGAGTAAAATAAATTGCAGGCTTTTGAAGGGCTGGGGCTCTGTATATTTTTACGGTTAATGAATCTTCCTGTTTGAGTTTGGAAGATGGGAACTTTGCTTTCCAGCTGCCATGTGCGGCTCTGGCCAATTAAATCAACAGGGGCTGGAAACATCACCCCAGCGTGGGAGAGCGTCGGGTGGGAGAGCGTTGGGTGGGAGAGCATCGGGTGGGAGAGCATCGGGTGGGAGAGCGTTGGGTGGGAGAGCGTCAGGTGGGAGAGCATCGGGTGGGAGAGCGTTGGGTGGGAGAGCGTTGGGTGGGAGAGTGTCATGTGGGAGAGCATCGGGTGGGAGAGCATCGGGTGGGAGAGCATCGGGTGGGAGAGCGTCATGTGGGAGAGCATCGGGTGGGAGAGCATCGGGTGGGAGAGTGTTGGGTGGGAGAGCATCAGGTGGGAGAGCGTTGGGTGGGAGAGTGTTGGGTGGGAGAGCGTTGGGTGGGAGAGTGTTGGGTGAGAGAGCATCGGGTGGGAGAGCATCGGGTGGGAGAGCGTTGGGTGGGAGAGCGTCGGGTGCATCCTCTGTCTCCCTCCCCACCGGCCCCTCGACAGGCACCCCGCCACCAGCACTGCCCCACCCAGAGCCACACCAACACATCACCCAAAGTTGCACCAGGAAAAAATGCGATCGGCCAAGAAAAAGGGTGGGGAAGGGGCAGGAGCAGCATCGTGGGTGCTGCTCACGGCCACAGCGATGCTGCCCAGGTGGGCAGCCACCCGGGGTGCTCCGCATGGGGTGCAGTGGGTCCTACTGTGTGGCTGCTGACTCGACACCGCTTGACCACAAACTACTATTTTTTCACTCATCCAAAACCCTGAAGAGGAAGCATGCAGCCTCCCCCAGCCCTCGGGGCCACGAGGGAGAAGTTTTGCTAGAAGGAAAAGTGAGCTCTGGGCAAATAACTGGCAGCGAGTCGTGTGTGTGCTGGGTTTTTCCTCCTCGTCCTCTCCGAGCCGCCTATGGGCAAACTGTTACAGTCCCTAATTTATTCATCATTGCAACTGATTCATCATCTACTTTTTATGTCTGGTTTCTTGGCCTGTAGATTATCCGCCAGCAGTTTGTTGAGCATATTTGACATGTGAAACTCAAGCTGTGTTTACTTGTAGTTCATGTACCATGGCGTTTGGATTGGCCGCCTGCCATCAGCCACGTGGTGCCTGCGCCGTGCCCGGGTTGGCGGAGCGCAGCTCGGCGTGGATGCTCACACGCACCAGCTCAGCCTTTCCCCGGCTGCAGATATTTCCCGCTGTTGGTAGCACTCGCCTCACTCCTCCCGGCTCTCCTCTGAGTCAGGCAGCGAGCAAGGAAACCATATTTCTGTGAACATTCAAATGCATGAAATCCCATAAAACCTGGGGGCAGTGCTGGAAGAGGAGCCGGGGAGGACTTGCCAACCCCGCACGCTGGAACAGCTTTCTTCCTCCAAATTTTCCGAGCTATACTGAGCACAAGGGAGTCTCCGAACATGAATTTCCACTCTCGCTGCATAGCCGTGACCTCAAGTAAAATAAAGGAAACCTTTCCCAGTCCTGGGTCCCAAGAAGAGCCAGAGGGGTGCCTTGCCCTGGTTGTGAACCCATAAGTGAATCAACGGCGGGGAGGAGTGGGGGGACGCCAGCCCTCGCCGTGCGGCCAAGAGCTCGGCCGGCGCGAGGCTGACCCAGACGGGGAGGAAGGCAGCTCGGTCTCCTGCAAACCATGGTGTCACACCCTCACGACAATAACCCCATTAACGTGCGCGCACATCACAGACATGCACACGCCGGGGGAGAAGCCAAAAAAAAAAAAAAAGAGCCCTTTCTGTCTGATAGGCTTCAAAAATATGTATTTGATTTTCAGATGTTAAGCTACAATTGCATCCAGATGGACTCAGGGTCACACTCCCTGACACTGGCTTCCCATTACACTGATATTGAATGCAGATATGTTTTATACAGATAGCTTACAAATATAGCGCAGTGTTGTTTCGGGTGAGTTTTTTTAAGCCATTTTCCCCACCGATCCCCATGGTGCTGCGATTCCCATGTCTCCGGTTCTCCCTCGCTGCCCGCTTGGGGTTCCTGGCTGGCCCCAAATCCATCCTGCTAGGACAAGGGCGTTTGGGAACAACTCCCTCCGCCTCCCAACGCCACTGCAGCTCTCGTGCTCTGTGTTCAGCCCCGGGTGTATTCCCCTCCATCACCGCCGGAGACGGGATGCAATTTTCGGAGGCGAAGGAAACTTCCCCAGCCGCCGGCGTCATCCACCCATCGTCCTGAACAACAAACAAACACAAACAAAACTGAAGCAGGCTAAAAAGCAGCATTTAATAATATGGCAAGATTTGTGGGGCTTAATGTATAGTATTAAATGTGGCAATAAAAATATACAGCTATTAATTGTGTCATTCCAGCGCTGAGGGCCTCAGGCGATTTCCAGCCTTGCTCTTCTGTTTTATGGTGTCACCATGATCTGTTGATGGAATTACTGCCACGTTATAATAGGAATAGTAATAATAATAATAATAACAATAACAATAATAATATATTTTGTTGCCATACTATTCCTCCTGACTCTCCTGGGATACTTTGCAATTAGATACTTGGAGAAGCTGCAACAAATAACTTCAGCCTGATTTACTCGGGAAGGGATGAGCTGTGTGTTAGGGGAAGCAGCGAGCATGCAGGATTCCGCCTTATCCTACCTATTTCCATGACCTGCCTTCCTCAGGAGCCCCGTGGGACCGTGTAGAAGGGGACGCATGGGGTGTCCCGTGCTGGTCGCCGTCCCCGTGAGAGCTGCGGACGCGGGGAAAGGGGATGTTGTGCATCCTGCAGCGCCCGACACATCTCCCGCAGCTGGGGAGGAGCAGATACAGCAGGGGCGAGAGCAGCTCAGCTGGTTATTTACAGCCCGTAACTTTGCTTAGTGAAGTTTGCTGCTTTTTTTTCTGGTTGTTGAGTTATCCGGGAAAGGATCACTGTTTTCTCAAATGTATTCATTATCCAAAATTATTTGGGGCCTAACATAGGGGGATCTTTCCACTGACTTAGCTGGGTTTTGGATTAGGCCCTTAATGAATAATTTCTGCAAATAATTCTTGGCCTGTGTCTTATTCACAGGCAGTTTACTGCAAGAATTCAAAAGTCAAGCTGCTTTATTGGCCGTATAGGTCATATGGGATTATTTCCGTTCCCTGAGTAGATGACTCTTAGCACTGGGTCTTCAGTGCACACATTTTGTATTAATTCAAAATTTGCTTTCTATGAATATTTTACAAGAGTGCCTTAAAATTCACTGTTTCCATGGACATTCCTCCTCGTAACTCATTCTGTTTGCTTGAATATGAACTGAAGGCAAACAGAGCAGGGGCGTGCAGGGAGCCTGGCTGAGCGCGCTGGAAGAACGGGCATGGAGACCAGGGGGAAATTCCACTGAGGAGCGCTTCAGAAATGTCAGTGCAGATGAAATAAATAATCGTGCCTGCTCCAGGCCCTCGTCTCCACTCCCTCCTGCCTCTGCAACCCACCGGCTGCTGACGTTCGCTGCAGAAGAAAGGAAAGTGATCTGTGTTCACCTGGTAATCTGGGCTGTCCTTCCTCACCAGAACGGAAGGAGTTGTGGTTTGAAACACTAATAAAGCATGGAAAATGAGTTACTGAGGAGCGGTGGTCATATTTACCTTGCAAAGCATCTGCGAGCAATCCCCTCCACCCTCGCTCCTGGGACACACGTGCTGGCAGGGGATGGCCAGGGCGACCTGCCGAGCACCTTCTGCCGGCAGCAGATCCCCAGGCTGGACAGTGATTTCCACCCATCTCCAACTCCAACAGGCTGCCCAGAGAGGTGGGAGATGCCCCATCCCTGGGAACATCCCAGGCCAGGTTGGACGGGGCTCTGAGCACCCTGGGCTGGTTAAAGCTGTCCCTGTCGCTGCAGGGGCTGGGCTGGGTGGGCTCTGAAGGTCCCTTCCCACCCAAACCATTCCATGATTTGTTACTGGGAGGCAGCAGGGAGAGGAACCCCTGCCAAAGGCATGGACGCTCCTGCCTCGGGCTCACCTCTCCTTTGAGTTGTTTCTGCTACCCCAAAAGCAGCATCCCGGGGTCCGAGTTCCCTCCGCCAAGCACTGATGGTGGGAGACCAGTAGGAACGGAGTCTGCTGGTGCAGGCTGGACAGGTAGGACTTGACCAGGGCAGGTTGGCCCTGCTCCAGATCTGGAGGGAAGAAGAGTCCCTGGGGTATCACGCTGCAGGACGGGGAGTTCTGCACCATCCCTTCCCCTCCTCTGAGGGAACCAGAGCTGGAGGGTTGGGTTCAGGTCCCAGTTAGAGCAAGGGAAAACCGGAATACCCTGGTTGACCTCAGCCCCTTCAGTGCCTATTTCCACCAGCGCACACCAAAGGGGAATCTGGCCCACAGCTTGCGGGCTGTCAAATCCATCACCTTCCGAAGGAGCCCAGACAAGAAAGCACATGTTTCCTGGCTGTCATGTAGCAAGAAGCTGAGTAACGGGGCGGTCTCTGCCTGGTGAAATGTGCATTGCATTTGGGCTGAGATTCTAATAGATTCTGATGCGATTTTTTTTCCTGATTTGTACCAGGCCATCTGGATTTGTTTCTGTGAGATGCGGGTTTAATACACTTAAAATTTCCCATTGAGTCTCATGCACCAAAGAGAGGGGGAGGGGGCGAATGAAAAGCAAATTTAATAACAGAAAGACCTGAAATCTATTAAATATACATTAAAATACATTTGGTTTCCCAGTGGGTGCAAAGTGCCATAACGTTTTACTGGGTTTATGACGCTGGCAGAGGCTCTGAATGAAAATGGAGGAGAGAGTCCAGGGTCCCTGCTCAGTAGTTCACAGTGGAGAGAAAGAGTCGTCTGCAGTTTGCTAACACAGCAAAAACGGAAAAGGCTTCTCGGGTAGATCCACAGAGAGCGTGTTTCACATGTGTTTCCGTTAAGGATGTTCACAAAACCTGAACAGCAAGAGACATTCAGGTTCTCAAATTATTTGGGACTCTCGTTTTCCCTCTCGTGCTACAACTTTGGCAGGGCCCCTCCACCCAGCCTCCCCCCAGCTCCTTCCCGCTGCATGGCTCCTCCGTGGCTATTTGGAGAGGCTCCGCAGATCCAGGCTGCTGCTTTGCCCCAGCAAAAGTGCCGCGTCCGGAGGCAGGGTTGGCTCCGTGAGCTCAGGCTTTCTCATCCCCGCTGCGAGCGAGGAGCAGGCTGGTGCCAGCAGCAGCAGCACAGGATACCTGCAGCCTGGCCCCGCTCCGTAACACAGGGCAAAGAGCACGCAGCATCCCTGCAAGACAGCGTCTCGAGTCCCAGGAGCTATGTGCAGCATCAGCTATGTGCAGCATGTTGCATTTTCAGCAGACTTTATCCCCCCCGTACATTGCAGCAAGGACCCACCCTGCGCAGCTGATGCCCATCGGTCCCATCCCTGCAGCTCCCTGCTTCCCGCGGCGGGTATAACGCTGCTGACGCTCCCGCCCCACTCCACCAGCACCCGGCTGTCCTCATCGGCAGGTTGGTGGCCGGAGGCATTGCTGGTTTAGCCGGACTTGCTGGTCTGGCCGCTCCACGTCCCACACCGCGCTGCGGCTCGCTGGCCAGGACCAGCTCGGGGGCTTAATTCCTCCCTTAACTGATTCAGGCCTTGGCACTTTCGTCCGGAGAACAGCAGCCCTCACTAAGCAGGCTCCTACCAAGGGGCTGAGATAAACCCCTGCGTCCTTCCAGACGAGACGAGGGGGGTGTCCCAGGTGAATGACCTTCCCTTTGGCAAAGGCCACCCTGCTATTTGTGTACGGACTCAGCCCCTCTGCACTTCAGGCATTTGCATCAACCAGAAAGGGCTTTTCTTGGCATAAATCCGCTTTCCTCAGTCTGGTCCCAGTCTGCACATGGTGAAGCAAGTCAAGAGAAAGTAACAGGAGGAAATACATGCACCCGTAACCACCAAGGGCTTCAAAAAAAAAGGTTTTGTTTGCACTTATCCAAGGCTCCGGCTGTTCCTGCTTTGATGTAGAGCAGTTCATGTGCCCAGAGACCAGTTCTGCTCTGCAGCAGCACATGCGCATGACCAGCAAGGGGTGCGCGTGTGTGCACACATGCGTGCACATGTGTGTGCACGCATGTGTGCATGAGAGCAGTGCCACAGCAGGGGAACGGCAGAGATGGATGTGTGCTGGGAATCCACACAAGTCGGTGCATGCACGTGGAGCAGGTGCTGGGGGTGGATTTTCTGGGGGCTGCAGGAAGCTGGAGCCCCCCACCCTGGGGTCCGGCTGGGCCAGGGGCTGTGCGGTGCCCCAGCCCCATGCAGGGAGGCGGTGGGTGGCACAGTGTGGCACAGAATGGCATGGTGCAGCACGGCATGACACAGCATGGTGCAGGACAGCATGGCACAGTGCGGCATGGCATGGCACGGTGCAGCATGGCATGGTGCAGCAAAGCATGGCACGGTGCAGCACAGCATGGCACGGTGCAGCATGGCATGGTGCAGCAAAGCATGGCACGGCGCAGCACAGCATGGCACGGCGTGGCACAGCGCAGCGGGGCTGTGTGTGTTCCTGCACACCCCCATGTCAGCGCCAGCGTGCAGCCCTGCTCCCGCCAAGCCGGCAGCAGATGTTCGGGGCAGAGCGAGCCAGCACCCGGCCAACTTTCCATGCTGGGAGGGAGACTCCTTCCTCTGCCAAAATCAGGACGAAGCTTCCCCCAAGATAGGGTTAGCCAGCAATACAGAGATAATGGGAAGATGTTAAGGCAACACAGCTGGCAACCATCAGCACGCTGCTATGTGTCGACTGCTGCAGCCCAGTGCTCCATTGTTCGGAAGGGAAGAGAAATACCGACCTCTGGCCGGCATCAGAGCCAAGCCTGCTCGGTGGGTAGGGAACAGGAACAGGATGGGCTTCGGAAAGGAGACCAAAACACAGCCCGGATGGGTCACAGTTGATTAATCTCGCAGGGAGCCGCTCTCACAGCTCCAACAGCTACAAGAGTCCTGGCACTAATGAGCCGGTGGGTGAATCCCACCACGCTGACTTTTAACGACGAGCTGGAGGACAGCCAGCCCTGCCTCTCCCCCTCCCCATTCCCACAGCCACCCCTACCAAACCCCACCGAGCTGCGCTTGGCCCTTATAAATCCCACCTCGTTTCAGCACCAAACTTGAGAAACTGGGTGAAAGAAGACAGGGTTAGGAGGGAGTTACGGGGGTGGACGCGGGTGCCTGGGTTCCCTCTCCTTTCCCCCTCTTGGGCAGCACTCCACGCAGCCAAGACTCGAGCAGAGCTGGTGGTGCAGCTCAGCCTGTTCCGAGCATCCCTGCCTCCAGCTCGGTGGACCCGAAGCAGTCAGGTCCTGCAAACCTGGCAGGTGCACGTGCACCCAGGGACAAGCCGCCCTGTCCTGCTCGTGCCTACCCTGGCAGGCAACGCCGCTGAGTGGCAGCGCGGCCCCGCAGCCCGAGCAGCGCGCACGTGGGCTCAGGAGATGAGCGTCATCCTTGGCTGCATCCACAAAGGAGGAGGGAGAAACGTTGTTACCCGGCCGCATGGCACGAGGAGCCCGCTTGCAAGGATGCTGCCTTCAGTGCTCTCGTCTGCGCTTCCAACCAGAGCAGGAGAACTTGGAAAGGGTTCAGAAAAGAGCTGGGAGTGAGTCAAGGCGGTGGAAAATATGCATTACAGTGACAGAGTGAAGAAGCTCCGGCTGTTTAGTTTATTGTGGAGACCAAGAGGTGGCTTGCTCACGGTCTACAAGCATATGCATGGGGAAGAGATTTCTGATAGCAGACGGCTCTTTAATTTAGCAGGAAAAGGCATTACAACATCCCTAGTTGGAAGCCGAAACAAGACAAATCCAGATTAGAAATAAGAAGCACATTTTTAGCAGTCAGAGCAATTAAGCGTTGGAACGAATCCCCAGGGACAGAGTGGGATCTCCATCACTCCAAGTCTTTTAATGGAGACTAAGTATCTTTCTAAAAAATATGTTTCAGCTTGAGCATAAGCGATGAGTTTTCTGCCAAGGCAGCGGGCTGTGGAATGCAGGAGGTCAGCCTGGCTGGTCACGGTGGTCCCCTCTGGCCTGGAAATCCATCAGTTGTGCTATAATTTTCTGAAATGGGCAAAAAAATAACCCAGGACCAGGCTGGCATGTTTATTGCCCTGTGCATTGGGTTTTGCACGCAGAGCCTCAGAGCTGGCGCTCAGTCCTGATGCCCAGGTCAGAGCTGCCCGCGTTGGGAAGGCGAGGACAAGCCAGGGCTGGAGCGACTGCTGCTCCCGGCTGGTGCGGTGCTGCCGGACCACCACGGCGGATCTCTTCTGATCCGCTGTGTCCCCGGGGCCAGCAGCCATGAGAAGTGCTCAGGAGCGGGGACAGCCACCGTCCCCCCCAGGCAGATGTCCCTATGCACCGTGCTCTGCAGGGGGTTGGCAAAGAACCCCCCCCCGGGCAGGTCTGAGAGATGCGGGCTCACGCCCGACCCGCCTAAGTTGAGGCAAACCCAGATGGAAAACCTGTCAGGGCTAGAAGAAAGCCAGCTTTGAATGGCTCCCTTTCAAATTAATTTAATTCCATTTTTAATGATTATTTTAAGGCCGCTTTTAGTCCCTAACAAAAGGAGCTTTAACGTCTCTAGAAGCAGTGACTGTTATAAAAGGGGCAAGGCAAGGTGGGATGCCCACGGGACTTCGTTAGGAGCTCTAACGCTGATCGCAAGCCCGCCGCTCAGCACGCCTCGTGCGCCAGTGTGAGCGAAGCCTGGCAATTAGTACAAGCCCACCAAAAACCCCTTATTCCCTTCCTTGCCCCCTGGTAAGGCTGAAGGAGCAGATGCAGGCGATACGGCGCGGACAGACACAGAGCCACCGTGCCCAAAGGCGGCACTCCGGTGCTCGGCAGCTGCCCGGCCCCAGCGGGATTTGGCAAACGCAGAGCTGCTGAGCCCGCCGGTGCTGGGGACCATCAGTGACCCCTGCAAGATGCTACCACTGTCCTGTCACAGCTCCAGCTGGGTGTCCTTGGCTCTTCCAGCCCCTGCAAAGGTCAAGTGTGTTTGGCCATTGGTACCACCACAGCCCTGGGGACAGATGGAGATGAGCTATCACACCTCATCCACCGCACCGCTGGAGCTCCCCGGTTGCAGGAGCATGCCTGCGGCCGGTTACTGGGTGCCCCATCATCAGATAGCATGGGGCTCAGCCTGCTGGGGACAGCATCAAAATACCCCTCCCCAATGGGGTGGGATGCTGGGGGACTTGGGGTTACCTGGAACTGAGAACTCTGCACTCGGCGTAGGTGTGCCGCAAGGTCAGGATTAGTCCGTCTCCACCACAGCAGGCAGGCAGAAGGACAGAACGACAGCTCTATGGGTGGAAGGCAATCCAGCAACACCTGCCACTCGCCTACAGAAACCCAAGAGATGGTTATGACCCCATCAGCTAAGAATCTTCAAGCTTTTGATACTTTATTTAATTTAATGCTCCTCTCTCTCATCCTTAATTGCGTTTATCATCATTAAAATATCAACAGAAGAACCTGGCTCCAGCCCAGGCTCACTGGTGCTCGCAGGAAATTTCCCATTTATTTGATGGATTTAGCTGATGCCCTGCCACCTGCTCTTGGCTCTGCCCTGCTCTGTTTGCAGAGGGCAAAACTTAGCCAAGGGTGAAGTGATAGCCAAAACATAGAAACAAACGCACGCGGACACAGAAATTCAGCCATTCTGGACCAGCTGGAGCAGTGGTGGGGCAGGATGCAACCCGGCATTCGCAAACCCCATCCTCATCGGCCACGGGATTTCTGGTGGCATCAGTCCATCTCTCCAAGCCGCTAGTATTTGGTATTCATGGAGCCGTTTTTTTTCTCCTTCAAAAGGAGTAATAAATATGAATTAAGTCTCACGACCACTTTGGCACGACTTGGATTTTACAAATGGCAGAAATTAAGGGCAGAGCAGAAAGCGGCTGATGGCGTCGCTGATCAAGGCAGGGGCTGAAGGAGAGGCAGGTTAACACCAGCACCCCCCGATGCCAGCACCACGTCTCCCTCCCAGCCCAGAGCCTTCCTTCAGCCGGCTGCTCCTCTCCAGAGCCTGACAAACAGGCAGCAAGGACCTTCCCGAGCCCAGGAGCCAGGGAGCGATGGGAAATGGCTCCCTCGCACTCCCTCCGAGACCAAGGCGCTACCTCGGTGTGTGTCTTCATGGTCCGTGGACTTCATCTCCCAGACTGTCCCCTCTCCAGCAGACGGGAAGAAGGTGCTGAATAGCAAAGCACCAGCCAGCCGAGGAGCAAAGGAGAAGGAACTGAGAGGAGTAGTAACTAACATAAAATATTAAATCCTTATTCAATAAGACATGGATGCAACTTATGGTTTCTGTTCCTGCTTTAGCACAAGCATGGGGGAAGATGCAGGTGACTCCCTGAGCATCCTCTGCGCACCCTCACCCCGTGAGGGACGTCGCAAGGGGACCTCAGGCAGGGCTCCGTCTCTGCAGTGCACTGCAGAAAGCGGGGTAGCATGGCATGCTGTGTGAGATGGAGAAGAGCAGGGAGGGAGGGATCCCGTGGATTCACGATGACGGGATACCAAAGGGCCTGGGAGGTTTGGGAAGACCGATGTGAATCTGCCAGCGTGTCCGTCAGCCGGAGGACACGGGGCGGCTCTGCCTGCCCAAGGACATGCTGCGTTACGCCACTGAAGTTACACTGAAAGGCTCTCTCTCAAACTGGGGCACCAGATCTCCAAGGACACAGACTACATAATCAGCTGGCCAACGTGTGCCTCGCCGTGGGGAGACTGGCAGTGGTGGTGGAAAAATCCCGTGTCTCGTTTGGGGATGTTCACGGGGCCTCTGATCCAGGGGATAAGAGACAGAGTGATAATGCAGAGACTGATAGAAAGATGGCACAGCTCACCCCTTCCCTTTGGGTAGGGCTTTGATTTCCTCCAAATTACAAGTCAGCTGCTCCCTTCTGTTTTCTTCCCAGAAGAAATAAAATACACGTCTTCAGATTTCAAGCCTCTGCCCAGGGCGGCTCTATTAACCAGAAAATAGGAGGCACAAAGTAACTTTGCTTCCATTTTGGAGCCCAAAACCAGACACGTTTGCATGTGAACATTTTTGCTGTCTCTGGAGCAGCAGAAATGCCTCTCCATGGACTTCTGTGGTTTCATTCTGGGTTTGTGATGAAATACGTGGCACGAGGAGGGGTTCATTAGCAAAGCCCCGGGAAGGTCTCGCAAAGCCCTCAAGTTCTCCAGCGTGCTCCTACTGCAGGGAGAGCTCAAGAAAACTCCCTGGCCCCAGTTCAGGACTGCCTTTATCGCAGCAGGCCTCAAAACCAGGCAGGAAGGGCCAGAGCTCCCAGTGCTGCAGAAATGCACAGCTCCGCCAGCATCACGTCCTGCCCCCGTGGGTCAGACACCCGTGGGGGATGAGCCCCCCGTAGCAAGACCTCCCCAACACCTACCAAGGCTGGGGAAGGATGAAGTGATGCTCTCAGCATCCAGTCTCTGAAAGACAGAGCCGGACAGAGACGACAGCTTTCCCTAAGCCCTCGCTCCCCTCCAGGGGTGACCCCCTCCTGCCCCACCAGACCCACACATCCCTTGCTCATGGGGCACGTCTCCAGCCCCACTGCTGGAGGGTGGGCTACGGGCTGCACCCCATAACTCACAGACCCTCTGGATGCTTGCAGATGGTGTTTGTCTTCATTGCATCTCCAGAGCCCTTTTATTCCTCCTCCTCCTAAAAGGAAAGCTTTCAGGTTTTTTTGTACTGGTGATGTTTGTCAGACAAATCCCCTCCAGAGAAGTCCTCTAAGGGGAATCAGACTCTCGTTGCTGGCTCACCTCCCCGCTCCCTGGGTGCTCTCAGGCGTGCCATCAATTGCTCATGTGTGTGGAAACAACACAGCCCACATCAGAGGCGAAGCCCAGCCTCCCAAAACGCTCCCAGGAGCCTGCAAGGAGGTGGGACCCTCGCCCAGCCCGAGGAGAGGGGACGGAGAGGCTGGGGCTGGGCAAGTCACGTGCCTGAAGGCGTTTCTGGAGCTCAGGCAGGATAGAGAGCCAGCCGTGTAGCAATGATCACATTTAAAATATACGGCATGACAGCAGAGGAGCCGGCACGGCTGCTCCTGGCCACGCCGCCTCCCCGGCAAGGGGCAATCGCTGGGCTGAGCCCCTGCAAACATCGGGCAGCGAAGGGGAGGGCTCCCACCTCTGACGTCTTTTCTTTCCTTCCCAGCCACCCCACCTAATAAATAAAGAAACTTACTGGCTCAAATCGAGGAAGCTGAGCATTTAAAACGCTGGCTCGGGCACAGATGAACATTTCTTTGGGGAAGAGGTTGAGCGTCGGCTGCTCCGGCTTCAAACAGAAGCTGCACGTGAGCTCTTGGAGAGCTCCGGCCACCTCGCGCCAAGGATGGGCCCATGGAAGAGCTCTCCCTTCACAGCCTGGTAGAACAAAGACAGAAAATAAGAGCTGAAGCAACAAGTAGGGGCCTCCATGCCTCCTCCTGCAACCCGGAGAGCAAGAGGTGCCCAAAGCGGAGATGCCAGCGGAGTTTTGGGCTCTGGCGAGGGCCTCCCGCCAGCGGCACAGGGCAGCCTGGGCGGCGTGGGACCCCCAGCAGCCAGCCGCTTGCCTCGCAAGCAGATTCAGCCCTCCAGATGGCAGAGAGATAACTAATTACCCACTAATTATTAATCAATTCCCTGTGATTTTATCTTAATTGGGCTCTTTCCTATCCAGCCTTCTACAGCATCTCCCTGGTTTTGGAGTGAGGGGTGCTGAGCTGTGGTCCCCTCGCTGCTGGGGTCACCCCACACCCTGTCTGTGTGCACCCCAATGTGGGGTGGCAGGGGGCAGCCCCGAAAAGCACTGGGAGCTGTCAGAGTCATTTATAGCAGTGCCTTGGGGCATCACCCACCGGCTTTGTTTGCCTATAAAAAATGCTGAGCACTTATGGTGTAGTATGAATAATAAATATATAAAAATAATCGATAATAGGAGAATAGCTCAGTTGGGCTGCTGGGGGCATACGACAGCATCGTGCCTCTCCTCGCCATGCCTTTCCCTCGCCAAGGCAAGGCAGGACATTGCCTCGCCATCCACGGCGGAGCTGACACCGCTCCACCCGGGGTCTGTTTGCAGCCTCCCCCTCGTCAGACCCCAAATCTCCCCCACGGTCCCCCAGGACCCCAGCTGGGACAGGCTGAGCCGAGCAGCCCCTCGCCAGCCTGGCACACAGTGGCTGTCCCAGCAGCCCTGCTGCTCTCCTGCCAGCTCCAGCCATTCCTGGTGGGAGCAGACAGCCGGAGCCCGGTGAGCAGCATCGCTGCCCTGGCTCTCCAACCCTGACCTGGAAAGCTCAACCGCATCCGCACTGACTGCGAGGGGAAGAGAAACAAACCGTGGGCTACTGCTCCGATTTCCTCCTAGGAAAGGAGCTATTGCAGCAATTAGCACACACAGACTCTAATGATTCCTTGGAATAATTGTGGGTGGGAAAGCGGTGTGTGAAGGTGAGCGCTGCGAGCGCTGGGCTGGGGGGCTGCCCCATGCCAGAGGGGTTTGTCCCACCCGCCCTGGGCGGCAGCAGCCAGAGGGGATGGCCGGGCTGGAAAGACGAGCGCTGGCTTCCAGAAAACACGGTTTGCCTTCACTCCTGCCGCCGCCTCCGGGCACAACTGAGCGGCACAGGAGGGTGAAGCATCACACCGCGGCATTTCTGGGTTGGTAAAGGGTGTTTTCCCCGAGGCCATCCCTAACAAATGCAGCCCGGCATCGCCGGTGCCCCGCGGGTAATGCCAGCCCCACGGCACCGCAGGCAGCGCCCGGCTGCCGGGATCTGCCCAGCCTCGGCTCTGGTTTATGGGCAAGAGCTCCACGGCAGCACCGAGATGTGCAGGCACCCGTGGGGCTGAGCCAGGTCCCCACCGGGACCCCCGTGTGTGGTGGCAAGTTGGGGAGAGCTTGGGGACAGCAGAAATCCCTGGGAAAATATTTTACATGATTTATTCACATTACAGGTATTTCAGTGCGTTGCCTGTAATTAAAGTTCAACATCTGAGGCAAAATAAGAGCAAAAATCTTCCAACCACTTTAAAGAGAGACTTTGAGAGAGGAAAGCAATAAAACATGCTGTGCTTAAACAAATCCTTTCTACCTTTCATCATTTCCCTTCACAGTCCTGGCTAATTATCAAAGCTATCTGTGTTTTGGGAATGAGCCCCACTCCCAGGCCCCTTCCCCCTCTCCATCCTGCCTTGCAGTCCCAGTCCTTCCTCCAGCACATCCCAGTCTTTCCCAGTAAAGCAGTGCAGGGAGGTGACAGCAGCCCCCGGGGGGGTCAAGCCTTTCCCCAACACCGGGGCAGGGCAGGGTGCTCAGCATCCCGGGGAGCCGCTTTGCCCGTGGCTGGCCTTCAGCCGCGCTGGGCGTCTGCCGCGAATAACGGAGCCCTTATAGTCCCTGCCACAGTCCGTCTGGCATTGTTCGCTGCCATGAAATTCACCCCGAAAATGATTTATTTTAAAAAAACGCGAACAAAGGCAGGGTTCTGACTTGGCCGCGGGGCACGGAGAAGGAAGGACTGAAAGCTCCCATTGAGCGGGCTGACTCCAGGGACAGCGCTCAGCCGTGGGGAAGCATCGGCGCATCTGGGTGCTTTGTGCACATCCCTGCCCCGGTGGTTCCCAGGCCGGCTCCCTCCCGGGCTGGAGGGCTGCCTGCCACCCAAACCAGCTGCATTTTCCCAGGAGAGCGGCGTCGAGACCACGTAGCATCTCACAGCAGCCCTCGGGGCAGACACCGCTGCTCCGAACCACCGCAGGACGACCACATTCCTGCTGCGGACCCCAGAGAGGGACGGGCAGCTGATGGGGCAGAAGCCTGCCCAGCTGCACCGCACCTCAGCCCCCAGCCCCTGCCCCACGCAGGCTGGACGCAGCGGCGGAGCGGAACGTGGCAGCTCGGAGCACGCACTCGCCATCGTGCTGCGGGGTAGAGCTGCAGGAAAACAGCTCTTGGGGTGACGAAGGTGGCTGCTGGGCACAGGGAATGCCCGTCCCTCCAAGGATCTGTGCAGGTGGTGCTGGATCCAGCGGTCCGTGCTTCAAAGCATCCATCCGACTCCCAGCAGCACGGGGAAAGCTGTCTCCCACACCTGCTTGCAGCACTGATTTATCTATTTAGGTTTCCCCTAGAGCCTGGCAGGAAAACAAAGAGGGGGAAATATGAGCACGATCACTAAAATAACAATCACTTTAAGGCATTATCAAGCAAAATGATTTCCTGGTGGCAAAAGGACGACGGAGTGAAGCTGTCAGGGCTTGCGGGAAGGCAGCATGCGGCATCGCCCAAGAGGTGATGGCATGGCCGGAGCAGCCCCGGTGTGCCCGGAGCTGCCTTGGGAAGACCCATGGGGATGGGTGCTGCAGGAGGGGCTGGGCCAGCTTTGGGGAAGGAAACACCAGGAGAGGCAGCAGAGTGAATTAACTCTTCCCTTTGGGAAGGGGCGACGTGGGCAGAGAGGGAGACCTGCTCTCATGGAAAGAAAATAGCCTTCCTCTTAACGCAGACAGGTTCCCGGAGCCAGCTGTGTCCTCTGGAGCACCAGCTGCTCACCAGCAGATGAAGGGGAAAAAGTGGAAAGAAGAGAAAAATATATGAAAGCCCCGGAGTGCAGAGTTCACAGCGTTTCGGCAGCATCCGCAGCAGCCTGCCAGAGTCTGGGGATTTCCCTTCCCGTTTCAAAGCCAGCTACTCAAATAGCTGATCCCTGCCGAAACGTCTGCTCCCTGGGGAAAGCTGGATGCACTCCACTTAAGTGCTTGTTGGCAAGAGGCATGCACAGCACGGCAAGGGCAGCGCAGGTGGAGGCAGGGAGACCTGCTGGAACTCTTTCCCCTCGTTACTGGGACCAGCAGCACAAAGAGGAGGGAGCCAGGGATGGGGCCGTCAGAGCTGCTGGTACCTGCATGCATGTGGTATCTGCCCCGGTCCCGGTGGCTCGCTCAGCCTCCGGAGGCCCTCGGACCTGCCGGGAGCCAGAACGGGAGCGGGAGAGGTAAAACAGGCAGAAGGGAGGGGAGAGAGGGCAGCCCCGGAGAAGATGCCCGGTGCCAGCCTGGGAGCCTGCTCCCGAGGCGGGGGGACCCGCGGCGATGAGACGGTGGGAGCACCCGGCTGCGGTGCCGTATGAGCCGCTTTGGATGCGGCAGCACTGCCATCATCATCCCACCCGCGGGGACTGCGGCAGCACCGGGGCACCAGCGCACTCTCCAGCAGCTCGGGGTGGGTGTGCAGGTGGGATCCCACGCTCCGTCCCACCCCACGTCCCCCATAGCCTTGCAATTGGGGGGGTCCCCGGGCCCCCGGCTCTCCTCTGGAGCCCTGCCAGGCCCCTGCGCGAGCAGCTCCAGGGCTGAGAAGCTGGTTTACCCCTCCGCAGCGCTCATCGCTCACCCTGTGACCCTCACACAGCACCCATCACCTTCCCACCCCAAAATCCCCCCCACAGCCGGCTCTGCGCCCTCGTCACCGGGACGCACGCTGAAATCGCCCGCTGCACTGTAGCGATGCAGGGCTCCCAGCCCTGAGCTGCCGGCACGGAGCGGAAAGAAGAGAGTGATGCTGCTCTCCAAGTCAGCATGTTTTTTGGTCTGGGTTTCTTTTTTTATATATACAGTACTGAGAGGCTTTTGGCAGGTCAGTTCTGCGGCCATGCCAGCACGGCGAGCCACTTGCCAGCTGCCTGCTTGCCACTGGCTGCCTTCTGGTTTGAGTTACCCGGGCTGGTCACATTCCAATGTAAAGTGCATTTTTTTCCCCTCTCTTCCCCTTCCCGCCCCCATCCCCCTTCCAGGAGCCCCCTTTGATTTAGTGCTTGTGAAAAGCTGCAGGACACGGCCCCGAGCTGCGGTTCAGGTACAGAGTGACGGAGCAAAGCAGGAATTGCTCTGGATTAACCTGCCTGTGGAAATGGGGCCTGAGCATCCCTGCGATGCCGAGTTCTGCTTGTGCCCTGGTACCTGACAGCGAGCCGGGCTGGGAGCAAGAGCACCCACTTCAACCCCCCAAACAGGGGTCAGACACCCCAGGTGCCAGCTGAGATGTGCCCGTGAGCGGTGCGGGCGAAGGCACTGCCAAAGACTGTGCCAGGGACCCCTGAGCCTGGCGAGGAGAAAGGCTGTCCCGGCCCCGGCGCTGCTGTAGAGGCCGGACCACAAGCGCCGGGGGATGTTTTCCCAGTTTCACATCCAATCTTTTCAAGTTACCAAAGTTTTCAGGTTGTTGAAAAACTTCATAGAGCCTGCGCAAACGCAGAAAGCCAATAAAAATAAAATCAGCTACACCTACGCAGAGGGAGGAGGGGTCCGACTACTGTATAGCCTCAACACGACTTCCTTTGTAACGTATGCAAAACGGTATTAAACAGGATCAGTTCTGGATTTGTAATGAAACCCAGGAAAGCTGAAGCACCAGGCCCAGGAACGCTGCTCTGAGCGTGTCCCCGCCTCGCTGGGGCTGCAGCTGGCCTGCAAAGAGCCAGGTCACCCTGCAGCCGGGAGACTCCGGACCCACCGGTGCCACCGGGATGGATGGGTGGCAGAGTGGGGAAGGAGGCAGAGCAGGAGCATCCCTGCAGCTCCATCCCTGCCGCTCCATCCCTGCAGCTCCATCCCTGCAGCTCCATCCCTGCAGCTCCATCCTTGTGGCTCCATCCTTGCCGCTCCATCCCTTCAGCTCCATCCCTGCAGCGCCATCCTTGTGGCTCCATCCTTGCTACTCCATCCCTTCAGCTCCATCTCTGCGGTCCATCCCTGCAGCTCCATCCCTGCAGCTCCATCTCTGCAGCTCCATCCCTGCTGCTCCAAACCTGCAGCTCCATCCCTGCCGCTCCATCCCTGCTGCTCCATCCCTGCCGTTCCATCCCTGCACCTCCATCCCTGCAGCTCCATCCCTGCTGCTCCATCCCTGCAGCGCCATCCCTGCAGCTCCATCCTTGTGGCTCCATCCTTCCCGCTCCATCCCTTCAGCTCCATCCCTGCAGCTCCATCCTTGTGGCTCCATCCTTGCTGCTCCATCCCTTCAGCCCCATCTCTGCGGTCCATCCCTGCAGCTCCATCCCTGCACCGCCATCCCTGCACTGCCATCCCTGCTGCTCCATCCCTGCAGCTCCAAACCTGCAGCTCCATCCCTGAGGCTCCATCCTTGCTGCTCCATCCCTGCCGCTCCATCCCTGCACCGCCATCCCTGCACCTCCATCCCTGCTGCTCCATCCCTGCACCTCCATCCCTGCAGCTCTGTCACTGCCGCTCCATCCCTGCACCTCCATCCCTGCTGCTCCATCCCTGCACCTCCATCCCTGCAGCTCTGTCACTGCCGCTCCATCCCTGAGGCTCCATCCCTGCAGCTCCATCCCTGCACCTCCATCCCTGCAGCTCCATCCCTGCGGTTCCATCCCTGTGGTTCCATCCCTGCACCTCCATCCCTGTGGTTCCATCCCTGTGGTTCCATCCCTGCACCTCCATCCCTGCACCTTCATCCCTGCAGCTCCATCCCTGCAGCTCCATCTCTGCCGCTCCCAAGCAAGCCAATTCCCATGCAATCTCCAGCCCAGCTCTGCAGCTCGGAGAGGTCGGGATAGTCCCGAGATGCAGCCATACATCGGGATGATGCTTCGGAACGTTTGAAATTTGACCACCGCTAAGGAAAAGATGAGGAAACTGAAAAAGAAAAAAAGGGCTAATGTGAAAATAATAAATTGCAAACATTCCTGTGGTGGAAGTGGATTCTCTGCCTCCTTTTATCCCTGCATATTGTCTTCGCAGCAGCCATCTGTGAAATTGCACTGTTATTGAAGTAATTCTGGGCGTAATTAGAGTTAATAATTCAGTATTTTATTTCTATTCTCCAGTTACTGCAGGGGGAAAAACATACATATATATAATCCAGGGAGCAAAGGCATAGTTTTCCTTTTCATGGCAAAAAATAGCTTTGTCTGGGTCCAATCCTTCCCTGCGCCCACCCACGTCCCGCAGCGCCCACCTCCTGCCTGCTCCCTGCCTGCGAGCCGTGCTGCCCATCCTGCTCCCCATCCCGTCTCCCCCGGCACCTCGCCGTGGCCTTTGGACCATCCCCGGGTGGGATTTGGGTTACCGCAGCGGGGGAGAGCCGGGCGCTCGCCCCGCTCCGAGCACCCGCCGCCCGCTGAGGCCACAGCCCCCAGCACCCTGTGGTCCCTGCGAGGGGCTGCCCGACCCGGGTGGGTGCAGGCACCCAGGCAGCAGCATCTGCCAAGTGCCACGGGCCGGTCACCATCGCGTTGCATTTGCCCCTTTGAAAGATTAAAGAACTTTTCTGTTAAATTATTTGGAATTAAGTTTGGCAGCGGAGCCCTTTGGGAGGGATCAGATTGATTTCCTCAGTGAAATGAGTTTGGAGAGGACTCAGTCTGGTTCCTCGTGCTAATTATCCCATGCAATAATTAAGCCGTCAGCAGCTGGGGGGATGGAGGTTTATCTGGGGAGCGAAGGGGAAGGTGAGCCCACCCCAGGGGCTCCGCTCCGGCCCAGGGCTGGGCTCAGCCTTTCAAAACAGGATTAGGGCAAGAGGCAGACCGAGCGCAGGAGTTATTAGAGCAGGAAATTTCAAATGATATGGAAATAATCTTCTGAGTGAGAGTTTATTTTGGAACTTTAGACTTAATAATTCAGCACTTCTGGGATTTGGCATGTGAAGTGACAAAGATTAAAGGCATATTGTCAGGGTCGCAATTCGGTATTTTCAAACAATGCGGTTCCTTACCTGGGTTACAAACACAGTGAGACTTTATCTGCTCCTCACTAATTCCCACGCTCCGGGCTCCACATGCGTGGAAGGTCCTCCACTCCCCGCTGAGCCGCGGGGATTTAATAGCCCGGACAGTGCTGGAGTGAGGTCTCAGATTACTAAGACTAAAATATTCTTCAGAACATGTGCTAGCACATTATGAAGTGTAATCATAAATAATTAAAACTTAGCTACACTTGTCAAATAAATGAACAAAGTACATTTTGTGATGTATTATCCTTGCCTTCCCTTGACTCTGTTTGTCACTCGCTCTTCAAACTGGGCAAGCTATTTATAGCAAACAACTTATTCAAAGCATTTTGCCCTTTTTTCTTTCTTCCTGCTTGTGAATTGTTCATGAACAGACTCTGATTCTTTACTAATTTGTTCACTCTTCATAATTGCTCAAAATACGTTTCATGTGCATCGACTCCAGCGCGCGGGCTGATTGCAAACAGCTTCCATAACATCCAGTCGCTATTTTTGTTGCTTCCAGCCTCGGGATTGCCGCTTCAGCCCGGTTTCGCCCCCGATGCGACACAAAGGGACGAGAGCCCGGCTTCACCCGGCAGCCTGAGCGCGCTGCGGGGAGGACAGGGCTCCAGCTTCCCACCAGCAGGATGGGCAAGGACCTGACTTGAATTGCAAATCCCTGTTCCACCTGCATTGAGTCCAGCTTCTCCACGAGAAGGAGCCTTTTCACCACCTCCATGGCCAGGTCCCGCTCGCCCACCGGCCAGGAGGTGGAAGGGGCAATGAGCCGCGGGGTCCGGCTCCTCCAGCCCACTCCCCATCCCTCCGGGCAGCTGCGGGCTCAGGCGAAACTGCCAGGCGGGTCCAGCCTGGGACGTGTCCCGGGAAGCCGAGGCGTCTGGGGTAACGTCGCTCAGGGGCATCTCTGACTTGGGCTCTGGCCACTGGTGCAGGATTTTACATGACCCAACAGTTCTTCTTCGTGGCTGGGTTCATGGCAAATATGCAGAACAAGATACTCGGGGGAGAAAAACAAGGAGTTCAGAGCAAGTTTTTAGCATTCAGGTGATCTCTCATTCATTGAGTTGGGTTATTTTCATACAGAAATACATTGCTTTGTTTTTTTTAATAAAAGAGAAATCCCCTTCAAAGCAGCATTTCCGTTAACCCCTCGATGCCTGTGAGTCCCAGCATTGTGGGTAGTTCGGGCATACAGCAAGGCAGTGGGGCAGCAGCGGTGGCTTTTGGCAGGCAAAGATGAGTGAGGATCCCAGAAGTCACCCACCACCCCAAAATTCAAGGGAACCCCCTGAGCCTCCATGCTGGCTTCTGCTGCCGGGGGACCACTGGAGCATCCAAAATGTGGACAAGGAGAGCCTTGGCCACACAAGGTGAGATGGGCACCCTGAGTCTGCCTGTGGGGAGCTGCTGCAGTTTTATTATTAGTTTTAAGCTTTGCAAAAAGAACCTGTAAAAGAATTTGGGGGGAAAAAAAATAAACAAATTCACCAGGGACACTTCTGAGAAGCCAGAATAGGAACTGAGAGAACTGATGGCCAGGGAGGAAACCTCTGCAATCGCCCCGGTGCAGGAGAGCAGCCCGGGTTTCCAGATGCCTCCCCATCAGCAGGACCAGCCGGTGCCGGCACGGCGCCGGTGCCAGCAGTAGTGGCGGTGCCAGCTCTGCCCTCGCTGCTGCCAGTGCCGGGGCCGGCAGCGGGGCAAGCCTGGGGTGACTCAGGTGATGCGAGACAGCCAGGCTCACCTTGGCCCGGGGGGGGAATGTCTGGCATCTCCCCTCCTTCGAGGCTGCGGCGGGAGGTGTTGAGCCCATCAGCCCACCAACCACCGGCCATGAGAGCGTAGCTGGGGGTGGAGGAGATGAAAGCGGGGCGGTGGAAGGCACCCGCAGACAGCGGGATGCCGACACGCCCCGTGGCTTGGTTTCCGACTCGGGTCCGCACCCAGGTGAAGACAAAGAGCCCGAGCAGGAATTTGACTGCAGGCTGCTGTCTCGTCAGGGCATTGTCATGCCAGCCTCGTCTGGGATGTGCACAGCTCATGGGAAATTTCCAGCCAGGTCCCCGGAGGCAGCCGGTGCCCCACACCTTCGCACCCGGGGGGCAGCTGCCCCACGCCTCCCTTGCCCCCCAGGATGCTCCACGCTGGCTGCTGCATCCTCAGTCCCTCCCCACCAGCAGCTTTCCCAACACTTTTCCCCTCTCCCCAGCTCCAGACAGGCAGCTCCCCGATGCAGCTGTAATACTTCTGGTATTTCTGATGTGTCTCTGCCCCGAGGGAGCTTGGGACCTTCCAGTTCTCCTGTTCCCGATGCGGTTAGTCAGGAAGCACAGCCCCATCATCGCGGCCTCAAGTGCGGTCATGAACCAGCTCCCTGGGGAGCACCCTGCCGCGGGCGCGAGACCATCGCCCAACGCCTGGCCCATCTCTGCTCAGGGCTGCAGTAATGCTAAGGGATTTGGGAGGATTTTAGGCCTTTCTGTGTCTTCCTAAACGTAGAAAATGAAGAGGTACTTAAGAATCTGCTGTTTATATTGAAAGCTAAAATCCCTTTAGAATTTAATCTCCTGGTGATGGATTTAAAACTCTTACAGACAGTCGAGCTCTTTTTTTATTGCGGGAGTTGTGGTAACTCTTTGAAGCAGGGTTTTATTGCAAACAGGGTATTTGTCCCCGAGGCCCCATCGCGGCGATGGCCATATCTGGCTGTGGGTGACAGACCTGGCCGGGGAGGGGAGGTCCTGCGGGGACGGAGGGCGCACGGTGGCACCTGGGGACACACGCCAGCGAGAGCATCGCTGCGAGGACCAGACCTTTGCTCTGCCCGGGGCGTCGTGCAATGCCTGCTCCCCAGGGAGACGGGCGATGCTTTGGGCTCAGCGAGATGCAGCAGCGGCGCGGGAAGCTGCTCACAGGGAATGCGCTGGCTGCCACGCTGGGACTCACACTCCCTCTCTAATGTAAAAGCAATCAGTTTGCTTTAAATGGGTGCAATTACAAAAAAATAACCCCTTTATTTCCAACAAAAAAGGCAACAGCCAAAAGACCGGGCCTGCAGCAGCACGGCACCCCTGGCACCGCTGAATCAGCCCTGGCTCAGCAGAAGCAACCGCCACCCTCTGAATCACCAGCCCGGTGCCCATGAGCGCCGGCTCCACCGCCCCGGCTCCCATCGCGGCGTGGCTGACCCAGTTCCCACTTCGCATGTAAAAGCTGGCGAGATTATCCAGCGCGGCCATCGCGCTGCAGACGGCGCGCGTGCCCGCAGGGGAGGAAGGGCTGAGATCATTTTGACGTAAGGCGAAGGGAGGTGAAGGAAGAGGGAGAGGGATGGGGACAGACCCACGGGGGTGGCTCACGGACCTTGCCGTACCTACTGCACTACCCCACAAAGCCCACATCAGCCCGAAGGCAGGGGATGGGTGCTACCTGCCATTACCATGGTGTCCCACCCCTCTGACGGGTCCCCCATGGCCCCACCACTACGATGTGGCAGCAGCCATCGAGGGTGGAGAAAATCATGGAAAGATGGAGGGGAGTAAACACTTATCCAGCCCTCCATCTGGTTGGACTGATGATCTTAGAGATCCTTTCCAACCTTAATGATTCCTAGTTTTTACTTTCATTAAAAACAATCCAGCCACCAAGCCAGGAAACACAAAATTGCTACTCTACCCTTAATTGGTGGACTTGGTAGCGTTAGGTTAATGGTTGGACTGGATGATCTTAAAGGTCTTTTCCAACCTAAACGATTCGATCGTTTTGCAATGAAACACTGCTCCCCCTTGTCCTACCAGCAGCCCACAAGCTGGGGAGGTGCAGGCGCGCTTCTGCGTGCTCTTGTAGCATCTCGGGGAGCATCCCCACCAGCACCGACAGCTGAGCCTGGAGATGAGCTCTCACCCCTCCCCAGCAATAACCCTGCCGGCAGGAGTCACTGACCTTGTCCCCGTCTTTCAGCTGCTGTTTCAGGAGACTGAGCGGGGAGACACAAGGTCACTGTCTCTCACCCAGCAGCGGCTGAGTGGCCGTTTCATCGCCGAGGAATAGGTTGGTGCTGAAGAACGCCTTGGCCTGGGGAGAGGAGCTGACAGACGGGCAGGGGGCTGGGAAAGCGGGGAGCTGCAGGAAAGCTGAGACCCTTTGTCTTTATCCAAAGACCCCTTTTAAGTTCCTGCCCCGCAGACAGCCCTGGCGCAGCCCAGCTGTGGGGCGCAGGAGATCCATTCCTGCACAGCTCCTTCCCTCTATGTGCCTGTGCCCCGTGCGCCAAACCCCCCATCCCCAAGGCTGCAGTGGGGACGATGAACTCTGCTGCGGCTTTGACACACAGCCCAGGACACGGCATCTGCAGAAGAGCTTTAACACGGCACTGGTGACCGCAAGGCTCCCCCATACTCCCAGCAACCCGCTCAGGAGTCAGACAGTGCTGCATTTTTGTCCGTCAGCTCCTTGATTTCTCCCACTGAAGAGATGGGACGCACTGTCCCTTGCACAACGCTATCTGCCGCTGGGAAACCGCAGAGATTCCTCCTTCGGTGAAAATCTCTGGATTCCGCTGCGCCGGTATTCACCTGCCTTGAAAAAGCAGCTTTAGCCCCAAACACCTCCTAACATTTCCCTGGGCCCAGGCACTGGAGCTTCCCATCGGGTAGCTGCCTTGCTATCATGCATCTGTCTCGCCGGAAACTTGCTGGAATGACGTGCTCAAGAGACCTGTCAGATTTGGTTAAAATTAGCCAGTGGACTCAAAGTTATTACTGGGGGACAGATGGACGCTCGCGCACACACTGAGCGTGCGGCATGTGCCCAGCAGCTCTGGGAAAGCAGGCTCCAATAACCGCGGCGAGTCTGTGCTCGGAGAGGACGCGGGACCGGAGGCTGAGCAGGGACCGCGAGACACGTTGGGCTGGGCTTGGCAGATGGTGTCTGTGGCGGAGGGGCTGGGAATTGGGCTAAAATCTGTCCTGGGGGTGGGGGGGAGCTGGCCCCAAGCCGGCCCGACGGTGCATTGTGCTGCTGCTTTCCGGAGGAGCGGAGGGTCGGCTCCAGACGAGCCCAGCCACAGAAGATGCTCCTGAAATCCCTCGTAAAGGAGCAGGAGAGGGCGAGCGGCCACCACCCTGGCCTGGCAGCCTTTTTGCAGCCGTCATGAAGGAGAGAAAGAAATGCTCAGTGGAAAAGCCTGTCATTTGATAACAACCACGAGAGATGATTACATCCTCCCGTTTCCCCATGGCCGGACACAGGACCAGGAAGCACAAAATCCCTTGCCCCAGGCTGGGCAGCGCGCCCCAACCATCCTCCTCTCCTAGATTGAGGAAAGCTGCTTGGGAGGTACAAGGGAAGAACCAGGGGAGAGACGGGGCAGGCAACCCACCCCAGGGCTGTGCAAGCTGGAAAACCTCCTTTCTGTGCTGGGGCTGCTGAAAATCCCCACTGTCCTCCCAGCGCGGGCTGCAAGGGTTCAGCACGCTGGGACGCAGGTCAGGGCCCTGGGTCAGATGGCGAATTTTCTGCTTTGCCAGTCCCTCACGGTGTCGCTCCATGCTGGCCCGTCACTAAGCCCATATCCATCCCCGTGAGCATCCCCGGCCGCCGGCGCCGGTACCCGCTGTGCGCTGCCTGGCAGCTCCTACGCCCCGTTCCCTCGCAGGCAGATAATTACCGTCTCCCAGACTCGATCGTAATGAGCCCAGGTGCTCCTTTCCCATCCAAGCAATTTAGTCAGCAGGTCCTCCAGCAAAAGCAGAGTCCCACCGAAGGGCCTGGGAGAACGGCTGCGCCTGTGATGGATGCGTAGGACATCTGGGCAAAATTGCCTCCTCAAGGCGGGAAGTGAAAGTACAGATAAGGGAAAAGGCTGGGGAGCAAGGGGAAGGAAGAGACAAAGAAAAGAAAGGGGGAAATGCAACCCAGGTAGTGAAGAAAAGGGAAAGCAGGAGAGGCTCTCATGGGTGTTATTCTGCAGGTTCCCTGTGCCTGAGCCCTCCAGCACCTTAGCAAACACGGTCCGAAACAGCACCCTAGTAACACAGGCCATGCACCTGTAGAAATACCAGCAGCCAGCAAGCTACAAACAGTATCAAAACACAAACATGGGAACTCAAAGGAAAAGGAAAACATCCTGCTCTGCAGCAGAAGCATAGAATCATAGAATTGTTTAGGTTGGAAAAGCCCTTTAAGATCGTCCAGTCCAACCATTAACCTACACTACCAAGTCTACTCTAAACCAATCAAGGGTAGACTCGACTGAACCATGTCCCAAAGTGCCACCTCTGCCCAGCATGGGCTGGGCGAGGGGACGGCCGGGCACAGGGCAGGGGCGAGGGGCAGGGACCATCGCCAAGGGCCCTGGGAGAGCAAAAGGGGAACCCAGGAGCCCGCAGCCGGTGCTGGCTGCCCAGGCATGCCGATGCTCCGCACCCTGCGGCTGAGAGCTGCGGGTGATGTTCCCTGCGACAGCTCCCGAGGAGGGAGGGAAGCGGTGTTTCAGAGAAGCGAGAGGTCCGGTGCGCAGCTCCTGCCCAGCCGTGCTCAGACTGACAGCCAAGCGCCCGCTGCTGTGCGGAGGTCACGGGGGACATTTTGAACGTTTTGCTTCTCAAACGCCCTCGGACTGGGCTTTTGCAGGGCAGGACGGGTTTATTGACACCTGTGAGCTCTGCAAGACGCTGCGTGGTGCAGGCGCCCCAGCAGCAAATGCCTTTGAAGGTGAGTAGAAGGGAAACATTATTTAAAAATAGCATCTGGCTTCACCTTGACACAGTCGTCCTGAGAATCTCAAAACGCTCTTCACATGCCCCATCCTTCATCCGTTGCTGAATGGAGGCAGGGGAGAAGATCTTCCCACGCCGCACAGCGAGGCTGTTTGCACGAGTCTGGACCCTGGGGTTGCAACCCACCGGCGAGGCTGGGCTCAGCTCCCTGGGCAGACCCCGCGTCTCTCCCGGCGCGGGCTCCTGTGGCTGCAGCCCTACGCAGCGAGATTCCCAAAGCGGGGCTGCCCCACGCAGACGGCAAAGCCCCGGCTCTGCCCCAGAGGGTCAGAGCTCCGTGTGCGGCTGCCACGGGTGGAGTGTGGGGTTGATACAATAAAAAGGTAATTTGCACGAACAGCAAAGAGCCAGATCCTTCAGTCTAACAGATCAGATGCTCAAATTCCAGATAAACTTCCCCGTGTTTAGTGGGCTTAATGTTCAGCTGTACAAACTCCTCCGTAAACCCACTGAGCTCCCTCCCGGACCCAGCCGGGGTCCCTGTTCCCGGCCAGCACGTCCCCCTCCCCAGGGACTGCTGCAGACTTTCACCCTTCAGCTGGTCAGAAACCTTTTCCTGATTTCCAGCCTAAATGAATTAGTGACTAATTTACAACCATTTGCTCCTGTGCTGATACTATCGCTTAAGGTAAATGGTTTGTCTCCCTCCTTGGCATTTGCTCCCCAAAATATGTTTACAAAGAGTCATTATCTCCTCTCTCGGCCTCTGTTTGGCGGGGCTGAACAAACCGCTCTCTCCTCATCGCTTGTCTTACAGCGGATACGGTAGATACAGAGCCTGAAATCAGCCACAGGCAGCTGCCTTCAGCAGCCCAGGCTGAGCAAGGTCAAGTCCGAAGCTGCTCTGAGCATCGCGCTGCCCTAGTTCTCCCCTTCGCATTTATCTCGCTCGCAACTGGGCATGCAATCCAAATGCGAACATCCCCAAAACGGCCAGTTTGGTGTCCCCGGTCCCCTGAAATGGGTCTTTTCCTCGTGACTGCGTTGCAGGATGAGGGTCTCGGGTTAACAGGGGAGACAGCAGTAGCTGGGGAGGCCCAGGCAGAGATAAAACACTATTAACAAAACCAAATGATCTAAATGTTAAGGGAGGAAAAACTTAATAAATTAAATGTAAATCTATTTTTGTTACATCTGTTCAGATCCTTTAAGGAGCTTTAGGACAGCTGTTTCTATATCCCATTTAATCTTGATGTTATTGTAATGAGCTAAGTCTTGGGGTCTGAGCTGATTGTCTCTCCAGGCAAATTCTTGAGCACCAGTGAAAATGCGGCTCCCAGCCAGGGCCGGCTTCCCCCGCTCCCTGCCTCGGCGTGCGGGGGTCCCGCGGCGTCCCCGGGCAGCCCTTGGTGCGGGACCACGGCAAACGCTGGTGCTGAGCATCGCTGGGACCCCGGGCGAGCGAGGGTTGGGCTTCCCAGGCACGGAGGGGTCTTTCGGCGACCAGCAGACCCCCAGGATGAGGGTGCAGAGGGGACACGCTGCACCCAGCTGATAGAAGCGGGGAGCAGAAATGCAGCACTGGGGTCCAAGCCCCAGGGTGCTGGCAGCCCCAAAAGCAGCCCCAGCCCCCTCCTGCTCGCAGCAGCCCCCCGCCAGGACCCCGGGGGTGAGCTGCAGCCCCAGCGCCCGCGAGACGCCCGCTCCTTGCAGGCGGGGAGGCGAAGGCGAGGGTGGCACCCACGCGCCTGCACGCCCAGCACGCCGCTGAGGGGGGCCCAGAGCCGAGCCCCCCGGCCAAGCTGCGCTGCCCTCCCTCCCGCTGCCCCTCCATCGCCCCTCCCGGGTCTGAGCAGTGGCCGCTCCTCCCATTTCCTCGCCCCAAGTTGTCACATCCCCCTTTGCTCTTCACCTCTTCCCCCTGTTTGCTGGCATAGTTATTACGCTGACATTAGAGGCTTTGTTTTTAATTTCCTAAATTACAGCATAATTTAGGCTAATTATTGCTTTGTCCCTCTGATCTTATTAAACCTTTAATCCCTCGGTGATTCCCCACCCAGAGCAAAGTCTGCTTCTGCTTTTTTCACATTCATTCCTGCACTGGGTCTGCTCTTGCCTCTTGCCCCAGGCGGCCTCACCTCCGAAACAGGCTGCAGATGCCCCGATCCCCACTCCCCGGCTCCCCTCCAGTGCCATAGCAAGCCCTTCTGCAGGCAGAGAGGGGCTTAGCATGAATGCACGGGCACCTCAGGAAGGACTTGCTGTCCTGCGAGGCTGGCCGGTATTTGTATCGCTGTAGTTACAAACCTTCCTGGCTTTTATCTTGCATGATGTTATCCAGTTACCTTTTGATCCTGGGCTCTTTGGCAGCCGCACGTCCCACCAAGGAGCCACACAGCTCGCTGCACAGCACGGCAGCTCCTTCCATCTCCAGCCAGGTCTTGCAGCCGTAGGCAGGGGGGATCTGCCCCTCTTCCCTCCCACCAAGCCTACTCATGGCTTTTAATTACCCCTTCCTGCCCCCCACCCAACTACTAATGACTTCCCATTTGCAGCCCCAAGGCCTGCAAGGCACCTGCAGGCACCATCTCCCCAAGCAGCCCAAGGCTTCTCCTTGCCATGATGCGCAGTGTGTCACCCATCCCTCGGCACCCTGCAGCCACCCCTCGGCACCCTGTGGCCACCCGAGCCACCACTCCCTGTGTAGGACCCCCCAAGAGACCCTAAGGGTAAGGACCTCCCCTGGGCAGCCAGGGGAATCCTTGCTCCCCAAAACCAGCGCATCTCCTGCGTCCTTGGGTGCCTTCAGCATCCCAGGGGACTTTAGCAGCAGCGGTGTGCATGCAGCAAATCCCTGGGGAAACCAGCAGCGGTGTGCATGCAGCAAATCCATGGGGAAAGCAGCAGCGGTGTGCATGCAGCAAATCCATGGGGAATACAGCAGGGACTGGTATGGGGGGCACCTTGTCCTCGGTGGGTGCTCAGCACGCTCCCCTCCACCTCCCCCCCTCTGCCCAGCTCTGCTGAGACCCCACGCAAAGTGTTTTCTCATGCCAAGCATCCTGCCCGGCAGAGCCCAGCAGGGACAGAGCCAGGGCAGAGGGAGGTCCCCAGGGATGGGCACGCCGGGCGCGAGCGCGCTGCAGGAGCGGGGCCGCATCGTTCGGGTGATCCGCAGATCAATACGACCCAGGCGCCAGCCACGAAATGCTCACGTTAATTTGCTTGGGCAAAACAGATCATAGAAATTTACTTTTTACAGCTACAAAGTTGAAGGATTTTCTGACCACAGGCTGCAAAAATCCCCTTAATGAAGCCCCACAGCTCTCCAGGGCTTTAGGAAGAGCTCTGGCCCTCGGCCCCCCTTCTCCACTTGAAGTATTGTTTCTGTCTTCAGTCTCCTGCCAAGAATCTCTTCAGCTCTGCAGCTGGATTTGATACAGGGGTGGGGAGAGGAGCTTAATCACAGCAGTAAAGAGAGCGGGAGAGAAGCTGTTCTGGGGGAGTCTTTCAAGGAGCAGAGTTTAAAGAGTCCCCGAGAGCAAAGGGGGCTCCCAGATGCACTGCCCAAGCTGGAAAAAAAAAAAACCAGAAAGGCCAAACAAAACCTCTCCCAGGCCTTTTCTGCCTCTAATTTATCCCAGTCCCCAGATTAAAAGTAGGTCATTAAAGCAGCTGCAGGGAAGGGGGTGAGGGTAGCACTGCTCGTGTCGATTAAGCGATGGTAAATCACGGCCCCCAGCCCCGGCGGAGGCTCGCCGCTGCCTGGAACAGAGCCGAATTTGCAGCCGGGTGCCAGAGGCACCGCAGCAGCACCGAGCCCCGGGAGAAGGGGCAGAGCGGGCGTGGGGCGGCGTGGCCAGAGCTGCCCTCCCTCCGGGGCGAGCTGCCTGCTGCCGGCACCCGCGGCGGAGGATGGGGCGGGAGGAGGATGGGGAGACAGAGGTCTCGGCTGGCTTTGAGCGAGGGAAGCGGGACAAGGACGCCGGGACCCGTTTTTGAGGGCTGAATTGGTGGCAGGGCTCTGGCTTCACACCTCTTGCTCCGGCACCGCTCCCACCCCGGAGCTGCGGCACTGCTCCGGGCACGGGGACAGGGAGCTGCCATGCAGCACAGCACGGCATGCCTGGGCCACGTGAGAGCGCCCACAAACCCACCCGTGAGCTTTGCTTTGGGTTTATTTTTTCATTATTTTCCTGGATTGTGCAAATTAAAGGTGGCACAAATAAAAACCTTCCACGCTCAGGTGTAAGTAAGCACGGCGAAGCAGCCGGGGCTGCAAGCAGCGCAGGTTTTTGCTCCCATCCGCCGGGCGTGAATTGCAGCTTCCCCAGCGGCGCGGGCGGAGAGCGGCGGCGAACGCGCCACTGCTCCTGGAGTGCAGAGCGGCCCGACGCCCTCCCTGCTGCAGTCCCTGCAAGTGTTTCCAATTACCATCTCCGGAGAGCCGGCGAGCGCGATACACCTGCAATTACCAGGCGAAGCGGCTCCAAGTGCAGAGGACAGCAGAGCTCGTGTTGCTCCCGACTCAGCACAAAGAAGCCCTTACATCAACTCAGCAGCCGACGTGCGCTAGAGAGGGGAACAATTATATTTTTATTCTCTCGTTTCGGCACTTATTAACATTCCTTCGCACGGCAGCCAAGGGCCGGGTCAGAACAGACGGGAGCCGCAGCGAGGACAGGCACGGAGGCAGATGTCGAGGCTGGTCCAAGCGCCTGCCGACAGCCTCTCTGCTGGACACCGTCCTCACCGGGTGACCACCAGCATCCCCTGGGCAGGGGGTCCCGCTGCCTCCACCCCCTGCGAGCATCTGAGGGAGACTCGGGAGTGACCCTCCCCGTCCTCCCACACTTCTGCTCCTCCGCATCCCTGCGTCCGGAGAGGAAGAGCTCCCTGCGCTTCCTCTGCTCTCAGTTCTGGGCAGATCTTTCCCTGTTCTCTCCCGCCCCGTGTGCCATCACCTGCGATGGGCCTGGGGACAGGATGGTTTCATTTGCTCTCCGTGACTTGGGAGCTGTGCTCCCATGCCGCCGGGAGCCCAAGCCACCTTGGGAAGCTCGGTGCCGCTCGGACAAAAGCTGCTACGCAGAACTGCAGGATGGGATGAGCTCAGCGAGGAGCGCACGGCTCTCCTCAGCAGGGTGCCTGACAATGCCTCTTAATGATTTCCAGGTCAAATTAGCTCCTGCTATTCAGCTTCGGTGCTGCCAGGCAGGCGGGCCATCACCCAGGGCCAGCAGCACCCAAACCCCGAGCTCAGCAGCCCTGCGGCCAAGGCAGCATTTTGGCTGAAAGCCCCTCTGCTGCCCACCCCACCTGCAGCCCCCGGTCACTCTCTCCCAGCTCTGTGATTCTTCTCCTGCGTCTGTCCTGCCCTGAGGGTACTGGGATGCCGCCCACCCGCAGCAGGGAGGGACCCGTGCCTGCACCCTGCTCCGGCACCTTCCGTCCTGGGAGCAGCGCACCCGGTGCCAGATGGTGTGCAGGGTGAGACGGTGGCAAGAGAGCAGCGTGCGGCTGCATCACCTTCATTATTGCCGCCAGAGATTTTATGCTGCGGGCTCTGGGGAGGACTGTGACACTTTTGCAGCTTGAAAAAGCCAAGAGGGAATCTATTTCCCATGGTCCCTGTGATGGGGAATGGCACCTTCCCCGCAGGTGGCTGTCCCGGCACAGGGGCAGGGGCTCGGCAGCCGCACGCAGAGCATGCCGCAGCTCGGCTTTTCCTGAGACGAGCAGCCATCGCGCAGAGCCCCGAAGGGAGAGGAGAGCAGGGGGGTCGGCCCCAGTTCTCCGCTATAAATAATAATAAAAGACCTGTTTGCCTCAGCCTTAAAAGGAAGTGCAAGTTGGAAGCCATCAGCTGCGGATCACGGAGCCCAGACACGCTTCGCGGAGCAGCGGGGAGTGGAGGCGAGGTTGAAATCCCCAGTAACGCTAATTACACCAAGCACAAAGCTGCATGGGGCTCAGGAGCTGTCACAGTCTTCCAGGGGCTCCTCCAGGTCTCTCAGCCTCCTCGCCACATGCCACGGCACGCTCTCGCCCCGGGCTCCTGGCAAGCTTGGAGATTTGCCGTGAAAGCACCCGGCTGGGGCTGCTGGGTCTCCCTGGGGGCTTGGGGCCCTGCGAGGGTGGCGGGTCCTCGAGGCACTGCCTGGGAGCTGGACAAGGCAGCAGAAGGACTGAGGGCCCCACGGCATGGATGGGGACCATGTCACGAGCCATCCTTGCAGGAGCATCCTGCTTATCACAAGGGATGCTGGCGGGGCTGTCTCCATGCTCACAGGCTCCTTGAGGTCCCAAGCTACTGGGGACATGGGACAGCAGCATCCCACCATCACCCACCTCTGCTAGCCACCAGCATCCTCTGCCAAGGGGAGAATCAGCAGGGCTGCAGGCAGGGCTGTGTCCTTCCCGCACTGCCCCTCCCTTCTCACTCCCGCTTGAGAGAGGGGTCTGAGCGGGGAGGAGAGGCTCGACCCCGCAGCAAAGGCTGGGTGACCCCATGCTGGGGCATGATTGCCCCCAAATCCCCAACCCTGGCAGTGGCAAGCAGGACCCGGCCCCTCTCCCATCCCGGTGCACGAGCAAGAAGATGGACCGGGTGGGGAGAAGCGGTTCAACCCGCTCCAAACCAGGCAGACTCCCGTCGTCTTCCAGGTGGCCGAGCTGCCAGCCAAGGAGGATGCTGAGAGCTGCAGGACCCTTCTGCTCCTCCCGGAAAGAAACCACAGTTTCACACCAGGTGTGAGCATTTGGAGGCCGAGGAGGAGGAGAGCCGAGGGGGCTTGCCGTGCCCGCAGCACCCGCTGCCGTCCCCCCATCCCCGCAGCGAGGGACGCAGCCCCTTCCCACTGCCATTTCCATCCCCTGCCAGCTGATGGCTTGTCCCGTGGCCAGCGGGACAGAGCTGCACTGCTGCCTCCAATTAATATTTTATGCCTGCAGCTCGGCCAAGTCGGACCAGGCGTTTGAGAGAGAGATCTTCAGCTGGCCACAAGCATCTCCCCCACTGCTCCAGCTCCCCGTGTCACCTGCTCGGCTCCTGCCATCAGCCCGGGGCTGGGGGAGAGCAGACATGGGGACAGGGAGGATGGAAAGGGCTGTAAATGCTCTCCCGCCCCTGGAATGACTCGGAGGCATCTCCCGTGCCCAGGCACCCCAACCCAGGGCTGCTCCGTCTCCTCTCCACCTTGCTCCGGGGCCCCTTTGGACCATCCTGGCTGGCAGAGGGGGACGGTGCCTGGGCTCGCCCGGACGCAGCGCGCTATCAGCGCTAACAATAGCGAGGAAGAGCTGGCTCCCGCTGGCGCCGCGAATCCTGGGCAGCCGAGCTCACCACCCACAGCACAAAAGCAATTAAAAGTTGCACACAGAGGCCACTGTGAAGAATGAGGGCACGTAGCCATGTCACTGCTGCGGCGTTCACGCCTGTCACACCAGCGGAGCCGGTCTCGGGGGACGCAGCCGGCCCGGAGATGCTGGGGAGTGCCGGAGAAACGCTGGTCTGGAGGGACCAAGGCCTGGGCAGCGGTCAGGAGCAGTGCAAAGGGGCTCGTGTAAGCCAGGCACAGGCAGAGCTTCCTCCTCCACCATCCTCTCCATCGGCCACGGCTCGGGTGCTCCCAGCCCATGAGGCCAGTGACCGTCAGAGCATCCTCGGCGACCATCACAGCATCCTTATGGAAAACCCCGCGGAGAGAGCCGAAAGCAAAGCAGCTGGCCGGGCCAACGCACACCGGTTTGCAACCTGGGTGCGGGAAGCCCTCCCGCATCCCCCCCCGCCATGCAGCATGCGTGCAGCAGGGGCCCCGGCACACCCTGTGCGGGGCTGTCCATGGAGGGGGGTCCCGGTCCCCGCAGCGCCTGGCCCCCCGCCTCCCCGCCACAGCCCATTGTATAACATGGCCGGGCCGTCAGGCCGCATCTCGTCAGCCCGCGCGGCCGCTTTCCCCCGGGGAGCCGGCGGCAGCAGCTGCCAGCACGCATTAGGCAGCGCTGCCTGCACCCGCCGAGGCAGGGAGGGTGCAGGCAGGGGCAGAGCAGGGCAGAGCGGGGAGAAGGGGGTCAGGCTCGGCTCAACGGGAGCCCCTGGTTTGCTCCCCATGCAGCATCCCCCACCGCCCGCCCTGCCGCCCTCCTGGCCCCAGAATGGAAGGGGGGCAGCGGGGACCCCCCCAGGGAGAGCAGCGCCGGCCGAGAGCTCCTCCGCCGCAGGGGACACGCATCCCTCCAAAAAACAACCAACCACCCATCCCAAAAGGAGCCGTCCGCGGGAAGTGACGCTCCGAACCCTTTTTCCTGCTGGCGGATTAAACCAGGCGGTGATGCACCGTTGAGGGACAGCGCGGGAGAGAACCCCGCTGCAGCAATAACTGTGAAAAGAACTGATTTGGGGTTTCATTCAGCGACAAAATTACAATAAAAGCCAAACCATTTCGAGCAACCCGGAGCAAACAAGAAACACCGCAAAAGCAAACGCTGTTGTCTCCACGAGGGTAAACAAACAAACACGGATTAAATAACAGCCAAAGAAAAAGCAAAGTTTATTTGGGGAAGGGAGAGCTATCTTTTAAAAAAGGTTCCATATAGCTTAACCTGATCTCCCAGTTTTGACTCCAAAGGCAAAGCCAAAATATTTTATTTTAAAAAAATGTCAAAGTGAGACATTTTTTATATTTTTAAAAATCCATTATTTTGGCCACAAACCCAGAATGTATGAATAGTTTAGGCCGGTCCAAAACTGCATATTTTTGTCAAGCAAAGCATTCGTCGGAAATGTTTCACCCTTCTCTGCTAGAAACAAAAGCGGCTGCAGCGAAGCCGCCTCCATCGTCCACGCTGCAAGGGGAGCTGGTCAGGGAGCCCCGGTGCCGGGCAGTAAATCGGGTATTTACAGCCCCTTGCGCTTCCCTGAGTGAGGAGGCGGGTCGTGACACAGTAAAGGGGGCTGGTGGGAAATTTTAATATGTGTGATTTATACGGCAAAAGCCTTTCTTTAAAACCCCGCTGGCTGGGGAGGGAGGCGGGCGGCAGAGGGATCGCTTTGCCGACGGTGGGTCGCTTTGCTGGTGCGGATGGTGAGAGCCAGCACCCCGCAGGGACCCCCCCACTGCCACCACCCCAGCACCTCCCAGCCGTCGGGGTGATGCTGGGAGCAGCCCTGGCTGCCCGGTCCTGCTCTGGAGCTCCGGCGAGACGAAGCCCACCCGCAGCGGGAACAGCCCTGGCACTGGGTGGGGATGCTGCAAAGCACCGGGCTAACCCACGCCAGGGATGCTGCGAAGCTAAACCGGCTGCAAGTCACAGGCCCCCATCTTCCTTGCCCTGCACATTTTACTCACCCTGGGGCGCACAAAATCCCCTCTGTGCATCCCGTCGCGGTGCAGCAGGATGGCAGGGGCACCGGCCAGCGCCCACCTCCCTGCCCGCACCGCTCAGGGGACGGGAACGCACGGCTGCGCTCCCTAAAACGCCCTTTTGCCCCCGCTCCCGCCGGCCAGGGCAGGATTCACCCGGTCACCAGCGTGCCCCAGCGCTCCCCACCGCACACGCACCCAGGCTTGCACGCACGGCAGCAGTGCCACGGCGAAGAGCCGGAGGAGCACGGGATGCAGGCAATGCCGGAGCATCCCACCAAGACACGGCATGTCTGGGCACTGTGGGATGCCGGGAAACCCACCGCCGCTCCTGAAAAGCCTTTTGAGCCGCTGCTGAGCCCCCTGCCCCGTCCCCAGCCGAATGATGGGGTTGTCAACGCCCCAAGCGTGCTCATGCGTGGGGAGCGAAGCCCCGCAGCCCCTCGCAGCCTGCGCAGGGGCCCTGCTCTTGCAAACCCACCTCCAGCAGCTGGCACCGCCCGGGACGGTGCCAAACTGACTCTGGCAACACATAAACCCCACAGGAGGTGGAACAAAACCATCTTCCAGGCTTCGCTGCCTTTGCTTGAGCTGCAAGCGAGATGCTTACTGCCTGGGCGTTTCATCGGGGCGCGGGATGAGCCCCCCAGCCCTCGGCTGCCCCGCGGCTCCCGCTCTGCACACCCCAGGGACACCCATCCCTCTGCACCGTTGGGCATCCCCACCAAGGACGGCCAGGCTCGTCTTTCCCTTTTATTAAGAGCTAATTATCCCCCTATTAGTTTGGGGAAGGATAGCGGCGATGTTTGTAAAAATCAGCATTCATTAACCCTTTCACCCCAGCCTGGGATTAATTTCCTGCTGACCCCGTGCTGGGCGATGCGCGCCCGGGGGAGCGCGGCCGGCCCGCAGACAGTGGGGCTTTGTTCGGCCGCGCAGGCTGCGGCTGTTGACGGAGTATCGCCTTACGTGCCGAACGCTCCAGCCCCACTCCCGGCGTCCAAGAGCAGCAAAGCCCAGCAGGCACCGGGATTATTATTGGAAGTCCGGGGAGGGCCAGGAGAGGCGTCAGGCTTTGGCAAGGCTGCGGCCGTGGGTCCGCAGGTGGGAGCGGGCAGCATGGGGAGGGGAACGGGCAGAGCCGGGGGGGCAGCAGCAGGACGGCGGGGTCCACAGACCCCCATCTGCCTGGCCAGAGCTGCCTTCTCCCGCCGGGACGAGCTCAGCCCTCCCCATCCCTGGGAAACCTCTTCCCTCGTCGCACGGCTCCTGCTTTATGGCTCAGCCCTCTTCGTGATCCGGCCGCTCGCTCCTCGAGGTTCCTCCCCAGGCTGGTCTGTTATGCACATAATTAATGACTGACACCTTATTACATTAAGCAGCAGGATGCCAAAGTTCGTCACATATCTTTCATATGAGCTATTTTTTCATTTATAGAATCATAGAATCATAGAATCGTTTAGGTTGGCAAAGCCCTTTAAGATCATCCAGTCCAACCATTAACCTACACTGCCAAGTCCGCACTAAACCAATCAAGGGTAGACCAGACTGAACCATGTCCCCAAGTGCCACCTCTGCCCATTTTTTGAATGCTTCCAGGGATGGGGACTCCCCCACCTCCCTGGGCAGCCTGTTCCAATGCTTGACTACCCTTTCCACGAAGAAATTTTTCCTAATATCCAACCTAAACCTCCCCTGGCGCAGCTTGAGCCCATTTCCTCTTGTCCTAGAGTAATTGTATTTAGAGCCAGTCCAAAGCCATGCAGGGATGGGAGCTGCCATCCTTGCAAGATCCTGCGGCCCCAGCGCAGTGCCGGCATGGTACCAGCACATGGAGCGAGCTGGGCATCAGCTGAGGTTGCTCGAAAGGTGAAACGGGGCTGCCCGCAGGTAATGGCTGAAAACCCCTGGCTGCGGTGCCGCCGGCACGCACCGAGACGTCTCTTCTTGGGAGAGGGTGCCATGCGGCTTCCTCCACTGCCCTGTGCCATGCCCTCCGCTCCCCATCACTGCTCGGGGCCGCGGCTGCTGCCGGGCACTGTCTGGCATTTGTCCATCGATTTCTCAATGGCTCCAAGGCAGCGAGGAATATTGCCCAAGGGGAAGCTCCGGTGTTGGCGGGTGATGCAGCGCCGGCCTGCAACACGCCTGGGCAGCTCTGAGGATCAGTTTTGGGAGGCACGGAGCTGGGTACCACTGCCCAGGAGCTGCCACTGCGGTGGGAGGAGAGCCCAGGCAGCCAGCTCCAGTGCCCACAGCCAAGCACCAGGACCATGGCCGCTCCGGGGTGCTCCTGCAAGAGCATCATCCCAGGGGGAACTGGGGAACTGGCACCTTCTTTCCCAGGAGGAAGCCTGCGCCCAAATTTTCCCATCCGAAATGGGCAGTGCCAGGCTCACCTTCCGCCCCAGAGAGAGCCCCAGCTTTATTTGCGGAGCGGGGCCCACATCCACAGCCAGCAAATCTCTGGGGGGGTCCCAAGGGGATAGCGGCCAGACCCTGGTTCTGAAGAACCAAGCCCTGGGCAGGGCAGCGGGCAGGGCAGCGGGCAGGGCAGCAGGCAGGGCAGCAGGCAGGGCAGGAGGCAGGGCAGCGGGCAGGGCAGCAGGCAGGGCAGCAGGCAGGGCAGGAGGCAGGGCAGCGGGCAGGGCAGCGGGCAGGGTAGCAGGCAGGGCAGGGGGCAGGGCAGGAGTCAGGGCAGCGGGCAGGGCAGCAGGCAGGGCAGCGGGCAGGGCAGCAGGCAGGGCAGCAGGCAGGGCAGGAGGCAGGGCAGGAGGCAGGGCAGCGGGCAGGGCAGCGGGCAGGGCAGCAGGCAGGGCAGCAGGCAGGGCAGGAGTCAGGGCAGCGGGCAGGGCAGCAGGCAGGGCAGCGGGCAGGGCAGCAGGCAGGGCAGCAGGCAGGGCAGGAGGCAGGGCAGGAGGCAGGGCAGCGGGCAGGGCAGCGGGCAGGGCAGCAGGCAGGGCAGCAGGCAGGGCAGCGGGCAGGGCAGCGGGCAGGGCAGGGGGCAGGGTAGCAGGCAGGGCAGGGGGCAGGGCAGGAGGCAGGGCAGCGGGCAGGGCAGTGGGCAGGGTAGCAGGCAGGGCAGGGGGCAGGGTAGCAGGCAGGGCAGGGGGCAGGGCAGGAGGCAGGGCAGCGGGCAGGGCAGTGGGCAGGGCAGCAGGCAGCGGGCAGGGCAGCAGGCAGGGCAGGAGTCAGGGCAGCGGGCAGGGCAGCGGGCAGCACTGGGCACGAGCCACCTGCCAGCAGCCCGGGCAGCCCCCGCCATGGGGCTGGGGTGGCAAGAAGCCTCCTGGCACTTTCGTCTCATTAATGCAAAGGAAAATAAACCCCGCAGGCAGCTACCTTTGTGCTTCTGGCTCCATTTTACCCGCCAGTTCATCTCCCCAGATTTTCCCTGTATCCCTCCCCCTGCCTCCATCCCCGCCGCCGTGGCTTTGCCTTGCTGTAAGAGGGGAAGGACAAGGACCCCGCGGGAGAGGAGAAGCCCACCTCCAGCCGGGGCATGTCCCGGGAGTAGAGAGAAGCCCGGGAGCGGAGAGAAATCCTTTGGCTCCTGCCGCTGGGCAGGGCTGGCACCCCCCGGGCACCCCATCCCCTGCCCCACGCCTCTGGGCCGGCCCCACCACAGCCCCCCGGCAGGATTCGGGGCTTTTTCCACCCCACACCAGACACCAGCTGGGCCGCGTCCCCACCTGAGCTCCCCCGACCCGGGTGGAAGAGTGCAAAGCCTCCCCAGCCCCTGCCCTTCTGAATCGCCGTCTCTCTTTTCTTTCTGGCTCAGCTACCTTACAAAGACCCCAGAGCCACAGCGAGAGCCAATTTCCAGCAGGAACCTGGCGCTGGGCTCACTCGGGAGGATTACACCAGGCTGCAGGAATTGGTGGGGGGAAACCCGGCTGAAACCGAAGCCTCGCTCGGCCCTTCCCAGCCGGAGCAGGGAGTGCGGTTCCAAGGCCGGAGGCAAGCGCTGGGACGGGGCCGGGGGGCTGCAGGAGACCCGCCAGGCATCGCAACCCGCCGCACAGCTCCTTGTCCTGGCTCTGCCCGAATTGCATCCCTGCGCTCTGGGCGCCGGTCTTGGGGGCGCAGGAGGCGGCAGGAAAGGCTCAACCCGCAGCTCTCCGTGGGGCGGGATGAAGCGATGGGTGCACGGCTCACCCCCCACCCAGCACTCGCCCACCCTGTGGTCGCAGTGCTCTTGTCCCCCTGTGCCCCCGGGCACAGGTCGCTGCCATACGGGCAGAGGTGCAGAGCAACCAAATAAATGGGGTAAAACCCCCCGGCGGGGTCCCAAGGCTGGATCCCCCCCAGCTCGCGGGGTGGCCGCAGTGCCGACATTTTGCATTTTCCTCTCATCCTCCGTCAAGACAAGAAAAAGGAAAAGCTCTGTGTTCCCTTCAGACCCTCTTCCAGCAGCTGCGGGACCCTCTCCAAGGCTTGTGTTTCAGTAACATTAAAACCTTGCACATAATTAATTTACGTTTGCTGCGGAGCAATACTTGAATTCGTTCCTTTTTAACGAACGAAAAACTACTGGATTTGTCCCAAAGCTCCCTGTTTTGCCAGGCCTCACCCCGCTGGAAGAAAACTCCCTCCCTCCTCCCTCCCCGGCTTTCCAGCACCCTCCCGAAGGTCCTCTGCCTTTCCCAGCCCTCCGGCCCTGCAGCCCACCCTTTGCTCTTGCCCTACCAGGCTGCCGGCAAGCCGGGGGGTCGTGCCCGGTAGCCCCCGCGCTGCTGCGTGTGCCCCGGCCGGCGGCTCTCCCCTGCCCGCGCACAGGCTGCCCGCCGGGACACGGCCAGGGAAGAGCCGTTTCGGGATGCTGGAAGCCCTGCCAGGGGAGCAAGCCTGCAGTCGTCACCCTGGCCTCGGGCCTGCCTGAGGACAAAAAAAACCTTGGCAGCACGTGACGCCTTTCTTGGAGCACTTGAGATCAGCTGGTGGCAGCTACAGAAAACGGCTGGTCCTTTGTGTCGAGCCTGGGCCGGGCTTTTTCTCGTCCCAGATTTGCTCTGCCTTGGGGCGCAGATGGCTTCGGTACCGCGAAGAACAGTGCTGGTCGCTGCACAGAAACACGGAGCAAGTGCTGGATCCCAACCCGCCGCCTTGGCACCCCAAGCCACGCTCTCCTCCTCTTCCTCCTCCTCCTCCTCCTCCTCTCCCATGCTAGCGCAGAGCGAGCCAGCAGCAGCGGCCGGCCCCGGGGCAGGGACCACCGCCCCGCACGCCCCGGCACCGTCCCCGCTGCCCGTGCGACGGGGCTGTGACAAACGGCCCTCCGGTGCATTGCCGTTATTGCTCTCATTACGGAGCCCGCGGGACTCGTTGCATACCACGACAGCCTAATGGATCTTCCAGGCTCCTCTCCGTGCGAGCGTGGAAACCAGGTGCAGCCGAGGCGGTGGATGCCGCGGAAACCCTGGCTGTGGGAAAAGCCCATCGCCTCGACCACGGGAACCTGTTAGTTATTTTGGATATGCTACGGGGAAAACAAGGATAAACTTCCCAATCCTTGTTGCGGCAGCTGACCCAGCCAAGGTTTATTAAAAGGGATCGCTCTTATACAGCCTCGTGCAGGCTGGGTTTTTTTCCGATGCTCCCCTTGGAGTGCATGTGGAAATGCTGGAGGCTGGGCGGGCTGGGAAGGGCGGCCGTGTCCGGGAAAGGGCTGCAGCGAGGGGGGGCCGACGGGGTGTGATAATGGAGAGGGAACTCGGAGCAGCCATGAGAACCGGGGCTCCCTTGCCCTGCTTACGCTTGGTGCAGTCAAGCCCCAGGGCAACGCAGCCGCGGCCGGGATGAGCAGGGGGCTGACGGCACCGGTGCTCTGGCTCCATCCCCGATGCCTCCCAGGGCCAGCTGATCCCAGGGATGTGCAGCAGCAACCCCTGCTCGGGGCCTTGCGGGGAGAGGGAAGCTCCAGGGGAAGCAGTGCTGGAAACAGAAGGGCGAGGAGTGGCGGGGAGGGTGGGTGCAGTTGTGAGAGCACCCTGCAAAGCACCAGTGCATGGTGCACGGAGCCGCTGCTGCGGGCTCGGTCCCCCCAGCGCCGCTGCCTCCCCTGCTCGCACCCCCCAGCGCGCCGGGACAAACCGGGCGATCCTCGGGAGGCGCCTACATAAACGGGGAGATCAGAATACACCAAAAACATCTGAAAAGCATCAAGTCTCTCTCTGCGGTCTGCTTTCCATTCGGGGAGGTTGCTGCCAGGTTACATGGACCCGCTGGTATGCGAGTCTGTGGCCACGAGGCCAGAGGTGGCCCGGGAAGCTTTTGCTCTGATCTCCCCGTCCGTAACAGCCCGACCCTCCCCTGCAGCACGGGGAGGCTGTGGGGTGTGCGGCGTGGGAGGTGATGCTGCAGCCCCCGGCGCGGGGAGCCGCGCCCCAAGCACGCATCTGCCCTGCATCCGCCAGTACCTCCGGCAGCCTCCGCCGGTGTCCCGGCCATCCCGGGGGCTGCACGCTCTGTGCCGGCCCCGGCTCCTGCTCCGCACTCCCCACGCCAGGGCTCAGCCTGAGCGCCGCAGCAGCCCGGCTGATGCCCCGTCTCCAGTCAAACCTCGTCTCAAACCGCAGCTGGAAGCGCTGCGGAGCCGTTATTCCCGGATCGCCCGCCGCCGAGGAGGATGATGAGCTTCCCATCATTGAAGCAGGTCAGACAGGTGCTCCCCACACGGGCTCCCCTTCCACGGAGCAGAGCAAGCACACGGCGGGTGCCAGCCTGGCCATGCCACCCGCGGGCTGGCTCCCGCACCGGGGCCGCAGTGCACCCCGGCATCCAGCCGTTGCGAACGTGCCGGCTCCGCTGACCTGGCAGCCGCTGCAGATCCGAGTGGGATCCGGCCAAGGGCAAGTTAATAAGCTTGACAGAAAGCTCCTTTACGTTAAATAATTAAAATAACTTATCCAGTCCTGATGGACGTCCAAAAACATCAGCAGCTTCACGGCTTTAATGAACTTTCCAGATCTGGAGGCTCCCGGGCGAGATCCTGCCGATCCCCCGCGCCGCCAGCCGGCCCTCGGGAACGGCCGCCACGCACCGGTGTGCCCTCGGCTCCCGCGTCCCCGCTGGCGCCGGCACCCGCGGCTCAGCGTCCGCTCCCCACCACGGCCAGGGGCGAGGACGCTCCCACGCAAAGCCCTTCCCAGCCCGGGTGCTTTTGCAGGACTTTGCAGCCGGGTGCGAGTGGGAGGGGAGCGTGGCAGCTCCCACAAAGCCCGCGCAACGGGGATGATGCAGCTCCCGTGGCCCACGGGACCCCGCTGTGCAGCAGCCTCGGGACATGCGCGCAGGCAGGGGCACCGGGGGAGATCCCGCGGGTCCGACAGGATCGGGATCTGCCCCGCCCTGCTGTGGGTGTCCCTGAGCCCGTGCCGGGTCCCCGGCTGGGCCCACCTGGAGCAGCCCCGGAGCCACGAGGAACCTGCCGTGCTCCCGCTCCCCGGCTGGGTGCTGGGTTACAGGAACCTGCTAAAGTGCTTTCCTCCTCCTCCGGCAGGTCCCAGCAAGTTCGGCGCATACAGTTTTACCCTTTGGGCACCAGGGACCGGCAAAGCTGTTTAAAATTAAAAGCATTATTTAATTAACACTGGGATCAAAGCATGCAGAGAAGGCTTTTCAAACCAGCAAACCACATATGAGCATGTCCGTCGCACCCAAAGGCCCACTCCCCCCACCCCGACCCCGATCCCAAGCAGCCCCGGCTCGCTCCGGCAGACGTCTTGGCACGGTCCCTGCGGCTCGGGCCGTGCCCCCAGCACCTGACCCAGCCTGCTGCGTTTGATGTCCTCAGCCCACCTTGTCTCCCACCCCTCGCACCTCGGCCAAGTTCATCCTCCACCTTCTCTCAGTTGCCTCAGCCTCATTTTTTCCTCTGAGACCCCCATAAACCCGGCGCATCCCGTCATGCATCCCTGCAGTAACCGCGGAGCGCAGCATCCGCAGCCCCTGACGGGACAGCCTGGATTGAGGCAGGCATGGCTTACACCAGGCGGGAAGAGCTTCGACTCCTCCATGCTCTCCTGGAGCAACTGCTGGGCAAGCTGGAGGGAAGCTGGGCAAGCTGGAGAGAAGCTGGGCAGGCTGGAGGGAAGCTGGGCAAGCTGGAGAGAAGCTGGGCAGGCTGGAGGGAAGCTGGGCAAGCTGGAGGGAAGCTGGGCAAGCTGGAGGGAAGCTGGGCAAGCTGGAGAGAAGCTGGGCAAGCTGGAGGGAAGCTGGGCAGGCTGGAGGGAAGCTGGGCAAGCTGGAGAGGAGCTGGGCAAGCTGGAGGGAAGCTGGGCAAGCTGGAGAGAAGCTGGGCAGGCTGGAGAGAAGCTGGGCAGGCTGGAGGGAAGCTGGGCAAGCTGGAGAGAAGCTGGGCAAGCTGGAGGGAAGCTGGGCAGGCTGGAGGGAAGCTGGGCAAGCTGGAGAGGAGCTGGGCAAGCTGGAGGGAAGCTGGGCAAGCTGGAGAGAAGCTGGGCAAGCTGGAGGGAAGCTGGGCAGGCTGGAGGGAAGCTGGGCAAGCTGGAGAGAAGCTGGGCAAGCTGGAGGGAAGCTGGGCAAGCTGGAGGGAAGCTGGGCAGGCTGGAGAGAAGCTGGGCAAGCTGGAGGGAAGCTGGGCAAGCTGGAGGGAAGCTGGGCAGGCTGGAGGGAAGCTGGGCAAGCTGGAGAGAAGCTGGGCAGGCTGGAGGGAAGCTGGGCAAGCTGGAGGGAAGCTGGGCAGGCTGGAGGGAAGCTGGGCAAGCTGGAGGGAAGCTGGGCAGGCTGGAGGGAAGCTGGGCAAGCTGGAGAGAAGCTGGGCAGGCTGGAGGGAAGCTGGGCAAGCTGGAGGGAAGCTGGGCAAGCTGGAGGGAAGCTGGGCAAGCTGGAGAGAAGCTGGGCAAGCTGGAGGGAAGCTGGGCAGGCTGGAGGGAAGCTGGGCAAGCTGGAGAGGAGCTGGGCAAGCTGGAGGGAAGCTGGGCAAGCTGGAGAGAAGCTGGGCAGGCTGGAGAGAAGCTGGGCAGGCTGGAGGGAAGCTGGGCAAGCTGGAGAGAAGCTGGGCAAGCTGGAGGGAAGCTGGGCAAGCTGGAGGGAAGCTGGGCAAGCTGGAGAGAAGCTGGGCAAGCTGGAGGGAAGCTGGGCAAGCTGGAGGGAAGCTGGGCAGGCTGGAGAGAAGCTGGGCAAGCTGGAGGGAAGCTGGGCAAGCTGGAGGGAAGCTGGGCAGGCTGGAGGGAAGCTGGGCAAGCTGGAGAGAAGCTGGGCAGGCTGGAGGGAAGCTGGGCAAGCTGGAGAGAAGCTGGGCAGGCTGGAGGGAAGCTGGGCAAGCTGGAGGGAAGCTGGGCAAGCTGGAGAGAAGCTGGGCAAGCTGGAGGGAAGCTGGGCAAGCTGGAGAGAAGCTGGGCAAGCTGGAGAGAAGCTGGGCAAGCTGGAGGGAAGCTGGGCAAGCTGGAGAGAAGCTGGGCAAGCTGGAGAGAAGCTGGCCTTGCTCCCTTCCTCTGGGTGCCCTGTGCACCCTGCTTTTCCCTTTGCCTGGTCGTGGAGGAGGCTCATTCCTACCAGCAGCTTGCCAAGAGCCTTCCTCCTGCTCCGGGCTGCAGACCGGCGAGGCCGTGGTGCCCCAGCCTCCACGCCGCCGTGCCGGTCCCCTGGGATCTGCCGGGATGGAGCATCCCGAGGCCGCAGCCTCTGCTCAGAACCTCAGCACTCACACTCCTGCATCCTCCTGAGTCCAGCCCGGCCAGGAAACAACCCCTTCCCCATCATCCTGCTCCATCCCCAGCCTGCATCCCACCTCCCATCTCCCGCATCCCACATCCCACCTCCCATCTCCTGCATCCCGCATCCCACCTCCCATCTCCCGCATCCCGCATTCTACGCCCCAGACCCACAGCAGCAACGAGGACACCGTGTAACCGCTCCACCATTGCCCTTCCCCGGCACCTTCCTTCTTCAGCCATCCCAGATTCCCTGAGTCGCCTCCATGCTATCCCGCTATCCCGTGCTGCCGGAATGCCATCAGCCGCAGCCACGGGGCTGCAGTCGCCAGCGGAGCCGGCCGAGGGGCAGGGGAACAGCCTGTCCCTGCAGCGAAGAGGTGTCCGAAGCCCAGCGAACTCAGAAATCCCGATTTGCTCCAGGCTGAGCAACACGGCTGAACAAACTCAGCGAGCGTTTCCTATCCACGCCCCGCTTCTCATCCCTAATTTATTGTGTCGCGCGGTACTTTATAGCAATGCGAAGTGCCGTATGAAAGCTGGTTATAAAGGGCAAGAGCAATGACTGTGGTGGAGCCCATTTTGGAGCCAGCTAAAGCACCACCTGCCAAGGATTTATTACCATCCCATTTCCTAAAATGACTTTTTAATAACTTATCAAATGAAGGTACATTGAGGAATGACTAAATAACTATCAGTCACTCGATGGGATGAACACCGCTGTCCTGCACCATCCACAAACGGCTCCCGCAAGGCTCTGCCTGCTCGCGAGCGCGGGAGCAGCCCCCGAGCTCCCGGGGGGGGACGGGGGCTACCGGGGGCCCCGCCAGCCCGGGGGGAGCCGGTGGCCTCGGAGGAGCCTCCAGCTGCAGGGACGCAGCCACCGGGGCCGTGTGAGACGCTGCAAGTGTTAGAGAAAACCCCCCAAATCTTTTAACGCCCACCAAAACAACCCCAACAGCTCCTTCCGACACCAGCAGGAAAAGCCGGCGATGAACGGCGTGAGCTAACTTGTCCCAGATCTCCTCAGACCCGCCGTGATTTCAAAAGAAAACCTGGGGCAGCAAAAAAGCACACAGGAGACAGCCGGGTTTCCATAGGAAAAAAACCCTTTTATTTAACAATATATCAGGTTCCATCACGGCTCCATGGAGTTCAGATGCCACAGAGCTGGTTACCGATGCCGATGATATGCTACTGGGCGGGAGAGCTGGGGAGAAGGCGAAAGGAATCAAAAAGAGGAACATGACACGAAGAAACAAAAGTCTGCGGCGCCGGGGAGCGCGGCCAACGGGACCCCCGGCGCCCGGCACCACCAGAGCCCCGCGCGCCAACGCGGCCCCAGCCGGGAGCCGGGGACGATCAACCAGCGCGGGATTGCCGGGCCCCGCTCCGGGACGCGCCCCCCGAGGAGGTGCTGGCACGGAGGGGCCTCGTTCGGCCACGGCCGAAGCCCCGGCGTCCCCCGGCAGCGCCGAGCTGCTGCAAACCTGCAGCTCGCCAGCGGCAATTCCTGGCCCTCGGCCGAAGCTCCCATCCCGCGTGCTCCGCGCCGGCAGCGGGACCGGCCGCATCCAGGCTCCAAGTCCGAATCCACCTCTCGGCTAATGGCAGTGGAGGACGGACAGGGAAAATCTGGCAGCCCGGATGCTCCAGCGGTGCCGGCACTGCGGCAAGGGCAGCCGGGCACGGCGCCGGGGCAGCAGCCCCGCGGCTGGTTGATCGCGCGACACGGGGCCGCCCGGGGAATGCGAGGAGTTTTTTTTTCCCCACCGCCTCGGGACGCGGCGGAACCGCGGCGAGGGTGCGGACGCGACGCCGTGGGATGTAGACGTGGGCACGGCTCTGAAATGTGGGAGCGCGCGGCGCGGGCGTGCTGGTGCGCGGCGCGGCCGGGAGGGAGGGAGGGAGGGAGAACCAGCCCTGCTCCAGCACCTCCGAACCCCCCCGGGCAGCGGGGCTGCGGCAGCCCCCCTCACCCTCTGCTGATATAATGCAGATTCACCGGCAACCGCCTGGCTCCTGCGGGCAACTGGGACTACAAGGAGCGTCCAGCCGCCTCCCGGCTGCCCACGGGGAAGTGCCAGGCATGCCGGTGACACCGGAGACGGCTTCGGCGGGCAGGGACCGCTGGCACTGCCCCGTACAAAACGCGGGCGCTGCTGAAGAGGAGCGAGTCACCCCCGGCCCGGGCACCAAGCAGAGAACGGGCTACGGCGCGCTTGCGGCTGGCAAGTGGAAAATAGGGAGAGCTGGGGAAAGGGATCTGCAACAGGAGCAGGTCCACAGGTCCGGAAAAGCGGATGGGGATCTCAGGATGCTGCATTGAGTCACGCATCCCGAGGTTTTTTGGTTAAAGATAAAAAAGGAGAGAAATTTGACGCTCCTTTAGTTCACCTTGTGCTACCGAGCCTCTCGCCCGCGCTCAGGCCGGGGCTGAAAGCTCTGCCCGCACCCAGGGCGGCCAGGAACGCGCTGGGAACGAGCCAGCCCCGAGCCCGCCGCCAGCGCCGGGGCTGTGCCGGCGGCAAGGGGCCACGACCGGCCCCGCTGCACCGTGCCGGGGCTGTGCCGGCGCTCCCGGCCTCGCTCTCTGCTTGGGGCCCGGCAGGTCCTGCATTATATCGAGGGCACGGCCCCCCACCGCGTCCCGAGCCCCCCGGGGGCACCGAGCCCCCCCGCAGCCGCTCTGCCCAGCAGCGCCCGCACACCAGCACAGCCCCGCGGGGCGGCTCCGGGGCTGAGCGCAGTATGACAATGTTTTACACCCGTTCTTGTGGTTAAAATTTCTTTTTTTTTTTTTTTTTTTTTTTTTAAAGTTCTCATTTGTTTTTTCTAAGAAAAAGCAACCAGAAAATAATTCAGAGTTTATACAAAACATCTTTACATTATTTCTTCCAAAAAAGACTAGTATTTACACAAACAAAATGGGGAGGAAAAAAAAAAAAAGAAAAAAAACCAACCAAACTTCAACGCTTCCAATGAAAAGAACCAAGGGACACACTCCTTTCCAGGACCCAGCAGACCGAGGTGCGCAGCAAAAACCAAGAGTTCCGATTTCACCCTTTCTTCACATATTTACAAGGTTTCTCAGCTGCCCCCAGCAACAGGAGCGGAGCTGCCGGGGGCGGCCGAGCCGCAGCCCGGCTGGGGACAGCCACCGCGGGAAGCCGCCCCGCACCGTCGGCTCGGTTTTCGTACCACCCGCAGCCAGGCTCCATCCTCTCCCCTCCAAAAACCGAACTGAAGCTCAATCATCCCCCAGCCGCCTCCTCCACGCCAGCCGCCGCGGGGAGAAGCTCCCCGTCGACAAAGCATCCTCCACCACCGCCATCGCCGCCGCCGCTGCCGCCCAGCCGGGGCTCTGCCCGCTGCGGGAACTGCGGGTCGTGATTTGGCAGGTGGAAGAGAGCACCGGTGAGGGAAAGGGGGATTATTTTTTTTTTTAAGACACAATTTTCTGGGATTTCTGAGAGCAGACCCCGTCCCCCAGCGGGGAATGGGGGGGGTCCCGGCTTGGGGGGCTCCCGGCCCTTCTGCAGCAGCCCAGGGCGGGCAGCGCTGGCACGGGTGCCACGGGGGAGAGGGGGCTGAAAGGTGCTACACGGCGGGGGCCGCGGTGGTGGGGGCCGGGGGAGCGGGGAGAAGCGCCGGGCAGGGGGGAGCACCCGCTGCGGCTCTTCTCCCCCGAGCGCAGTAGCTGGTTCAGGGCCCTGGAAGCCGTCCGCACCGTGCCGAGGGTGGGAGGAGAGCCGGGGCAGCCCGTTCTGCTCCAGCCTGAACTCCTGCCTTTAAAAAAAAAAAAAAACAAAACCCCAAAAAACCAACAACGCGACACCAAGGGATGCTCAGGACCGCAGCCAAACCCCCAGCGCGGCACCCGAGCCGCCGGGTTTCGCCGTGCCCTGCTCTGCCCCTCCTGCCGCCCCTGCCCGCTCCTCGCCAAGGCACTTTTGCAGAGCAGCGCTCTCGCTCTTTGGGCACTTCCTAACGCGGGTTTCGGGGCCCTGGGGACAGGCGAGGACAAACCACGCCAGGCAGCCCCGTTGCCACCGCAAAACCCGCACCGCCCGGCAGCGCGGCGAGCCGCCCCGGTGAAGCGGCACCGCCTGCCCCACGCTTGCTCCCTGAGCAAAAGCAGCTACTTCTGGAAGGAAAAGAAAGCGAGGAAGGAGGGGGCGGCCGCCGGCCCCCAGGCTGGGACAGCCCGAGGACAGGCAGGTAGCAGAGCACCGCTGCCGGCACCGCCGCCGGCACCGCCGTGCTTGCCGGCATCAGCGACGGTGCCGGCGGGTCCTCCCGGGAAGAGGAAGCTGGGAATGATCCCACCAGAAGAGCCCCAGGCTCAACCCCTTCCAGTTTGGGGCAAGGCAAGGGGAGGCGGTGCGGCCGGGTGATGCTCCCGCGGCAGAGGCATGGCCGGGCGGGGGACAGGCGCTGCGGGGGGCCGGTCCCCAAATGCAGGTCCCGCAGAGGGGCACCGCGTCACCCTGCTAAACCGGGCGGGCGCAGAAGCCTCCGGCTCAGCCCCCAGCCAAGCCGGCCCGAGCGATGCCTCCCGGGGGGCTTCCAGCCCCCAGCTCCCCCCGGCCCAGGCTGCGGGTCGGGAAGGTTTGTTTTCCAGTTTTCCTTTCCAAGGACAGCCACCCGCAGCGGCACTGGCTGGGGGACGGGACGGGGGGGCTGCAGCTACCCCCTGCCCTCCCGCCGCCCCCCGCTTCGCTTCCAGCAGGCTCAGCTCCAGCCTGATGGAAACCTTCAGCAAAATCTTTTCTCTGCAGCGGGACGCCCTCGGGGCTCGGGAAGAGCTGCCGGGCTGAGGCCGCTGCTCCACGCCGGGCAGGAGGAGCACCCGGATTCTCGCGCACTGAATGCTTGAGACATGGTATAGATATATTTTTTTTTTTCTTTCTTTCTTTTTATAAAGAGACTAAAACAAGAGTCAACAGCTACGAACACAAAAGTTTTAAAAGGGCAGCGGCGGGAGCAGCGGGGTCTGCCCCGCGGCCGGCGGGACGGCGTGCTGGAAGGAGGCGACGGCGTGTGCCCGAAGGCGGTGGGCGGCGGGCCGGAGTCCCCCCCCGGAATTCACAAAAATAAAAATGTTACAAAAAATTAAAATAATTATAATAATAATAATAGTAGTAGTAGTAAATCGGGTTTGCCAGCTTCCTCCCTGCACAGTTGTCTGCATCTTGGCACCTAGGCAAAGCATCCTCCTCCTCCCCCCACGGCTGCTCGCTCCTCCTCGGACCCAGGCTCCTCGCCGCGGCCCCGGCGTCGGTCCGGGCTCCGGGACCCAAGCGGCGGCCGACGCGGCACCAGGCGCACGGGCACTTCACGCAAGGACGTACGGGCGAAGCAGGGAAATCCCAAAACGAAAAGGGCAAGGTGGAGTCTCCGGGTTTGCCGGCGGTGTCCGAGCGAGCACGGAAAGGCACGGCGCCCACCCCCTCCCCGACCGGCCGCAGTCTGGAGAAGAAGAGGAGGATGCTGAAGGCTCACCCTCGAGTCTCGGGATTACAAAAGCTGAGAACTACAAAACTAAATACAAAGGGGAGAATCGGCGCGCGAGCGAGCCATCCGCTCTCCGGCGCCGGACCCTGGCGCTCCCCGCGCCGTGCCGTGGGTTCGTTTCGCTTCCTCCCTCCCGGCGCCAGACCGCCCGCGGGGAGACCCGGGGGGCGGCTGCCCCCCGCGCTCGGCGCTCCCGTTGCTCCTGCATCGGCGGCTTGCCCAGGCTGCTCCTCACACCTTGTAGTAAATGTTGGCTGGGCTCTGGGGGGGCATCTCCTGGACAATGTAGACGGGGTGCCCGTAGTCCCCGCTCACCTTCTCGTAGTGCGGGCAGTAGTTGTTCTCTGTAGTCCGTAAGGGGATGATGATGTCGCTGGGCTCGGAGCCCGCGTTCCCGCTGCATTTCGGGCTGGCCAAGGTGCTGAGGGACAAGGCTGCGGCTCGCTGCTGCGTGTGCTTCCGGTGCCGCTTGCGGATCTTGATCAGGAGGACGACGAGGAAGATGATGATGAGGATGAAGATGACGCAGCCGGCGCCGATCGCCGCGAAGACGGCCACCTTGGAGCTCAAGAAGCCGTCGCTGGGACCTTGGGTCTCCTGGCCGTCCTGGTTGACGGAGCCTGCAGAGCAAGGGGAGAGCGGGGTCAGAGCCCGGCAGGAGCCCACCTCCGCGAGCGGCTCCGCGCGGCCGGCCCCTCGCTCCATCCAGGCCCGGATCGCACCCCGCGGGCTGGGCGAGCCCTCGATCACGGCAGGCGCTGGGCAGGTGCCCTGGGCATCTGCAGAGGAGGGACCACGCGCCCTCTCCCCCACCCCGCACCGCCGCTCCCCCTTTCCATCGCCCGGCCAATGCAGCGGAGCCCTGCTCCTGTCTGGGTGACGGCCGGTGGGGATCCCGGGAGGCTTTGCTCTCCGCAACAGACCCGGATGCTCCGGTGCAAGTGGGCTCTGATACCTGGAGCCCCGCGATATCCGATTACTGACCCCCCGCCTCCTCCTGACCCCCGGGCCGGGGCAGCCCCAGCCCCCCGAGGGGAGAGCGCTCGGCTGGCCGTGCCGGGCGAGAAGAAAAGAGCAACTCTTCCCCACTTCATCTGATTTCACTTTTCTCTCAGCAGGGTCAGGAACTCAGGAAACCACCTTCAAAGGGCTTTCACACTGGCTCAGCTCAAAAACCTGAGGACCTCGCCTCCTCCAAGCCCTCTCAGATGTACTGCGAGGAACAGATGGGCAGCGAGGAGGAGGAGGAGGAGGAGAGTGCTGAAACAGCACTTCCCTGCAAAGCTCCTGCCAGGACATACTGGAGCTGGGAAAACAAACCCGAGCTGCTCCGCGCTGCAGCCTGGCTGCCTGCGCCATGCCCCGAGCAGTCCCCAGCCAGAAGGCGCAGGGCCGGGGCAAGGAGATGCCGCGAGCAGCGGGGACGGCAGAGATGGGCACAACATTTACGGGAAACCCATCTGCATCCCTGCTCCGGAGCGCCTGGTATCCCAGGATCCATGCAACGAGGCCGGCTCGGAGCTGCTCTGCTGGCAGCAGCTGCCTGCCAACCTCCAGCCCCACGGGCAGGCAGAGCCCCCCGTCCCTCTCCTGGGCTGTCCCCGGCAAAACCCACCCGGCTTGCCCGGCTCCTCCACCGCGGGGACCTTGCTGCGCGGGCTCTGCGTGACGATTTTCACGGTGTTGTCGGACTCCTTGCTCGGCCGACTCGTCGTCAGCTGCTCTGGGATCACTGCGTTCGGATCTGGGGAGGAGAGGGAAGGTACGGATGAGAACCTTTGATTCAACCTGGACGGCAGCAGCTTGCTCCCCCACCCAAAGAGCTGCCCCCAAAATCCCAGCTGGCCACCCTCCACAGGGCGCAAGGGAGACATGGGAGCAATGGGAGCCACCGAGAGCAACCGAGCGAGGCTGAGCTGCTTCAGGGCTTGTGGGAAGCAGCCTCCCCACCCTAATCCCCCTGCTTTTATGTTTTCTGAGCTCCTGTGCGTGGGCTGGGGCAAGTTTCTTGCACAGGCAGCGGGAGGAACGGGAAGGGAAGGGAGCCTGCCAAGGCTGCAGCGCTGCTTCTTCTGTTTATTATAAATATTGGCCCCAAAGTGAAAACACAATAATGAAAAGCAGCCACCAGGAGCTCTGCCTCCGAGTCGGGGGCCGAAACGAGCCCGGGGCATCGCGGGGGCTGGGAGGCACCCGGCAGCTCGGGACGGGAGGCGGTGGGGAGTACCTGGCCCAGGCTGTCCCCGCAGTGCGGGGCCGCCGTCACCGAGAGCTGCCAGGACCACACCGAGACCAAGCACTAACGCCTGCCCAGCCGGAACCCCTCCTCGGGTGCCCCGCACGTCCCGGGGGCACGGTCCGTGCCAGCCCCCCCGCGCCGAGGCACTTGCACGCTTCACGGCTTCTGCGCTGAGCCAGCCTCCCACCGGGACACCAACCACGAGGTTACACAGAACAACCACTCCATTTTAATCCCAACGCACCAAACGGGCGCGAGTGCTGGCAAAAGGAAAAAGGGAGGAAAAAAAAAAGATCCCACAAATGAAATTCTGCCGAACCAACCCAGGAGGCCTCCGGGGAGCTGCTGGCCTGGCCTCAGCTTCCCCAGAATGCAGCCCCCCCGCCAACCACAGCAGGACAGGGCGCTGGTTCGGGGGCCAGCGTTGTGCTGGGCAAAGGCATTTCGGCGACGGGAGACCCCAGGGCGCAGGACTCACCCTGCCCCACTTTCATGACAATCTTCATGGAGCGCGTCTGGCAGACCCCTCCTTCCCGGTTCTCCAGGCCATCCAGCGTCCCGTTGGAAGTGGCTGCAAGAAAGGAGAAGGAGCATTAGGCAGGGTTCCTGGGAGCGGGATGAGCACCGCCGGGCAGGTCCCCGTTGTCCCCAGGCACCGCGAGGGACCTGGCAGGAGCTCGGCACCTCCCGACACAGGGGGCTCGCTCCTGACCTCCCCCAGCTGCGGCCACTTCTGCACGCCCCAGTCTGGAGCCCACCGCAAGCGTTGAATATACCCAGTTCTCATTTTCTGCACCTTCAAAAGACGTTTGCGGCGGTGAGGATGTGACCCCTCCGGCTTCCCCTCGCTGCCACATCCACACAAGCGAGCCATTCTCCGCGCCTGCACCCTCCTCCCCCTTTAATTCCTGGATAATTTCCTTTGCTCCTTGGTGTATAATAGGAACACATGCATATGCACAGTTTAAATTATACATATATAATTACACACTGTGCCTCAGTAAAGAATGTAAACTCAGAGCCCCAATGGGGTTGAGTGGCTTTAATTGCAGGGCAGAAGTCAGTTAAATTCACATTAACTTTTTGCTTTAGCCGGCACAGATTTTTAAGCCTTTCGATCCTGCGGGAGCGCGGGGAGCCGCACGGCTCCCGCTGCCACCACGCAGGAAAGGACCCCCACCCACGCGCCCGCCAGCCCTGCGCCGCGGCGGGGACGGCTCGAGGCGGAGGGGACACGAGAGGGGGGAAAAACCCAAACCGGAGGCTTCCAGGATTAGGCACCCAAAGGGCAGATTCTGCTGAACAGACTCAAAAAACCGGCTTCTGACCCCAAAAGGACCCTCGTCGCCGGCAGCGGCGAGCGCCCGGCGGATGCTGCACCGAGATGGGCGACGTGCTGGGCGGCTCTGGCACGCAGCCGGCTCTCCCCGGTGACCAGGGATGGTTCTCAAGCCGGCACCTCCATCCATCAGGGCAAACGCAAATCATCCCGGTGCTCCACCAAATCCAGGCACAGGGATCTATTCACCAAGCAACAAAACCTGGGAGGAGCACGGCGACGGCATACAGCACGAGCGGGGCTTAGGAAAGGCGATGCAATGGAGAATCACGGAGCTACGGGGATAATTTTACAGAGACAAGGCAGTGAAGCAAAGCAGGATTTGGCCAGCACAGCGCAGCCAACACCTACCCCGAGCCTCAATGCCAAAACTCAGCCCCGGGGTTTCAGGTTGCCTGTGCAGCCCAATTCCTGCCTCCGCCCTGCAAAAACTCGGGTTTGGGGAGGGCGGGTGACTGATGGTCGGTGGGGACAAATCCCTCAGACCCTGCTGGGTGTCAGCGAGGAGGTGATGGGAAGAGGCTGGGTTACGGAGCAAAGTCTTTCTTTTTCTTCTGTGCTCCCTTTCCAGCCGCAGGACCCTCGGGTGCCTCGATGAGGACTCGACGCTGGGCTCCGCTGGAAAGCGAGCTTGGATCACGCCGGGATGCAGGCTCAAAGTTCATCAGCTCCGTCCAAACGCCTCTGTGCAGTCAAGGCTCTTGTGTGAAACACCAGCAAATGTTTTACTAATCAGAAAGCTGCTGGGCCGTTTGCTGAGTTATCGCCTCTCCCGTGGCGGGGTTTCGCCTGCCAGCAGCTCTCTGGCCAGAGCCGCACATCCACGCATCTGGGATTCGCTGGCGGGCGTTTTGACAGGAGCACTGTCAGCACAAATCCTGACGCAAACGCCTGGGAAACGGGAGAAACTCCCCCCTACAGCCTGCACAAGCTCTTCCCAATGTGAACCGGAGTCAGGGGCCTGAGTAAAAATTCCCTATAAAAACATCTTGGGGAGCTAACTCTGGCAGAAGGCACAGCAGCCCAGTTCTCCCAGGCCAGAGGCACTGATTTGGGGATGAAATAAGCCGATATGTCCCAGCTCGTGGCCCTGAAGCAGCTCCGTGACCAGCTTCCCAGCACCACGCCAAGGGTCGCTCCATCTCAAATAGGCTTCACCCATTCGCGCTGCAACACAGCGGGGTGGAGGAGAACGGAGCAGTCTGTAAAAAACAGCCTCCGCAAGACCTCATAAGGTCTTATTTATAAGGGAATAACCTAATTGTACCAAAACGATCTACAGAATAAGTATGGCTCGAGTGTGGGGAACTAGGAGATCCTGCAAAGGTAGAGCACGCAGCCGTAACGGGAGACAGCAGTTCCTCCAAAATAACGACGGAGACGTTGCATTTGGATACGACAAAAACATTAAACATCCAAACAGCACAGAGGAATGGCAGCTGGAGTCACAGGGACGGACGAGGGGACGCAGCTGAGCATCCTTCCTCCCGCGCCGCACACAGGACTTCGTTCAAGAAGCCTCTTCTTGTTCTGATCATCATAATGATGAAGGGAAAAAGGAGCTTTGAAAGGGAACTGCATGAAAAGAAATGAAGCAGCTACTTGAGGCAACATAAAAAGAGGCAGCTAAAAGGGTAAAACGCTTGCAAAAACCATGGCGATGGTCTCCAGTACAGCCTCTTGAAACAAGGACACACGCTGCCACACTCCGTATAGATCCAAAATGGGCCAAACCAAAGCAAAGCAATGCTCCGCGCAGCCGGCTGGGCTTCCAAAAGTCAAAATCCCATCCAAACGGCTAAAAGAGTACAACTTCTGGCAGGTTTTATATGAACACGTAGGACAGACTGATGTGTTGCTGAAAAGCAGGTCCGGAGGCAGGTGGGGGGCTGCGGCCGGGGGGTCCCCACCGACCCATGGGCACGCTGCAGGCTCCTCCGTCGTGCTTCGCTGCAAAGCTCAGAGATGGAGAGCTGATCTTCCCGCTGCTTCATGCTTTCACGGTGGAAGATTTACCAGCAGAAGGCCACAGGATCAGGCCCGAGGCCGGCACCGCTCCAGCAGAGCCACGCGAATCCGGGAGGCACCCGGCGAGCAGCGAGATGAAAGCCCAAAGCATCTGCGATGCTGCTGCACTCCTGCAAGAGCGGCGGAGGCACCACCGATCCTCAACGGCGGACGAAATTCAGCATCACTAAATGCACGGTAACGCAGGGGAGAGGGAGGTTAAATACCCAGGCACAACGGTGGGCTGCAGGGAGAGGCTGGAGGCAGCCCCGAGCCCGGGGAGAGGTGGGCGCGGGGCGGCAGCACGAGGCAGAGCTATAAAACGATGAACAAAGACAGGCAGGGAGCTGGGGATACCCAGGGGAATAGGAAATGGCAGGTCTCAAACGACGGCCGTGATCTCCACGCGCCGCATTTGCAACGTGCAGCTCCGTCGCACCAAGCAAGGCTTGATCCGGGGCGTGCAGGAGCGTTTTCCTGCCCCCCTTCCATTTTGGAGGGACTTGCAGTTTGGCTGTAGGACCAGGAGAGCAAAAGCAGCTTCTGGACAGATGACTTCTACTCAGGCTTAAAGAAAAGGCAGCTCCCAGCATGGAGAGCTATTAGATGCCTTTGCCTTAATGAAGCATTAAGCCTCAGGCTGCTGAGTGATGAGGATTTAACATTGATACCATTAACCATGTAATTGCTTGTCGATTTAGAAGAGACGCTCAGCCTGCATGGAAGCACAGGCAGGACTTCTGCTTGCTGGCACCACTCATCCCGGCTCCCAAGGACCCGCAAAACGCCAAGTCCCAGCCCGGTGACACAGAGCAGCTAACAGGGACGAAGGCCTCTGCAGGGAGGAGAGCCCCAGCCACCCCAGCAACCCCAGCAACCCCAGCCACCCCAGCAACCCCAGCCACCCCAGCAACCCCAGCAACCCCAGCCACCCCACGTTTCCACCTCCAGCAGCAAGCGGTGCCGCGTACTGTCCCCGGTGCGTCCCGTTCTGCCTTCCCCAGCGCTAGCGCTCAGGCTGTCACCGTAGCTTTGCTTCCTCTCCTAAAAATATTTCAAATGAGAACTCGGGTTTTGGCAGATGAGAGACTCTGGAAGTAATACCTGGCAGCAGATGAAGGCAAGGGTCTCTTAAATGGTCAGCGTTGGACAGAGCGAGACGTTTGGTTTCTCTTCTGGATTCCCTCTAGCAGGACTCCGTTATGATTCGGGCCCCAAAGCACAATTAATGTGCTGAGACTGTAGCGAATCCAAGTCTCTTTCCTTTTTATTATTCTTAATTACTCTTCCATCTGTGCACCGCAGCCCTGCTGCAGACCCAGCCAGGCACTGCACGGACGCAGCCCGGACGCCCGCCCCGTGATCCCCCCCCATCGCCCCCAGACCTGTCCAAGATTCACGCTTCCATCGCGCAGCTTTCGGCGGAGGCGGCAGCATCCCACCGGCACCGCTGCTGGGCTTCGGGGTGTCCCCGCTCCCGCCGGAGCAGACGGGGCGGTGGGAAGGCACTGACCGACCCCGCTGAGGGGCAGCTGGTGGAGAACAGGCTGGGATCGGGCACAGCTCAGGCAGGACACCCACGCCAGGCTGAAAGCCCCTCTTTGCGCAGGTGAAGACCCTACGGGTGGCCCTGAAGACACGCCTCACGCATCTCCGCTGTGCTCGGACACCGTGCCAGCAGACCCTGGCGCAAATCCGCAAGCGGACGCTATTTAAAATAAAAATCTAGCTCACGCCGCCGTCCCTCTCCTCCAAGACTTCCAAGCTGGTTTACGCACCCTCAGTGCCGAGGTGCAGGCGTTGCACGGGCAGTGCTGTTGCATTGGCACGGGTGCTGCTGCATTAGCAGAGGTGCTGCACCGGTGCCGAACCCCGTCCCGGCTGTGCCGGTGCCCCGGGGGAACCCTCAGAGCCACTTCCAGGTCACGGAGCAGAGGCACCCGCCTGCCCCACTGCACGCCAACGCCGTGGGGCTGCCCGGAGAGCCCGGCTCAGTTGCAGCCCCTTCTCCTCCTCTCCGGCTGAGCCGGGAAGCGGCAGGGGCATGCAGCCCCGCTGCCCGCAGCCTACGCTAACGGTATCGCCGCTGTGATTATTCCCTTTCCCAGGCCGTGCCGAAGGGACGCAAATCCGCCACCCCCTCCCTGCACACATCACCCCAAAGCCCTTTCCATCAGCTCCGGCACATGCGCTGGCTCGGCTGCCAGAGCAAGGGCAGGGGCTGCGCGGGGGGAGCCGAGCCCCAGGCTGTCACGCTGCCAGCGAGGCCGGCAGCAGCCTTCCAGCCCAGAGGCAGCTGCACCGGGAAGGGGCCCTGAAGCCCCAGAAATGCGTGTGCAAGCCAGCCCAGCCCTGTCCCGTCCCTGAACGGCTGCAGGAGGTGCAAGGCTAGGGTTTCACACACCCTCTTGGCAGCTCAAGAGCTGCTCCAGCCTCCCGGTCTGCTATGGAAAGAGAAGAGCCGAGCGGCCTCTCTCCCCCGCGCCGCTAACCCCAGGGGCTGCCCGCTCCCCAGCGCACCCCCCCAGCCGACCCACGGCGTCGCAGGGCACTGCTGGGTCCACGCAGCCGGCCAGGACCGATGCCACGGTGCCAGCTGGGACTTCTCCGTCCCCCACACCCACGCTGGCCATGCACGACTGACGGTGGGCCAGCCTGCAGCCCACGCAGCCCCGGGTCCCTTCTCCCCCCCGACCCCGGAGGGCACCAGGAGATGACCACCACGAGCAGGGATCCCCAGCCTGCCCGCTGCCACCGTCACCTACTCCCCGTTACCCCAAAAAACCCTTCTGGCAGGAAAAAGCTCTGCTCAGGCTGTCCATGCACGGCGGTGGCTGTTGCCACGGGGTGGGAAACACACGGAGATCCTCAGAGCTGGGGGCAACCACCACGACCTTCCTGCTCTGCCTTTCCAGCTTCCAAAGCCCCTGAATTTCACAAGCAACGCCCTCCCCGTTTACCTGCACGCTCAGGGTTTACAGTCTCAGGGTCCCACAAGCCCAAACAGCTCAGAAAAACATAGGTGTTCCCTAAAAATCAGCCCGTCCCAGGACGGCAGGAGCTGAGTTTTCAAAGCACTGAATGGCAAACCCTGCTCCCGTCCCAGCAATCGGTTGCAGGTTGCCTCTGCCCGCAGCACAGCAACTCTTGGGGTCAGGGAAACGCCACCGAAGGGACGCGGAGCTCCCATCCTCCCCTCTGCCTCCGCAGGGGACGAACAGGGGTCCCGGCAGGGCTGACCACCGCAGGCTGCTGGAGAAAGCAGCGGTGGGATCCGAGCTGGGCGCCGGCGTGCCGAGGTTCACGGCCACGCCGCTCCCCCGGCACAGCCAAGAAGCCTCCCACCGCCACCGCTTCGTGCGCAGAGCCAGGCGTGGGTGCGGAGTTTGCCTCCGCAGCTCCCTCCGGCCCATGGCTCCCGTTTTGCTGACGGCTTCAGCCCCCCGGAGCAGTTGCGAGCTGCGAGCAGAGGCGGCTCTTAGGGCTCAGCCGGCACGGCGGGAGCCGCAGCAGAGCGGCACGCTCCCAACCCAACTCCCGCGGGCGCAGCCGCACCGGCCCGTCTGCCGGCGTACGCCCACGCCGAGCAGGGCGCGGAGCTGGAGGGGCGCACGGCAAACCCAGGCGCCGGCCGACGCCAAGGTCCCATTTATGGCCACGGTGTTTGCCGGGGATTTCGGCTCTCCGAAGTGGCACGTCCTCCTGGGAAGCCCTGGAGCGGCCGAGTGCGGCTGGAGGGGAGGGGGCTGCTAACACCCGCCAACACCACGCGCCCAGCGCTGGAATTGCCTGGCTAAATAAAGAGATTTTATATATAAAAACACGCGACTCTCCCTGCACCGGGGAGGGAAATGCCAGCCTCCCCACCGCACAGATCAAGTCCTTCCATCAAGGAGGAGCAAGCAGGTACGGCCAAGCGCTGGTGGGTCTCCAAGCAAAGCATGAGGAAACAACCTAATGGTGCCGATTTAGGCTGAACTGGCTACAGGAATCATTTTGTGGTGTTGCAAAACCCTACAAATCTTCGCAGTTGAATGGAAAAAGCCTTGTGTGCTGCTCTGGTCCGCTCCCGCCAGCCAGGGCCGAGGCACAGCGGAGGAACCCAGGGCTTCACCTCCATCCTCCCCACGCACGGCAAGCAGGGGACAGCCGGGGTGACTGCAGAGGACTTGGATTGCCGCATGCCCTGGGGGACCCGGGCAGCCCAGCCCGCGCTTCTTGCTCCAGCAAACACCACCGCAATGCGAAAATCACCAGGTTCAAACACGCTTCTGGGAATAGGAATGAAAATGATAGCGCTGGGTCTGGCTGGGATGGAGTTCACCTCCTCCCGGCCAAGGTCAGCCCTCCACGAAGATAAATAAAAACGTTAAATTAGCCCCATCCCTTGCAAAGAGCGGTGGCTACCTTGGCAAAGCGCAGGTCCAGCAGCGGCAGCCGGGTTAAGGGGGTAGGAAGGGAGGACGCCACGCACCCACGCTCATCCTCGCGTGCCACAGCACCGCTGCCAGACCCAAGCACTGGTTTGGGACTGCCTAGGGTGCTTTCCTGGGGCGAAGGGAGAACAACAGGCAAACGCTGAAGTATCGCATAGAAAAAGACACTTTAGCACCAGCAATGCTTAAGAGAAAACCTGATTTCCCATTAAAGCAGCTTTCTGATGGCAAAATTACAACCAACCCCAATTAGCATCATAATTAAGAGTCGCGGCTGCATCGCAGGTAACCTCATCAAGGCTGGAAAGCACTTCTTGGTTGCAAGACCACTGCTTGCTTCCTCGCTCGCAAGCCCTTTTGCACCAATGCTGCCGAGATGTCCGCGTAGACAGGCTGTGCAAGCTCCCAACGTCCCTGTCCCCATCCCGCACAGCTCGGGCGGACCAGGGCACTAAATAAAGCCTTTGTCTTCAGGTCTACCCACCCCCTTCCAAAAAAAGAGAGTGTCGGTGGAAGAGAAAGGTTATTTGCACAGTCTCTGCGGTAGCCCCAAGCAGCTGGTTATAGGTCAGGAAAAAAGTGCCATGTAATTCTCCACCTGATGCTCTGCCAGAGTCATTTGCGGGCCCCGCTGGGAGCAGGAGAGGAGGAAAGCACTTATTGCGTTTTAACAGGGTGTAAATCTCTTCAGTGAGGTAGCAAAACATCTGCGAGACTGACGGAGAAATTGTTGTGAAGGGGACGGAGAGGGACTCGCAGAGGGACAGTGCCACCCCCCCGCCGGCTCGGCCGATGCCAACGCCGGCTCCTCCTCGCGCGCGAGACGCTGCACGGAGGGATGCGGAGCCGAGCCTGGCTGAGCTCGGGCTACACCACCACTGCCTGGGTGCTGGGCTGGAGGCGGCTCAGAGAAAAATCAAAGTTATCAGGGACCGGAGAGACTGATTCATGTGCAAATCTGCCTGGGAGAGCGTGGGGAGCCGAGGAGGTGCAGGGCAGCGGGGAGGGACAGCAGCTCCGGGTGTGCTGTGGGACAGGCGGGAGGAAACCCCACTGCAATTAAAGGTAAACTTTGCATAAGCATCGGGAATCTGCTGGCAGCGGGGAAGTTTACAGTGGTGCAGCTCCGGGCCCAGAGTCACAAATAACCCCGCAGCCGGGAGAGGAGGCAGCCCCGCTGCCACGGGGAGAGCGGTCGCTGCCGCCGTGCACCCACCGGCGTTGCGCCCGCGGGGGGACCGGAGCCCAGCTCGGAGCAGGATCACCCTCGGCTCACGGCGCTTCATCCCACGCCAGCCGGAGCAGGAGCTCGCCGACACTGCACAGCAGCACCCGCGGCTCCCGGGGAGCCAGCACGGCAGCGCCCGCGCTGCCCCGGCAAGAGGCCACCGGCTGCAGAGCCGACACGTCGCCCTTGGGTGCCAGCAGGACCCCAGGGGGTGGTCTCAGCTCTCTGCTCCAGGAGGACCCCGGCACACGGACCCAGTGGTCTCCAGCAACACCCCAAGTTACAGGATTTGGAGATTTCCAATACAAGCTAAACAAGCCCCTGACTACCCAGGCGAAAACTTGCCCACTCGCTGAGTGAAGGATGGGGGAAAGGGCCTCTCTGCCCCAAAAGTTAGGGCTGACACCCCCTGCAGAGGGGCAAGCAGCCGACCCCCGCGGCTCCCCGCCACCCCGCCGCGGCCGGCTCTCAATTAGCTGCGTTAACACCCAGCTCCGCGCTGCCAGGCGGGATCAAAGAGCACAGTCACTACGCAGCAGCAGCAAAATCATCATTCCTAGGGCAAAGAAACTTCAAATGGCGAGGAAAACCAATTCTCCCCAGAAAGGCAAGCTTTTCAAGGTGCTGCACGCAACCTGGGCAGCCCTCCCCGGCGCAGCCAGCCTGGTCGAGAGGCATTCAAAACACAGATCGCTAGAAATTCAAGAGATGGAAAAGGGCTGCGCATCGCAATTCATCGACGCCAAACCCGCTCGCACCTTGCACGACTCACGGTCCGAGCGCGGCGGTGCTTTTCGGAGCCCCCAGCCTGCTCTTGGTCGGGCAGCCAGCACCCGCCATCGCGCACCCCGGCACCCGCGGCCGCACACGCGTGCCCCGGGCGATCGCCCAGCAGCCCGGCTTGCAGCTGAAGCTACAACACGCAACCCCTCACGCCAGGTCCGAGCTGCGGTGGTGCCTGCGAGCCTCCTCCCGGCGCCCCGGCTGCAAGAAAGCACCGGAGGCACGGGAGCAGTAGAGTGCGACAGGGATCCCAGGGGAAAAGCCTGGGGAGAGGGTCTTGATGAATCACAGAATCATGGAATGCTTTGGGAAGGGACCTTCAGAGGCCACCCAGCCCAACCCCTGCAGTGCCAGGGACAGCTTTAACCAGAGCAGGGTGCTCAGAGCCCTGTCCAACCTGACCTGGAATGTTTCTAGAAGTGATTATTTAAAAAAATATGCCAAGGAAGTAGTTGCCTGCACTTATCTACTGCACACCCTTCCCAGTCACTCCTGTATGACGGGATTTTTTCATAGAATAGAATCACAGGACCATTTAGGTTGGAAAAGACCTTTAAGATCATCCAGTCCAACCATTAACCTAACACTGCCAAGTCCACCACTAAACCAATTAAAGGTAGAGTAATAATTAATTTCATGTTTCCTGGCTTGGTGGCTGGATTATCTTTTCATGAAAGTAAAGCTAGGAATCACTAAGGTTGGAAAGGATCTCTAAGATCATCAGTCCAACCATCAACCCAACACCCCCATGCCCACTAAACCATGTCCCCAAGTGCCACCTCTGCCCGTTTTTTGAACACTTCCAGGGATGGTGACTCCCCCACCTCTCTGGGCAGCCTGTTCCAATGCTTGACCACTCTTTCCGTGAAGAAATTTCTCCTAATAGCCAATCTAAACCTCCCCTGACGCAGCTTGAGGCCATTTCCTCTCATCATATCGCTAACTACTTACTTTTCCAAGTCTTTATCAAGCTGAAGGGTTCTTCTGCGTTTCAGGTCTCCTACTGGAAGTTTAGACCAAAAGGAGACAAGCTTTAATCTCTTCCAGTGTTACGGAGGAAGCCCTCGGAGGTGACCATCACCGAAGAGCAGGGTCCACCACGGTCCGTGCACCTGCAGCTCCAGAGGATTCCTGGGGTCCCCGTGCCCCACTGCTGCAGGTGGGAGCAGGGGCTGGAAGGGGAGGAAGAGGACGGGGCGGAGGCACGGCCACGGCGTGCACCAGAAAACCGAAGGGACTGCTTTGGCGTTGGCCCTCCACCGCAGCTGCAAAGGGAGCACCTTTTTGGGGGGACGGGCAGAGTCACGCTGCCCGGCAGCGGCGAGGGGTGCAGAGCGGGATCAGGCAGGCGATGCACGGGCGCCGGCTGGATGCCACCTCCTCGCTGCTACCGCCCAGGCTGCAGGTCACCTCTGCACGTCACCTCAGTTTTCAGGAGCACCGAGGAGTTAAATACGTTTCATTTTCGACTAAAGGGTCATGTCAGCGTTAAAGAGCTGCTCTTGGAAATCGTTTCTCCTGGGGGAGAGCATCCTCGGATGCAGGCAGCGTGACTGCCCGGGCAGGCAGAACCTGGTGCCAGCTCCCCGCGGCACGGAGAGCCCTTGGCCGGGCAAGAGCTGCAGGCAGCTGCCCGCCGGGTGCAGGCAGGGGCCGGGCTGCCCAGCAGCCAGAGAGTTAAGCGGGCACCGGCACCCCTGGCCGGGGTCTTTGTTGCAGGCAGGGCCCCCCTCTCCCCGGCCCAGGAGCAGATCAAAGCGCTGGGTATTTACCTCCTGGCTGGGTGCGGGACACTGGCCCTTTCTGATAGGGCTTTTCATCCCTATTAGGGCCCTGAAAAGCTGAGCTATGAGATCAGCTGCCAGGGGCTGTCCGGGGACAGCGCTGAGCCGAAAAGGTCAGGAGGGAGGAGGCGAAGAGAAAAGAGGCAGAGGCTTAAGGGACAGGGCTCAACAAAATCACATTTACTGTGGTCACGGTCTTCAGACAAGCCTCCAAGACAAGGAACCGCGTGCTGTCTAAGGGCCATTATTTGGGTTTGACATGTCCAGCGCCCGGGCTTTGAAGTTGGGAGTGGGACACCGTTAGAGACCCGTTTGTCTCCGGTGCGAGCCCGCCGGCTCCCACGCAGCATCTCCCTCTGCCACCAGCTCCCAGCGGGATGGGGATGGAGGAGGAAAGCCAGCCCCCAAAACAGACGGTTATGCCACCCGGACGGCTTCGCTTCGCCCAGGCTTTCCGCGTCGCCGCAGGTATGTCGCAAGCCGGTGGGACGAGGACAGCGCCGGCCCATTTGGGTGAAGAATGAGGAAGCCGGTTAATTGGGTTTTTATCAGCAGAAGTTCATAGCTCTCATCACGGCATCAAACGGCACTTTTGCTTTCAACTCATCTTCACCAAACAAGTTGTGGGACGGAAGATGAGGAGCACATGAAAGTGGCCACATTCAAATGCAATCAGCAAAGAAAGCCGGCAAAGAGCTGGCGGGCTGACAAACCGCCCGGGGGGCTGCGCCCGGCCCCCCCGGCACGGCACCCATCGGAGACGGGCAGCCAGCGCAGCGCTCGCCGGGGCAGAAGGAACCAGGGAGGAAATTATTAAATAGCAAGGGCTGTGGAAAGGAGCTCAGGCGGCTCCGCAGACTCTCACACATGCTGGCATGGGCTAAAGGCTTCCCAAACCAACAGCAGCTATTTCGGAAGCTGGAGGAGTACAGCCAGAAAAGCAAGTATGGCAACGTGTCCCAAAAAAAAAAAAAGGAGGAAGGATGATTCTGGCAGTTGGCAGTATATAGGTGACCCCCTTCTCCACGCTGAAGCACAAGCTATGGAAAAACGCTGATGCAGAAAGGCGCAGGGACGAAGCCCACGTCATAGAGGCAGCAATGGTTTACAACAAATAAGTTTTGCCAGGTTAAGTCTAATTGCATCTAAAAACAGAAATGCAAGACAAGGGGTTTAAAGAAACACTCAGGGTAATATATCTGGTCTCGCTGAATCCTGCTGCCAAAAAGCATTAGATTGGATTACGAACATTGTTACATCAAAAATGGATTGAAGGGCTTAAAGACGAACAATAAACAGCAAATGTACTAGATTTATGGGGCAAACACCTACCGGGGCCTCGCTTTTACTTCAGCGTTTTCATCAAACGAGGTCTCCTGGCCTTAAACAGGCTCAAGGGAGAGGTGGGACGCTGCGGCCGTGCCCCGGGGAATTGGCAGAGGGATGGGCAGGAGATCCCACCTGGAAAAACACCACCGCGCTGGTTGGACAAGGCGCTGCCCGCCACATCTGCAAACAGCTGCCGGGAGAGCACCGAAAGGCTGAGCGAGGCTTTGCTCGGGGGGTCTTCGCGCTCCCGTACCCCACCAAAGACAGGAAGGGCTGCCGGGACCACCGCCGCCGCGTCCGAGGACGAAGCAAGGGCTAGGCTGGAGACCACGGCGCCCGAGGCAGCTCCCTGCCACGGCACGGCGGCACCGGCACCGGCAGCGCGCTGCTGGGCGTCATCCAGAGCTCCGGCACGGCGGGGAGCCGCGCCGGGAGCTCCTCGCACCGCCCCGCTGCCGGGACACCGGGATTAATGCACCTCTACCTAGGCACCTCATTAGCAGAGATAGTAAAACTGGAGAGAGTTCAAAGAGTAGCAGCAAACACAATTAAGAGCTGGAGTGAGTTGAGAGGGGAGGCGGGGAGAGCCGAAGCTGCACGGCTGGCTAAGCCGCAGCGGGGGCCGGAGCTGCCCACGAGCATCCCGGGTGCGTGGGCACCGGGGAGAGGGGTCCCATTGGAGTGGGGGACAGACAGCCAAGGAAGCAGAGAAAATCGTTAGAAACTGGTAAAAACCAAGGCTGAGGAGAAATGTGGGGATGGGCAGGCTCTCAGACCTGGGGCAGATGACCCACAGGCGCGAAGCAGGACCCCCACCCCACCCCAGGGACAGCCCCTTCGCAAAAGAGTCTTCGGTTTTCATCTTCCTATAGCCTTTTGCTCCTGACAGCCCAAAAAGCCATCGGTGGGATTATTTTTAAGCACTGGGACGCATTCCTCCCTCCCATTTCAGCCAAGAACAAGCAACCAGCTTGTCTGCCGGCTCGGCAGGGATGAAGGGAGGAGTAACCGCACGCCTGCTAATGAGCCAGGAGCACCTCCTGCCTTGACGAGGATGGTGCGAATGATCCAAACCTCGCCGCTGGTCCGGGGAATGGCGGCAGCACTCGCATCCGCGCACGGGTCTGCAAGTACAAGCTACCCCGGAGTGCCCACGGACCTTTCCGGCAGCCTGCCCATGGCTTTGGCCGAGGAACCCCCAAAAGGACTTTTATTTGGGGCAAAAAGCACGAGTTCGTTCCTGTTGGACCTCACCTTCCTACCTCCCACGCAGCACAGCAGGAGGAACCGCCCGGGAGAGCCACCACGGCACGCTTCCCGTCTGCCCGCGGCGTGCAATGCTTTTGCAGGGAGGGGACAGGACAGGGGGACAGGAGACTCCCACCCAGACACCAAAGACAGGCAGGGAGGCAGCCACAGGAGGCCAAGGACAGAAGAAACCCGAACCCAAAGTCTGCCATGGCGCAAAACACCCAAATTCCCAAATTCCCAGCTTCCCTGCCCTCTCAGGGCCCCGTCCCCGGGACGCCGCCCCGCGTTCTCCACCAAGCCTCCGTCTGCAGCACGGACCCGCAGGCAGGAGCTGCCGCATCTTGTTCTTTATGAAAAGGCTTAGGAAGAGGCATCAGCCCCGGGAGAAAAGATGCTTTTAACGCAAGCCTGGGGCTGGCGCGGAGGGGCTCGGTGCGAGGCTTCGGAGAGGATGGGGAGAGGTTATGTTTGCTTTCAAAAGCCTTTTTCATTGCTAAGCCGAGGGCTGGGGCCGTGTCCCTCCGTGATAAAAGTGGCCCTAAACAAGGCTTGGCATATCCAAGGCGATGGCGACGGGGGGGAGCAGCCCTGAATGCCGAGGGACCCCGGGAAGCCCCCTGACTCCGGCGGGGAGGTTTTCCAGCCGCCCGGGGAAGGCGGGGGCCAAGCGGCACACGTCCCGCGGCCGCCCCGCTCCCCTCCGCTTCAGCATCGCTTCCCCCGGCTTAGGGCCGCTGGCATATGAAAAGGAAGGAAAAAAAAAAAAAACCCAACCTTTTGTGCATCAAGGCAAAGCTTGGGGAGAGGGAGGGGAAGGGGGGGGAAAAAAAAAAAAGGAGGAAAAAAAAAAAAAAGACAACACGTGGGTGGTCTGCTCAGGAGACTTTTGACTTTGTTTTTTTGGCTATTTTATTTCTTGGCAGAAAGAGCTCCTGGGGCTGCTCGGCAGAGGGTACAGCCAGATCACAGGAGCATCCTCGGCCCACCCAGGGGCCAAAGTTCAGCTGGCAGCGGCCGCTCGCTCCCAGCGCCGAGGGGGCTCGCTTCAAAGCGCAGAGGAGTCAAGAGAAATTAAAGTCAGAAACGGTCCGAGGAGGGGGCAGAGGGCACTGCCGGCCCCCCGAAGAGAGGGGGGGGACCCCACAGGGATGCTCTGAGCACCCCGCTCACCACCTCCCTATTCCAGCCCTACACAGGCTCCGAGATGGTGCAACAAGATCGGAAAATAGAGGTTAAATAGGATTTTATGGCAGTCTCTTGGGAGACCCGCCCCCCCCCCCCCCCCCCCCCCACCTTGGGATGAAAGCAGATTGTATTACAAATACAGAAGAAACTTCTAGATATGGGAGAAGATTCCCATTGCTGGGAGCAGAATCATGTGAAAAAAGACTGGGCAAAAACGCAATGACTTTAAAAAAAAGTCTCAGCCAAACCTCCTTTGCGCAGCTTGCAAAATCCCGGCGGTGCATCCCATTGGAGCTGCGGCAAGCCGGAGCGCGGGTGACCCAGGTGTGCCGGCAGCGTTGGAGGGGAGCTGGCGCTGGCCCAAAGCCATGGGGGCCCTCGGGGAGCCGCGGCCGTACCCAGCAGCACACCGTCGGCCACTTGTGAAAACGCCACCGAAAGCTACGGGCGGTTGATTTAACTTAAGCAAGAGCTTTCGTGCGAAATGCAAAGCAGCTCCTTAAAACTTGTGCAATTCGGAGCCTGCTGAACCCTCTGCCTGCCCTGCCTGCACCTTCCTGCCGGACTGCATCGCAATGCGAGGGACCCCCGTGTTTCTCCTCCCCGGCGCTTCGTTCGGCTCCTGAGCTCATTCTGGGGAACGTATTGGTCTTCGGGGGCTATCTGCAGCCCGAGGGTCCCAGGGGACGTAGCAGCAGGGCGCGAGGCAGGACCCCGCTTTCAGCCCTCGTTCGCCTGACAACCGTGCCGCTGCTTGAACTTGACCCCCGAGCACGGAGGAGCCGCTGACCGAGCGCTTCAAGACGTTTGCCCCACGTACAAAAGGCAGACTCACGGCCGCGCACTGAGCCCCTCTCCCCTCTCTGCTCGCTGCAGGGAAAGCTTGCAGTCCAATTAAGCCTTGCAGCGGCTGAGGGCCAGCAGAAGGGGTGACCTTTCGGGGTGCCAGAGCCACCAGCCCTGGTTACTCGCGGCAATGGAGATCGGAGCCTGCAGGCAGCTTGTGCCAAGGCTTTTGGCATCCCCCAGCCCATCCCCGGGGCGCCTGGGCTTGCAGCCAGCGTGGTCCGCACCCCCAATGGCTGCAAAGCCGGTGACCCCACCTGTGCCCCCCAAGTGACACCGGGCCGATGGCCACGGAACCGGCCAGCGAGGGCGACGGGGCCTCTCTCGGGAGGGACCGACCCCGCCAAACGGTGACTCAGCCCCGGGCAGCCCGCGGCCTCCGCCGGCACCGCCGCCGTGCCGAGCAGGCTGAGCGGGTTGTTGCGCCAGGTCCTCCCAGCCGTCACCCCTCCTAAGGCCACGCCGTGCCGGGCAGAGGTGACCAAAAACCCCTGCGAGCCCCTTTGCCACCACCCCGTGCTCAGCCGCAGGACGCAGGGCTGACCTGCTGGAGCCCACCCCGGCTGTTTTCTCAGCACCGGGTTTACTCAAATTATTCTGCAGCCAAACTACAGCCAGCTCCAGCCCCAGGGAGGGCTCGCTGGGGAAATCCAGACCGGCAGCATCGCCACGGCACCGTGCTACGGCAGCGCACCTCCTGCCCCGGCTGCCTGCAACATCCTCGCCACCCCCGCTCCAAGGGCAAAGATTTCAGGGTAAAAATACATTGTTTACCGACTGGAAAGCACCAGCTCCCACGGCTCGGCGCTCGCCTCCCACGCAGGCGGCTGACCTCTGCGCCGGGCGAGCCCGTGGCACGTGATGGCGAGGGGAGAGACGAGCCGCGTGGCCACTGTGCCCTGTGCCGGCTGCTCCGCCGCGGGTTCGCACACCGTGCGCCCAGCCAAGCAGAAACAGCGAGGCTGAGGAGAGGCCGAGCAGGGGAAGAGCGAGCTGGCAGGCATGGCCAGGCCGGCTGCCGAGGGCAAGCTCCCCAGAGTCCTCCCTCCATCCATGCCGGAGCCGGCACAGGCAGACACATCCTCATGCAATGGTCCCCTGCACGCATGGGCCACGAGCTCCGAGAAAATTCAGCCCGCCTTCCCTCTGCCCTCCATAAAACCATGCGATACCAAGAAACAAGGTCAACAAGCCAGTACACAGAATTTTACAGCCATTTAGACCACAGCAAGCACTGGGCGCCACTGGCAGCTTCCCGATGCTGGTGGAGGAGGACGAGCATTTCCTCGGGCACCGTTCCTCGCCATCCCGACTGCCCCACCGAGAGCTCCCCAGGGCAAAGCCCTCCAAGAAATGCCCTGCAACACCTCCAGCTCAAGAGGAAGATGGCAGCAAAATTAAGCTCCAGGCATGACGGTGCTTCGGACGTGCGCTGCCCCTCCGTGCCAGACCCCGGCTGGGGGACACGCTCCTGCTCCCGGCCGGGGGCACACGGCACAGCACGGCAGCCAGATACAGGCCGGCGTCCCGCTCGGCCAGTGACACATTCCTCCCCCTTCTCCCATCCAGCGGGAAATATTTTCCATACGTGTCAGCTCTTTGCACCGGCCAAGTCGCGAACAAGCGCCTGGCGACATTCTCCAGGCCCCCGCGGTCCCCCCGAGCCGGGGACAGCGGCGAGGAAGAGGAGGGCGACTCACATGTGATGAAGTAATCCTGCTGCCGCTTGAACTCCAGGCCCATGTAGTTGGGGCTAAACTCCTGAAACTTGATGGTGAAGCGGATCTCCTGCTCGGGCCGGTTGCACGTCACCAGCACGTTGGGGTCCATGACGGTGCTGCAGGCATCTGCCTGGTCCTTCTTCACCAGGTACAGCTTGTAGTACTCGTAAGGCTTGGACGGCTCCGCCTTGGGGCAGATAATGTCCAGTTTATCCCCAATCTCCGGGTAGATGACCAGCCCCTTCCCAGTCATGAACCTGGAAGAGAGGAGGGCGAGAGGTTAGCCACATGCTCCAGCGCAGGCAGCGGGGGCCACGCCAGACCCTCCCACCCCGCGCAGAGCCCCGCTTTCACCCAACTTATTTCGTGCTTAAACTCTGCTGCTTTCTCTCCACAAGACGTTTCTCGACACCAAAACCCGAGTTCTCCTCTTCCTTCAGCACCACTGCACGTGCAAGGAGCCGGCGCAGGCTCCCACCGACAAAAACAGGGGCTCCCTTGGTCCAGTCCCGCTCCCCAGCCCTCCTGCCGCGACGAGGGGGAGCACCCTTCCCAAACCCAAGCCTGGCACCCAAATGGGAACGGGGCCTTCCCACAAAGGGCTGCGGAGCAGGCGGGCCGGAGACGCTGCGGCTCTGCCCGACGGCCAGGCAAGGCGCTTCCTGCAGGGACAGGCGATAATTAGGCATGGGGAGAAGTCCTGACAATGGGGCGCGGGGAGGGAACCCTTCCACGCCCCGGCTCCCCGAGGAATTCCTGCCCTTAAATGGAAGGGAGGGAAGCATCCTGCAGGACAACTTCTACCAAGCCAGGCTCAACGGCGTGCCCAGGAGCGTGGGAGAACCGGATGGAGAGGAGCGAGGAGGGAGGAAAGCTATTTGGGGCTGGAAGGCAGGGCATTCCAAAGGGAAGGAAGGCAATATGCTGATAATTAGCATTCAGATTTCATTATTGTGGAGCAATACTCTGATTTTTTTTTTCTTTAGGTGAAGCAGAGGATTAGGGCAACAAGGAGGGAAGCAGCAGAGCATCTACTTTGATGTAGGCAACGTAACGCGTTCTTGATGGAAGATAAGGTGGGAATGGATGTTCCTGCAAAGTTATCTCTGCTGCAACTCCCTCGTGTAATTTGGGCACGGCAAAAAACCGAAGCGTGCGCTTCGGCAGGCTGCACGTCTGCGGCTTTCCCTTCCGCTCCCGGACACGGCCGGTCCCTGCCCCATCCCACCCCAGCAATCGGACGGGGGACGGGGCCACGAGGACACCCTCTCCCCCCAGCCAGCTGCACCGGCCGGGGCTGCAGGCACCACGGAAGGAAGATCAAACGCACAAGACCAACCTGCTCCGTGGCTCCGGTACAAGTCTTAGCAAGAAGCCACGGAGCTGAAACCAGCGGCTGAGCAGCGCAGGCTCCAGGCCTCTGGCTGCGGGAGCCCCGGCGGATCGGCATGCCGACCCACCGGGCTGGCAGGAGGCAGGCGGAGCCCGAGCCCACGCACACCCCGATGCCCTTGGCAAGGGCTCCGGAGCTCGGTGCCAGCTGCGGCAGCGGGAGGGACGGCCAGGACAGACAGACAGACATCAGCTGCCCCTCTCTGTGAGCTCGCTGGGTGGAGGGGGCAGCCCCGGCGCCCGCCCTCAGGAGCGGAGGCAAGGCACGGCGGGTACGGTCCCCTTCACCCACGCCGCTCCGAACACGGGAGCTTAATTCCGGCGGGTTTTCTGCCCCATCCTCCATGCCGGGCTGCGGCTCCTGCCTCCACCACGCCGGCTCCAGCGGTACCCGAAGCAGCACCATGGCCACGGGGGGACAGTCGGGATCATCCCAACCCCAGCACCACCAGTACGGCGGCTGCGCCTTTGCCGTGCAAGCTCGCGGGAAGCAATTAAGTTTTGTAAAAGTCATGACTTCTGGAGGAAGGCGATGCAGCAGCCTCACCAAAAAAAAAAAAAAAAAAAAAAAAAAGCAGGAAACTTAACCCCTAACCGGCCCGTGCAGGACGCAGCAACTGATGGGTGGCAGGAGAACACCGGCACCGCGCCGCTGCCGAGCCCGGCGAAGCCGCGCTTCGCCTGAACGCTACCAAGTAGGTCAGCTGGCCTCCGGCCAGCGCGCCGCTTCCAAAGCCTTGGGAGCGATAAAGGCTTCCCCCACCCACGGCCGGAGCCCTGACGCAATCCCGGGAGCCGTGCAGCAGGAGATGCAAAGGAGCCCCTGCCCCTCCCTCCCCTTGCTCACCCTCCCCGCCCCGCGCCAGGCCGCAGACATGCAGCGCAAGTGAACACTTGCACGCTCGCTCACGGGTTCCCACCCCGAGAGGCGGCTGGATCCCACACTCGTTTCTCGGCGGCTGGGCTGAGTCAGAGGATTTCTGGCACAGGGCTCCCGAGTGACTCAAACTCCCTCCTCCAGCCCCTGCCAGCTCCCTCCTGCCCAGGAGATGCCAAACAGGAAGCCGCAAACAAGGCAAGCAGATGCCTTGCAACGCCGGAGCGGCAGGAGAAGGCTCCTATCCGTCCCCCATCTCCACACCGGGAGGACCGATCGCACCTCCTCGGCCAAAGCCTTGGCCAACACCTGCAAACCGACCGGTCCCCGCGACACCGGCCTGCGCTGACGGCACGGCGTCTGCCATCAGCTCAAGCTGATTTTTTTTTAAGCAGGGGAGAGGCCATAACGCAATCAGGGGAGCTGAGAACATCCCAGCGCCACATCCTGCTGGCACTTCTTCATCCTAGAAAACTCCGAAAGAAGGCCTATGTTTGTTTTATTTCAGGATAAAACTATGAGCCGTATTTCTCCTACGAACACTCAGCCTCAGAAGCACACAGCTCCTGCCTGGGAATTAGCCCAGGAACGTTTTCCAGATCTCCTGCTTGGACACGGAGCAAGGCAGAGCCACCAGCCGAAGCAGGCGCTCCACCGCGCGCAGAGGCCGTGCTGCCCGTGCGGCTTTTGGGGGTGCTCCCTCCGACCGCTGCTCCCCGCCAGCCGCATTCCTGCCCGCACACACACGTTTTCCCCTTTGCCCTCCAATTTCCCTGATTTTTTCTCCTCCGTTTCCCCCTCGGTGTCCTCCCTCTCCTCTAAAGCAGGGCTGTTTCCCAGCCAAGAGGCCGGGCAGCACGAGCGGTGATGAGAAACCCCTGAAGTGTGACACCTCTCCCACTGCTCTTTGAGCTCTTAACCGTACATTAGATTTTTTTCCCCCAAAAATACGTTGTTTTGTCACAAGCAACGGCTTGTGACGGCCGTCCTCAGGAAGACTAACTACGGTTCCCATCACGCGGGAGACCAGTTCTCCAGGAAATTCTCCTTTAAAACACCAAAGGTGAAAAGCAACATTTGTCACAAGAACAGCAGAGGAAAAAAAGTGTCCAAAAATTGTCACAAGTTGCCCGTACGCAGTATTACAGCAAGTTCTGGGTATGAGAAACTTGACTTCAGAAGGCCCGCTGGCAGGCAAAAAAGAATTACACTCTTGACTTGTCTTTACAAGGACACATCTTCAAATTTATGTTAACTGGGAAGAATGAACAGATCTGCTTTTAAATTAATAGGGAAATTCATCATGCCCTCAGAGCACGTGCCGCATCCTCCGTACTTTGCAGTTCGATTTCCCTCTTTTAAGGTGGGAAGAGAAAAAAAATCAAGATTCAACTCAACCTTAACGCTGAAACCAAGACTGACACCTGCGTAACAACGTGCTCTGGGGCACGGCCCCAGACGCGCGCTCCATCAGACAACGTGAATTTGGGTCCCGCAGAGCAGCAGGGCACCGAGAGGGAGGACGGCGGCTGCTCGGAGCCATAACCTCCCCAAAGCCCAGCTTCCGACCCCGCTCCTGGGACACGAGCACAGCCCTGCCCGCGATCCGCCCCGGCTCCGCACGCCCCTTGCAATGGGAGGGGGACGCCAGACCCACAACCAGTGCCCCACCGGCGAGTGCCCAGCGCTTTCGGTGCTAATCCTGCACAGCACGTGGAAAGCCCGGGAGCAGGCACCCGGCACCCCAACCACCCACGGCACCCGGCACCCCAACCACCCGCAGCACCCGGCACCCCAACCACCCGCAGCACCCGGCACCCCAACCACCTGCGGCACCCAGCACCCCAACCACCTGCGGCACCCAGCACCCCAACCACCCACGGCACCCGGCACCCCAACCACCCACGGCACCCGGCACCCCAGCCACCCACGGCACCCGGCACCCCAGCCACCCACGGCACCTGCTGGGGTCCCCCCACGCATGCACCTTCCCCCCCAAACGCCCTCCTCCACCCCTCCCACCACTTGGGAGGAGGACGGTGGCTCAGCTCACAGATAACATTTCTCCTGGTGTCAAAGGTGGTGGGAAAGATTAACTACAGCCATTAAAGTTTTTTAAAAAAAAAAAAAAAAACAACCCTTTTTGCCTTTGCTGCACACTGCACCCCGCTGAGCAGAGCGTGCCAGGCGGGGAGCGCCAGCCTCCGCTCCGGTGTTATCGGCAGCATCATCACTTAAAGCCCCTCAAGGTGATTTTTGGGTGGCACCTGCGGCTGCCCACCCGCAGAGCCGTGCCGGCCGCCGAGGAGCATCCCGGCCCGGCGTCCCCGCCGCCGCAGCCCCAGCCCCCGGCTCCCGGCCCTGCGGGTTCCTTGGGAGCGATCAGGTGGCAGCGTCCAATTTCCTCATTGTTTCGGGAGGTGTTTTCTGATGGGAAAGGTGAAAAGGGTATTTGTGAGCCTCGTAAACCGATTCCTCCGAGTTGGGTAAACAAGGGGAGCTCTGTTGGCAGCGGGATGCTGGGATGCGGGAGCAGGGAGATGGGATTAAAGGGCAGCCTCTCCTGCTCCGAGCTGGGGGGGCCGCTGGCGGGGACCCCCAGCCCCGCACGGATCGGGCAGCCCTCCCTCTCACCAGCACGGAGGGCTCAGGGCTCCAAAAAGCTCCAGTGGGACGTGATGGAGTGACCTGGGGGCTACAAGTGGGACCTGCGGAAGGGCCACGGGCTCGGCCAGTGCCTGGTCTCAAAGGTGGCCGCCCTGGCATCATGGAGACGGTTTGCTGGGAGAGGAAGAGGAATGGGGCGACAGGAGATGATAATCCCTCGAAACATGCAGCGGGGCTGCCTGGGGTCCAGGGACGGATCGCAGCCCTCGCGTCCGCGGGCTGTGCCGAGGCAGGAGCTGAAGCCACACCGCGGCACCGGCTGCCCCTTGGGTTCAACCCCGACGCGGCCGGGCACAGACCCACCCGACGGCTCCGCACACCGAGGGCGACCGGGAACCCCGGTGCAACCGCAGGCAGAGAGACGCTGTCCTTCCACCGGCAGCCGAGCAGCTCACACCTCGGCTTCGAGGAGCAGCAGCCGCGTGGGAGGGTGGTGGGGTTCCCTGCAAGCCACCTGCCAGATCACAACCCCACGGCTTCCCGGGCTGGCCCGTGGGCCACCAGCCGTGCTGAGGAGTTCCGGCAGCACCGGGGTTCCTACAACCGGCAGACCCCAACGAGCATTGCAGAGGGACGATCTGCTCCGTGCCACTGCTGCTAGAGGCTCAGCAAGCCCAGGAACATGGGGTGAGAAGGAAAACCATGCAAGTTTGGTCGGAGCAAGCTCAGGACTCGTGCTGGGCTCCTCCACACACACACCCCCCCACGCAGACTCCTCTTCTCCGCGTGGGCACGCACAGGCTGGCAGACCGGGTCACGGCTGAACGTGGACATGCTAACACGTTCACAGCAATAGCCGCAAACACAAGCGGCCTGCAGATAAGGTATTCGGCACCTTTACAAAGATGCTAGCAGTCCTTCAGCTCTTCCTTAGGGAGAACGTGACTTGTAAAGTGCTTGAAAATACAATTTTTTAAAAGAATGGGTTGACGCACTTTCCAACAACCTCTCTCCCCCTGAGCCCAGGTGCTCCTCGCACCACGTGAACTACGAAATCTTTGCGGCAGCATCACCCTTCCCCATGTCCAAGAAACACGACGCAGCTCACCTTATTCCAGGCTTTGTGGAAAACAGAACAACATTTAACAACAATCTCCTCCTTGGAGAAGATGCTCTAAAGCGTTAATGCTGACATACATACAAGATGACATATGCTAAGTGCTGTTTTCTTCAAAGAAACCCAAAAATAACTGGATCTTACAAGGAGGACATCTACTTCTGGCAGCCAAGGCTGCAGGAAGGCTGCCGATGCCCGGCAGAACGAGGTGCTGTGAGAGGAGGGCAGCGATAACCGAGGTGCACGCGGCGTTTTCCTGGGCAGCAAAGGCCACGTTGGCGCAGCTCTCCATACCAACACAGCTCGTGGATCCTTCCAGCAAGACCACGGCTCCCACCAGCCACTGCAGCTCCCACCAGCTGGGAACCATCTCAGAAAAGGGACGGGGCACGGCGCTGCAAGCTAAAGAGATCCAGCGAAAAAGCCAAAACTCTGTGTACAGTGTGCTCTCCTGCAAAAACACTCTGCAACCCGTGAGAGCTTCACCGACGCCCAACCGCACGCAAAATTAAACGCCTGCCTCTCTCTTACTCGTTCTTACTCGCTTTTGTGGGACACAGCACCAACGTTTCGCAGCAGCTGCCCAGGCACGGGGGACTCTCTCTGCCCAGGACACTTGGCCACCGGCTAGAAGGAACCAGCCCTGTGCCCAGAGGAGCCCTCCAGGACCCTGATGCGCAGAGCCAGGTCACGCTCCAGCCATCGGAGGGTCACGCTTTGGCCATCGCTCCAAAGCTCCTCCGGTGATGCCCAGCCACCCCTGCGTTTGCCAAAACCCGTGTTTTCCCCAAGCAAGAGACATCAAGGGGTTGGTAGCAAACACTGGGAGCATCGCAGCGGTGCCTTCACAGTGGCTGAAGTTCAAAGAGCATCGTCAGAGCAAACCACACACGGACAACCGCACGGTCCCCCGCGAGCTTGAACCGAGAGCATCGGATACCCCGTTTCATGGGGACAGGGAGAGGTTTTCCCGGCGATATCCCAGGCAGGGCTGGGCTGGGCTGCCCGCAGACACTGGCCCATCAGTGGGTGTCCCCAGCCAGCCCCGTGGGACACCACAGCCCACCACCCAACTCACTTCACCTCTGAAGGACAACTAAAACACAAGAATTACACACTTAACCCAACAGCCCACCTCATCCCAGTACACCAGCAGCACCCACAGCCCTTTCCTGGAGCGGTGCTGGCACCCGGAGGTGCAGGACCCTTTCTCCTCTTCGACTCCTGTTAAATCCTTGGGAACAAAGATATCCCGCGGAAAGAAGTTAATTACAACTTGAATAAAAAGGTTCCCCGCTCTCCTCTGCCTCCCATCTGTATCTGTCGCCTTCTCGCTTGTTCAGTCGAGTTATTCGTCCCCGCGAGAGAGGGTAAATAGGAGCACGCGAATCCCCACGCTTTTAGATCCCACTTCTTTTATGTGCTCTTCTATTATTAGTCTCCTTTAAAAAGAGCCTTCGATCTTTCCCCCCCCCCCCGCTAATCTACGTATGATTATTTTCATTGCCCTTCTGCAGACCTCTTCTATTTCTGCTGCATCCTTTTGGAGCCGAGGCGGTCAGCACAGAACCCGGCAATTTCAGGTAACTCCTCCTGAAAACGGCCTCGTATCTCCTTCACTCCTTCGGCCTCCGCTGCTCAAAGAGGTATTTTTCAGCTCTTCACAGCGGCTCCTTCCAGCCCCCCCAGCTCCTCGCCGTCCCCGGGCAGGGGGAACCGCCTCTGCCGAGCCCCCGCAGCCGCCCCACGGGGCCGTCCCATCCCGTCCCCCTCCCAGACACACTCTAAGGCCCTTTTTCCACATCTCGGGTTTAATGAGGCCCATTCAACCCTCCCAAAGACAAAAGGCCCTTCTCGTTTCCAAACGGATTTACACGACGCATCAGTGAGGCATAAACGGGTCGCCATGGCAACCCACACCCCGACCCCCCCGCCGCACGGGGATGCCATTTTCTAACTCCACTGCTCCCCAAAACCCGCCCTGTTGCTTTACTACCAGCTGTAAGGCTGGGCACAGGCTGGTAAAAACACCCACCCCACCCAAAAGTGACACCCCCCCCCCAGTTGCCAGGGATGCCATTTTTTGAGATGAAGTTAAAAGATGCTCGAGCCGGCGCTCCCCCCGGTGCGGGCATCCCGGTAACTCTGCACCGTGACCGACTCCAGGTCACGGTCAAGCCGGGGTTCAAATTAAGCGGAAGGCAAGAGCACATCAGCTGCAGGGGGGCAAATGAAACCAAAACACCCATCTGTGCCCAGAGAGAGGGGCGATGCTCGAGACGGCGCAGGCGAGTCCGCGCTCGAGTGCCAGCCCCAGCCCCACCTTGGCTCCCAGCATCTCTCCGCAGGGAATCCGGTGGCTTTGGTGATGCCAGGAGGCCACTCCAATGCTTCACACAGAGGTTTAGTAACCATGAGCCTGACGTTCAATGCTTCGTACCGTAACTCTCCCTAACCTGCTTCAACCACTGGAGGCCAAGTGAGCATCTTGCTTGCCCAGCGCAGGGCTGCCTGCCCCGGCTGGGACGCAGGAGATCCCACCACACCTCCTGGAGCTTTGTTCAGAAGCCGCTGTAGCTCTGAAGACCAAGCTCTTACAAAGTGTAAAGCGGGACAGCCCAGTTGTACCTGATTAGCAAATGGAGAAAGACCAGAGAGAACCTATTTTACCATAAAAACACAACTGCAGCGTCTTTCTGCAACGTGGAGGCTAGGAGGAGGACCAAGGCTCCCCACTGCAAACCCGCAGCTTGGAGAAGGGTCTGGTCTCCGGCGCAGACCTCCTCTCCTAGGGGAGAAGGTATCCAGAGAAACACCGGGCAAGGGCCGACTCAAAACTCCATCCGTGACCACGGCCCAGCACATTTGCACTGGTGGAGGTGCTCTTCAGCCAAAAAAGCCACCCCCCGAGCAGCAACGCGGTCCCTCCGCACAGATTCGGCTTTACTGGCCCTGCACCAGATGCCACGGCCAGGGAAGCCCAGGTGAGGGACAACCAGCAGAGACCACCAAGGAAAAAGGACGATCCCCACAGGTCTGTTCTGCCCGCTGCGCCGGCTCTCCTGCCGCCAAGCTCAGGAGCCTGCTCTGCTCCCGTGTGCTTTGCACGGTTCCGGAGCGGTTACGCCGACACCAACCAAGAAGAAACCGAGCAGAAGAGGGCTCCGGCCACCAAGGATGCTGCAGAAAACGGACCAGCAGCCAGGCTTCGGGAAAGCAGGCACGGGTGTCGCTGGGTGCCGGCCGCACCTCGGCGCCCGTGGCTGGCGGCTGCCACCGCAGCCGGCGACATCCCCGGTGCCTCAGGGCTGCGGGAAGGGCTTTCTCCCTGAGCCGTCCAGGTAATTAAGAGCACGGCAAAGGTACGAGCCGCCGGAGAGCACCCGAGCCCCAGACTCCCCAACAGCCCCGAAGAGGACGGCCGCCGGAGAAGCCACGGCGCTGGCTGAGCAGGGGCGGACACCAAAGCCCCCAGCCAGGCAGGGAGCCCGGGGGGAAAGCTCTGCCGTCCCCTCCCGCGGCACGGACCGGCAGTTCCGCGTTTCTCCTCCCGCCCCATCCCAACCGTGACCCGTCGGCCGCCCACAAACACCCGGCAGAGGTTGGGTGGCTTCGGGCTTCATCCCGCAGAGGCCAGAGCATGCACCGGCGATAGCAGAGCCACCGCAGAAACCACCGGCACAGAGCCACGCCGCGCCGGCGCTCGCCGGAGCGGGGTTCCTCTGCCAGCCCGCCAGCCGCTCGGTGCCCCCCACTCGCTCTTGCTACGCCCCTCGCTCAGGATGCGGATCTCGGGGCTTTAATTGCCTCCCTGCAGCTGGAGAAGAGGAGCACGGGCGGCGGGGGGCAAGGGGGGGACCCCCAGCCCGCGGCCAAGCGCTGCCAAAGGGAAGCACCCACAAAAAGGTGAATTTTTCCCTTGTCCCCTCGAGGGCTCAAGGGGATGCCTCCCAAAGCTCGTCCACCACTTAAGGAGATGGTCGCCGACCACCCCAACGCCCCGAGGAGGAGGAGGAAGGCTCACCGGCCTCGCAAGGGCCAGGCGCTGCTGCGAGCAGCCATGCGCTGCTCCATCTTCCCACCTCCGTGCAGCGCCCGGCGCATTCAGACGTCGCACCCAAAGCGTGCGAACAAACGATATTAATCCAAACCCTGCGGGGGGTGGAAAAAAAAAAAAAAAATAAAAAAAGAGCCAGTAATTGAGGGAGTTTGGAGGAGATTTAATTGGGGCCAGACCACTGGCGCAGGCTGCTGCTGCCACCTGCAGCGCTCTCCGTAGCCGGTGGCGTGCGGCTCTGGGGACCCCGGGCTCCCGCCAGCGCCAGCCCGGGGTGCAGACCCCATTTGGGCAGAACAAGGAGCACTGGGGGTCCCCTGGGCTCGCCCCCCGCCCCACACGCACCCCTGCCAACTCGTTACTTTTCAACACAATAAGCAACTCCGCCAGTGATGGAACCAAGGGGTTGGCCAAAAAAATAAAGGGGGGCTGGGGGGGTGGGGGAAGCAATATTTTCTCCCTCAAGTAATATGGTCCCGCACCTCCCCTTGGAGAAATAAAGACAAGCTGAGTTATCTAATTAATGCTGTCAAGAAGCGGGGAGGCCGGGGGCCGGGGGGCTGCCGGCGGCCCACAAAGGCGGCGTGGGGAGCGGTCTCCCCGCCGCCGCCGCCGGCATCTCCCGTCAATGGGGCCCCACGCTGGGAGTGAGGTAAGAGGGGATTCAAAGGGGGGTTTGTCAGGGGTTTTGTTTTTGAAAACGGGGGAGGGGAAGGGGACAGGGCTTGACAAGAGCTGACAGACAACTGAACAAAACCATAAGGGCCATGAATGGCAACACGGCTCTTTAATTGGCGGAGGAATGGAGAGAGAAGTGAGACAATGAGGCGCGGGCAGCGGCGGCGGGGGCCGAGGCGCGGGCAGCGAGCGCTCACCTTCCGCCTGCCCGCCCAGATGTGGGCAGCTGGATGCTGCAAGCTGGATGCTGCAGCCACGACCACGATCGCCAAAAAAACCCCAAAATACCCCCCAAAACCCCAAGGAAGCAGGAAAGCGGTAAGGAGCGGAGCCCGGCACGGCAGCAGGCATTGCAAAAGGCAGACGGCACCAGAAGAGGCACGAACCCGAACCCCGAGCGCGGGATGCTGCCGATATTAAACGATCCGACGGAAGCGGGATCAGGTTCCCCGCTTGGCCCCATGCGCGTTTTCGGCTTTGCTTCGGTTTGGACGCTCGTGCCCTGGCTGCAGCCCCGCTCATCCGGAGGACGGGGGGCCGGGAGGAGGAGAGAGGGAGAGGCAGGTTAAAAGGGAACAAGGTTGGATCAGCGGGGTTCCCACTCCTTCCCTGACCCCTCCGAAATAAGACGGAGGAGATTGCGTCTCCCGGTTCCAAAGCAAAGAATTACTTTGGCAGGGGACACAGCGGCGGCTGGGCGCCCACTTGGAAGGGAAAGCGGCAGCGGCAGGAATATGCCCAAGGAACCCAAGAGCAAGACCTCCCCGCCAAGCCCCGCTAATTGTCATGCAGATTAATCCCGAGCCGGGACAGAAAGGAGGCAAATTGCAGCCCTCCACAATGCGGGGCTGGGGGGGGTGCGGGGAGGGGGGCTCAGCCCACCAGACCTGACACCAACCCCGGCGTTTTCCAAAAACCCCCCCGCTTCCCACCTCTCGCTTTTCCAGCTCGGTTGGAAAAACGAAGAACCGAAAGCAAACGGCCAAGAGATGAAGCGACAGCCCGTGGTTAGGCGAGAGGAAGCCCCGTCCGCCCTGCGCCCCAGGACCTGACGCCCCAGCGAACCCCGTGCCCCCACAAACCCATTTTGCAGCTGGGAACCCCAAAACCAGCCCCCTCCCCACACACGGGTCCCCGCGGGACAGCGGCTGGGTGTGCTCCTGCACCCTGACCCGGCCAATGCCAAGCACTGCAAGCTTCTGCACCCCCAGGGGTACGGGGCGGGGGTCCCCAAACCCCTCGGCTCCCCGCTTCACACTACGGCCCCCTCGGGAGCGAGGGATACGGGGAGGGGGGTCCCCAAACCCCTCGGCTCCCCGCTTCACACTACGGCCCCCTCGGCAGCGAGGGATACGGGGAGGGGGGTCCCCAAACCCCTCGGCTCCCCGCTTCACACTACGGCCCCCTCGGCAGCGAGGGATACGGGGAGGGGGGTCCCCAAACCCCTCGGCTCCCCGCTTCACACTACGGCCCCCTCGGCAGCGAGGGATACGGGGAGGGGGGTCCCCAAACCCCTCGGCTCCCCGCTTCACACTACGGCCCCCTCGGCAGCGAGGGATACGGGGAGGGGGGTCCCCAAACCCCTCGGCTCCCCGCTTCACACTACGGCCCCCTCGGCAGCGAGGGAGAGGGGCAACCAGCCTCACTTGTTTTTCTGAGGTCTTGCGCAAAAAATAAACCCCACCCCTGCCCTGGGGAGCTGCAGCAGGGACCTCCTGGCCTCAGCCAGGTCCCTGGGAAGCCCCTTCCCCTGGCACCCCAGAGCCCCCCACGGTCTCCATCCCCCAAAATCCCACCCAGGGCTGGGCGACTGCCCCCGTGCACCGACCCCACTCGCCAGCGGCTCCCCGGGAGGGCTGGGGCTCAGGCTCGCCCCCGGGGAAGCGATGCTGTGGTTTTGAAGGATTAATCCCAACATTAGGAACTGGGCAGGGAGAGGAGAAAACCCTGCGGCTGGTTACCCACAGCCCGGCTGCGGGATGCCCTGCCCTGCACCAACAGGTCTCCCGGGTTTCGCCAGCCCCGCCGGTGACGGCTGCCAGCCCCTCGGTCCCCGGGGGAGCAGCGTCACCCCTCGCCGCGCCGCCGTGACTCACTGCCGGGCGCTTTGATGTCCCAGCAGCTCCTTTGAGCTCCCAGATGCAGCCAAACGAGTTCTGTCCTTCTCCCTCAGTCTGGAAGCGCCATCTTCCCAGGCAGCTGCAAATCGCCACCCCTCAGCCCTGGTGTCATTACCGGGAACTCGCTCGACTACAGCCCGCCTTGTAACTTCTTAAGACCTTCTTAACCACCCCATTAGAACGGAGAGCATGCGTACAAGCACCCCGACAGCCGCCCGGTACAGCCCCAGCACAGGTCACACCGTATTCCTCACCTCCGAGTCAGCCCTACCAGCGTCAGCTGCGCTCGGCTGGACGGGACCTCCAGCCCCACACCACGGGGGTGGCCGGGTCTGGGTTAGGTCTAGGAGAAAAAGCTAAAGATGAGTCACAGGACCTCAAAAGATTATTATTTCTTTTTTTCCCCCCCTCCTCTTTTCCTCCTGCACGCAAGCTGCGAGCGATCACCAAAGCTTGGCGAGCAAGCTCTGCGAGAAAGCGTGAATCCAGCCCCTGCCTCAAGCCGTGCTCCTGGATGTCACTCGGCAGGGAAGAAAACTGCCCCTTTCTCCCCAAAACCTCTTCCAGGTGCTGCCCACGCTCCCTCCTCACTGAGAGGTCCCATTTAGGCACAACCCCCCCAATTTTCTACGCATCTACAGCCTGCAGCAAAGAGAAAGACCCTCCTAAAGGCTTCACCACTGGAAGGAGCTGGGAGCCCCTGTGCCCCCCCACTGCTCCCAGTTTACCCAGTTCAGGGCTGGTCGGCACAGCGGCAGCCGAGAGAGGGGCCAGGCGAGAGGCCAGCACAAGGCAAGCGTGTCAGGTTTAAGCCTCTCCTCCTGCCGAAGGAGATCTGGCTCGTACTTGCTTTTATTTTTAGGCCAGATACACGTACGGCTGAACTTTAATAAAACGTACAACCTCCCGCTGGGAACAGGAGGAGGAGAGGAACCAGAAAGCCCGCTGCTGTCTCAGGTGTCACGGATGCTTCCGGACCCGGAGATCTCGGGAGCGGTGCTCCTCTCCGGCCCCTTCCCTAGGGATGTCCCCAGAGCCTGCCCGGACACACGGCCCCTGCTCCCAGCGGGAGCTTGAACAAGGCGCTAAGGAAAGCTCGGGTTTTAAACCTAAAAATAAACCAGCCCTCGGGCCTGGGGAGGAGGAGGAGGAGGAGGAGAGGAGGAGGGCAGAGCACCCAGCCTGCCACCCAGCTCCCCGGCCGCCCTCGCCGCCACTCCAGCGCCAGCCCAACGCGCAGCAGCTTCCAATTGCCCGCGGACGGGGAGCGTTCGCCATCCTCCCCCCCCGCAGGACGAAAACCTCCGACTCGCCACCCACGCGCATGGAAGAACGCTGACGAGATGCCGCTGGAGAGACCAAAGCCTCCCCCAACCCCCCAAAACCACTTCCTTCCCCCCCCCGAGCTTTGCTGCCAGATGCGATTCCCCGGAGCTTTGCCCCAAAATCCCGCTAGCTCAGGCGTTCCCGGCTGCCGTCCTCGCCGCGCCGGGGACGCCATCCCCGCGATGCCACCATGCCGGGAGGCGGAGAGGGCTGGATGCTGCCACCCCTTCCATTGCAACGGGGAGTTTATTGGAAAGCCCCCGCTGCACGCACGGGGGACGCTGCCAGCAGCGGGGTCTGCCCCGCTCCGGGCACGGCACTGACCCCCGCCACGCGCAGCCGGGGGTGTTTCGGGGTGCCGAGAGGATGCACGCTGCCGGCAGATGTTTGCGGAGGGCTGCAGCCTGGGTGGCACGCCGCTGCCCGCAAACCCGCTCTCCCCGAGGCGGAGCCCCAAGCTCTCCAAGCGACCGGAGCTCAAACGCCCACCTTGCACGCACGCCGACAGCCAGGGTTTCGGGGCACCCACCAGGAAAGGGGGTTTATTTACCACGCCTTAAAAAAAAACATCCCAAGCGAGCACCAGCGCTGCTGCAGAACCGCCCCAGTCCCTGCCCTGCGGCCCCCGGGCAGGGCTCGCCCCTGCCCCACACAGACCCCACGACGTGCCCCCGCTCGCCGCACCCCAAATCGCCTCCCCGGCCCCCCCAGCCCCCCCTTCCCTCTCTGCCTGCCTCTCCCAGCTTTTGGAAGACCCTTCTGAAGGGCTCCCGCCCCCAACCATCCCGCTTCACTCCGACAAGCTGAATGCATTTTACTGCTTTGCATTTAAGGTGCCTTCTCTTTTTTTTTTTTTTTTTTTTTTTAACTTATTAAGGAGAAAGTTCAAAACGTTTGCAGTGACTGCGACGCGCTAATTTGGAACTTACTGCGGTGTCGACACTGCATTAAGTATTTCTGTCAACCGTGAGGACACACCATGTCTATGTAAGAAATTACACTAGCAATTATAGCTAAAGAGGCATGTAAAATTTAAAAAAAAAAAAATTTAATGTATTCAGAAATGATAACTGACATTCTTATTAGGATTAATCTAATTTTAGTAGAGTCATTTATATCCTGCCTCTGGATAAAAAATGAATTTCAATTTTAAAACCTGGATAAAAACTGGAATTTAAAAAAAAGTACTTTTAGAAGTCACCCTGCATGATTAAGCGTGATGATAATATGAGAAAGCTTAACAAAAAGCTTTGCCATTAAAGAAGATATTTGTTAAACAAAATGGAAACAGAGATATTTATCAACCCGAGCAGACTATTTCAGGCTAACTCCAGACCTGGTACTGTCAGGCGTTGCTTGTAGTTGCAGGGTGGTGGAGAGCAAAAGGGCTGGAGGTAACGGGGATGGGCCAGGAAGATGCCCAGGGCCGGAGCAGAGTTTTCCCTCTGGATGCCGGGAGCACGGGACGTATCCTGCACCCACAAGCAGGGAAACGCCAGGCACCGGCGAGAGCAACACCGTGCACCCACAGCCTGCACAGTCCAACAGCTGCAAAGCACAGGAGTGATTCAAAGACTAGGAAAAAAGTGGGGAAAAAAAAGTTGGGATGGTTTAGCTTATCCAAAAGGAAAAAAAAAAAAAAAACACCCCAAGGAGATTTAACACCAAGGTCCTTCGCAAGGAGAAGCTACGGGGCACCGAGGTTTCCTTGGGCAGCGAGCAGGGCTGCGGGCACGCTGGGGCTGCTAACGCGGCTGTAGCAGAGGGGACGGCAGCTCAGCGGCGCTGGCACAGAATAGTTGCCTTGCAGAAAAACGCGCTGTTGGCCTCGTGCGCCGGTCTCGGTCCTGTGGCAACGCGATGGAAATCGATAGCTTGAGCGATAAAGGTCCTGGCAGTCGCCATTTCCCAGAAGCGGACACAAGGAGCTTTGCTCCGTTTCCCGACCGACCCAAGGAGGACGCCTTCCCACAACTTATGTTTCCTGTTACGTACATCTTTAACAACAGCCAAATAAACCCAAAAAGCACGTAACATCTACAGGGCCCGGCTACACCAGGCGAGAAACCAGCTGAGCTGCCTCCTCCAGGCACGCGTGTTGCTCCATGTCCATGTCCTCCACGGCAGCGGCGCTGCCACGGACGTGCCCACGAACACCACGCGCCGTGGCGCGCCAACCAGGACATGGCACGCCCAACCTAGGACAGGACATGGCGCGGCAACCTAGGACAGGACATGGCGCGGCCAAACCTAGGACAGGACATGGCGTGGCCAAACCAGGACATGGCGCGCCAACCTAGGACAGGACATGGCGCGCCAAACCAGGACAGGACATGGCGCGGCCAAACCTAGGACATGGCGCGCCAACCTAGGACACGGCGCGCCAACCTAGGACACGGCGCGCCAACCTAGGACAGGACACGGCGCGCCAACCTAGGACAGGACACGGCGCGCCCAACCTAGGACAGGACACGGCGCGCCCAACCTAGGACAGGACACGGCGCGCCCAACCTAGGACAGGACATGGCGCGGCCAAACCTAGGACAGGACATGGCGCGCCAACCTAGGACAGGACATGGCGTGGCCAAACCAGGACAGGACACGGCGTGGCCAAACCAGGACAGGACACGGCGCGCCAACCTAGGACAGGACACGGCGCGCCAACCTAGGACAGGACACGGCGCGCCCAACCTAGGACAGGACACGGCGCGCCCAACCTAGGACAGGACATGGCGCGGCCAAACCAGGACAGGACACGGCGCGCCAAACCAGGACAGGACACGGCGCGCCCAACCTAGGACAGGACATGGCGCGCCAACCTAGGACAGGACATGGCGCGGCCAAACCAGGACAGGACATGGCGCGGCCAAACCTAGGACAGGACACGGCGCGGCCAAACCAGGACAGGACATGGCGCGCCAACCTAGGACGCGTTCAGCCCGCCCAGGACGGGGATGACGGGGATGCAGGAGAGCATGCGGGGATGGGACAGGACCAGGGAGCCTGCTCCCGGCCAGGGATGGGAGCCGGGGCAGCCAGCACCGACCAGCGCCGGACCCCCACCGCCACCCGCAGCTCCCCAGTTCAAAAGGCATTAAGCGCATCGGCAAGACACAAAATGATTTAAGACTAGGTGGAAGGAGTCAAATGCCAAAGGGGGGGGGGGGGGGGGGGGGGGAAGTCCCGGGCTGATTATTTTATTTTCTCCTGACAGTTTCAGCCACAATGGCCAATAAATCCCGATTACGGATTTTAAAAATGCTTCCTGCAGACACTTGGACCATCAAAGCAATTCTGGGCTCCCATAACTCCTGCTTTATGATGGTCATACATGTCAGCTCTTCGCAGAGCCCAGCATTTCAATAAAGATGACCATAAACCTAGATTAGAGATTAAAAGACTGACTCAGAAGTTTGTCAGAGGAAGAAACAAGTTTCCCTGCAACTGCCTCGCCGTTTTTACCGACTAACAGTTGGGTTTTTTGATGGTGTTATGCTGGCAGTAAATTTTCAGCCTGCCGACAGCTCGGAGTGCAACACCAACCACCCAGGGAAGGCGAACGCAGCAGCGCAGGACACGAGCCCTGCCACGGGCTCAGCTGGCAATGCGCAGATGAGAAGTGACAGGTCTCCTCTCGGGCTACCCATCGTCTGCGACGGCACGGGGACGCGGACGCCGGCTCCGACCGACCTTCCCGGTTCTCCCCTCCCAGCCCCCCGACCTGCCAGGCTTCTCTCCGGGAGGCAGTGCTGTCCTCATTTCTCCTCCTCTCGCCTCCGCAGGGTCAGTCGCTGCCGAGCAGAAGCACGAGAGCACGTGGGAAGACAAGAGGAGACCGGCCACCCCCCAAGGGCTCCCCGACTCCGGGCAGGACCAGGGACCCCGGGGCAGGACCAGGGACCCCGGGGCCGATGTGTACGGGGAGCATCCCCGGCTCCCCCGCCGCCGGCAGCCGCCTCTCATCCCCAGCTTGCCAAAGCAGCAGCGACAACCGCGACAGAGATGCCTTTTAAACTATAAACGTCGTACGTTTATTGTGCTCTCGTTTCCTGGATGAATATGCAGCTTCCTTTTAGTAAGTGCTCTCTTAGGAGAGGGAAAAGGGAAAAATAAAAAGCAGAAAGGAAGGAGGATGACTCACGGCGAGGCCACGTCTCCACGAACGCAGGAGAGCTGCCGACACGATGCCAAGGACGAGGGCTGGGATCAAAAGGACGAGAGCGGATCAAACGCGTGCCCACCCCGGGGAGGGGAAAGGTTTGCCGGAGCTGCCGGGGGGAGGAAGGTAGGATGTAGCCATGCCCTCCTGGCCACCCATGGTTTGCCTGCTTGGGTTGCAAGAAGCCATCTCCCTTCCCCAAGATTCAGCCACTGCTTTCACATTTTGAACAGGACTCTCCGGTGGTTTGATTTCGTTAAGATGCGCACAGAGGGCTGGCCCGCGCCAGGACACGGGTGGCGATGGGGACGGGGAGGACCCGTAGGAACCATGGGTGCACCCAACGCACGACGAAAAAATGCCCTTTTCCCCAGCAAATGAAAGAGCCGAGCCCGGAGCTCAGCGCACCGAAGGGGGCCGGTGCCCTTTCTGCCGGTGTCTCTCCAAGTCTATCAAAAAGTCCCATTTACATCAAAATGCCCTTCCAGACATGCTTCAATTTTACTTTTCCCCTTTCATCTCCTTCCACCCTCCCGCCCCACCTCGCGGCCCTATTGTACTCACAGCATCTCGCGCGGCAGAGAGGGCCGAGCGGGCTGCCAGAGCGAAAGAAACAGGAGAGAAAGGAAAAAAGCTTTAAACTAAGGGAGAAGCCGGAATCGCTCCTGGTCCCGCTCCAGCGGGAGCCGTGACCCCCTCTCCTCCTGCCCGCTGCTTGGCGGCTGCCCCGGGGGGACGGCGCTGGCCGTGTCCCCACCACGGGGACAGGGGACTCGGGCTGCCCCAGCCTCTGCTGCCGCCCGGGTTTTCTGGTCAGGCTCTGGTAACCACAGATGGTTTTAATGAGCTTTAACAAAAGCCTCGGGCAAGGGTTGCAGAATTCGGCACCGCCGCCGTCCCCGGCCGAGCGGCACCCTGCACGCCCCGCTCCCAGTAAGACAGCTACTGGTGGCACTAGGACAGCCCGGCAAAGCGCTTTGGGCAGGGGCACGACCACGCATCCCAGCTGGCGACGAAGCAGATCAAGTTTAAGTCCCTCCCTCCCCAGATCAGTCCTAAAAATATGCCAGGGGAGCTGGCACATTTCCACCCCGTGCCAGGCTCTCCTCTGCCAAAGCCCTGTCCCACCTGCTCTCCTTGAACAATTAGGATTTAATGATGCTTTCTCCTCCCAGCCCCGGCCCCGACAGCACCGCATCCTCGCTAACCAACTTTTGCAAGACCCTTGAAAGCAGAGGCGCTTTCCCCAGGCTGACTGACATCCGAGGCCAAGAGTGAAATCCGCTCCAGGTTACAAGTGCACATCGGGTCTCGCTCCAGTCTAACCCATTAAAGCCCAGCTCCGGCACCGCACAATCCCGATGCCTTTCGCCGGGCTCTGTCCACCTCCCCTGACACAGAGCTTTTCCAGTCCTCCCTTCCTATTGTCAGCGTCTATTTTTAACCCCGAGCATTATTTCTCCCTGCGTGACTTCAGACACTCTCTGGGGACAAGGTGGAATTGCTGAGCTGGTACCAGGCAAAGTGACTCAACTCTCACCCTCACAAGCACGACAGAAGTCACAGGAGTAGTAAGTTTTCCTCCGTTCAACGTTTTCCTCTCTCCTTCCCACCAAACTTCATCTGGGGCTAAAAGCAGGGGAAATTGCAGGGAAGTAAAATCCGTGTCCACCAGCAAGCAACACGACGGCAAGCCATTTCGCTCCCATTCCTTCCCCGGCACCTTCATCATCAGCTAGATTCACCTCTGTGGCAGTGACCTTGGGAAAAATCCCGCGTCACCACCTATGGCCGGTGTAAATCAAGGTCAGAACTGTAACCTTAAAATAGGTCTTACGAGGCGAGGCTCTGATCCGCCAGGCACGGGGAACCAGCTCGATAAATATGCAGAGAGAGGCACACATCCCCGGTGCAAGAGGGAGGAGGCGTTTTCCTCGGGGGCCCTGGCCGGGCTGAGCGCGCCGGATGACAACGCTTCATTACTCCCTTTCAGCCGGTCCTCCCGGCGCTGCGGAGCAGTAATTAACAAGAAGGTCAGCAGCGAAGCCCTTCAAGAATCTCTACCTTCGGGGGAGTTTATCAAAACAACCCACCATTCGCCGCCTTCTAATTCATAAAGCACGTAAACCCAACGCCGAACGCTCAGAGATGTCCCACCGCACAAGCAACACGTGCGCTGCGTTAGCCAGATGTTTACGTTATTTGGCATTAAGAACCAATAAATAATCATAAATACCACTGCCAGCAACGATGCTCTCTGCAAGAAAGCCCGGATGCCAAAAAACGTGGCGTTTACGGCATCCCGAGGCGGCGCGAGCCGTGGGGAAGCCAGGCACAGATGCAGCCTCCTCCGGCGCGGATCCGGGACACAACGCGGCCGGCGCTGCCAATTCCGGATCGTGTCCCCGGTCCCGCAGCCCTCGGCATCGCTCATAAAGCCCCAGCTCGGGGGCCGGCGGAACCGGGAGAGCCGCAGCTCGCGAGCCGGCCTGCTCCCACGTCCGCGCAGGACCGCTCCAGCTGCCAGAAGACGCGGGGAAATCGAGAGCCATCGCAGGCCGAGCTGTTCGAAACCGCTCGGGCCAGCCCCGGTTTTTCGGCTGACTCCCTGGTTTTGCTCGCTGGAGCTGGCAGGGTGCTGGAACACACACGGCCGCGGCGAGGAGGGGAGGCAGCATCTGGAAGCAATCATTCCACCTCTCTCCTATGTGCCACCCGCTCTCCGTCCTTGCGTAAGGAAACCATTCGTACTATCAACAAATCTCTTCAGTGCTAGGAAAGGGATTCTCACCCCGTCCCCGACACGAAGTCGGCAGCGGAGGCTTTCCCGACGGAGGGCACAGGGTGGGCAAGGTCCCTCCGGCCGGGTCTCAGGCAGATGGGGTGAACCGGGCACCCCAAGGACGGGCACCTGTAGGGACGTCGAGAAGAAAGCGCTCTCGGATAAGAAATACAACAATTTCTCCGCTCCGCCCGTGCACCGGTACGATGCTGCAGCACGTTAATGCTTCACTTGCAAGTTTGATGTCCCACAAACCTCCCACTGCTTTACAGGCGTGGAGGAGCTCCTGGGAGCTCCATCCGCGTGCATCCATCCTCAACCCACGCGCCTCCATCCTCAAAGAGGAAAAATAAGGAGGAAAGGGCCTTGCCTGGGAGAGCAGGAGCCGGGAGGAGCCCCGCTCCCCAGGCTGGGGACGGCAGCAGGAGTCCCTGCGCTCTCCCCGCCACGCGCCCAGGCACGACGTGCAGCCTGCACCCCCCGAAAGGGAAAAATCCCAGCCGAGAAGGGGTGCCAGGCGGGCACCGGCGCCCTCCCGGCCGGGCGGCGTGAGCAGCAAACCCCCAGCCGCCTTCCCAAGCCCACGGGCTTCACGCGGGGCAAAGGGAGGTGGTTTTGGAAGACTTTCGTGCCTCTCCTGGATGTTATGAAACCAGCCAAGGAGCATGAAACTGCCTGCCGTGGGTGGGAGCACCCAGGGCTATAGGAAGAGCGCCGTAGGATTCCTGCGTGGTATGGGAAAGCACGCTGCGCTCTCCCACCCCGCACACACCCTTGCAGGGTATTTTTTTTTTTTTTTTCTTTCTTTCTTGAGAGAGAGAGACCAGGTAAGCACAAACAACCAGCGTAGCCCCACACGAAGGGGATAATTAGGGAAGCAGCACCCATCACGAACCATGTCAGGGCAGAGATCAAAAGCATCGTCAAGTGTTAAACCTCCCTGGGATTGGGAACCGCTCCTGGGAAGGGACTCGCATGGGCGTCCCTCACCTCAGCCATGCAGGATGCTCACCGGAGCCGGTCCCTGGGAGGGTGCCGGCTGCTCCCCAGCCCTTTTGAGAACAAAGTTCTCAATTTTGCAAAGGGAAACGAGGGGAAAAGCCCGAGACAAGGAAAGCGGCAGGCTGGCTTGCGCACAGGGGGCGTCACGTGCCATCCCAAGCGCTCGCAGCCACCAAAGCCCGGAGCGGCTGCGCCCCTCTCCCTGCCTTCGCCGGGTGGCCCTGCAGAGCCCCTCCCCGCGCCCCAGCACCCATCGCTCCCGGGGAGGCAACACCGAGCCAAGGCAGCATCCTCGTCCCCAACGTCCCACGAGCAGGCTTCCCTCCATCCCCTTGCCCCAACAACAGGTTGTCAGGTAGCTCAGGCAAGTAAAAAATAAAGAAAATCGGAAAAAGTTCTCCCACACCAACAACGGGCACGAAGCCCTGCACCAGGACGGAGGGGTGGGAGAGGGCTGGGGGGCCGGGAGGCACAGCCCCATGGCAGACCCTCCTCTCTCCCTCTGCCTTGCCAGGCTGTTGCTGCCCCAATTATTTCAGCAATTAGCTCCAGCCCGGGCACCGCTAACGGGGGCGCAGGGGAGGGAGGCGCACCGCCGGAGAGCACACGCCGGCACGGATGCGCAGGCAAGGGCACGCAAGCGGGCCGCGTCCTCGCAGAACGTACATGAAAGAAGAGCAATGCAATTTTAAAACCAAACACAGCCGAAGGGGAAATTCCAGACGCCTCCAGCCCTTCGCACCTCCGAGCGCCTTCCTGAAACCCCAACCCAGCCGGGCCCCCGCTCCCCTCGGGCGGCGGGGACCACGGGGCACCGCGGCTCTGCCCAGCGAGAGGGAAAGGGGCTCGGGGGGGGCACTGGGATGGGCCTTCCCCACCTCCTGGGGAAGCATCTCCTCCTCCTCCTCCTCCCGCTGCGAAGGAAGCTGGGAACAATGGGATGCACCAGCGCCAGCTCGGGAGGGGATGCTCATGGACCACCCGCCCGGCCGCCCAGGGACACGCTGCGGGGAGGGGGGGGGGGACAGCCGGGTGCAGGGGGCACAGGCAGCGAGCCAGAGCGCGGGCAGCTGCCCAAACGCCGTCCCTTGCTCGGTGCGAGGGGCAGCGCCCCGTCCTGCCAGCGCCGGGGGGACGGGCCGGAGCCCAGCGACCGCAGGCAGCGGTCCCTGCGGCAGGGGCTGCCCAGAGCCCCCCCAGCTCGGCCCCGCGGGAGAGGGGCTGCTCGCTGATGCATCGGCTAGACCTTCGCCTAAAAAAAAAAAAAAAAAAAAAAATAAGATTTTTTTTTTTTTAATTTCTTCTTCTAAAAGAATTGACTAATTGGCCGAGCCCCAGTTCCGTGCTGGGAGTGGATCCCAGGCTCGCTCTTGCATGAAGCGTTTATTAAAGACATCAGAGGAGGAGAGGAGGGCAAGGCAGAGCCCGGCAGGCCAGGGGAGCGGGGCGGTGCCCACAGCCAGGTGGAAATTTCCCATCGCGCCCAGAGGGAGGAAGCCCAAAAATTAATCCCGGCCGTCCCCCGCAGCGCACCTCTGCCCCGGGCAGGGCCTGAGTCAGCCGGGGCGAGCACCGCGGCCCCCGCGCCCCGGGGAGCGGGAGCACATGCGAGGGAGGGGGTCCGCTCCCCCCAGGGACCCCGGCCCCGCGCCCGGGGCTGCCCCCTCCTCTCCTCCCTTTAATCCCCAGCCCCAAAGCAGAGCCCTTTTAGGGGAAAGTGTAACGCAATACCTGGAAAATTTCTCCCACCCGCTCTCTGCTGCCGGCTGCCAAATTTAAAACATATTTGCTGCTCGGCCTTGAAGAAACGTAACCTGCTGCTTAATTCCAACACGTTTGTTCTTTGGGGGCAACGAAAAAGAAAAAAAAAAAAAAAAAAAAATCGCACCGCTGCTAGTGGCTCCTCTCCTTACACCCCGCAGCCCTCGGGGGTGGGAGCTGCCAAAAAGCTGCCTGGGAGCCGTCCGCTACCGACACCAACACCGAAAAGGGCAGGAATCTCGCTCTGCCCATCGCTCTGCCCACCCTGCCCTGCCCGTGGCACCGGTGCGGGCAAGGCAAGAAGTTTTTGACCGGTGAGTAGGTGCCCTCGAGCCCCGAGCATCACCTGGGAGCGCGACCGGCCCGAAAGCCCTCGAGATGCGCAAGGTCCAGGGCGATGGAACGCTCCGGAGCAAGGGAAGGGGCAGGGACCACCACCCGTCCGCAGGGACGGGACCCCTCCTCGGAGATGGGGGTCTCCTCGCCTTGCGGAGCCCCGGGGGGGGTCCCCCTGCAACCCCCAGCCCCAGCCCCCGGGCTCCTCGGCAGGAGGAATTTTCCAGCGGGGCTGGGTTTGCGAGGGGAGGCTGGAGCGGTGGAAAGGGGCCGTGGCAGCACGGGGCTGGGGGAGGGCACAATGTGTTTAGCAGACTGAGCGATCCGACAGGGCCCATTAAAGGAAACAATTTGTAATACAATAATTATTATGTCGTTTCTCTGGCCTCTTTCCGAAGCCTCCCTTTAAGCAGTTAGAGGCTTGACGTGCCTGTGTAAAGCAGACATGATCTGTAGGGCTGAGGATGCTTAAGCGCCTGCATGTGCCGAGGCGCGGCCGGCCGGGGCGGACGCACGCCCCGCGCTCGCCCGGAGCGACGGGAGCTCATCCCGGTTTGCTCGCAGCCTGCGAGGGATGGCAGGGGAATCGCCAGGAACGCACCGGGCCGGGGGAGCCGACGCTCCCCAAGCGCAGGGGGAGATGCTGGCGTACCCCCAGCATCCATCAGAGGATGGGGGCCTCTCCCCGCACGCTGCGGGGTCCGGAGCCAGGTTTACCGGAGCTCACGGCCGCGTCCTGGCAGCGGGGCCAGGACCCGCAGCTCCCCCGGCTCACGCTGGCTCCGTTTTTATGCTCTGAAGCTCTCGGCCGCACATCTGAAGAAAGCGGCGGGTAGCGAACAACAGAGCGAGAGCGCGCGAGAGCGAGCAACACAAATCCCCGGGATAATGAGCCCGGAGGAGGGAGACGGTGGGCTCTGTCTGAGGAGGGAGCCGTGCTTTTATTGGAGAGGCCTAAAAGGGCTATAAATCCTCAGATTCAAAGGCGAGCTCAAGCTCTTTCAAGTCTGAGGAAGGCCTGGGATGTGTCAGCCGGGAGGACTAACCACGCCGCGTCCCCTGCTGAAGTGGCCTCTTCAGCAAAGCCGCGCTGCAGCCCGGGATATCACACCCAGATCCTTTCCATATGCTGCCCGCCCGGCTGCAGGCATGGCACGCCGGCATCCCCGCCGGAGCCCGCCCGGACCCCCCGCCTGGCCAAAAACCGCCCGCCCCCCCGCTTTAAGCGGGGGAAGCACCTTTGCACCCATTCCCCCTTTGCGCCGCACGTCGCCAATTTGCCCCCCCAAACGCCGGTGGGAGGCGGGGGGCCGCGGACCTCCCCCTCGCGTTCGGCTGCGATACTACAGCGAGCCCAGACAAAGAGCCAGCCCCATCCCAGCCCCGCATCCCCGAGCATCGCTCCACGCTGCCGCCGGGGCCGAGGCCGCCGGCCCCGCGTGCGAACCCACGCGCCGGGCCGCGCTCGCGCCTTTCAGGAACCCGTTAAAACGTTAAAATCGGTAGCAAAGAGGAGACGGCGCCCAGTCTCAGCCTCGCCGCTGACGCCTGTGCGACCGCAGACGTTGCCCAGCCTTAACGAGAAGGAAAACACGCAAACGCTCGGTGACCGATATTAACGGTGCGAGGGTATTTATAGCCGGTAAGCCGTGAAAACGCGCTTTGCTTTTCCTGAAGCGGCTACTGGAAGCTGGTGGATGCCAAAAGCCAGGCGGGGCGGATGGTCCCCAGGGCTGGGCTCACGGTGCAAGCCAGGGAGCCACCAGCCGCTGCCGGGTGCGAGGAAAGGGATTGCCGGGAAACGGGACGCTCGCGTCCCATCGCCGCGCACGGAGCGGGCTTGGGTGCCGCCAAAACCAGCCGGGAACTCCCCCGCTCCTAGGGAGGGCACCCACCCCAGGCCTTTGCAGGGGAGGGGGACCAGGCCACGGCGAGGAAGGCGCTTCCGAAACTCCGGCCTGAAGGTGCAGGGATGGGGAACTGGTGCAGCATCCCCCGCGCATCCCGCCCCCGGGACCCCCGCGGTGGCACCGGCAAGAGCCGACCCGCGCCAAAGCGGGTTAACACGAAGCCTCTCGCTGCGGCCCAACCCCGCCGACGGCCAGGCCAGCAGGCGCGGCGCACGTGGACCTCCGCGCAGGCGCGGCATCGCGGCGGGATGGAGCCCTTGGAAAACACCGCGGGAAGTGCACGGTTGGACACAACCAAGCCCCCCCCTCCCCCCCCCGGCTCCGATTCTCCGCGCAGCCCCCACGGCCTCGGAAAAGGGGAGCAGCCCACCTGGGAAGGGCCGGCTGCGGGTAGGAAAAGGTTATTCCGGAGCAGCCGAGCCAGGGTTTATAAATAGCTGGCATTTTTGAAGTGCAGCTGCTCGGCTCGGCCGGGGCAGCACTGCCATGCCGGCACCTGAGCCGGGTCAGATCCCGCCCAGGGGCGCCGGCGGGGAGAGCTCACGGAGGAGAAGCCGCCACTTGCCGGGACACGGCGCGTAACCCCCCAAACCTGTCCCTGGCCCTCCCCGGGGAGGAGGGTGCTGGAGGCCCCCCCCGAGCCCCCCCTCCCCTCCAGGCATCGCCCGCAGCCTCCGTGGGGTTTGGCGCCAGCGCCACGGGAAGGACCCCGCTCCCCAAAGCGCAGGGGCCGTGCAAAGCCCACCCCGTGCACAAACCCAGCCTAACCAAGCAGGACGCCGAGCCCCAGCTCGTCCGACTCGTCTCGGACCAAGCCTGGACGGGCCGGCGGAGCAGGGAATGCCGGGATCCCGAGGCTCCAGCACAGCCGTGAGCAGAGCACCGGTGCTCCAACCGGAGACGAAGCACAAGGGGCAAGGAAAACCTCCCCGAAGGATGGCGGGTGCGCACCGGGCGGCGCCGAACCTCTCCGCGAGCAGGAGAAACACCACCACCGGCCCTCCCGCTCGCCGGAGGGGGTTTCTCTGCCGTGCCACCCGCCCCAGAGCCAGGGCACGGGAAGGAGAAAAGCCTCGGAAAGCAGCAGGAAGGACCCCAACTCTTTGGAGGCGAGCACAACAAAAGCCCCGCAGCACGGCCGCCGCATTCCTGCCCAGATGTGACGCCGAGATAGCGCCGAGCCCGGAGTCCTCCTCCTGCTCTCCCGATACAAGCAATCATTAATTAGACACAGAATGCATTTCAGCTTTGTTTCTCCCCACCCTGTTTCAGCTGCCAGACTCCAAGTAGCATGTGCTACTGATCTGTACAAGATGTTTTCCCACCGGAGCCCAGCGCTCCTCGGGCAGACCGGCTTCCCGGCAGCACCGCCACCGCTCTGCCGATTACGGGGTGCCCTGCCAAGCGGGGCAGGGACCGGAGAGCCCCGGGGAAGCCGCGGGGCAGGCGGGACCCAGAAATCCTACGCGGAAAGAAGGGGCCATCCCTACGGCCAAGCCCCCCGTTTCCAGCGGACAACCCAAACGCCTCCCGACACGCGTCGTGCACGGGGCGGCACGTGCGCGGCGGCTCTTTGCAATCCCCACCACCCCTAGAACTGTGTGCAGGGCTCGGGGGGGACCCCTGCCCACCCAGTAAAGCTGCTCGGAGGGGACCCCTGCCCACCCAGTAGAGCTGCTCGGGGGGGACCCCTGCCCACCCAGTAGAGCTGCTCGGAGGGGACCCCCCTGCCCACCCAGTAAAGCTGCTCGGAGGGGACCCCTGCCCACCCAGTAAAGCTGCTCGGAGGGGACCCCCCTGCCCACCCAGTAAAGCTGCTCGGAGGGGACCCCTGCCCACCCAGTAAAGCTGCTCGGAGGGGACCCCTGCCCACCCAGTAAAGCTGCTCGGAGGGGACCCCCCTGCCCACCCAGTAAAGCTGCTCGGAGGGGACCCCCCTGCCCACCCAGTAAAGCTGCTCGGAGGGGACCCCCCTGCCCACCCAGTAAAGCTGCTCGGAGGGGACCCCTGCCCACCCAGTAAAGCTGCTCGGAGGGGACCCCCCTGCCCACCCAGTAAAGCTGCTCGGAGGGGACCCCCCTGCCCACCCAGTAAAGCTGCTCGGAGGGGACCCCTGCCCACCCAGTAAAGCTGCTCGGAGGGGACCCCCCTGCCCACCCAGTAAAGCTGCTCGGAGGGGACCCCTACCCACCCAGTAAAGCTGCTCGGAGGGGACCCCCCTGCCCACCCAGTAAAGCTGCTCGGAGGGGACCCCTGCCCACCCAGTAAAGCTGCTCGGAGGGGACCCCCCTGCCCACCCAGTAAAGCTGCTCGGAGGGGACCCCTGCCCACCCAGTAAAGCTGCTCGGAGGGGACCCCCCTGCCCACCCAGTAAAGCTGCTCGGAGGGGACCCCCCTGCCCACCCAGTAAAGCTGCTCGGAGGGGACCCCCCTGCCCACCCAGTAAAGCTGCTCGGAGGGGACCCCTGCCCACCCAGTAAAGCTGCTCAGAGGGGACCCCCCCTGCCCACCCAGTAAAGCTGCTCGGAGGGGACCCCTGCCCACCCAGTAAAGCTGCTCGGAGGGGACCCCCCTGCCCACCCAGTAAAGCTGCTCGGAGGGGACCCCTGCCCACCCAGTAAAGCTGCTCGGAGGGGACCCCCCTGCCCACCCAGTAAAGCTGCTCGGAGGGGACCCCTGCCCACCCAGTAAAGCTGCTCGGAGGGGACCCCTGCCCACCCAGTAAAGCTGCTCGGAGGGGACCCCTGCCCACCCAGTAAAGCTGCTCGGAGGGGACCCCCCCTGCCCACCCAGTAAAGCTGCTCGGAGGGGACCCCTGCCCACCGGGCCGGGGCCGTGCGAGGGCGTGGGCACGTCCCACCCTGCCGCATGCGTGGGACCGCCGCCCGAGGAGCAGCTTCAAAGCAAAAGAAGGGATGAAGTCGCTCAGGTGCGGCAGCGGGGGGAGGCAGCCCCCCGCCAGCACCCTCCCGGCCCTCCACGGTCGCAAAGGGCACAAAAGCCCCGTCCTGTCCCCGCTGCCGCGCGGCTCCGAGGAGCTGCAGCAGCTGCTTTGCTCCGGAGAAAGCTACGGCTCCTTTTACAATCAATCAGCCACCCCATCACGGCTCTTTTTTTCTTTTAAAGGAAACAGTTAAATCCATTTTATAGAATCCAGTGGTATTTACCCAGCTACTGCAATAGCCGCAGCCCTGCCTCCACTTTTTTTTTTTTTTTTTTTTTTAATTTAAGTTAATGAAGTCATTCCCAAACGACACGCAAGGAGCCCTGGGTGCTCCTTTCCCCCGGGCACAGCAAGACGGGCAAGCTGGCCGCTGCGAGGTGGGCCAGGCACAGGGGGGTTCTGCCTTGGGGGGAGCGAGAGCCCTCCACGCTGGGAGGGCACCCAACAGCCCGGCACCCAGCAAAGGGTCCCCCCCAGCACCCCTGGAGAGGGCTCCTCCATTCCAGAGGGACACTCCAAGCGGGAATGCAGGCCGTCCAGGCTCGCTTCATCCAAACCGGCTGTCGGAGATGAAGCAAAGCCCCCGGGGAGGCAGAGGTGTGCGTGGGGGCCATCGGGACCCCCCCCCGTCCCCGGGGAGCACCCATCCCGGCCCCACACACGCCCCGGGAGGAGGGAGCCGCCGAAGGCTCCGCGAGCCAAAAGCGGCTCTATAATTAAAAATAAGCAGCGTGTTTTCACTATTTCCCAACTCCTTATACTGCAAAGCGCCTCATGCGCCCACTGGTACGGTAATTAAATTACATCTGCTCCGACAAGTGTGAGCCCACCGATGCAGAGCTCCAGGCCAGCCGCTCCCCTCGGAAACAGCCTTCCCGCAAGCACTTTGTCCCTCGTAAAAAGCATTAAAAAAGGCAAAGATACGTCAGGCTTCAAACTCGGCGCTTACAGAATTCAATAGGACACCATAATGTCATTAAAGACAGAATAAAAATACCACAAAGGATTAGACTTTTGTCTGGTTTGGGGTTTTTTTTCCCCCCCTCCTCCACGCTTACTTTCTTCTTTTTTTTTTTTTTTTTTAAAAACACATTTGTCTTGTTTTTAGAAAGTTGCTGGGTTGCTCCACAGAGTGAGCAGAGCCGAGCAAAACTTCTACGAGGGAAAGAGAGAAAAGCAGAGCCGAAACGAGCCGTTCGTCAGAGCCGTGCGGATGATGTGTCCCATTTCCCCCACCTCCTTATTAAAATAGTTTCTGGAGAGGCGAATTCCAGCCTGAAATGAATTTTCCAAACCATATTTTATTAGGAATGCTTCCTTTTAACGGTCGGCACAGGAGCCCACCAGGGTCAATATTTCTCCAAAATTACAGCCAAGGGAGTTCAGAGAGGATTTAGCCAGAATTTCTCCTGCAATTCCCGGCTGCCCAACAAGAGCACGCTCCCACCAGCCCCCCGCCTGCCAGCGGCTGAGCAGCCAAAGGGCCGGTTAAATCCCAAAAGCACCCTCCACCCCCTCCCGCGAAGCCCCCTTCGGACAGGACGGAATAAAATTAAAGCCATACCGGCTCCCCGAGACCCCTTCCAAGGGGCTCCGCAGACATCCCGGGGAAAGCTCGCTCGGAGGGGATCGAATTGAGCCTGAGCTTGTCCCAAGCGCGCGTTTGGGACAATTACCACCTTTTACCCAGCGAAAGCATTTCTAGGCCTGGTTTTGGGGGGTTTTTTCCCCCCCTTAAAAGACACAGAACTATTCACAATAGGAAGACGGCGACAATTTCACCGCTGGCTTTTGGACACGCACCTCGGAACGTCTCCCCAGCACGGCAGACGGTGCCGCAGCGTAAGCCAGTCCTTAACTCCACTAGGAAATCGTTCCTTCTATCGGATGCGTTATCAGCGTCCCTCCGATAACCACCACGAGATCAGGAACCTGCCGGTGACATCCCGGCCAACTTACAAGCCCACACCTTGTAAACGCAGCCCCGAGCTGCCCAGGGGAGGAAAGGGCAGAAAAATATTTTCATTATTTACAGTGACACCACTAAGGCCAGACGGCCCAAGGCGCGACGCCTTCTCCTTCTATCTGTTGGAAAATCCCACTTAGCGACGTTATTTTGAAAGGCTTTACCCTCTCTTTGCTCTAAAAATAAGAGTTAAAGATCAGCGGAGCGGGGCGGCGGGCTGGCACAGCCACGGCATCGTCCGCGGAAGGGGCTTGGAAGCCTGAAGTATGGCGGCGAGCGCGCGTGGGGGGGATTTTAAAGCATCTCTCCGGGAAAGCAAGCCCGGTCTAACAAAGAGCGTGGCTCTGCCTCAAACTAGAACCGGACTTTGCCGAGCAGGCGGCTCCCCAGACCGGCTGCCTCGGCTGAGCGGCCGTGAAGAGGCTCTGCCCCACGCCACGCAACCTGCAAAACTCGGAGGCGGGGGCGTTACGGTGTAAAAGCAAGCGAGGGGCCCCAAAGATGGACCCCAGGGACGAGGGTCCGGGGTCAGGCCGCGCAGGCACCGACCGACGGGGCGAGAGCGGGACCGTGGCCGGGCACTGGCAGCCCTCGCCATGGCGAATCCCAACCATCGCTCCCGCCCCGCCGCCCAGATCCCTCCCCAGCGCCCATCCCGCCCCGGCAGAGCCATTTCGGGGTGGGAACGCCGACATTTCGGGCGCTTCCCACCTTCTCCCGTCCCCATGGCGGGGCCACAGGGCTGGGGCAACACCGGTGCCGCCCCGGGCCAGGCACCCACGGGAGCGGTCCCCGCGCGGGATGGCACGCAACCCGAAAGCTGCGCCGAGAGCGGACAAGCGCTGAGCCCCAAATTGGGGGAGAAGCCAGAAACGCCTCAAACTACGCCCGCACGCCCCGCCGGGGAGGGATGCCTCCCAGCCCACCGCACCCGTGGCCGGCCGACGGCGGGGACGGCGGCAAAGCCACCGGCGTGCCACCCCCGGCCGACGGCGGGGACGGCGGCAAAGCCACCGGCGTGCCACCCCCGGCCGACGGCGGGGACGGCGGCAAAGCCACCGGCGTGCCACCCCCGGCCGACGGCGGGGACGGCAGCAAAGCCACCGGCGTGCCACCCCCGGCCAGACGGCGGGGACGGCGGCAAAGCCACCGGCGTGCCACCCCCGGCCGACGGCGGGGGACGGCGGCAAAGCCACCGGCGTGCCACCCCCGGCTTCCAGCGTGCCCACCGTGCTGCCGCCGCCTCCGCCCGGCTCCCCGGGCCTTGGCAATTTAATAAAAGCCGACGGTAATAAGGCGAGCCGGGGCGACATGGCGTCCCCCGCCACCACGCCAAAGCCAGTTCTACCTCCGCTTGCCCTTTTTTCCAAGTAAAAAAGGTATTTTCGGGAAGGGATTTGCCGCCATCGCCGACTCACAAACACAACGGAGCAGTTCCCGAGGGCGAAGGCTCCTTCTGCTCCCAGCCAACAGACGCAGCTCCAAAAGGAAGGGAAAACACACCGAGCCGGAGAATTCGCTCGCGGGAGCCGCCGGAGCCCTCGTCCCAGCGTTTCCAACGCGCCGGACCGGAGCTGGCGAGCGTGCGTGCACACGCCTGGGCCAGCAAAGTTGCTTTTTTCCCCCCTCACCCCCACCCCCCCAAAAAAAACCCAAGAAAAAATACAAATATAAATGGTTGGTTGGAATGTAAGCGTCCAAGCAGGAAGGTTGTCCAAATTGTTTCGGTTCTCCCCAACCCTCGAAAAAATCTGGAATTTTTTTTTAAGAGAAATTGGGGGGATGAGGCTAAAAGCAGAATATTCCTTTTTTTTTTTTTTTTTTAACCCAAGAAAGGGCTAAGGTACGCAAACCCTCTGCCATGGGCAAGACCAAGCCCAGCCAGCGGGGCCACCCAAAGCACCCTGACCCGGGGCACCATGACCACGGCCGGGCACCTTCCACTCCTCCTCCTCCTCCTCCTCGCCCTTCATCCCGGCGCGCTGGAAAAGCCCCTTCTCATTGTTCCTGCACCTCGGCCGGGGCACAGCCACGTACGCACACACAACCTATAGATCTATACGGGCCGGCGGTGCCTCTACAGCCGCAGCCGGCTTTGTTCACACCCGGGCGGCCCCGGCTCTCCCCGCCGGGCCGGGGGGGGCCCACGGCCGGCAGCCCCCCCGCAGCCTGCTTTGAGAAAAGCCAGGGGAAAAAAAAACACCAAAAAAATGATAATAAATCCAACTCTAGCGTCGGCGTGGTACAGGGGAGCGGCGATCCGGCACCCCCCGGGTAGGCGAGGGGAGCCCGCGGAGGCTCCCTAAATGCCGGGGGGGGGGGGGGGATTGAAGGTGAAAAATTTAAAAAAAAAAAAAAAAAAATTAAAAAAGCAAAAAATAAAACGTATTTTAAAAAGCCCAAAGAAGATTTAAAGGTAAGAAAAGCTTTAAGAACCAAAAAGCGTTCAAAAAACCGGGAGAAAAAAATTTAAAGTACGGGTTTTGGGGTTTTTTTTTAGGGGGGGGAAAAAAAAAACCAAAAAAGGTGGAAACCCGCAGCAGCCCAGCGCGCCCCGGCAGGCTCGCCGAGGGGTCCGTGCTCCAGCTCCTCTCCGTCCGTCGACCGCAGCCTCTTCGCGGTGCCCGCTCCGCTTGGCGGGGTTTTTTTTTCCTTAAAAATCCTGCGCTTTCGGTTAAACGCACAGACTTTTTTTTTTTTAACGTTTTCCCGCTTTTAGGCATCGCTTTTGGCCAAGGGGGGGGCGAGGCGGCTTCCCCCCCCGCTCCCCCGCGCCCCTCCGCCGCACGTACTTGGGGTTCCCGGCGCTCCAGGAGACCGGCTCCAGGCTCTTGGCGAGCGGCGCGGCCAAGCGGCACAGGGCGAGGAGGACGCCCAGCAACCACCGCCCGCCGCGGGGCCGCGCCATCGTCCCTCGGCGGCGGGACGGGACGGGCGTCAGGCGCCCATACCGCTTCCCCGCCGCCTTCCTCCGGCTCCTCCCGTCCCGCCGCCGCCGCCGCCGTCCCCGCACAGCGGCACCGCCCGCCGCGACGATCGCTCTACTCCTCCGCGCAGGCAGCGCCACGGGCAGCCCTGAGGCCGGCAGCCAATCGCTGAGCGGCGCGGGGGGGGGGGGGCCTTGCGCTCGGGGACACGCCCACTCGCCGCCTTAAAGGGCGCGCGGACCTTTTTTTTAATTTACTTTTATTTTTTTTAAATCCCCAAATCTCCGCTCTCCCTTTAGCCTCGCGGGAGGGGACTCGGGGGGGGGCAGCGGGGATGGGGACGGGGCCGTCGGGGCGCCGGGACCCCGGCGCCCCGACGGCCCCGTCCCCATCCCCGCTGCCGCCATTCAGCCGCGGTGCAACAGCGCCCCCCAGCGGACGCCGCTGGCCCCGCCCCTGCCTGCAAACGGCAGCGCGCGGCCGGGAGATACCGGTTATCCCGGCGTTGGGAGCGGAATGGCCCCGGTTCAGGCTGATTTAACCTTAAACACTAAATAAATTCGCCCTTTTTTCTTTTTTTTTTTTTTTTTAAGTTTTCCTGAAGTTTTTGTGGGATTTTTTTGGAATTTTATTTTTTTTCGGGGGGGGTGGGGGGAGTTTTGGGGAGTGTTTTGGGAATTTGGGGGAGAGGTTTGGGGGTTTTTCCCGGTTTTTTTAAAGTTGTTTTGGAGTTTTTTAGAATTATTTTGGAGTTTGGGGGAGGTTTCGGGGGGGTTTGGAGGGGTTAGGGGGAAAAAAAAAAAGAAAAAAAAAAATCCAGAATGAGTTTGCTTTCTGTTAAGAAAATTTTTTAAAAAGCTCTGGAGTCAGTTCACTTTCTCCTACAAAAATAATTAAAAAAAAAACCCCAAACCCTCTGGACCTAGTTCAATTTATATTAATAAAATTAAAAAAAAAAAAAAAATGCTCCGGATTCAGTTTGCTTTATATTAAGGAAAAAAAAAGAAAAAAACAACTCAAGTCAGTTTGCTTTATATCAGTAAAAATAAAAAAACCCAAACCTTTGGAGTCAGAAAAAGAAAATTTAAAAATAAACAACCCTGGAGTCACTTCACTTTCTATTAAAAAAATAAACCAAAAACCTCCAGAGTCAGTTCTCGTCCTACTAAGAAAAGTTAAATTAAAGCTCGAGTCAGTTCACTTTCTATTACAAAAATTAAAAAAAAAAAAACCACCTTCAGAGTCTGTTCAATTTCTATTAAGAAAATTAAAGAAAATCTCCAGAGTCAGTTGGCTTTCTATTATGAAAATTGAAAAAAAAAAAAAAAAAGAAAAAAAAACAACACTCCAGAGTCAGTTCGCTTTTTATTAAGAAAATTTTTTAAAAACTGGAGTCAGTTCGCTTTCTATTACAAAAATTGTAATAAAAACCCCCTCTGGAGTCAGTTCGCTTTCAACTAAGAAAATTTTCAGCGCCCTCGTTTTGCAACACCCCGAGACGTGTTTGCCTCCGTTACTTTTTTTCCATTGACCTCTTTCCTCATTTCTCCTCCAGCACCGTGCGTGGCAAAGCCCTTGCCGTCAAATTTGGGTGGCGATCCGCTACGTTCCTGCGGTTCTTTGAAATAAAATCGCAGCGCGGCGCCGAGCCTCCCCGGGCACCGGCCTGACGACGGCCGGATTCAAAAGAGATGAAAATACTTCAAGGAGGAAAAAAAATCAATTGTTATTTTCATTTTTTGGAGGGAGGATTGAGAGGGCGACCTGCGCTGGTGCCGTGGGGGAGAAATGGGGAAGTGGTACCTGCCCTGCCTGCTCCTGCCCTGCCCGCTGCCTGTGCTGCCTGTGCTGCCTGCGCTGCCTGCGCTGCCTGCGCTGCCTGTGCTGCATGTGCTGCATGTGCTGCCTGCCCTGTCTGCCCTGCCTGCCCTGCCTGCTCCTGCCCTGCCCGCTGCCTGCGCTGCCTGCGCTGCCTGCCCTGCCTGTGCTGCCTGCGCTGCCTGTGCTGCCTGTGCTGCCTGCCCTGCCTGCGCTGCCTGCGCTGCCTGTGCTGCCTGTGCTGCCTGCCCTGCCTGCGCTGCCTGCGCTGCCTGCGCTGCCTGCCCTGCCTGTGCTGCCTGCCCTGCCTGCCCTGCCTGTGCTGCCTGCACTGCCTCTGCTGCCTGCGCTGCCTGCGCTGCCTGCGCTGCCTGTGCTGCCTGCCCTGCCTGCCCTGCCTGTGCTGCCTGCACTGCCTCTGCTGCCTGCGCTGCCTGTGCTGCCTGCGCTGCCTGTGCTGCCTGCCCTGCCTGTGCTGCCTGTGCTGCCTGCCCTGCCTGCCCTGCCTGCGCTGCCTGTGCTGCCTGCCCTGCCTGTGCTGCCTGTGCTGCCTGCCCTGCCTGCCCTGCCTGCGCTGCCTGTGCTGCCTGCGCTGCCTGCCCTGCCTGTGCTGCCTGCCCTGCCTGTGCTGCCTGCGCTGCCTGCCCTGCCTGCCCTGCCTGTGCTGCCTGCCCTGCCTCTGCTGCCTGTGCTGCCTGTGCTGCCTGCGCTGCCTCTGCTGCCTCTGCTGCCTGCCCTGCCCGCTGCCTGCTGCCTGCTGCCTTTGCTGCCTGCTCCTGCCGTGCCCGCTGCCTGCCCTGCCTGCTGCCCGCTGCCTGCTGCCCTGCCTGCTCCTGCCCTGCCTGCTCCTGCCCTGCCTGCTGCCTGCTCATTTCCCGCTATCCCTGCCCCATCATCTCTGCCGATGACATCACGACCGGTTGCCATGGCGATGCCGGCTCTCCCGGCACAGGCTCAGGTGGGGATCCAGGAGCGCAGGAATGAGGAGCAGGAGGATGCTGTGCCCAAACCGCCCCGACGGGCAGAGGCGGGCGGAGGCAGGGTCGCTCCGGGATCATTTTTGGCATCCGACCCCCTCGCCTCCAACCAGTGGAGACCAGTTTGGTGCCGCCGGGTGCTGGTGCGTCCTAGGGACGAGGGGAGCGGGCATGCGAGCCCCGCCAGTGCCACAGACAGACAGAGTCACCAACCAGCACCCAAAGGTTGCCTGGTGCCGCTTTATTGTGGGCGCGCCGGTGAACACCCGAATTTATGGCCTCTGCCCATATGGGAAGGTCTCAGCGGACGCCAAACCAAACACTCGTGGGGTGGGAAAGGCACCGCGGCGTGGGGAGGGGTCTCATTCGTGGCAGCGGGGCACCTTGGAGAGGTGGGCGCCGGGCTGGGAGAATGGGAAAACTTCCCATCCCTTCCCCGTGTCGCTCCGAAGGCAGGGAACACCCGCCCAGTAAAGTCAGTCAGGGACAAAATCCGGCTTTTCCCACTCAGTCCCGGTAAGGAAATTGGTGATGCCAAACCAGGGTGATTCCTCAGATGGTTCTGGCTAAAAAAAAAAAAAAACAACACCTAATTAGAAAATGGCACATGGAGAGTGCACAGAGAGCAAGAGTGCATGGAGAGTGCACAGAGAGCCAGAGTGCATGGAGTGTGTGGATGCAGTGTGCACAGAGAGTGAGTGCACAGGGAGAGTGCGCAGAGAGCAAGTGTGCACAGAGAGTGTGCATGGAGTGTGCACATGGAGAGTGCACAGAGAGCGAGTGTGCATGGAGAGTGCACAGAGAGCGGGTGTGCACAGGGAGAAAGCATGCACAGACAGTGTGCATGGAAAGTGCAAATGGAGAGTGTGCATGGAGAGAACATGCAGAGAGAGCACACACAGAGCAAGTGTGCACGGAGTGAACGTGCACAGAGGGAGCACACATGGAGCAAGTGTGCATGCATGGAGCGTGCACAGAGAGAGCACACACGGAGCAAGCATGCACGGGGCGAGCGTGCACAGAGAGAGCACACACGGAGCAAGCGTGCACAGAGCGAGCGTGCACAGAGAGAGCACACACGGAGCAAGTGTGCACGGAGCAAGCGTGCACACAGAGAGCACACACGGAGCAAGCGTGCATGCATGGAGCATGCACACAGAGAGCACACACGGAGCAAGCGTGCATGCATGGAGCATGCACACAGAGAGCACACAGGGCAAGTGTGCACAGAGTGAGCGTGCACACAGAGAGCACGCACGGAGCAAGCGTGCACACAGAGAGCACACAGAGCAAGCGTGCACAGAGCAAGCGTGCACACAGAGAGCACACAGAGCAAGCGTGCACGGAGCGAGCGTGCACACAGAGAGCACACATGGAGCAAGCGTGCATGGGACAAGCATGCACACAGAGAGCACACACGGAGCAAGCGTGCACGCAGCGAGTGTGCACACAGAGAGCACACGGAGCAAGCGTGCACGGCTCGGGCACACCTGCCAGCAGCACTGGCTAAAGCTCAGGCGCTGCCTCCGCAGGAGAGCTCAGAGGGCTCCCGCTGCGCCGGCCCGGCCCTGCCACCTGGCCAGAGCACTCGCATGCCACGCGCCAGGGGAGGCAACGCTTACGCGATCCCACGCCGAGGGCACACACGCGCACGCAGGCGTGGGGGGCGAACACAAGCACGTGGGCAGCGCGGCCCCCCACCAGCTGCGCCAGGCATCTCCTGCGGCACGGCCACCCGAAGCACACGGAGACGCGGGCGCGGTGTGATGCAGGGCTGGATGCAGGAGAGGCGACTGCGGGCCGTGGCCTGCGCTCCCTGCTCCGGCAGGGAAGCTGCACACAGAGAGTGCACAGAGAGTGCACATGGAGAGTGCACAGAGAGCAAGTGTGCATGGAGAGTGCACAGAGAGTGCACAGAGAGCGAGTGTGCATGGAGAGTGCACAGAGAGCAAGTGTGCATGAAGAGTGCACAGAGAGTGCACAGAGAGTGCACATGGAGAGTACACAGAGAGCGAGTGTGCATGAAGAGTGCACAGAGAGTGCACAGAGAGCGAGTGTGCATGGAGAGTACACAGAGAGCGAGTGTGCATGGAGAGTGCACAGAGAGTGCACAGAGAGCGAGTGTGCATGGAGAGTGCACAGAGAGTGCACAGAGAGCGAGTGTGCATGAAGAGTGCACAGAGAGTGCACAGAGAGCGAGTGTGCATGGAGAGTGCACAGAGAGTGCACAGAGAGCGAGTGTGCATGGAGAGTGCACAGAGAGTGCACAGAGAGCGAGTGTGCATGGCGAGTGCACAGAGAGTGCACAGAGAGTGCACATGGAGAGTACACAGAGAGCGAGTGTGCATGAAGAGTGCACAGAGAGTGCACAGAGAGCGAGTGTGCATGGAGAGTGCACAGAGAGTGCACAGAGAGCGAGTGTGCATGGAGAGTGCACAGAAAGTGAGTGTGCATGGAGAGTGCACAGAGAGTGCACATGGAGAGTGCACAGAGAGCGAGTGTGCACAGAGTGCACAGAGAGCGCGTGTGCATGGAGAGTGCGCAGAGAGCGCGTGTGCACACTTGCTCTGCGTGCTCTCTGCACGCTCAGGCTGCCTTTGCTGTCCTAGCGGGGACAGCTGCCCCGCGTGTTAAGTGACTCCGGGTGTGACGAGTTTCAAGGGCCTCGGCTCCCGGCTCGCGGGAGGGCGACGCTGCGCCGGGCTCGCTTGCTGCCGCGGGGGTCTCCGGCCCAGCCCGCAGAGCTGGCGCTCCCGGCCCGCGCACCGCCCCGTCCCTTCCCACGCCATCGCCCCACGGCGCGCCGGCCTCTTGGCTCCCAGCTCCCCCCTCGCCCACCTCCCTTGAAACCTGATTTAAACTCATAACGCCATTTCTGGCGGTAGATCCCCCCCAGATTTCCCACCTGCTTCTTTGTTATTCCTGAAAGGCTTCCTTCTAAAGGGACAAGGCGAGAAATGGGTTATTCCCTTTGGGAAGAGCCAGCATCACCCCCAATCTCCGCAGCCCTCCAGCAGCTCACCCCCCAGCAGCCGTGCCTCGCGGTCCCTTACCGTGCACAATCACACCCTCATCAAGTGATGAACTGCATCCCAAAACGTATTCCACAGCCACTTCATATTTAAATTACCTGAGAAATTTTACAGCGAAAGAGTAATGGAATAAAACAGAGCAAAAGAAAATTTAGGCTGAACACCAGGAAAAACTGCTTAGCGCTGAAATCTGTTTGGCTGTGGGATGGTTCCCCCAGGGAAGCGCTTGAGTTATTTAAAACTCACCTAAATAAAAATCGGTGGGGAATAAACTTCACGCGTCCCAAAGGCACGGGCACCGTGGGACCCGGCGGATTTTTTTCCCCCTAACTATTTTCTGGGATGAAACGGATGAGATCTCACCGGGCTGCGCTCACGCAGCACGTGTCTCCCAAATGGCTTCGCAGAGAGGCGCAGCCCCTCTCTCTCAGCAGAGCCTTTCCAGGGAGACAGCCCCGCGCTGGGCCAAAATTCATGATTAATCCAGCCCTCTTTTAAAAAAAAAAAAAAAAAAAAAAAACCAACAACACCATGGGGATTTTTGAAACGCCAGGACATCGGATGCGTGGAGATGCCTGACAAGCCTCGGACCTATTAAATAGCAACCAGCCAGGCAAAACGGGTGCCAGAAAGCCAGCGCTGCGCTGCTAAATCAGAGGATCAAATTCAGAAATCATGAAGGTGATGTCAAGGATTTGCCTTCGCCGTGATTTATGCCATCATTCTTGCGCTCTGACTCCTGGAAACTTGCACCTTCTGCAGATGTGCTGGCTGATTAAAATGATGCAACGCCTTCGCTAGCTGTGTAATGCGAGTTAAATTAAAAAGCCCATATTCTAACTGAAAATCTGCTACGGCTGCCTGCAGCCCTGCCGTCGCCTCCGGCGCTTCCCACCTGCCCGGGGTGCCGGGGAGGAGCGGGGGGAGAGGCGAGGGGGGAGCGGGAGGCGCTTGAACCGTCGGGGCAAGGACCGAGCCGGGAAATGCAGCGGCACAAGGCGATCGGGTTCCAGAAGGCACGTTTTATGGGGCTGAGAAGTCTACTGCATAATAGTCCGGGGAAGGAAGTATTAAAATCTTTAACCAGTTTTCAGAGACGCGATAATTAAGGTGTTGTAAGCTACAGTTGCCTGGAAAAAAAACCAAAGGCAAGGAATAAGATTTTTATCACTTCAGAAGAGGCCACTCATGGATTTGAGGTTTAAAAAAAAAAAAAAGAAGAAGGGGAAAAAAAAAAAGAAGGGGAAAAAAAAAACAGAAGAAGGGAAAAAAAAAAAGAAGAAGGGAAAAAAAAAAGGGGGGAAAAAAAAGGGGGGGGAAAAAAAAAAAAAAAGAAGGGAAAAAAAAAAAAAATCCCTGCAAGAAAAAGAAAATGTGAAAGGTGACTGAACAAGGGTCCGGCCAGGGGCTGCGGGGAAGGAGAGCGGCAGAAAGCGGGAGCTCGGTGTGCAGCCGCGGGCACCGGGAAGTCAGGGAACCTGATTCAGGAAAGCACTTAGCATTGTCCCGAGTCCAGCCGCTCGCCGCTTTCATCAGGGCTCTAATGGAACTTGAGCACAGGCTTAATGCTCAAGCATCTTCAATGGAGCTGCTCTCTTTCATCAGGACCTCTGGGGAGGAAGGAATATTGGCTCAAATTAATGAGGCCTCAGAAATGGGTGAGAGGGGTTGAACTCGCCGCTTCCCTCTGCCTTCTGCGAGCAGTGAGCGGAGGCAGGGAAGGCGGCAGCAGCCGGTCCCGCGCATCCCTCGCGCTCCTCCCGAGGACAGGGCAAATCCTTGCCCCGTCTCGCCGTGTCCCGAGCAAATTCATTTCTTTGGCCGTGCCCTGGAGAAGGGGGAGAGCAGAGCAGCGGGGCTGGTGGGCTGCCAAGGGGGAGAGGGCAGCGCCGGCGAAAACCGCATCCCCGGCAGGCGGCTGGCATCGCCCTAAAACACGAAGGGAGGGCAACCGGGCGGGAGAAAGGTCCCGAGCACCCAGAAGTTACCGAAAGCCAAGCCACGCACGCTAAAAGTCCCCGCCAGAAGTGGATCGCCTTGCTCTTGCAAAGAGCAATGGCAATGGGGGAGAAGCGGTGGGGAGCTATTTTTAGCTCTTGGAACAATAGTGTAGAAAACATAATGAAAATGACTCAAATTAGCTGGAGCGTGAGCAGCCCTAAACTGCACGGTAATACATCCAGCAGCAATATGGTGGGAACACATATATATATATATATATGTATAGGTATAGGTATAGGGTAGCAATCTACCCGCTTGCTGGAGGAGGCAGGAGGTGGAGCCGGGAGTATCTAACGGGGTACAGCAGAGGTCATTCGTTAACATCTTCCTTAATGACCTGGCAGAACGCGTAAACAGCATGTTAATGACCTGGCAGAGAAGATAAGCAGCTTGTCCATGAAATTCCCGCGGACACCCCGGCGCGCGGGGCCGCGCATACTTCCACAGTCGGAGGAACGTGAAAGGGGCCTAAAGGGCTAGAAGCACGCACCGGAAACTTAATGATTTTGTTGGGGGGGGGGGTGGAACAAAAAATCTAATCGGATCTATCGGGGGCGAGTGATTAAAAATTTGTCGGAGCGGGGAGAGCGCAGCCGGCAGCTCAGCAAAGGCTGCCGGGGACGGCAGCGGCGGCGGGTCGGGTTTAATATGCAGCTATGCCGGAGCTCTTCTCATCTACCTCTCCCAGGGAAAACATAAAGTGCATTTTCAGGTCACTGATCCACCGAAAGAAGGAAAAGCCCCAAAAAGGAGTAGAAGCTGGAGGAATGGTATGTAAGCCGAGATTTTAAAACACATGGATCTGTTTTCTTTGGAGCGGTAGAGACTAGGGGAAGTCACAACTGCATGCAAATATCCCACAAGGTTTTAACACCAAAGGAAAAATGATTGAGGGTGGCAGAAGAACAGAAGGCGACCTCAGGCCGTGTCCTACCCAAGGGGAAACTGCCGGGAGCCCCGAGGCCGCGCTTCGCACCACGCCGGTGTCGCGCCGGGGCACGCGGCTGCCGGCGCAGGAGCCCGGGGCATCGCACCTCGGCTGCTTCCAGGGCTGCTCCCCCCTTGCCGCAGCCTCTGCCCCTCGGCCGGGGCAGCAAATAAAAGCGTTGCTGTCCCCAGCGCCAGAGCTGCTGTCCCCAGGGCCAGAGCTGCTGTCCCCAGGATCAGAGCTGCTGTCCCCAGCGCCAGTCCTGCCATCCCCAGGGTCAGATCTGCCATCCCCAGGGTGAGATCTGCTGTCCCCAGCCCCAGTCCTGCCATCCCCAGGGCCAGATCTGCTGTCCCCAGTGCCAGTCCTGCCATCCCCAGGGTCAGATCTGCCATCCCCAGGGTCAGATCTGCTGTCCCCAGGGTCAGATCTGCCATCCCCAGCAGCAGTCCTGCCATCCCCAGCCCCAGTCCTGCCATCCCCAGGGTCAGATTTGCCGTCCCCAGGGTCAGATCTGCCATCCCCAGGGCCAGATCTGCTGTCCCCAGTGCCAGTCCTGCCATCCCCAGGGTCAGATCTGCCATCCCCAGGGTCAGATCTGCCATCCCCAGCAGCAGTCCTGCCATCCCCAGCCCCAGTCCTGCCATCCCCAGGGTCAGATTTGCCGTCCCCAGGGTCAGATCTGCCATCCCCAGGGCCAGATCTGCTGTCCCCAGGGCCAGATCTGCTGTCCCCAGTGCCAGTCCTGCCATCCCCAGGGTCAGATCTGCCGTCCCCAGGGTCAGATCTGCTGTCCCCAGGGTCAGATCTGCCATCCCCAGCAGCAGTCCTGCCATTCCCAGCCCCAGTCCTGCCATCCCCAGGGTCAGAGCTGCTGTCCCCAGGGTCAGATCTGCTGTCCCCAGTGCCAGTCCTGCCATCCCCAGGGTCAGATCTGCCATCCCCAGCGCCAGTCCTGCCATCCCCAGGGTCAGAGCTGCTGTCCCCAGCGCCAGTCCTGCCATCCCCAGCGTCAGAGCCCGTGTCTCGGTGTGAGGGTGGGTTTCTGCTAGCTGGTTGGAAAAGGCTGGGGGACTGCTGTGCATGGCCACGCAGCCACCACGCTGCTGCAGGAGGGACCTGGAGGGAGCTGGGCTGGACGGGCTGAAGTCTTCTCCCAGTTCCCAACTCGTGGGCAGCCCCCCAGGGCAGGGTCCCCGCAGAAATCCCAGCAGTGCCCCGAACGAGCCGGTGATCTCACGTGAATGAGCTAAGAGCTGGCTGGGTCCTGCCAGGATTTACATGGGAGGCTCCAGAGAGTCTGTGTGTACTCACAACCCTCCCGCCGAGAGCCACAGCTCTCCCCGAGGGGAGGAGGAGCGGGGCTCCCTTTCCTGCTTCCCCACCCTGCCCTGCCAGCTCCGGCTCGCTGGCAGCCGTCCTGCGCCGGGCGGCCCACGCTGCCTCCTCCTGCGGCTGCGCAGCCCCGCCAGCACCATCTCCACTGCCCCAGGCCAGCCAGCTCCAGCACCCCACACACCTGCACCCGTGCATACCTGCACCCCTGCATCCCTGCACCCCTGCATCCCTGCACCCTGGCATCCCTGCATCCCTGCATTCCTGCACCCTGCATCCCTGCATTCCTGCATCCCTGCATTCCTGCACCCTGCATCCCCCACACCCTGGCACCACTGCATCCCTGCACTCCTGCACCCTGGCATCCCTGCACCCTGACATCCCTGCATCCCTGCACCCCTGCATTCCTGCACCCTGGCACCCCTGCATCCCCACACCCTGGCACTCCTGCATCCCTGCACCCTGGCACCCCTGCATCCCCGCACCCTGGCACTCCTGCATCCCTGCACCCTGGCACCCCTGCATCCCCACACCCTGGCACTCCAGCATCCCTGCACCCTGGCATCCCTGCATCCCTGCACCCCTGCACCCTGGTACCCCTGCATCCCCACACCCTGGCACTCCTGCGTCCCTGCACCCCTGCAATCCCTTCATCCCTAGCACCCCTGCATCCTTGCATCCTGGTACCCCTGCATCCCCACACCCTGCATCCCTGCATCCCCGCATCCTGGTACCCCTGCATCCCCACACCCTGTATCCCTGCGTCCCTGCACCCTGGTACCCCTGCATCCCTGCATCCCTGCACCCTGCATCCCTGTATCCCTGCACCCTGGTAACCCTGCATCCCTGCATCCCTGCACCCTGTATTCCTGCACCCTGGTACTCCTGCATCCCCACACCCTGGCACCCCTGCATCCCCGCACCCTGGCACCCCTGCACCTCTGCATCCCCACACCCTGGCACCCCTGCACCCCTGCACCCCACAGCCCATCCCCACCCACCCCGGGCATCAGGAGGGAACCCCAGCACCCCCCAGGGCACCAAGGCTACGCAATCCTCCCATTTAGGCAGGTCGGACCATCGCCCCGTGCCCCGCCGCAGGTTTTGCCGATGCAGCCCGGGGAGCCCGCGGCGGCGGCGTTGCTTTTCCAGCCACGCTGAGACGCTGGCTCCCGGCACGGAGCAGGACGGGGCGAAAGGCAGAAGAGGAAAACCGGGAAATGATGCTTTATCTCAGCAATCGCAACAGGGATAAACTGACATCATGAGTAGTTGCACAGCAGCATTTCTTTTGTGGGGCTGGTAATTTGTGACAGTGCACATCACTGAAAATATCTTAATGAATGTTTATTTTGATGGCTCTGTAGGTTTGGGGTGACGTGTCCCTGAGTCTGGAATGGGGAAGGGGGCAGGGTGGCGGGAAAAAAAAGCAGATTTTTTTTGACTTGCTGCCCAAAACCACAAAAATGCCTTTTAAAGACTCCCTCCCTCGCCCTAACAGGCTCATCAGGAGCAGAGAAGAGCTCATGGAAAGAAGAGAGATAGAAAGATAGAAATTCAGAGGAAGGGGGTGAGGGGCAAAGACATGGGAAGGAGACAGACAAACACACAGAGAGCAATTTGCATGTTTTATGAGTCTTTGATTTCAGCGTATTTACAACCTCAACGCTAACACCCTGGTGGGAAGTTCTGGAGATTACTGTATTTACCCTCTATTTCGCTTTACATCTTTATCAAGCGATCTGTCTGTCTCGCCTCCAGCGAGTCGTTTAACGAGCTGCATCTACGGCAGGTACCGGCCCGATTCAGAGCAGCCCCTTCCCCGCCAGCCCCTGGCAGCGGTTCCCATCCCCGGCACCCATCCCCAGCACCCATCACCAGCACCCATCACCGGCACCCATCACCAGCACCCATCCCCGGCACCCATCACCAGCACCCATCCCCGACACCCATCACCAGCACCCATCACCAGCACCCATCCCCGGCACCCATCCCCGGCACCCATCCCCGACACCCATCACCAGCACCCATCACCAGCACCCATCCCCGACACCCATCACCAGCACCCATCCCCAGCACCCATCACCGGCACCCATCACCGGCACCCAGCCCCGGCACCCATCCCTGGCACCAATCCCCGGCACCCATCACCAGCACCCATCCCTGGCACCCATCACCAGCACCCATCACCAGCACCCATCACCGGCACCCAGCCCCGGCACCCAGCCCCAGCACCAATCCCCAGCACCCATCACCAGCACCCATCACCAGCACCCATCCCCGGCACCCATCACCAGCACCCATCCCCGACACCCATCACCAGCACCCATCTCCGGCACCCATCCCCGGCACCCATCCCCGACACCCATCCCCGACACCCATCACCAGCACCCATCCCCAGCACCCATCACCGGCACCCATCACCGGCACCCATCCCCAACACCCATCCCCGGCACCCATCCCCGGCACCCATCACCAGCACCCATCACCAGTACCCATCCCCAGCACCCATCCCCGGCACCCATCCCCAGCACCCATCACCAGCACCCATCACCAGTACCCATCACCAGCACCCATCCCCGACACCCATCCCCGGCACCCATCACCAGCACCCATCACCAGCACCCATCACCAGTACCCATCCCCAGCACCCATCCCCAGCACCCATCCCTGACCCCGCCGGCGCTGCCTCTCTGCCAGCCAAGGGGTGCCCCCGCCGCCCCCCGGGCGCTCGGCTCCCTTCTCGCCACGGCTCTGCCCTCCAGCCTTGCAAGGTGGCTGTGAGCTGCCGGGTGCCATGGCACCAGAATAGAGGAGACTGGGGTGCCGCTGGAAACACAAAGAGAATCTTAGGAAACAGCAGAGCTGTTGATGTCTTTTTTTTTTTTTTTTTTCTTTTCCTTTCTGGAGCGATCTCATCTCTTTGTTGCTGTTGCTGGTTTTCCCCAGCTTCAAAGATGGGTGACAGCGTTTCCGGGAGCAGGCCGGGCAGTTTCTGGCTCAGCGATGGGTTTATTCAGCACAGGGGGAGGGGAGCCCGAGCCCAGAGCATTTGCTTCCTAAATGGGAGAGACACCGAGGGTGCGGGAGCTCCTGCCCTGCGAGCATCCCATTCTTCTCCCATTTCTTTCCCATTTTCCTCCTCCTTGAGCCATTTTCCTCCTGCATTTCCACCGAAAGAATTGAGTTCCCTGCTTTAATCAAGCGCGCCACGGGAATGGGATGGCTGGTGGGACCAGTGGACACAGTGGGCAGAAACGCGCGGCCAGCTGCTTTGTTCTCATTTGGAATATTGCATCCAGCTCCAGAGCAACTTCTAGAAACCTTGGCATGGGAAACGTCTTTTCTACCAAGTGCCTTTCTGCTGGGAGAGACAATTTTCGGCAGGAATTTCAAGTCCCGGGTGAATCTGTCATCTCACCAGAGAGCCCCTGTCACCCAGACACAACTGTTTCGATATGCAAAGAGCAATTGGCTCGCGCCGGGTTCTGCAGCACCATCCTTCCAAAAACCACGCCGTGACCCCAATTAGCACTCCGGAGAAGCAGATAATGAGCGCTTCTTCTAATGCCCTTTTCAGCGTGTTTGCTTAGTATGAATCTTATGATCTGCCTGCGCCTGTCAAGGCGCACCCGTAATGCATCCCTTATTCTCCAACCCTCCGAGCACGCCGAGTTGGGATCGAGGGGAGTTTTTCTGAAGGATTTTGGCTTCTTCTCCCTCTTGGATTCCCCCCAGATAATCTTGATTTTTTTTTTTTTTTTTTTTTCCCCCCCCCTCAGATTTAGACACCCACATGCACACAAGAAGAAAGGATCTGCCAAAAGCAGAGCGCGGGCAGTCCTGCGCCCGGCAGCGGTCTCTCCCTGCCTGGCAGGGTGTTTTCTACCAGGGCTCTGCCGTTTGAACCGCGGGAGCTGGCTCCGGTCGGCTGCGAACCCCCGCTATCGTTTCCACTCCATAATTGGGCAAGCGCTGCTCTCGTATCAGATCTTCAGCGCAAGCACTAACTAGTGCCTACAAGTCTTCCGTGAATAATAAGGAATATTCAAGGAAAATCTTATACTTTTTCTCATCTCCTTTCTGCCAGGAAACTCATTTTTTGGGATACCTGTGGGAAGCGAAGGCAGCCGATGCGCAGGCAGCTCACAAGCACGGGCAGCTCACAAGCACCGGCAGCGCTGGCATGACTGTTCATGGGCAACCTTCAGAGTATTTGCCTAAACGCAAAGCAGATTTGGAGGAAAAATGGGAAAGCTGTAACCCTCTGAAAGGAGAGCGCCGGGGGAGCGGCGCGATGAGCCTTTGCCTCCGACTCCTCGCCGGAGCTCTGCTGCTGCGAAGACTCATCTCGGCTCTATGGGAAGCTTCTCTGCTAGCTCCTTCAGCTCATTTATACTGCTTTTTTTTTTTTTTTTCCCCCCCTCTGACATTATTTAAATCTTGTTCCTTAATAACTCCACAACTAAAAGCAATTAAGGAGTTCAGTGAGCAGCATCCATTTCAGCAGCGCCTCTAAAGCATGTCCAGCCCAGATAAGCCCTGCCTGGAAGGCAGCGGGAGGGCGGGGGGAGCCCGGGTGGGTGCCTGGCTCTGCGAAGCCCCACGCCACGGCGGGCACGGGGGGTCCCTGCTGCCCCTGGCCTGAGCCCTCCCACCCTCCCAAAACTTTTGCTCGGAGGGAGGACGGCTGGCGGGGGGCACGGCCCCGGCACCCTGCCCACGCACCTCTGCACCAGAAGGTGCTGCTCCTCTGATAAACGATGTTTAAAACAAAATAAAGAGAGAAAGAGAGATGGTTTGCGTTTTGGTTTTTTTTTTTTTCTTCCCCAATGAAGCAGCAGATCAAAAGCAACTGTATCTGCGAGGCAGACGATAATTGCTGGCAATAACCCACCCGCAGCCGCTGCCGGGGAAGCCACGCTGAGCGTGACCCGGGGGGCCGAAGGGGTCCGCGGTGGGACTGGCTCAAAAACGCAAGCGACAGCCACGGACAGGGGTTCAGCCACCAAAAGAGACCATTACCTTTGCTCCTGGGGGAGCACGCGGAGAAGCCAGGCGGTCCAAAAGCCAAAGCTGCAGGAAGGGCGAAGCGGCGCAGACCCCAGGGAGCAGGGCAGCGGGCAGGGAGCCGGCTCTGCCCCCGGAGCGTGGGCAGGGGGTCCCCTTCCCCGTCCCGCCCGTGGAGAAGGGGGAAACCTTTGTACCCCCGTGGGCAGCCGATACGGACACGGCCGGACGCCCGAGTGCCCTCGCCGGCGCACACCAAGCCCTTGCAGCCAAAACTACTTTACATTCTCTCTGACAAAGAGCTTCTGCTTCCATCTCAGCGGTAATAAACACCCAGGCAGGAGAGGTAACCTCTTCCCACAGCATTTTAATGAAGAAAACACCCACTGAGATGTAAACGGCAGCCGCAGCTTGCTGCCTGACGATCTTCCTTCCACCTTGCCTCGTGCAGGGATGCGGCTAACCGCCCTGCCGCAGCCGCACGCAGCGCCCCGGCGGCAGGGCTGCCGGCTGCAACAGGCGCCGGCGATGCAGAAAGGTCGCTGCAAATCCCGCGTCGCGGGTCTTGCGCCCGCGGCCGACGCCGGGGAGCGAGGCATCCCCGAAACAGGGTGCTGCCACGTGTGGGCAGCGGGCTGGAGGGGGCTGGCAACGGGCATGGCTGGGAGGGGAGCGGGCGGCAGAGCCCAGAAACAGGGGAGGAAATCTGCATAAATTAGCAGGAGGCAATTTTACACTCATCTTCTAATCACCCGCTGCACACGCCACTCCGCAAAGCTAATAACAAAGCGGGGTGGTTTCAGTCCATAAGCGTGCTTAAACAAAATAGATACCGGGCTTTCAACGTCAACACATCCTTAATTACCAGGGAGCAGGTGATCCGGATAAGCCGATGCCAGCTTTCTAGCAACAGGGCTGCGTGCACCCCGGGCAGGACCAGCCCTGCAGCGCGGTGCCACGCGCCCGGGACCGGAGCCTGCCCTCCCCGGGTACCCGCAGCCCTCCCTTGGCCCGGCTTCTTCCAGCGATGCCGGTCCAGGCTGCTTGCCTTCCGCAGCCCGGTGCCCGCGGCCCCACCGGCGCTCCTGCCTGCCGAGGCGCCGGCGGCTGCGATAAGCAAGCTTTGCTGATGGGCAAGCGCCATGGACTTTATTCCCCGTGCGGCTCCAGCCCCTGGGGACCGCATCCTCTGAGCTGGGGACCGCATCCTCTGAGCTGCAGACCTGCTCAGTACTCACAAGGATTCGTTACGTCGCTGCGCGTGGCGTAGGGTTAATTGCGCTGTCTGCGCTTTGGTGGACTGTAAATGGGAGACGGGCAAGGTGCCTGCCGCTAACGCAACCCCACCGGTCCCCGGGAACTGCCGGCATTTCCCCGCAGCTCCCTCGGCAAAGCCCAGCACAGCTCTCCCTGCTGCCCCTGCCGCTGGGTAAATCTGACCTCTCCAAAACCAGCCAGCAGCTCTGATGCCATCTTTGAGCGTTGTCTGCAAAAGAAGTCAATAAAACCAAAAATGATTTATTGAAATGTTCCAATTTTCACTGAAAACACAAAGGATTTTTCCTCCCAGAAACGTGGCTTGCAGCTGGAGTATTTGTTTAACTGAACAAAAAAGTATGAAATGCGTGCAAACGAAAGACAATTTTGGGGGGAAAAAAAAAAACCCAACCTGAAAGCCCAAATATCTGTTGGAAAACCATTGCTGGGAAGCTTGGAAAGCCCCTGTAACAAGACGCACCGCGAAGGCAAAGGCTGCCAAACACTTGGGTTAGAGCAGGCGCGTTGGGTGCTGGCAGAGTCCCCAGGGTCCCCAGCACCCAAGGCGGGCTCACCCCTAACACGGAGCAGTTGCCCCCGGGATACGCGGGTCCCTTCGGCGCTGTCCCCGCAGCACTCAACCCCGCCAACTGCAGTCGCCCCGCTACCAGCGCGAACGAGGAGAAAAGCTGAATTGACCTAAATGCAGATATTCGGCACCGGCCCGGCGCACCCTCGGCTCTCCTGCACAGGCGAGGAGGGAAAGCGAAGCGCCACGAGCAAGCCGAGTCCTCCGCGGCGAAACCAGCCCCGGGCTGCAGCATCGTCAGCGCTGGCATCACCTGCCCCACGACTCCCTCTGCATTTTGCCTTTTTTTAGGGAAAAGCCGGGCCGTCAGAGCACTTTCCCGGCCGCAGCCGGGGAGCGTGGCCCCGAGACTCCCCGCGGCGGGGAGATGCGGCTCCCGCGGCGGAGCCCAGACGGGTGAGGCTCGCTCCTGTCAAAACATTTCAGAATAATAGTCATAAAGCACAGCCGGATCAAAACAAGTTAAAACAGAGCCGCCAAGGTCTGGTCACCTCATAAACCACAGATAAAGCCAGAAAGGCCTCGCTAAAGCAGGTTTGATCTTCCTCCCTTCCTGTATCTCTTTCATAAACATCTTTGGGAGCTGCAGGAGAAGAGTCTTATTGATGAAGTCCGAAAACTAACATCCTATGGATGCTGGGAAAGCCCAGCAAACTATCCCACGCTTAATCCTCCCTGTCCACGGCAGCGCCAACCTCAGCAAATTCTGCCAGCTCTGCAGAACCGCCGGCCACCCCGCCCCAGGGACTACTCTGTTTATTTTAAGCCGATTCTTTTCAAGCTCCTCACTTGAGAAGAGAGAAAAATTGGAAAAAAGAGGCCCTTCGGCTGCCCCTTTCCTCCCAGCTGTCCGACCTCGGTGAGGGTACCACGGACAGCAGGGGAAGCATCTCAAGAGCTTTTGTCAAGCCCAAGGAGCTTTTCCAAAAGCCCCCTCTACCTTCCTCTACCTTCCGCTATTCTTACGCTGCCGTTCCTGGAAGCTGCTAAAGCAGGAGCGTCCCTCCTGGCCAGCCCAGCGCCTCTTTGGCCAGGCTGAAGCTGTAGAGCAAAACCCTGAGGAGCACAGCACCCATCCCCTGAATTCCCAGACCACTTAGCTCACGCACCGTTCAGGACAGAGATCTGCAAAGTCTCCAGCTTTAACGCTCCGGGAGGAAAGCGAGGTGAACGCCGAGCCCTGGCAGGGATGGAGTTGTCCCCGAGCAGCTCTGCTCCCTGCACGGTGGCCCCTGCGTGAGCTGGGCTGCCCCGCGGCAGCTCGCCGGGGCCGGGGCAGGTCTGTCCGCGCCCGGCCGTGCTGTAATGCGAGTGCAATTAGAGTAATTGAGCTCAGCTCTTGGAAGACGTTTTAAGCAGCGAGGTTGCTGTGCAATAGTTGGGTTTTCTAAAAGCTTTCTACAAGGTCGCTCAGCAGAGGCTGGTGAGGAAAGAGAGCTGCCCCGGGTTAAATGAGAAGGTCTTGCAGATTAATCACTGGTGAAAGACAGCAGGCAAGGATCCGGCGTGACCAGCCTGTTTCTGCAGTGGAGAGGACTTTCAGCAAGGTCCCGCAGGAGTCTGGCCAGGCACCTCCGCTGCTCCCCTCCCAGAAACGATCTGGGAGAGGGGAGAGCGCAGCGAAGCGCTGAGCTTGTACGTGGCACCAAATCATTCAGGCAGCCAAATCTCGTGCTGACACTGAAGAATTGCGGAGAAATGTAATGATCGTGCGGAACAGGGCAATAAAATGGCAATGAACTTCACTATTCATAATTGCAGGGTAATGAACATGAAAAGCATTACCCACACCGTACATGCCCAGCGACGGGCTCTGTATCAGCAATTACTGGTCTTTAAAGAGATCTTGGAGACATTGCAGAGAGCTCTTTGAAGACATCCTTTCAACAATTAGTGAGAGTCAAAAACGGCAAGTGGAATATTAAGAACTCTTAGAGCCAGAAGAGAGAACAAAAGAGAAAATGTCATTTTTTCCTTCATCTGGAGCTGTGGAGCTCCTGCAGCTCGGCTCCAACTGACCCACGCCGTAAAAAGAGGAGAGGGTGCAGAAAAGCACCGCAGCACTGATCAAAGGTTTGGGATAGCACCTGTACAGAGAGAGTTAGAATGGACCAGGACCCCACAGCCTGGAAAAGGGGATGAAGAGACAAATAACTGCACATTATAAAGGTTTACACAAGAGTCAATGGAAGAAGTGACAAGGCAATCCTTAGACAAAAGCTTGAAGGCAAAGGAGTGGAAATACTTTTTTTTTTTTTTTTTTTTTTCCCCCACAAAGTGGCTTCATCGAATTGTGGGACTCGTCACCAGAGGAGACTCCTACCACCCTGGGGTCAGCTCAGCAGCCCGAGGATGGGCAGCAAGCAAAAATAGGATCAGCTCCCGATAAATCCTGCCGGGGCCGTGCCAGTGCTCGCACCGAGCGATGAACCAGCCCAACAGTTTGCCCGGCTCTTGCAAGCAGCAGCTGTTCCCGCCGCCGGCAGAGCCCTTTGATGTGCCATGGCTGTTTGACCATCGCCATCAAACAACACATCGGGGCCCATGAGACAAGAAACTCATGTCCCACGAGCTCTGCATGGCTTTCCATGAAAGACGGAGAGCTTACGGATGAGGAAAAGAAAAGTGGAGAGGATCAAGCTGAGCACCGTGTTTGAGTCCTTCACCTGGAACTTCCTGGGAAATTTATGGAGCTTTCTAGGGATTCACATGTCAACAGTTTCCAGAGTTTTTTTTCTAGAGCTATGAAGGAAGGAGGGTGCTCCTCTTAAATCCTTCATCTAGAGCCTTTCTTGCAATGCCCCACTGTTTTCTAGGAATTTTCCATATCTTCCTAGGAAATCCTCAGTCTAAAGCCTTTCTAGGTTTTTCACAGGTCTTTCTATGACTTCTGTCTACAATATTTCTAGGAATATTCAAAGGCTTCATAGGAATTCCCTGATCTGGAACATTTCAAGGAATGCCCTAGAGCTTCATTGACCTTCCTCCATCTAGAAACTTCCCAGGAATTTTCCAGTTTTCCTGGGAGTTTTCTGTCTTCCAGGAGTTTTCTGGTATTTCCTTATCTACAACCTGTCTAGGAGCATCCCAATGCATTTCAGGAATCCCACAAGGGCTCTCAAGAAATTCCTCAGTCTAGAACCTTTTTAGGAAATTCTCCAAATACTTTTATGAAATTCTCCGAATACTTTTCAGAAAATTCCCCATCTAGGAAACCCTCAGTCTAGGACTTTCTTGGACTTTTTCCACTGCTTTCTAGAAATTCCTCAGACGAGGACATTTCTAGCAGTTTTCCTGGTGATTTCTAAAAATTTTCATTGTGCGTTCTAGGGCTTTTTCATCTGTGCTTCAGGAACACCCCCAGTGTTGCAAGGAATTTCCCAAATGTTTTTTTTAGGAACGTACCCCTGCTTTGTGGGAGTTTTCCCAAGCCCTCTGATTCCTGCAGCGTGCCCACTGGGGTAGCAGCCTCCCTGGACAGCCCGAGTCAGCACGGAGGAAGGGAATTCTCCCTTTGCTACCTCACCCCCTTGAACCATCCCAACGTCTAGACGGAGAGTAAAGGTGCAGCATCCCAGGACGTGGCTGCGGTGGAGCAGACTCGCTCCGTGGATGCCGGTGCAGCCCCACCAGCTTGCACCAGCTCCTCCAGCTCTGCATGATGCACGTGTTGGTGGCACGTGGAGGGGTTAAGCCCACAAGCCCTGCAGAGCTGGGAGGGGGCAGGGGAAGCATCTCTGCAGCATCCACAACCTGCCCTTGTGAATCGGATTCATCCCTCGTCTGCCCCGAGCAGGGCCGTGGGGCGGGTGGGTGCTCTCCTGGGACCTCCTCTGCAAGTCCCCGGAGGCTGTGCCTGAGCGAGCAGCCCAGCCTGAGCTCCCCGTTGGGTCTGAGGAGGCCGATCTGTCACTGTCACGCCGAGAGCCGTATTCTGGGATGCGAGCCACGCTTCCGCTCCTTCCCTCATTCATCACCGCCAATTAGCGGGGCGCACATGGTCTGCAGGCACGGGGGTGCTGCGGCAGCCAGCGCTGTCACAGGCACATGTGGCCAGATGTGAAGAGAGAAGGAAAGAGCAAAGTTGTGAGCAAGGCAAGATAAATCACGGTGCTAAGCACCCAGATTACTGCAGAACATCTCCCAGCCAGACTGGCTGCTCCCGATGCCGTCTGAGGGGCCACCGTGGTCAGCCCCCCAAGGTCCCTGGAGGTGCTCAGGGCTCTTCATAAGCCCCTCCTGAGAGCCTGGGAGCTGGCCTCTGGGTTCCTGGTTTGACAAACCCAGCAACCACCAAAACAAGCATCCCCTTGCAGCTTTGCACCGGGGGCTGCAGAGCAAGCATCTCCCAGGGACTCCTCGGGGAGCTGGGGGGGGCACCCAAGGGTCCTGACATCCCACCTTGGTGCGGGGTGACCCACAGAGAGGAGGAGCAGGGTCTGCAGGAGCGGGCAGCTCTCCCCCTGCACGGACCCCTGGGTGCCCACCACGCACCCCTGCCCAAGGGCTTTGGTGCAAATGGACGGCCCCCGGGGCAGAAAGCACCAGGTGCCCTTTTACAGGCACGGAAGAGAAGCACTGGGGAAAGCCAGGTGCTGCACCCCCAGCCCCAGCTTTGGGGAGCCCCCGCAGGCGCGGGCAGGGTCCTGCCACCGTCCCCCCGCAGCCGCAACCCTGCCTGGCCACTGACTCACGCTGGGCGGGGTGGGCGCACCTCCTCTGCAAATATTTTCTGAAATGAAATAGCCGAGGCTGTATTTACTCTGTTTATCTTTCTGACATTATTTATTTCCTACCTGTCGATTAGAAGCTGGGGGACTGTCAGCACCGGGACTTGGCTGAGCACGTCGCTGGTGCCGTGTTGACTTTGGCAGCGGGAAGGAGAGGCCGGGCCAACCTGCGCAGGGCGGGATGCAAAGCGCGGCTGCGGTGTGCAGCGGCGTGTGGCGAGGAAGAGGAGGCGAGGAAGAAGCAGGCAGAGCTGTGGCATTGAGAGGAGGGAGAGCTGGCTCCGGGTCTCCTGGGAGAGGAGCTGCCGGGCTGCGGGGAGAGCACGCAGGCACGAGCAAGGGGCGAAATGGGGAAATTGGTCCCACAGCCCCATTTTGCAGGAACTGGGGTTGTGATGCCTCGGGGACTGCAGGCAGGAGCGAGGGCTGGGGCAGCAGAAAGTTCCTCTCCTCCTGCCCTGGGGCTAATTCTGCAGCCAAGCGTTTCGCAGCGATCCCCAAAGGGCGGCAGACCAGGGTGTTTCGGGGGCAAACATGGTGCGAAGCAGCCCCAGCACGCACCTTCCTCCTCCTCCTCCTCTCCCACCGCTGGACCTGCAGTCTGGGCTTTCCGCTGACAGCCAATAACACCCTTGATTGCAAAATACCCCAAAGGACCCCAAAAGCCGCATCGGCTCTCTGACCCCGGAGAAGAGCCGCCCTCCCGCGCCCGGGCGTCGTGCACGAGCTGCACAGGGATGCGGGCGAGGGGTGACGCGTGGCTGGGGACCGGCTGGGTGAGGCAGAGGGGTGCTGCACCCACGGGACTGACCTGGAGGCACCCGCGTGTGCAAGAGGCGGCTTAGAGAGGAACTGGAGGATTTGGATCCTGTTTCTTGCTTAATTCCCCTGATATCTGATCCCTGGGGAGGAAGAGAGGATTCCTCTGCCGCCGTCGGTGAGGACTTAAGACGGGCGACTAAGCAGAGCTGAAGCATCCGCGTGACGAGCTCTGAGCCTTTCCCAGAGCCCTGACGCTGCGGATGATGCCTCGGGCTGTGGGTGCAGGATTAGGGTGGGCTCCCGGGGCGGTGCACGGCCCCCGTGCCGCCTGGGTGAGCGGGGACGGAGGGGACAGATGCTGGTGGCCGCCGAGCCCCGCTGCTGCGAGGAAGCATCCGTCCATTTAGTCTAACGAAGCTGAGATCACGTTGCTGTTTAACTTAAGCTAAGGCCATTTTGTCTCCAAATCCTCCCTAATTCCTCACAGATATTAATTACAGCGTATCGTACCCAGGCCTCGGGAACAGCGGCTCTTCCCAACATCCCATGCCGAGTGCCTTCCCTGAGGCCCCATTTGCAGCCAACAGTCCTTGGGCTAAATAAGCCCCTGCCCTAATGCGCTGACTTAAATTAGATTTGGACCCTCCATCCCTTCTCTGCCACTTTCTTCTCATTTCCCTAAACGGAGAGTTCACAGACAAAACATAGAATCATCGAATTGTTGAGGTTGGAAAAGACCTTTAAGATCATCCAGTCCAACCATTAACCTAACACTACCAAGTCCACCACTAAACCAGTTAAGGGGAGAGTAATAATTAATTTCATGTTTCCTGGCTTGGTGGCTGGATTATTTTTTAATGAAAGTAAAACTAGGAATCATCAAGGTTGGAAAGGATCTCTAAGATCATCAGTCCAACCATCAACCCAACACCCCCATGCCCACTAAACCACGTCCCCAAGTGCCACATCTGCCCGTTTTTTGAAAATGTAAGGGATTTGGAGAGACAGATTTGGCTGCCTTCCCCAGCTCGCTTGTACCGTAGGACGCGGGCTTCGCCGTGGGTCCCTCTCCCAGGACCGGTCACCTACACCTGCAGAAGAGCGGGTGGATGCAGCTCTGGTGTCACCATCATCACACCGGTGGCTTGGATGGGCTTTTTGGTCCAGGGCTGGGGATGCTGCAGCCGAGACCCGGGGTTAAGTTAAGCTGTTGTCAGAGCCCCGGGGGCACTGCGGGGCTGCCAGGCCCTGAGCAGCCTCACCTGGGGCTCCCCACGGCTCCATTTAAGCTCAGGTTGGAGCCATCAGCCCCTTCCATCTCTCAAGGTCCCTTCCAACCCAAAGCATTCTATGATTCTATGATTCCTCCCCTGGGCGTGGGCATGCCAGTCTCTGGCCCTGCCTCCGGGATGGACCTCAGCCGTGCAGGCAGCTTGTCCCTGGGGTGGGACCGTGAGTGCCCATGGTGGCTCCCCTCCAGCCCTGCCTTTGCCCCTGGGGGCTTTGGGGCCACGGTGCAGCCGTGCATCCCGCCCTGGCAGCGTGCAGAGGCCGGGCAGGCTGCTCTGCCTGTCCCACCCTGAGCAGAGGAGACCTTGCAGGCGGGCAGGGGCTGGAGGGCGGTGGGCTGCGCACACCCCGCAGCAGTGATGCTCTGCAGGGGAGGCTCATGGCGGGGGGTGGGGGGGGGCGAGCAGTCAGCTCAGCTGGGGGTTTTGTGCTGACCTTTTAGCTGAATACCACTTTAATGAAACCGCAGTTTCAAGGGAAAGGCAGGAGCGCTTGCTCAGCCCCTCTCCAAACAGCGTGCTCCCCGCGGGCCCTGGCTCAGCAGGCAGGAGAGCATCCCGTGCAGGCAGCTCTCTGAGCAGGGAAGCTCTCCCCTGGCCGGTGCATGGCTCCTGCGACAGGGAGAGCGGAGCTGCCCGCGGCATCTGCACCCGAGGGTGCTGGAAGCACCCCACGGCGCAAGTGACAGCCAGCTGGTACGACCACCGCGCACGGGATGGGAGATTTGGGGCTGTCATCGCTTTTACGGTGCGCGCCCGTTTCCTTGGCGGGTGGGATGCCGGGGGTGTGCGAAGGCACACGTGGCGCGCGTCGAGAGGGAGCTGTTATTGCAGAGCCACTTCCCAGAGCAAACACGAAGACCCCGGGCAGCGTCCTTTGCCCGCAGGCGGTGACCTGTGGACGGCACATCGCGGCCGCCCCGGCTTTGCAGCAAGCTCTGGGCTGCAGATCCCTCCTCGGGCAGTGATTTATGGCTCATCTCTGCTTCAAGCAGGCAGAGACCATCTGCCTGACTGCCCACAGAGCCCGGCCCCGCCTCGCCACCCCGCTGGGACAGGGCTGGGGTGAGGGGCTGCCCGCGGGCAGGCTGGAAGGCATGAATCAAAGCGTCAGAAATGCCCTTAGAGAAGCCCAGGGGGGTGGAGGGGAGCCCCAGGCCCCCCCGGCCATGCAGGTGCTCAGGCACACGGTCCTGCAGGAGGGCTGGGGGTCAGGCAGGGGCTGCCCGGCCCCTCTCCTGCCCTGGGGACTGGCAGGGTTTTGGGGTGTCCTCAAGGCGGGGGGAGCGGTGTGGAGGCACGGCCGTACCCCGCGCTCCCCGCAGCACCCTCCGGAGGCATTGCCAAGAGGCTGACCTTGCTCGCCTTTGCTCTCCCCTCCCTCCCCCTGGGGAGTGCTTGAGTTTCAGCACAGGGTTAGTTATATATTTTTTTTTACCTGTTAATGTTTATGCCGCTCTGTGCCCAAGTCAGGAAGGGTGGGTCAGAGGCAGCTCCCGGCTGGGGGGTGCAGGGAGCAGCCTCATCCCATCCTCCTTGCTCCAGCACCCAGGTTTGGGGTGAGACCCTCTCCCCAGCTGTTGGACTGCAAACAGAAAGTAGCTGGACACGGGCGGCCAAGCAGAGCTGCTTCCCTCTCGCCCAGATTTTACCATGTCCTGGCTGGTTTTGGCCAGGTTTGGGGACTGGTGGGGGGGAATATCCTGCCAGCCTGCCCACCCCGCTGCCGTGCCCGTGCCCCGTCCGCTGGCTGAGGGTGGCAGCTCGGGATGGCCTTACCCCTGCCTGCTCCCCCCGCGCAGGCAGCTGCCGGCGTTTGCTCGGGGGAGAAGCCCCTTGCCCGCGGGCTCCCATGGGTGCGCCCCGCCTGCCCCCTCCTCACATGGCCCCTGCAGCCTGCCCAGCCCCTCATTGCTCATTAACCGACTCTCGCGCCGAAGGATAACGAGCCGTAAATCACGCCAGCAATCCGCCTGGACTTTAAACGCCAGCCCTCGGTGGCGGTGCCCAGCAATCCTGCGGTGGGAAGGGGGAGAGTCCCCTCATCATCCCGACCCGGCCTCCTCCGGGCTGGCTTTCCTTGGACTTTTGCATCTTGCAGGCTCTGACTCAATCTTGGAGCAAACAGTCGCGGGAGATAAGGAGGCCGGGTGACCCGCCAAGCCCCTCTCCCTCCAACCCACCCCTCGCCTTTGTTTTCCCTGCGCCGAGCCCTGCAGGTGTTTGCTCTGAGATCAGCCCCATCGCCCTGGGATGCCGGAGCAGCCAAAGTCTGCGCCAGCCAAGCGGGACCGGCACCAACCAGCAGCGCCCCAGCTCCATCCCGGTTATCCGCGTCGTGCCCTCGGCTGCGCCGGGTGCCCCTTGCCGTGGGCTCTTTCCTTGTGTTTACCCCAGGCCAGCCCAGCTGCAGCATCTGAGCGTTGGCGGCCGGGGCGAACATGGGGCGAAACATGTTCGCTTCCATCCCGGGCGATGAAATCTCTTTCATCTCCTCCTTTACCTCATGCTCGCTGCGGGCTCCGCCAGCTCGGGGCCGTGCCGCAGCCCTGCCGACGTGGGGTAACTCGTTAAGCGATAACGCCATCGCGCCGTTTCCGCCTTGGCGCTGGCAGGGCTTCCATGGGCACCTGTGACTCAGTCGAACAAAAGGGGTGAGGTAAAACGGGGGGGTGGGACGGGTCATAAAACAGCCAACGACTCCCCCACATGCAAGAAAGATGGAAAACGGTGTGTTTTCAGAGTCTTTTGTTGAAATTGAGGCGGGGGGGGGGGGGGGGGGAGAAGGGGAAGTTGTTTCTTGGAGTGAAATAGGGAAAAGGAAAAACCAAACTTTTCATTTTTGAACTTTCACTTTCTCCACCCAAGCTCTTCCATGTCAGGACTGACAAAAAGGACGTTTCAACATCAACATCTGCCCGGTGCAAGGCGGGGAGGCCTGCGTGTGGCAGTCCCACAGAGGATGGGCTTGTTTAACATCACCCTTTATCCCGTCCAGATGCTGCAGCCTCCTGTGTCCCCCTGCCCCAGCGCCGCCGCACCCTTTGCACGTGGAGCCCTCGCCCTCCCTTTGAACACCCCCCCCCGCCCCCAAGACGCGCTTCGGGGACACCTGAAAGACATTACCCGGCAGATGCTCCGTGGGAAGGGGAGCGGTGGGGTGGCTTCGGGTGTGTTTACAAGAGTGACCTGTCTTTGATCAAGACCTTTGCCTGCTCCTCTCAGCCTCCCCGGTTCAATGCACGAGGGCAGCGCTTGGCGCAACGCTGCGGGGACAGTCCTGCACCCAGAGCCACGCCGATGCGGGGGTATCCCACCCACCCCCCTTCAATCAGGTCCTCCCCTTGGGATGCTCCATGGGGACCTTCTCCTGCTGTGCCCTTACACAGCGGGCTCTTGCACACCCAGGTCTGCTGGGAGCAGTGGCTGCAGCTCTGCGCGTTTGGCTGTAGACGTCAGCCCCGTGAAAAAAGCTGCTTTTCCAAACTGCGACAGCTAATTGCAACAGCTGGGTGCCCTGAGAGGGCAGAGAAAGCGGCTGCTGCCACATACCCGTGGCTGGGTGCTGCAGGATGCCCCCCATTTACCCAGTTCAGGGGTTTCTGGTGCTCTCCCCATTGCTGCCACAGCTCCCTGCTCACTCGGCATCAGGTGATCGCATCGGGCTCATGCCAGGCAAGTGCACCTGCAAAGCTCATCAGCTGCCCTGGAGAGGCCAGACCCTGGCTTCACGCTTCGCACGTCGGGCAGCACGAGTACTGCAGCAGCGTCACCAGGGGATCAACGCGGGTGCCGGAGCAAGGGGCATTTTTCTGGGGCACCGGGGTCCCAGGAGCTGCGAGGACGAGAGGGACTCTGCGTCCCCCCTGCTGCATCCACCCAGTTCAGGAGCAAAGTCCAGTGGTGCCCGTGTTTCACAGCCCTGCACCAAAATAAGCCTGGTCCCGCGTGGGTGCCTGCCTGGGGCCAGGGCATGGCCGCTTCCCCGCTCACCGAGCGGGGCGGTTTAATCGGCTTTGCAGCCCCATGAATCTCCCCGACATCGGGTCTCCGCCGCGCACGTCTCCCCCGCGGGTCGGGGCCTTGTCAGCAGCGGTGCAGGAAGGACGGCTGCGCTAAATCGTGCGTCCCCACCACACATGCTGCTCCGCTCATCGCCCCTTCTCTCCCCAGCCCCGCGCGTCCTCTCGGGTGCCCGGCCGCCCCCCTCCCAGATGGGGCTGTGCAAGTGCTTCCAGACACGGTTCAGGGCACGGGGGGGGCTTCCCTGGCCCCCCGCCAGCAGCGCTGCGAAGATGGGAAAACAAGACCCCAGCCTGGCTCTGCTTCGGTGTCCGGTCGTCGCTGCCGAGCGAGTGGGTCGGTGAGGCAGGATCCTGCCTGCAGTGTCGGACCGCTGCCCGCTGCCCTGCCACGGGACCGTGGCACCGGGGGGTCTGCGACCCTGGGTTGCAGGTGCTGCCAGGCACCCACAGCTGCACCGTCAGCTCCCCAGAGAGGCTGAAATCCCAGCAAAAAGGACGGTTTGTCACCAAAGGTGGGCAGGCTTGCAGCTGGCACGCGGAGCCCCAAGCCCGGTGGATGGGGGTGAAGCTGCTCTCGGTGCTCTGCTCCCCCTTTCTCACCGCCTGGGGCCCTGCCGGGACTCCGGGCTGAGCCTGGGAGCAGATGCCAAAATGCCGTGGGTTACTCTGCTCTCGCTGCCGGCAGCGCTGCCATGGGGCACGGCGTTCCCGGCTCATGCTGCTGCTGGGGGCCGCGGCACAGCCTGCGGTGGGAAACCAGCCTCAAATATGGGGCTGCAGGAGGGAGCACCCCAACTCGGGGAGGACGGAACCTCTGGGACCCACCCCACTCCCACGGGGACTGCAGCTTCTTGCCGGCTGCTGCCACTGCCACCGAAATGGCCCTCAGTGCTGTGCGGGACCGCTGGGCTCGTGTCCCTGTGCCCTGGCAGGTTCCCCACCGGAGTTTCCCTGCCCCTCTTCCTGCTGCCCTCTCCCCCATGGCACAGCCCCCTTCCCTGGCATAGAATCATGGAATCGTTGAGGTTGGAAAAGCCCTTTAAGATCATCCAGTCCAACCATTAACCCAACACTGCCAAGTCCACCATAAACCAATTAAGGGTCAAGTAATAATTTCATGTTTCCTGGCTTGGTGGCTGGATTCTTTTTTAATGCAAGTAAAAACTAGGAATCATTAAGGTTGGAAAGGACCTCAAGACCATCAGTCCAACCATCAACCCAACACCCCCATGCCCACTAAACCATGTCCATCTCCGGGTGGAGGCCGGTGCTGCACCCAAGGTGTGCACGCATGGCACGCTGCCATCCCAGCAGCCCGGGCCCTGCAGGGACATGCCCTCCCTTGCATGGGACAGCAGAGACGAGGCACTTGTGTCTTCTTGTAAGGGATGTTTCACAGCCCTGCGGTCTTCTCCTGGGCGGTGGCACAGCCAGCCGTGCATCCACCCACTCCCCAAGTCCGGAACCCTGCTAGCTTCTCTTCTGCTGCCCTGAGCACCCCGGGATGCAGAGTTGCAGCAGGGTCTCTGCCGTTCAGGGCAGCGCGGTCCCCGTGCTGCAACAGCAATGCCGCGGCGGCCGGGAAATGCCATCGTTGCTCTTCCTTCAGGCCAGCCCTGCGCAGCCACCAGCGTGGTCACCCAGGAGCAATCACTGCTCGGAGCTGCTCAAACGCCTCTTTCAGCTTCCTCTCCTCCACTAAAAATACCTTTTCCAGAGGAGCCTTGCGAAGCGCCTCAAGTCTTTGGGTTCACCTATATGTTTATAATGAATTTGTCCCGTGATTAATATTTCCGAGAATCCTCTGCAGATCCGCTTCGTGCTGGGGAGGGGACATTTCGGCTATTGCTCTGAATTTCTCTGGATTAGCAATTAAGACATCTTTTCTCACTTTATATCCAATGGAGAGAACTTCTGCTAGACCCATTACTGGTTTCACACAGCCTCACTCTTTGTACGGGAGATATTTCCTCTGCAGTATTTTCTCCAATCTTTCACTGAGGGTTTTTTTTTTTTTTAGGGACCGCAAGTTTAATTAAAACGTTATTCATTATAACTTTAGCACCCAGTAACGCCTCAAAGACTTTGTAATCCCTCTCTGAAAAGTCATGGGGGCAGAATACCAAATGGCTTCAATGTTGGCTTGAAACGGGTCAAGGGGTGCAGCTAAAATTGCCACCTCACGGCTCGAGCCGCCCAAGGCGACGCGCCAGCATCCGTCCTTCGTGAGCATCCTCCCTCGCAGCGCTTTGCTGCTGCTGCTGGGGCAGAGCTTCCCTGGACGGCTCCGTGCAGGAGAATTCCCGGTCCCCGGCCCCATCCTCGGGGGCTCGGCTGCTCCCCCTGCACCAGGGCTCCTCTCGCCCCTCTCCATCCAAATCCAGCCACAAGCTGTAGAGCTGGGCAGTGAGCATGTCATATCTCATAAAAAAAAAAAAAAAGGTGTGGGGGAAGGGGAAATAATTGCAAAGAAGAGCTCAGAACGATCAAAACGTGCTCTCCCCATATTTTCATAAGCTTTTGTTTCAGTCATGACGGCCATTTATTTTTAAATATGTTTTCCTATCATTAACTTTAATTTCAGGATTTTTGAAACAGAAAAAGGGCTAAACATTCAGTAATTTGCAGAGTTTTTCTCTTTTTTGCAGTGAAAAAAGAAAACAGTGCTGATCTGTTCACGACAAAGTTGATGAATCGGCATTTTTAATAGAAAATTTTTTTTTCCTTGGCCAGTTCCCAGCCCCAGCTATTTAGTCTAGCAGCTGAACTGCTTCATCCTTCTGGAGTCCTGGAGGAGGCTGGCCGTCCTTGGTGCTCTCTGATGTGCCGTGATTTCGGGAGCCCTCTTCGGCAGCAGCAGCTCCCTCGCCCCTGCCTGCGGATGGGCTCGCCGGCGTCGCCGTCGCACGTACGTGCGCTCTGAAGGAGTCCGGGGCAGAGGAATCCTCTCTCTCCTCTGCAGTGTCCTTCCCTCCTTCATTTTTTCTTTTATTGCCTGTGGCTTTCTCCTGGATGCACAAATTCCCTTGCAGTCCTTCTCCCTCTGATGTGCAAGAGGACTTTGTTCCCTACCCTCGCCTCAGTCCCACCGCATCCCCCCTAAGCCACATCTTACAACTGACCTACCATATTTTCTGCTCCTTTCTCTTGCCTTCAGGCAAGCTGGGTTTCTCGATGCTGAAAGGAGCCTTTTTAGCTCACGTCCCTGCGGGCTCCTGCCTTTTGCATGCCTTTCCCTTCCCCGTATCCCTTCTCTGCCGGCAGAGCTGCGGTTGCAGCCGTGCCGCGCTCGCCGCTCTCCGGCTGGGCTCGGGCTTCCCGCGTCCTCCCCGCTGGCGCTCAAGGACTCTGCCTTGCCCAAAGCGTGGTGGCTGCCGGCATCGCTGCCTGCACCCTGCCCGAGCGCTGCCGCCGCCACCAAAAGCCACTGCCGAGGTCCCGCCTGCGGCATTGCTGGGCGCTGGGATGGTCGTGTCTCCTCCCGGTTAGAGCGCGGGGCCTCGCTTGGTGGGATGCTGGTGGGTGGGAGAGGGTCCCTGCAGAGGAGCGTGTCCTTCGGCACCGTGGGGCCAGGACGCACAGACCCCCCCCGTCGGGGATCCCCAGTGCCCCAGCCTGCTCAGGCAGCGGGGGTCAGGCAGGGCAGCGGGAGGCAGCAGCCTCCAGCGCTGGAGCAAAGGATTTGGAGAACAAAGTGACTGGTGAGCGCATTAGAATCATAGAATCCTAGAATCATTTAGGCTGGAAAAGACCTTTAAGATCATCCAGTCCAACCATTAACCTACACTACCAAGTCTACTCTAAGCCAATCAAGGGTAGACGAGACTAAACCATGTCCCCAAGTGCCACCTCTGCCCGTTTTTTGAACGCTTAGGTGTAGGGACACGGCGCTTTTCCAGCCTCACCAGGGATTCGACTCCAAAGGACACACGCTGCCTTGATGGACGGGGTGCTGGGAGCAAGAGCGGGGGGACGCCTTTGCTCTCCCTTCGCACGCACCCGGGGCGATGCTCCGGCAAGCCAACACCAGCTCCAGGAAGGTGCCCCCATCTCCTTCCCAGGTGGAGAGGGGCTGACACTGGCCAGCATCTGAACACGCAGCCTCCATATATCAGGAGAAGCAAAGAGACCCCCAGGGTCCCGGACCTTTCAACAGCCAGATGCAAAATACCCACTCCTGTTACCCAGGTACTTACTCATTTCCAGTTGATTGAAACATAAATACAGGTCCTCAGCCTGATGAATCGCTTCTGCTCTGCGCGGCATTTACCTTTGAGGGGGAGTGAAAAGAAGAGGAAATGGTTTCCTATGTGCTTTCCACCCAGCCCTCTGCACAGAGAGAGCACAAGGCACATGGAAAACATCATTGCTCTGCGGATAAGATACGGATTCGCCTTCTAGACCTGCTGGTATGGCCTTAGGAAAGTCATTTATTTCATCCCTTTCCACCTCAGCTTTTCTTTTCACCATTTGTCCTTTCTATTTAGATTTTAAACACTTGTGGCTGGTTTTAACCAGCTGTTGCTAGTTGGAGCATCGTTAAATAGCCCTTGTGCCAAAGGGGCAATGAAGGCATCATAGAAAACCTCAGCTGGGAAGCAAAACCACCAGGACCCCTGCCCAGCCCCGGTGCTGCCGGGGACCCTTTCCCTCCCCGTGTCCCCGGTGCAGAAGCACGTGCTCCTGCCCCGAAAGCTGTGCCCCGCACCCCTGCGTCGGGTTAACCACCAGCGACCCTGGGGAGGGAGGTGACGAGCCTGGAGCGCATCGGGGCGATGAGAGGGACCCTGGCAGGAGAGGGCACGGCCGCGGCGATGCTCAGCCCTTTATAGGGCTGCGATAGCGGGGCTGAACTCCTCGATAACCCCAGGCAGATATACGGCCGGGCTGAAGGGACCTGCCCTCCCTCCTCCCATGAATTAAAGCAGCTCCGGCAGCCGAAGCCCCCGGAACATAAATTAGTGATGGGGATCAGAGATAGGAGCCAGCCCTCGGCTCGGAGGGGCCAGGAGCAGAGCGCTGCGGGAGCTGCGGGTGCCCGTCCCCGGTGCAGCAGCGCAGGGATGCTCTTTGCCTCCCCAAAGGCAGCGAATTCCTCCTCCGGCCGGGTGCTCGCTCCCCAGCCAGGCATGAGGGGATCGTTAATACGTGCTGACACCGGGGTCACGGGTCAGGCACCAACCCGTCCCACCCAGCCGGGGGAAGTGGCCTTTGCAGTGACACGCAGCCGCGATGCTGCGCGGGGGGACTGCCCGGGCTGGGGCCCCGGGACCCCGCGGCGCTGGGCTCGGGGTGGTCCCTGGGTGCCAGGCAGGCTCCTGGGAAGGGATGCGACCTGCGGGAACAGGAGGAAAGCAAACCCGTGTCTACCTTTTCTTAGAGGCCAGGCAGCGAGGAGGTAAATGTTTCCTATGCACACACATGCCCTCTTTTCCTTGCCCCTTCCTTGCTTGCACATGTCCCTCCTTTGCTAAAACCTTTAGCCTTCTGGCCAGAAAATTCCTACCGCAAGAAACTGTGTGGGGAAAAAAACCAAAAAAGCACTTGCAGCCTCTGCCCGGACGTGCTGCTGGTTGCCCAGGGCGGTGAGCATGGCTCGCCCCGGGTATCACCCCGGGTATCGCCAGCGCTGCTCAGGTCACCCCGCGAGCGTGTGCTCCCCTGAAGGTGTTGGGGCGCTTCTGCACCGGGAGAAGCCCCGAGCTCCGGGCAGAGACCCTGCAGGCAAAGGCAGCCTCACGGCTTTGGAGAAGGCAAGTGTCAAGCTCCCAGCAAGCCGGTCTGTAAAACGTCCCCGCTCCTGCCGACGGGATCCCCCCAGCACCTCCCGCGTCACCCCAGCTGGCAGCGCGTTAATAACCCCTGGCGCCAAGCTCGGGCGAGCCCGGCCGTCCTGCGCCGCGAGCGCGTGGGTCACTAATGAGCCCCGCTGCTCATTAGCCCCAGCTGCGGGGCCGGGGCCGTGCTCCCGGCCACCGTCACCGGACGCAGGGGTGTGTGTTCGATTAGTGCCCCATGGGCCGCGAGCGCCGTGCACCCCCCATCCCACCCGCCACCCCCTTAATAGCTGAGATGTGAAATAAAAGCGCATCCTGCGAGTGCTTACGGCTTCTCCGGCACCACCCCGTTAACCGCCCGGGGCAGGAGAGCCCACGTTTATCTGCCAGCATCCCCGAGCGCTCCCGCTGCCGCGCTGGGCAATAGCGAGGACCGGAGTTATTTACCTGGTCGGAGTGATGAATGTTGCTATAATGAACCCAAAATGGAACAGGCTAAAGATTAAAACCAGCCCCCACCTTCTCCAGCCGCGGCCAGCCTCCCCAGCGTTAACATTTTCTTGAGTGCACGAAGCCCAGATAAGAACAAGTTAAATTTATCTTCAAAGAACCCCCAAAAGCGACTCTCTCTTAACCCCCTGCTCACTGCCTCCCTCCTCGCCCGTATAAATCTTCCCCTTATCTGAATGTCCGAGGAGTGGGGCTGGCTGGGGGAAGGAGCGGGAACACAGCAGACTTTTTTAAGCCAAAAAAATCTCTGGTTCGTATTAAACAGGCAGGATAAAAGAGCATGAAGAGTCCCGCTGCGAGCATAAATAACGCAGGATGGGCCCTTTGCAGAGATTTACACCGGGCGGTTTTCTTAGAGAGAGACAAAGCCCAAAACAACAACAAGGGAGGCGCAAGGGAGGTTCGTCCCCTGCGAAGGGGTGCCGGTGGCTGCGGCGATGGTGCCGGTGGCAGCGCGGGCAGCGCGGGCAGGAGGCACCGGGGCGGGCAGCGGGGAAGAGGGTCCGCAGGTGGGACGGGCAGCCTGTGGCACCGGGCTCCGGCACGGCACCGTGCGCTGACCCCATCCCTCTGCGGGAGGGAGGGCCTGGGCAGCAGGAAAGGGGAAAAGGGGAAGGGGAAAAAGGGGAAGAAGGGGAAGAAGAGGAAGAAGGGGAAGGGGAAAGGGATGCAATGCCCTGCACTGCAGCACCCACACTGCAATGACCTGCGTCTCGCACGCCGGCACATCCGCACCCCTGCGGATCGGACGAAGGAAACTGGGCAGACACAGTCAAATTCCAGAAAATTATTTTTTCATTTTCTCCTTTATTAGTTTTTTATTAGAGGAAAAAATAAACGTAAGCTGACTCTGCTCGAGTGCAGTCTTCACCAGAAAAGCTCCTGGCTGCACGGAGGCTCCCCTTGGGCTCTGAGTGCTGCGGGCCTGGCTCCCCCCGCCGATATCTCCCCCCCATCACCCCTGGACTGCAGCATGGGGCCAGGTCGCAGCCTGCAGCCCGGGGAGGACGCGCTGCGGGTGCACAGCACCTTACTTGAGGATGCACGGCGGGTGCCGATAGCAGGTAGGGGCTGCAGTAGGGCACCCACCTCTCCCCGCCTCTTGGAGCCAGGAAAGCACCAGATGTTGGGTGGCATGTCCCTGCTGCCCGGTCATGCGGAGGGAAGGTGCAGGAGAGATGCGGTGGTATTCAGCAGCCACCCAGGGGCTGCGGGCATGGGTTTTGTCACGCAGTCAGTCCCATCTCTCTTTTCCCAGCCATGGCCATTCGTCCCTCCACCCTGCCTGGGGGAACGGGACATCCCTGGGGACGTGCAGGGGACGAGCCGCAGGCGATGCTGCGGGACGAGCAGCCCTGTGCATCTCCACTGGCTCCGCAGCCCAGCCCTGCGGCGGGGCAGAGCAGGGCTGTGGGGGCTGTGGGGACCCCCCGGCACCGATGCCTTGGCGGGGGACGGGGGGAGCGGAGCGTTCCCCCCGACACTGCAGATGCTCTGGCTGGGGGAGTCCGGGAGGGCAGATCCCAAGGCAGCCCCCTGGGATCTGTGTGCTGCGGGAGCGGCAGATGGGTGAAGAAATCCAACTGGGATGGAAACGTCCTGGCCAAGGAATGAGCTAACCGCGGGGTCGGATGCAGCGGATAATGCCGGGTCTCTCGCCTTGATGCAATCCGGGGAAGACGCAGCCCAATGGGAACCATTGGAAAAAGTCTTTGACCTTCCTGAACTCTTGGAAAGATTGAAGCTGTGCCTCCGGCCCGGAGAGCTGGGGGGAAGAGCAAAGCATGAGCAGATGTCCCCCGCGGCGGGGGACACGTGCAGCAGCCAGCGAGGGTGGGTAGGATCAGTAGGGGGGTGCAGTAGGGGGGTGCACCCCGCAGTCACAGCGGGCAGATCGGGCGGCGTGGCGTGCACGACGGCCACCCACGGCCGCTCTGGCTGTGCCGCGGGCAGGACCGAGCGCCGGGGCGGTGTGGGGAGCCGATGCCCTCCCCACCGCCCTCCTTCCCGCAGCAGGAGCCCTGACGCGGTCCCGCCGCAGCTGCAGGTTCCCCACGCCGCTCACGCCGGAGGTGGGAAGGGCTGCCAAGTTCCATTGCCCTCCTGCAAAAATGCTCTAGGATCTGGAATCAATTATTCTCTGGGCCCAGGAATTAGCACATTACAAAAGCAAAATGACTTCAAGAACCTGGAATGGGATCAGTTTTTGCTCAAATTGTCACCTGCTGACCCTGCCCCTACCCCCAGTGTGGGGAGGGGAGGCTGCGGGGCAGCTACACGCGGCACGGGTCCCTCTGAGAGCCGGAAAACCCTCACCCGGGATCAGCAGCTCCAGACCATGGTTGAAGAGAGGTGTCGGTGCTCACTCCCCACGTCAGATGTATTTTTCTCATTCCTGGCTGAAGTTCTCCAGAGCTCAGTCCAAGGCGAGAGGTGACCCCGGGGCTGCCACGTGTGCCCTCCTCAGCACGGCGCGGACAGATGCTCGGTCGCACCCAGCCACCTCCCACCCAAAAGCATCTTCAAGTGATCGCCCACGCGGCAGCGATGCGTCCCCCCGAACCCCGGCCAGCAGGAAGCATCCCTCTGCGCGGAGCTGCCAGTGGCATCAGCTCCGCTCGCCTCTGCCGAGGAATTAGAGGAGAGTAACTCAAGCGACTCGGGGAGATATCACCCGAGAGGCTCGCAGGCTCACGGAGCCGTGGTATTAATCAACAGGTGACTGAGCTACGGATTGCTTTTGGAAAAGCAGATTTGAATGGCTGCGGGTGCTCATGGCGAGCTGCCCGTGCTCGTTCTCAATGCTTCTCTTCAGGAGTCATCGACCGTCCCGTATTTCTATTTAAGCCTGCAAGAAAAAAAAAAGTCCTCTAAGGGTGATAAATAAAGCAGAATCCTCGGAAGGGAGCAGGTGCCCGCTGAGCGGGATACAGCTCAGAAACCCTTCCTCGGGTGCAGCCTGCAGCTCAGGCCATCCCGTCTCTTTCTCGGGGTACGGGGTGGGTGTTCATCCCCCGGACGCAGCGACTGCCAGCAATTTTGGGAATATGCTTTCCCGAGCCCGGCAAATCCAGCAGAGCGATGGCTGGGGGGCACGAGGCAGCCGCGGTGGGCTCCTCCCCATGCTGCCGGGGTAGCGCGTGGGTGAAGCCGGGGACGACTTCACCCCGATGCCCTTGCCCCCGCCTGAACACCCCCCCCCCCCATCCTCCGCAGCCCTGTCTCCTGGCTCCAGCTGGAGAGAAATCCTGCTTTTTGCCTTGCGACCGAGCTAAGTGAGCTGGAGAAAATCAACACGGGATTTGCATTAACAGCAGTCGCTACAACAAGATTGCAGCCAAACACAATATTAGAAACTCAGTTTCCCCTCCGTCCTTAGTGCTTCCAGATGGAGCCCCTCGCGCAGACCAGAGGATAGGGGTGAGCCCCCCTTTCTGCTCTCAGCACGGACCTTTTCTTCGGCCCCAGGCTCCGGAGGGGGCGAGGAGGGACAGATCTGCCCTTTGTCCAAGCTCTGAGCCCAATGCCGAAGCAGCGAGGGGACCGGCAGTTTCCCCCGCTTCCAAAGCAGCAGATTTATTTCCGCTTACATCAGAGAAAGTTTAAAAAAAAAAAAACAAAAGAGAAAGAGATCAGGATATTCTGTATGTCCCTGGGGATCTGTATAGTGGAAGACATCCTTGGAATAACATAAGCAGCCCCAGCACCGCCTTCTGAGGCCGGCCAGGAACCGGCCTCTCCGGGCACTAAAATCACTATAGCAGAGTGCTAAAAATATTCATTACCCAGGAGGGAGTCGTCATAATTGAACAGGCCCCAGGTATTAAGTAGGTAGCAAGACCTGGCACAGGCTCCTTGGCTTACACCTAGGCGCACACATTTGTGTTTGCCATTAAAGCCTTCAGGCAAAGACGTTCCCGAGAAGCAGCCAAAACCCGAGCGGCTGGCTCGTCCCTCCGCTGCCCTCTGCCAGGAGACCCCCGTCCCACGGAGCTGTCAGCTCGTTTATTTGAGCTGAAGCGGTTCGCTGGCCCTGGGGCCTTCGCCAGCTCCTTTCTGATAAGAAAATCGGTCGCCTTGTGCAGATGCGGGGTGTGTGGGGTGCAGATGCGGGGTGTGTGGGGTGCAGATGCGGGGTGTGTGGGGTGCAGCCCTGCCTGCTCGCTGCAGCCAGCCCTGCCCCATAGCACCCAGACCCCCCTGCACCCCCCGGCGCTGCTGTCTCCCCCTCCCTAGCTTGCAGAGCTCTGCTCATGCCCTCATCGTGCGGGAAGCTCATTCGACAAGCAGGTTAATTTTTGTCTCGGTTTTGCATGAGCCTTGCATCGCCTTGGGCGGGGGCTTCGGCTCTTCCCAGCCATCACGATACCATGTGGGTTTCACTGCCTGCTGCAGGTCGCCCGAGAGCAAGTTGCAGGGCTCCTCCGTCAGCATTACGCCAGCCGCTTGCCGTCTTTGGGACAAAAAGTCCCGTATAATTGCCACTGAATTCTCCCAGAATCGCAGCGGCTCCCATGAGCGCTGGCACAGCATCACCAGCTCCAAGCACGTACAAAGCACCTTCAGACAGATATGAAAATCAAGTTTCAGCCACAGGTTTCTTGGTTTTCACCAGCAGCTTTTGCAGCTGCTGCTGTCCAGCCTTTCTTTGCGAGAAAAACGGAGGCAAACCGTCCTGGCTGCGTGCGCAGCGAAGGCAAAGCATCTGCACGCCCCCCTGCGCGGGGGGGACTCGGCGGGTGTGGGACCGCAGGAGCAGGATGCTGCGGCCGCCTGCTCTGCCCTGAGACCCAGCGGGGGCTCAGCACCCCCCAGCCCCGCTGGCACCCAGCCCGGTTCCCCGGTCCCCCCGGGAAGCTCCGTGCCTGTGCGCCGGCAGCGCCGGCCTTGGCGCAGCCCAGGGACGGATGCAATCGCTCATGTCCTGTTCGGCCGCAGCCTGTTTACGGACCGCCAGTGGTGTTTGCCGGCCTGCCCAGACCCTCTGCAAACCGGAGGCAGCTGCAGCTGGAGGAGGGATGCGGGGAGCGGGGCTCTGCGATGCTCTCCGGAGCCGGGCGTACGGGCGGCCGGAGGAGCACAGCCTTGTTTATCCCGCTGTGGATTCCCTGGCTGAAACCCCGCAGCTGAACTCTGCACCGGGATGCACAGAGCTCTCCGGCTCGCTCGCTGCCGCGATCTCTGTGCACGTGGAGGTCTCCAGCCCCTGCCGTGGGAGAAGGATGGATGCGAGGGCTGCTAAATGCAGGAGTGTTGCTCGGATCCTTCAGCCAGCAAACCCAGGCGTGTTTTTAGCTGGCAGCTATTTCCAACGTCACATTTTACGCTGGTAGCGTCGTGCAGAGGACCCCGAACCCATGCCACCAGCCAGGGCTGTACCTGCCGCGCACCGGCCTCCGCATAAGCAACAGATTTGCTCTGCATCTTAAAGAAAAGCCCCTCGTAAAATCCGCCAGCCCTGCAAAGAGATAAGCGGGGTCTCAGGGAGTTTGGCTCACCAAGGTGCTGCGGAAGGAGTCCTGTGATGGAGAGCCAAGCGCGGGGGCAGCTGAAGGAGGGGGAACACTCTCGGGCTGTTGCAGAGCCTTTGCCAGCCCCGTCCCCGTCTCCTCTGCTAGGGGCAGGGACACACACACACACAAAATCAGCTGCGGGAAATCGCGGTGCGTGTGGGGAAGCGGGGAGCTTCCCCCATCAAACAAAGCCTCGGGAGGCAAAATTGCAAAGCAGGACCAGGACACCCGGCACTCCTTGCCGCTGCCAAGGGCTGGCGTTGCACGATGTCGCGGAGCCCGTGCGGGGCCAGGCTGCGGGCAGCGGGGTGCGTGGGGTGTGGGGGAGCGCAGGAGCAGGGGCACGGCCGGGATGCAGCCGCTCTTCCTCCGCAGGGCTTTGGGCTCGGGCGGGCGGAGCGTGCGGCAGCTTCATGTGTTTGAACAGCCATAAAACCCAGGGTGGGGTAAACTCCCTGTAAAGCAGCGAGGGCAGAGGGCGGCTGGGGCAGCCCCCGGCCAAGGCCAGGGCGGGTGGCCCCGCTCCCCTTGCTCCACGCTGCACTGGAGCCGCTGGTGGCAGAGCTCCCACGCCCTCCCCGGCGGCAGAGCAGCTTTAGGGGGGCCTTTGGTTGCTCTGCGGCCGGGATGAGCCTGGCAGTGGGCATTTTGGGGACAGGCTGATGGAGCCGCAGGCACCTGGCGCAGGACGGACCAGCCCAGAGGCTGCTCTAAGTTACCCGACAGGTCAATTTGGGCTAGGGCTGGGGTGAGGGGGACCCCTCCCAGGGAGATGCCGGGGGTGCTGCAGGCGATGGCTATGGGGAAACAGCTGCAATGCTCAGGTTAGAAACTGCTGCGAGCAAACGCCTCTGCTCAGGACCGATTTTAGGGATGCTCTGCATCCTTCTGATTCGCTACGCAGCAAGGGCCGGGAGAGCTGGGCTTGGATGCCCAGTGCGACGCAGCCGGTGCTGCCTGGGAGGTGGATGAGACGAGAGGGGTGGGAGAGCAGGGAAGCGTGGAGAGGAGGCAGCGCGCTCCCCGCAGATAAGGGGGGATATAATGACTAGTTTTACACGCACGGAGATACAAAAAGCCAAATCGCGGAGGATAATGGCTCAAAAAAACAAAGGGACGCTTCATATTTCTTGGCTCCCTGACAGAATTAGCACAGCGAGTGTTCCCCGGCTTTCCTTTCATTCTTCTCCAAAAACATCATTTTCCTCGGGGGGGCTGGCGAGGGGGAGGGAGTGGGAAAGAAGCGAGCATCACTGGGGTCCGGCAGCACATCGCAGCCAGCTGCATGCGGGGAGCGGGGCTCTGCCCGTGCCCCTTCCCGGCCGCCCCCCTCGCCCACCCCGTCGCCCTCTCCCAGACCCCCACGCACGGGGGGCAGCCGCGCCGGGGCCCATCCCACGTGCCGCGGTCCCCAGCCCAGCCTGCCCTCCCGGCAGCGCCCAGGCTTGTGCGTGTCCGCTGCAGAGGTGGTGTCGAGCGCGGCGGGGAGGCAGCGTGCCAGCGGCGTGGTCTAATCCACCAGTCTCGGGGAGGCAAGCAGCTGGGGAAGAGCCTCGGAGGCTTTTTCCCAAGCTCGGAGAGCTCTCTGAAGCCGCGTGCTGCTCGCCCCCGTACCCAGGTGTCCTTTGAAAAGGAGCAGGCAGCCCCGGCGCTCGGCAAGCCACGGCACGGGCAGCACCGGGGAGTGCCCGCGCGGCAGGGCAGGGCAAGCGGGCTGCGTGCATGGGCTGCCAGGGAGCGGGCGGCCAGAAAGGGCCATTTAATCCGGGACTTGGAGATGCCACCGATGCCCTGAGCCATGGAAGCTCACCTGCTGCCAAAGCCCCAGCCTCGAAAACCGATGTTTATAAACGTGCGGGATGGCGTTTTCAGGGCACAAAAGGAGGGCGGCAGGCGAGGAGGGGAGAGGGGAGCGGGATGGAAAAGTGGAAAGGCGAAGAGGAGACCACCAGCGGTCGGCCATGGGTGACAGGTCCGGTGCCACCGCCCCAGCCCAGCGCGGTGGGCTCAGCACTCCGGGCACCACAGGGCATCCTTGGGATCCAGGCGCCTTTTGGCTTACCTCAATAAAAACGCGCGTGTGAAACCCTTTTATTTACCAGTCCCTGCTCGCCAGGTCTCGTCTAAGGCCAGCCAGTGCCACCCTTCCCACGTCAGCAGCAGCCCCATGGCCCCTCCAGCTCCCCGCTCCCCGCGCCGCAGGGCCGGATGGCAGCAGGGTCCCTGTGGGTGCCAGGAGCGGGGGCAACAGCCGGGGTCCCCCCGCACCCCCCGGCAGCCCGGCCGCGCTCACCCTCCACCCTGCACCGGCTGCGCGAAGGCTACAGCTTTTCAGGCCTCCCCATAAAGAGTGTTATTCAGAGCTGGAATTAAAAAGCTTAAGTGTAAAAGAACGCTAAAGGGAGCAGTGGAAGAACCGGATTTTCTTTTATTTGATTTTTTTTTTTTTTTCCTTTTCTGAAGGATGCTGTATTGAGCCGAACATGACAAATATGCCAGGAATGTTTGCCCTTGGGGCTTGGGAGAGCAGGGAAAGGCCCAGAGAAAGGCACGGCTGGCACCTTATCAACACACCAGCCCCACTGTTTTGCGCAAAAACAAGTGCCAGCGGCAGGTCCCCGGGGCGGCTGCTGCCCGCGCCCCCGAGCAGGGTGCCAGTGGGTGCGGCGGGGCGATTTGGTGCGGGGCGCGCAGCTTCCCGGGATCCATCTCCCTCCTGCTCACGCCCGCAGTTTGTACCAGCGTGAGTTTGTACTGGCAGCGATGGTTTTCGTTTGGCTTGGCCAGTCGGTCCGTCACAGCAGCATCACCTCCGCTGCTGGAGCTGCGGACCCGGCGATGGCTTCGAGTCGGGGCAGAGCAGCGGGCAGCAGGGCCGAGGGCGGGGGCACGGGCACGGGGCTGGCGCTGCCAGGTCGCAGCCATCCCGGCTCGAACGCGCAGAGGCGGAGGGGAGAGCACCGCGTGCCCCGGGGGTGCACCAGCGTCGTGCCTGGGGTCCTCCCCATTCCTCCCGGGCTCCTCCGCAAGATCCCAGCAAAACCATTCCCGGAGGAGCCTCCTCTAGGGAAGAGCTTAGAGCTGGTGTTTATCAGGATCCTGGTGTTTGCACGGAGGAAAGAGCCACCACTGAGCCTCCGCGCTGCTCCAAAGAGCCCCAGCCCGGCTTCGAGGAAGCCATGCGCAGCGGGCTGGGGCCGGGGCTAATTAACAGTCCTTGTTAAAAATATATTGTGGTTGGTTTAAACGAGGTTCCCCCGAGCCAGAGGAAGCCGGTGAGGGACTGCAGAGAGATAGCGAGTGAGCGAGGCGGCCGGGGAGGGGGAGGCGATGCCTGGGTGCATTTATTTCTTTATTTCCTTCCATTTCTAAAATAAAATAAAGTGCCTCTCTGTAGCTGTAGGCGCCCTAACGTCTATTAAAGTACCACATAGGAAATTGTAAAGTACAGGAAAACAACCCAATCAGCCTGACCCCTTAACAAACTCCAGCCATAGCCAAAGTTGCAGAGTAAACAAAGCAAAGCTGCCGCCGCCGCCGCCAAGCCTTGCCCGGGCGCTGGGGCTGCAGTCCCGGCCCCGCCGGCGGCTGGACGGCCTCACCGGCGGCTGGACAGCCCCACAGCCCTCGTCCCGGCCCCCCGCCACGGGGCTGCCCCCGGGTGCTTTGCTGAGGATGCTCCCGCGCGCCGCCCGCCCGAACCGAGGGTGCTCTGCTACCACGGCATCACCCCCAAGCGCTGGCATCGCCGTGAACGCTCCGGAGCACCGCTCCCGGGGCGCAGGCTCGGCAGCGGGCACCGAATTCAGCAAAGCCCCGTCCTCGCCCAGCCCCGGGGCGGCACGCATGGCCTCTGCCCTTCTCCGGGCTGCGAGGAGCGAAGGCAGCTGGGCTCCGGCGTTGCCTGAGCGCGCTCTTCCAAGCTTCCTTGGCCAAGAAGGGGATGATGTTAAACGAGTCAGCAGCTGGCCCGAGCGCTGGGGTCGGGAGGGCAATGTTTCCTGCAAAGTCAGATCCTTCCTCTCCTCCTTGCTGGAGAGGACGACGCTCTGGGCCAGCAGTGGGTCCCATCTCTCCCAGCCGACACAGCGCAGGACCCACGCGCCTCCAAGCCGCGGGGTTTGTCCCAGGCCCCCTGAGCCCTTCTGACACCCACGAAGGGGCACGGCACCACCGCAAGCCATTAGCATCGGTCCCAGCGAGGTATTGCTCCGTTTCCCTGGACACCGATAATTCAGCCAGAACCTGAACAATTTTCTGTGCATAATAGCCAGAAATTTGCTCTCAGCAGCAGGCTCTGAAATCAGCATCCCAGCCGAGACAGCCTGGATTAATCAGGCTGGCCACAACTTGGAACAAACCTGCTGATTAAGCCTTGGCAGCGGCGGTGTGTGCTGAGGGCCTTCCTTTTGCCTCCTGCAACGGCACAGCACAAGGCTGCACAAATCTTTACGAAGCCATTGACTGCATTCTTGCGGAGACATCTGCCACCAGCGCTGCAGCCGCCTGCCCCGTGTCCCCCTGCATCCCTCCTGTCCCCCACCCCGGGAGCGACCGGGACCGGGCACGCAGGCGGTGATGCGGGGCCGCTGCCCCGGCTCCACTGCGCAGGGGAGGTGCGCCGGGTGTCGGGAGCGCAGCGAGGAGGCAGCAGCCCTGCGCACCCAGGGTGTTCCCAATGGATGGAGGGAGGCAGAGCTGTGCAACGAGGCAATGCTCCTGATGACCTCCATAGAATCATCGAATCGTTGAGGTTGGAAAAGACCTTTAAGATCATCCAGTCCAACCATCAACCTAACACTACCAAGTCCACCACTAAACCAATCAAGGGGAGAGGAATAATTCCATGTTTCCTGGCTTGGTGGCTGGATTATTTTTTAATGAAAGTAAAACTAGGAATCACTAAGGTTGGAAAGGATCTCTAAGATCATCAGTCCAACCATCAACCTAACACTACCAAGTCCACCACTAAACCAATCAAGGGGAGAGGAATAATTCCATGTTTCCTGGCTTGGTGGCTGGATTATTTTTTAATGAAAGTAAAACTAGGAATCACTAAGGTTGGAAAGGATCTCTAAGATCATCAGTCCAACCATCAACCCAACACCCCCATGCCCACTAAACCATGTCCCAAAGTGCCACCTCTGCCCATTTTTTGAACCCCTCCAGGGATGGGGACTCCCCCACCTCTCTGGGCAGCCTGTTCCAATGCTTGACCACCCTTTCAGTAAAGAAATTTTTCCTAATATCCAATCTAAATGTGCTCCCCTGGTGCAGCTTGGGGCCATCTCCTCTCATCCTATTGCTTGTTACTTGGGAGAAGACACCCCCCTCACTGCCCCCTCCTGTCAGGCAGTTGCAGAGAGCGATGAGGTCTCCCCTCAGCCTCCTCTTCTCCAGGCTAAAACTCCAAAGTCCCCCTCAGACCCCCCAGGGCTAGAGACCCCTTTCCTATCTAGGGACTGGGGGAAACTGCCTAGGCAGGAGTGCCTGCTCATTGGGATTCAATTCACAGGACGAGCCGCTCCCAGGACATTCCCCTCGCTCTTCCCCCGGAGAGGTACTGCCCAAAACCACCCCGACACCATCTCCTCTCCCTCCAGCCAGCCTGGGCAGCCCCTGCCCGCAAGGAGGGCACGAACCTCTTTTTGCAGGGTATTCGGCTGTCGGGTGCTGCGCTCGGGGCTGGCGCCAGCAGCGGGATGCTGCTCCGGCATCTCCTGCTTTCCTGGGGATGTGTGGGGTCACCTGCGCACCCTTCACCGGCCCGGCCCCACCGCCACAGAGACCACACTGAGCTGGGGGGGTTCTCAGCACCCTCCTGGGCCACCTTGCCCTGTGATGGGTGGGTGTGGGAGTGCATGTGTGTGTGCAAGAAGCGCAGCCCTGCGGAGAGGGAGGCAGGACACCTCCATCACCACGCTCTCCCTCCTCCTGGTGAAAAGGCAGGATGTTTACATGATGGTTTCTGGCTGGTGAAGGACACACAAAGCCTCAAAAAAATAAAATTAAATAATAAAATGAAAAAAAAAAACAACCAACCCCTTGTTGTTCCCTCCAGCACATGGAAAGTAAACACAGCTGCCGCGCTCACCCCGAGCAGCGTCCATGCACCCCGACCCCCCCGCCCTGCCCGCCCCGTGGTGGTCCCCGCGCCAAGCTGGCGAGGATGTGCTGCCTGGGCGGCCGCGTGCCCCTGGCCCCGCGCCTGCGGGCAGGGCGGCGGCCGGACCCCACGGCAGTCCTGAGCCCCCAGCACGGGTGGCAGCGTGGGCTGGGGACAGCCGGCCTCCCACGCCGCGTGGTGGGTGCAGGCGCTGAGGCGGTGCTGCCTGTCCCAGCCCCAAGGAGCCATCTTAAAGAGGTGCCCATACAGCGGGTCCGGCTTCTGCTCTTTCCTTGCAGGAAGGAGCGGATGAGCAGACACCCCTTGGAAGGAGATGCCCGGGAGGGCAGCGCGAGCGGGGCCAGGGACCCATCCCCTGCGCAACCTGGGGACAAGAGCAGCAGAGGACGTGACGGGCGTGCGGGAAGAGGACGGGCTCGCGCTGGCGTGGGAGGACACGGCTGCCTGCGTCCACGTGGAGGATGGGGTGAGGCGGAGGTTAAACATGAGGAAAAGCTTTCCGGCTCTAGCCGGGATCCGGGCGGCAGAGCTGGCTCCCGAGCCGCTTCTGCGGGGACAGGCTGCAGCTCAGCGAGGGCTGGCTGCGGGGACCCCCGGTGCGGGCTGCATGCCCGCCACACCACCGCAGCTGGGATTTCCCCACATCCTTTTCTCCTGCCTTCACTTTAATGCAAGCGGCAGCTCCTGGCAGCAGGGCCTGCTGCAGCTCCCTGGCTCGCAGAGGTCCCCACCCCATCTGACCTGAAAGTGAGGAGAACGGAAACATTTCCCATATTTACTATGCAACCGCATCAGCTCCGGGGCAGAGCCAGGAGTGGGAACCTTCGCAACCGCTTCCCCCGAAGGCACGCTCCCAGTTCTGGATTTAAATAAAGCTTAAGTAAAGGATCTCTAAACCCCAAGCACAAGCAGGAGTACCAAATCCCCCCTGATTTCACCTTTGCCCTGACTTGCTCAGCAGGCTTTTAGCAAGCGGCCCCAGGCCCATCAGCCTCCTGCGAGCCTGGCGGGAGACTGCTTGGGGCAGGGGGATGCTGGGGGCTGCAGGGGTGCTGCCAGGGGTGCTGCCGGGGGTGCTGCCGGGGTGCCTGGGGCTGCCAGGGGTTGTCTGGGCTGCAGGGATGCTGAGGGCTGGCAGGGATGCTCGGGGCTGCGGGGATGCTCGGGGCTGCAGGGATGCTGAGGGCTGCAGGGATGCTGAGGGCTGGCAGGGATGCTCGGGGCTGCAGGGATGCTTAGGGCTGAAGGGATGCTGAGGGCTGGCAGGGATGCTCAGGGCTGCAGGGATGCTTGGGGCTGCAGGGACGCTGAGGGCTGGCAGGGATGCTCGGGGCTGCAGGGATGCTTGGGGCTGCGGGGATGCTCGGGGCTGAAGGGATGCTGAGGGCTGGCAGGGATGCTCGGGGCTGCATGGATGCTTGGGGCTGTGGGGATGCTCGGGGCTGCGGGGATGCTGAGGGCTGGCAGGGATGCTTGGGGCTGCAGGGATGCTCGGGGCTGCAGGGATGCTGAGGGCTGGCAGGGATGCTCTGGGCTGCATGGATGCTTGGGGCTGTGGGGATGCTCGGGGCTGTGGGGATGCTGAGGGCTGGCAGGGATGCTTGGGGCTGCAGGGATGCTCGGGGCTGCAGGGATGCTGAGGGCTGGCAGGGATGCTCGGGGCTGCAGGGATGCTGAGGGCTGCAGGGATGCTGAGGGCTGGCAGGGATGCTCGGGGCTGCGGGGATGCTGAGGGCTGGCAGGGATGCTTGGGGCTGCAGGGATGCTGAGGGCTGGCAGGGATGCTCGGGGCTGCAGGGATGCTCGGGGCTGCAGGGATGCTGAGGGCTGGCAGGGATGCTCGGGGCTGCGGGGATGCTGAGGGCTGGCAGGGATGCTCGGGGCTGCGGGGATGCTCCTGGGCAGGGTGTTCGGGGATTACAGAGTGCTCCCAGGCAGCGCAGGGTGCTCGGGGTGCTGGCAGGCAGAGCAGGGTGCTGGCAGGCAGGGCAGGGGTTGCAGAAGCTCCTGCCCGGGCTGCTTGCATGGAGCTCGGCTGTCCTCTAGTGCACGCCCGGCTCCATGACACGGAGCCAGGGGCCATGGCCCAGCAGGAAAGGTAGGGCAGGAAGGCAAGGAGAGGCAGGGCAAGGAGAGGCAGGGCAAGGAGAGGCAGGGCAAGGAGAGGCAGGGCAAGGAGAGGCAGGGCAAGACAGAGCAGGGCAAGGAGAGGCAGGGCAGGGCAGGAAGGCAAGGCAGGGCAGGGCAGGGCAAGGCAAGACAGAGCAGGGCAAGGCAAGGCAGGGCATGGAGGGAGCCCTGCCCCACCAAGACCACTTCCCACTTTTCAGCCTCCCACTCCCTGTCAACCTCTGACATTTTTTGGGGGGCTCCGCCATTTATTGACCATCCCACTCTTTGCCCTTCGCTTTTTTTCCCCTCGCTCCCACTCCCCCTTGGCCTTCTGCCCTGTTTTGGCCGCGGCTTTTCATTAGCCTCCCCTCTTTTTAAGGGTCGCCACTTTTTCTTTACGCTCCCGATCGTATGCAGCTGCCCATTCTTCCGTGGCTTCCCCTCTTCGTCAGACTCTTTCAGACTCAGACTCCATTTTGTTGCAGAATTTTCTTGGCCTCCCACCCCTTTTCAGCCTCCACTCGTTTCTGGCCTCTACTTGCCCTCCAGCCTCCCACCCCTTTTTGGCCTCCCACCCCTTTTCGGCCTCCACTCTCTTCTGGCCTCTACTTGCCCTCCAGCCTCCCACCCCTTTTCGGCCTCCCACCCCTTTTCGGCCTCCACTCGTTTCTGGCCTCCACTTGCCCTCCAGCCTCCCACACTTTTCAGCCTCCACTCGTTTCTGGCCTCTACTTGCCCTCCAGCCTCCCACACTTTTCAGCCTCCACTCGTTTCTGGCCTCCACTTGCCCTCCAGCCTCCCACCCCTCTTCAGCCTCCCAACACTTTTCGGCCTCCACTCTCTTCTGGCCTCTACTTGCCCTCCAGCCTCCCACCCCTTTTCGGCCTCCCACCCCTTTTCGGCCTCCACTCGTTTCTGGCCTCCACTTGCCCTCCAGCCTCCCACACTTTTCAGCCTCCACTCGTTTCTGGCCTCTACTTGCCCTCCAGCCTCCCACCCCTTTTTTGGCCTCCCACCCCTTTTCGGCCTCCACTCGTTTCTGGCCTCCACTTGCCCTCCAGCCTCCCACCCCTTTTCAGCCTCCACTCTCTTCTGGCCTCTACTTGCCCTCCAGCCTCCCACCCCTTTTCGGCCTCCACTCGTTTCTGGCCTCTACTTGCCCTCCAGCCTCCCACCCCTTTTTGGCCTCCCACCCCTTTTTGGCCTCCACTTTTTTCTGGCCTCTACTTGCCCTCCAGCCTCCCACCCCTTTTTCGGCCTCCCACCCCTTTTCGGCCTCCACTCGTTTCTGGCCTCCACTTGCCCTCCAGCCTCCCACACTTTTCAGCCTCCACTTGTTTCTGGCCTCTACTTGCCCTCCAGCCTCCCACCCCTTTTTCGGCCTCCCACACTTTTCAGCCTCCACTCGTTTCTGGCCTCTACTTGCCCTCCAGCCTCCCACCCCTTTTTCGGCCTCCCACCCCTTTTTGGCCTCTACTCGTTTCTGGCCTCTACTTGCCCTCCAGCCTCCCACACTTTTTCTGCCTCCCAACACTTTTCAGCCTCCACTCGTTTCTGGCCTCTACTTGCCCCCCAGCCTCCCACCCCTTTTCGGCCTCCACTCTCTTCTGGCCTCTACTTGCCCTCCAGCCTCCCACCCCTTTTCGGCCTCCCACCCCTTTTTGGCCTCCACTTTTTCCTGGCCTCTACTTGCCCTCCAGCCTCCCACCCCTTTTCGGCCTCCCACCCCTTTTTGGCCTCCACTCATTTCTGGCCTCCACTTGCCCTCCAGCCTCCCACACTTTTCAGCCTCCACTCGTTTCTGGCCTCTACTTGCCCTCCAGCCTCCCACCCCTTTTCGGCCTCCACTCGTTTCTGGCCTCCACTTGCCCTCCAGCCTCCCACCCTTTTTGGCCTCCCACCCCTTTTCGGCCTCCACTCATTTCTGGCCTCCACTTGCCCTCCAGCCTCCCACACTTTTCAGCCTCCACTTGTTTCTGGCCTCTACTTGCCCTCCAGCCTCCCACCCCTTTTTCGGCCTCCCACCCCTTTTCGGCCTCCACTCTCTTCTGGCCTCTACTTGCCCTCCAGCCTCCCACCCCTTTTCGGCCTCCCACCCCTTTTTGGCCTCCACTTTTTCCTGGCCTCTACTTGCCCTCCAGCCTCCCACCCCTTTTCGGCCTCCCACCCCTTTTTGGCCTCCACTCATTTCTGGCCTCCACTTGCCCTCCAGCCTCCCACACTTTTCAGCCTCCACTCGTTTCTGGCCTCTACTTGCCCTCCAGCCTCCCACCCCTTTTCGGCCTCCACTCGTTTCTGGCCTCCACTTGCCCTCCAGCCTCCCACCCTTTTTGGCCTCCCACCCCTTTTCGGCCTCCACTCGTTTCTGGCCTCCACTTGCCCTCCAGCCTCCCACACTTTTCAGCCTCCACTTGTTTCTGGCCTCTACTTGCCCTCCAGCCTCCCACCCCTTTTTCGGCCTCCCACCCCTTTTCGGCCTCCACTCTCTTCTGGCCTCTACTTGCCCTCCAGCCTCCCACCCCTTTTCGGCCTCCCACCCCTTTTTGGCCTCCACTTTTTCCTGGCCTCTACTTGCCCTCCAGCCTCCCACCCCTTTTCGGCCTCCCACCCCTTTTTGGCCTCCACTCATTTCTGGCCTCCACTTGCCCTCCAGCCTCCCACACTTTTCAGCCTCCACTCGTTTCTGGCCTCTACTTGCCCTCCAGCCTCCCACCCCTTTTCGGCCTCCACTCGTTTCTGGCCTCTACTTGCCCTCCAGCCTCCCACCCCTTTTCGGCCTCCCACCCCTTTTCGGCCTCCACTCGTTTCTGGCCTCCACTTGCCCTCCAGCCTCCCACACTTTTCAGCCTCCACTCGTTTCTGGCCTCCACTTGCCCTCCAGCCTCCCACCCCTTTTCGGCCTCCCACCCCTTTTTGGCCTCCACTTTTTTTTTTGGCCTCTACTTTTCCTTCAGCCTCCTACTTAATTTTCACCTCCTACCCTTTCCAGCGTTTTAATTTCTTTCCCCCTGCCAGCCTTTCTTGGCCTCCTACAGTTTTGCATCCTCTCTTTTTCCTGACCCCCCACCCTGTTTTCATTTTGCACTCCTTTTCAGCCTCTACTTTTTCTCTGTCTCCAATCTTCTTTTCGACTCCCCCTCCTTTCCAGCCTCCTCCTCATTTTCAGCCTCCACTTCTCTTCCACCCCTCCTTGTTTGCTCCATCTCCAATCTTTTCTGGCCCTCTGCCTTCTTTACTCAGCCTCCCACTCTTCTTCAGCCTCCACTCTTCACCAGACTCTTTCAGCCTCAGCCTCCATCTCCCCCTATGATTTGCTCCACCTCCAACTTTTTTGGCCACCGCTTTTTTTTTTTAACCCCCCACTTTTGCTTGGCAATCCTACTTTTTTTCCTGCTTTTTTCCAGCCTCCAATCTTTTTTGTCCTCCAACCCATCTCTGCCTCCCAATTTTTTTTTTGGGTGGGGGGGGGGGACGCTTTTTTTATTTCACCACCACCGACGGGTGTGCAGAGGGTCGCAGCATCCACCCGCACGGTGCCCGGGGAGCCGGCACAGGCGCATGGATGGGGAATGGAGACAAAGAGAGAGGGGGGAGTGGAGAGGGCGGGGGCGGTGGGACGGGGCTGCCAGGCCCTGAGCAGCCTCACCTGGGGCTCTCCACGGCTCCATTTAAGCTCAGGCTGGAGCCATCAGCCCCTTCCTTCCCTGGGCGTGGGCATGCCCGTCTGGTCCTCCTCCGGGATGGACCTCAGCCGTGCAGGCAGCTTGTCCCTGGGGTGGGACCATGGGTGCCCATGGTGGCTCCCCTCCAGCCCTGCCTTTGCCCCTGGGGGCTTTGGGGCCGCGGTGCAGCCCTGCATCCCGCCCTGCATCCCGCCCTGCATCCCGCCCTGCATCCCGCCCTGCATCCCGCCCTGCATCCCTTCGCTCCCACCTGGATGGACGCCGGACCCGGCTCGGTGCTCGCTGGGGCTGCCCATGGGGTGAGCTGTGTTGCCAGCACCTGGCTCTGCCGGCGCCGGGGGGGGTTGCACCCTGCGGGTGGGGGTGCTGCCTGTGCTGGGGTCACCCCTGGCTCCCCGCTTGCCTGTCCTCGGGGAGCAGCCCCCCCCCATGCTCCCTGGCAGGGTTTTGGGGCAGGGGGCTGGGCTCCCGCAGCCTTAGCTGCGCTCCAGCCCCATGGAGGTGACACCCGCCCTGTCCCCGCTGGGGCGGAGGGCGTGAGGCAGGCTCCATCGCCGCTGCCATCGCTGCGCAGATGGAGAGCCAGCCCTGAGCCGTGGGGATGGGCGCGAGCCCCGCGCCCTTCACCGCACTGGACTGGGTGCTCTGGGCTGGTTTGGGGCCTGCCTGGGGCACCCACGCTGCCCCTGCTCTCCCACCGCACCGCGTCCCTCCTGGCTGTCCCGGGGTGGTGGCTGCGGGTTTCAGCAGCGTTGGTTATTTTAGTGGGAGCATGTCGTGGCTCAGCCCCAGGCAGCAGCTCAGCACCACGCAGCCGCTCGCCCACTGCCCCTGCCCCGATGGGATGGGGGAGAGAATTGGAGGAGTAAGAGTGAGAAACACTCCTGGGCTGAGATAACAACAGTTTAATAATTGAAATAAAATAAAGTAAAATAATAATAATAACAATATAATAATAATAGCAATAATAATATCCAAAGCAAGGGATGCCCAATGCAATTGCTCACCACCCGCCGACTGATGCCCAGCCAGTTCCCAGCAGCGATCGCTGCTCCCCGGCCAACCCCCCCAGTTTCCATACTGCCCATGATGCCGGATGGTATGGAATGGCCCTTGGGGCAGTTGGGATCAACTCTCCTGGCTGTGCCCCCTCCCAGCTTCTTGTGCCCCTGGCAGAGCATGGGAAGCTGAAAAGTCCTTGCCTGGCATAAGCAGTGCTGAGCAGCAACTAAACCATCAGCGTGTTATCAGCATTCTTCTCCTACTAAATCCAAACCACAGCACTATGCCTGCTCCTAGGAAGAAAATTAATTCTATCCCAGCCGAAACCAGGACAGAGCAGCTGCTTGGGGCTTCTGCAGGGGGCTGCGCTTGGCCGGGTGGGAAGGGTGAGCTGCTCCTGTGTAGGATGCTCGCTGCAGAGATTAATCCTCCCCTGCGTGGCCGCAGGGCTGGGCCAGCCTGGGGGCTCTCCCGAGAGGTGAGGGTGCTTTCTTCCTGCCCTCCCTTCCCTCTTGCAGCACCTTGGGCTCCCCTCTTCACTCATCCCCCCTTTCCCTCCCTGCTCAGAGTTTTTTTTCACCACAGCTGTCTCCATCCCTCAGCCCGGCTCCTGATGAAGTCCTCCTGCCCTGCGGGAAAGCCTTGTTTCTAGTGCTTCTCCTGGGAGCATTTCCCCAGCACCCCTTGTCTTTTATTAAATTGGAACCAAAAAGACACCGTAGCGCGGGGCAAAGGCTCTGGCTTTCCAGAGCAGCCAGGGCAGAGGACAGGCAGCCTGGGGATGCAGCGGGGGGGACCCCCCGCCCCAGAGGAGGGGGACCCCTGGACGCACTGCGAGTGGGAGTTGGTGTGGGACGCAGGCGGCAGCCTTCGAGGCAAAGGAAAAACCGAAAAAATAGCGCGGGCGTGTTAGTGAGCAGGGGGCAGAGAGGCAGGGCCGTGCTGCAGCACTGCCTGCACACGCGTGTGAGGAAGCGTGCGTGGCCCAGGCGTGGTGCGTGGCCTGATGTGTGGCCTGGGCGTGCTGCACAGACCTACACATGCAGTGTGTGCCTGGAGTCCCTGCTCAGCTGCCAGCACACATGAGCACCAGGGTTGCACATGCCTGGAGCCCCTGCTCAGCTGCTGGCACACGCGTGTCCCAGGGTTGCATGTGCCTGAAGCCACTGCTCAGCTGCCTGCATGCGTGTGCCCCAGGGTTGCATGCGTGTGCCCCAGGGTTGCACACGCCTGGAGCCCCTGCTCAGCTGCTGGCACACGTGTGCCAGGGGGTTGCACACGCGTGCTGGAGGGTTGCACACGCCTGGAGCCCCTGCCCAGCTGTTGGCACATGTGTGCTGGGGGGTTGCACACGCGTGCCAGGGGGTTGCACACACCTGGAGCCCCTGCTCAGCTGCTGGCACACGCATGTCCCAGGGTTGCATGTGCCTGGAGCCACTGCTCAGCTGCCTGCATGCGTGTGCCCCAGGGTTGCATGCGTGTGCCCCAGGGTTGCACACGCCTGGAGCCCCTGCTCAGCTGCTGGCACACGCGTGTCCCAGGGTTGCATGTGCCTGAAGCCACTGCTCAGCTGCCTGCATGCGTGTGCCCCAGGGTTGCACACGCCTGGAGCCCCTGCTCAGCTGCTGGCACACGCGTGTCCCAGGGTTGCATGTGCCTGAAGCCACTGCTCAGCTGCCTGCATGCGTGTGCCCCAGGGTTGCATGCGTGTGCCCCAGGGTTGCACACGCCTGGAGCCCCTGCTCAGCTGCTGGCACACGCGTGTCCCAGGGTTGCATGTGCCTGGAGCCACTGCTCAGCTGCCTGCATGCGTGTGCCCCAGGGTTGCATGCGTGTGCCCCAGGGTTGCACACGCCTGGAGCCCCTGCTCAGCTGCTGGCACACGCGTGTCCCAGGGTTGCATGTGCCTGGAGCCACTGCTCAGCTGCCTGCATGCGTGTGCCCCAGGGTTGCATGCGTGTGCCCCAGGGTTGCACACGCCTGGAGCCCCTGCTCAGCTGCTGGCACACGCGTGTCCCAGGGTTGCATGTGCCTGGAGCCACTGCTCAGCTGCCTGCATGCGTGTGCCCCAGGGTTGCATGCGTGTGCCCCAGGGTTGCACACGCCTGGAGCCCCTGCTCAGCTGCTGGCACACGCGTGTCCCAGGGTTGCATGTGCCTGGAGCCACTGCTCAGCTGCCTGCATGCGTGTGCCCCAGGGTTGCATGCGTGTGCCCCAGGGTTGCACACGCCTGGAGCCCCTGCTCAGCTGCTGGCACACGCGTGTCCCAGGGTTGCATGTGCCTGGAGCCACTGCTCAGCTGCCTGCATGCGTGTGCCCCAGGGTTGCATGCGTGTGCCCCAGGGTTGCACACGCCTGGAGCCCCTGCTCAGCTGCTGGCACACGCGTGTCCCAGGGTTGCATGTGCCTGGAGCCACTGCTCAGCTGCCTGCATGCGTGTGCCCCAGGGTTGCATGCGTGTGCCCCAGGGTTGCACACGCCTGGAGCCCCTGCTCAGCTGCTGGCACACGCGTGTCCCAGGGTTGCATGTGCCTGAAGCCACTGCTCAGCTGCCTGCATGCGTGTGCCCCAGGGTTGCATGCGTGTGCCCCAGGGTTGCACATGCTTGGAGCCCCTGCTCAGCTGCTGGCACACGTGTGCCGGGGGGTTGCACACGCGTGCTGGAGGGTTGCACACGCCTGGAGCCACTGCCCAACTGTTGGCACACGTGTGCTGGGGGGTTGCACACGCGTGCCAGGGGGTTGCACACGCCTGGAGCCCCTGCTCAGCTGCTGGCACACGCGTGTCCCAGGGTTGCATGTGCCTGGAGCCACTGCTCAGCTGCCTGCATGCGTGTGCCCCAGGGTTGCATGCGTGTGCCCCAGGGTTGCACACGCCTGGAGCCCCTGCTCAGCTGCTGGCACACGCGTGTCCCAGGGTTGCATGTGCCTGGAGCCACTGCTCAGCTGCCTGCATGCGTGTGCCCCAGGGTTGCATGCGTGTGCCCCAGGGTTGCACACGCCTGGAGCCCCTGCTCAGCTGCTGGCACACGTGTGTCCCAGGGTTGCATGTGCCTGAAGCCACTGCTCAGCTGCCTGCATGCGTGTGCCCCAGGGTTGCATGCGTGTGCCCCAGGGTTGCACATGCTTGGAGCCCCTGCTCAGCTGCTGGCACACGTGTGCCGGGGGGTTGCACACGCGTGCTGGAGGGTTGCACACGCCTGGAGCCCCTGCCCAACTGTTGGCACACGTGTGCTGGGGGGTTGCACACGCGTGCCGGGGGGTTGCACACGCCTGGAGCCCCTGCTCAGCTGCTGGCACACGCGTGTCCCAGGGTTGCATGTGCCTGGAGCCACTGCTCAGCTGCCTGCATGCGTGTGCCCCAGGGTTGCATGCGTGTGCCCCAGGGTTGCACACGCCTGGAGCCCCTGCTCAGCTGCTGGCACACGCGTGCCCCGCGGTTGCACACGCGTGTGCAAAGCCGCGCAGGGCACGGAGATGCGCCTTAGCGCGGGGGGCGGCGGGCACCCCGTGGCGCGGGGAGCGGCCCTGGGTGGGTGGAGGGGGGGTCCCGGGGGCCCCACCGAGCCCCGGCCCCGCTGCTCGGCGGCGGCCCGCGGGGGGGCAGCAGAGCGGCGGGGATGGCTCGTGCTGCCCGGGGCGCGAGGGCTCGTGCTGCCCGCTCCCCCGGGCTCGTGCTGCCCGCTTGCGGGGGGGGGGGGGGGGTGTCCTCCCCCCGCCCTGACCCACAGTACGGCTGGCAGTCCCCTGGGGTGCAATCCTGAGGCGCTCAAAAGTGCTTTTGCAGAGGCTGCCTTAGAAAATTCAGGCGCCTGCCTGCTGCGCTGCCCGCCTCGGGGGCCCCAAAAAAAGGAGCCGGGTGCTGTGCCGGTAGCGGACCTGCTTGAGGCAAAGATGATGTGCTCGGAGCGAGCAGGGAGATGCTGCGGCGAGAGCTTCTTGCAGACAAATGCAGGAGCTGGCCCGGTGGATGGGCCAGCGGCTGGCACTGCCAGGCCGCCTGCGCCCGCGTCGCCCCATGGCTCAGCTGGGACAGGCGAGGGACCGGCGGCAGCAACACAGCCAGCTCCCCGGCCAGGGCTGGGCACCGCTGAAACAAACCTGGGCTCTAACCAAGCGTGGCCAGAAAGGTGAGGCAAGGGAACCGGGAGGGCTCGGGGAGCCAGGGATGGCTCTGCGGTCAGGAAACCAGCTGGTCGGAGGCTGTGGCTGCTGGCGAGCACCCAGGCTGACGGGAAGGGTGCTCTGATCGAGCCAGGTCTTCAGATCCTCTCTCTTTCTGTCGGGGTTCAGCCCCAGGCAGCAGCTCAGCACCACGCAGCTGCTCGCTCGCTCCCCCTACCCCAATGGGATGGGGGAGAGAATCGGAGGAGTGAGAGTGAGAAACACTCCTGGGCTGAGATAAGAACAGTTTAATAATTGAAATAAAGTAGAATAGGTAAAATAGTAATGATAATAGTAACAGTATAATAATGATAATAATAATAATGATATACAAAGCAAGTGATGCACAATGCAGTTGCTCACCACCCGCCGACCGATGCCCAGCCAGTTCCCAGCAGCGATCGCTGCTCCCCGGCCAACCCCCCCAGTTTCCATACTGCCCATGACGCCGGATGGTATGGAATGGCCCTTGGGGCAGTTGGGATCAACTCTTCTGGCTGTGCCCCCTCCCAGCTTCTTATGCCCCTGGCAGAGCATGGGAAGCTGAAAAGTCCTTGACTGGCATAAGCAGTGCTGAGCAGCAACTAAACATCAGTGTGTTATCAGCATTATTCTCCTACTAAATCCAAACCACAGCACTATGCCTGCTCCTAGGAAGAAAATTAACTCTATCCCAGCTGAAACCAGGACACTTTCCTAGGCAGCTCCAGGACCTGCCATTGCTAACGAGGGCTTCTTCAGCTTTAACCATCAAAGAAAATAAAAGGGAAATGAACAGCCACCAGTGTCTGCAGGTACCACCTTCCCTCCTGCGCCGAGGCATTAACCTGTCCTGGCCCAGCCAGGAGCAGATGCAGGGACCCTCGCTCCAGGGCTCCTTTGCTCCGGCGGGATGAGCTTCCTGGCCCCAGCGGCCGCCGGCGCAGAGGCACGGGTGTCTCAGCCTGGCTTCGGGCTGTGTGCCGAATCTGATACGCATGCACGGCTTCCCCCTCGCCAGCCCCCTCTCCCACCCCCACCGTCTTCAAAGCCAGCGACCTGGCAGTGGTTCTGAAACCCGGGCAGAGCCTCCATGCCATGGCTTGGCATCCAGCTCAAAGGCTCAATTAGCAACATCTGCTTTTGTGGGCTGTAAAACCCTCTCCCTGCTCCCCTCCCTCGCTCTGAGCGCTCACAGCTGGAAGCAGCATGGGGCTGCAGCCAGCCGGGGCCAGGGGAGCTCTGCCCGGCAGCTGCAGCGGCTGCCCCTGGCTGGGCAGCTGCCCTGCCAGCGTGGCATGCCGTCCGTGCCACCTTTGCCACGGCTCTCCTGACCCCTTGGATCCGGGGCCTGACTGCAGCCGAGGGTGGGGGGCAAGGGGCAGAGGGCCACGGGGGAGCACGTGGAGCACGGGGTGATGGAGCCTGAAACAGGACAGGAATCGGAGACTTCTTGCACTGGTAGGGAAAGCATAGGAGCCCTGGTGAAGCGTATGCGCCCAGGTCTCTTCCAGGAGGAGGTAAGAAACATCAGGGAAGGAATGGGAAAGGCATGGGGTGGAGGTCTGTGGGGAGAGCAGAGGGTGCTGCATCCCACCCCAGCCCCGCTCCCCTCTGAGGTGGGGATCCCTGACCCGTACTGGGGTGCAGGGCAGCGGGACCCGGCGTGGGATGGACGCGGATTGGGCTTCGCCCAGGGAGGACCCGCAGGAGGCACCTGCTCTGAGGGCAGTAGCAGCGGGAGGGCAATGAGGTCCGTGCTCTCTGTCCATCCCCACTCCTTCCTTCTGGAGAGACCGCTCTGGGGCCAGGCTGGCTGCTTCACTCCCCGATGCCCGGGCTGCAGGGCGGGCGGCTGGGACAGGCTGGGCGGAGGGTCCCATCTTGCAGCGGGCAGAGCTGGGTGCGAGGGGCTCCAGGCTGCTGGGCCAAAAGGCTCCCAGCAAAGCTGTGGGGCAGGCAGAGGGGAGAGGCTCTGGCGAGGGTCAGAATGGCCTTTCTGCTGCAAATAGAGGACAGAAACCAAAATTAAATCCTCCCTCATCAGTGATGCAAGGAAAGGACCCAGCGAGAGGGCAGGGGATGAGGCAGGTAATGAGGAGACAGGGAGCTCCGCCGTACCCTCCCCAGCCTGCTGCAGCACTGCTCGGGCACGACGCAAGTGTAGGAGGTCTCGGGCAGCTGGTGAGCCCCTCTCACCGCTGGCACAGCCTCTCGTTAAGGTGCCACCATTACAGCCCCCATTCTGGGAGCACTGGTGGTGCTGGGAGCCCGTGGGCTCCCTCATGGCCGGCTGCAACCCGCACCCAGCAGCTCCCTTCTTCCCTGGGAAGAGCGGGATGCGAATATGGCTGTTCCCAGGAAGGGGGGCGAGGCAGCTTCCTTCGGGGCCGTGCGCCGCGGGTCCCCGCGCACAGGGCTGCGCCGAGAGGTGACGTGGCGGCCTCAGCCGTGGGACCTGATGGGGAAAGCAGCCCGTGGCCTGGAGGCTAGCTGAGAGCCCCCGCCACCACCCATTGTTTGGGAGCTGAAGCAATAGGAGCCCTTGCCCGAGGAGCCGGGAGCCTGGCAGGTCTGGCCAGCAACTCGGCTCTGCGGTCTGAAGGCTTTCCCAGGAGGGCCGTATAGAAGCAGGGCTGGATGCTGTTGACATCATCCCGGGTATGTCTAGAAACGCGGCCAAGCGGCGCTGCACAAGGGCCACCGAGGTCGGGAGGGCACGGAGCCAGCCCGGGGATGAGGATTTGTGAATGGGAACAGCGCTGGCGGGGCGAGATCGTGGGGTCCCCCCTGGAGAGGGGCTCCCCGAGCCCCTCTCCCTGCAGGCAGCCATCCCCTGGCAGCCTGGCACCAGTGGGTCCCATGGGCAACGTTGGGCAGGGGACTACCGAGGCCTGACACCAAAATGAGCAAACTCTGGGCACCAAGGCACGGCTTCCCTGCCTTTCCCAGCCTCGCTGTAGGAAGGGCCAAGTTGTACAGCCACTTCTTCCCCACCTTCTACCTGTTATATCAGATTGCACTTGATTTACTTGCTCCCAGAGCAAGGGCTGCTGTGGCTGCGGAGCTTTGGGGGCCTCTCTCTGCATGAAGCAACCTCAGCTGCCTTCTGGCTGCGGCAAACCATCCTGCGCTGGGAGCATCCCTTGGGAGATTCCCCGAAACCCCAGCAGTGCCCGCCGCAGCTGCAGGGTCCCTCGCCTCCCTCCTGGCTGGGAGCTGGTGAGCAGCAGGGCTTGCTAGGTCTGTCGCTGCGTCGCAAACAAGATGCGCGATTGTCGCGGTTTAGCCCCAGGCAGCAGCTCAGCACCACGCAGCCATCGCTCACTGCCCCTACCCCGATGGGATGGGGGAGAGAATTGGAGGAGTAAGAGTGAGAAACACTCCTGGGCTGAGATAAGAACAGTTTAATAACTGAAATAAAGTAAAATAGTAATGATAATAGTAACAGTATAATAATGATAATAATGATATCCAAAGCAAGTGATGCCCAATGCAATTGCTCACCACCCGCCGACCGATGCCCAGCCAGTTCCCAAGCAGCGATCGTTGCTCCCTGGCCACCCCCCCCCCAGTTTCTATACTGCCCATGACGCCGTATGGTATGGAATGGCCCTTGGGGCAGTTTGGATCAACTGTTCTGGCTGTGCCCTCTCCCAGTTTCTTGTGCACCTGGCAGAGCATGGGAAGCTGAAAAAGTCCTTGACTGGCATAAGTAGTACTCAGCAACAACTAAAAACATCAGCGTGTTATCAGCATTCTTCTCCTACTAAATCCAAACCACAGCACTATGCCTGCTCCTAGGAAGAAAATTAACTCTATCCCAGCTGAAACCAGGACAGCGATCACAACATGAGGCTTATTGCAGCTCGGCGCGTGTAACGCTCCTACGGTGGGTGAAGCATCTCCCGCTGCCAGGCTCCAGCGGGAGCACAGGGTCTGTGCTTCAGGGTGGGATTTCAGTGACTCCGAGGCAGACATTGGCGCCTGCAGGCAGATGAGGAGGAAAGGGAGGGGGCTGCAGAGCAGCACTGGGCAGGGAGGGCAGGGGTCCGGGTGGGAGAGTGCACACACACGCGTGTGAACACAAGCCTGAGCCCAGCTGCCCTATGCTGAGCCCTGGCAGGAGGTGAGGACAGAGCCCTGCAGCTCGGAGCCTCGGCTGCAGGATGCACGGGGACGAGCATGGCCAGGACGGCTCCTGGACTGAGGCATCGGGCAGGACTGCCGTCCCCGTGGTTCCTCTGACCGTGGGTCCTTCCTCTGCCCCACGAGGCAGGGGCTGGCGGTGACGTCCCAAGTCCAGGCTTTCCTCTGGGACCGCACCAAAGAAGGGCTCTCGCAGGAGCTGGGGCACACGAGGCTGTGTGCCCTGGTCTACGCTCTTCTCTTGGGGGCCCCAAGGCAGGCAGCCGGGCTGTGTTTCACCTCCAGCTGACTTGAACCACAGAAAGCAAAGGTTTCCCTGCACCCTGGGTACCCGGGGCCAGTTTGGAGTGGCACTTCCCAAATGCCGGCTGGGTGCAGAGGCGGTTGCATCCGTGTGCCTGCCAAAAGCCGCGTGATAGCAGGGTGACGTGGGTGCACGCACAGGCCCGGTGCAACCATCCCTCCCTCCACCCCACCCTGTCAGCCCTTGGGGTCTCTTCAAGGTGCTCTGACCGTGCCTGGGGATGCGTGTGCCCTGGTGCCTCTGATAGCTGCTTGGAGCTCGGGGTCCTCCTCCTCACCCCTTCTTCTGGTGCCTGGCACCCCTCCTGTTGTGGTTAATAATTTGCTTTTCCCAGCAGAGCATCGAGAGCCCATCGTGGAGAGCCCTTCGCAAAGACCGGGCTAAGCCTCGTCAGCTGCAGCACGCGGTAAGAAAACGCTGGCCTTATGCTGGTGGCGACTTCCTCGCTGGCTTACCCCCACGCGAGGGTCTGCCTCATTAGTCAGCTAGCTGATTAGCATCAGGTAATGATGGGAACTGTCTCCAAATCTCCCCAGGGAAGCCTCCTGAGCGCTGGGGCAGAGGCCAGCCCAGAGCCGCCTCTCCCACCGAAGGAACCCTGGTCCTGGGAGCTGGCCCACGCATCTCTGCTTGGTGTAAGCAAAACGTCAATAAACCACACTGCCCTTTGAATACCAGCAGCAGCAGTAAATGGAGAGAAACTCGGGGAAGGCTGAGCAAACGAACCCGTTCTCTCCTGAAGGGCCGTGTGTACACTGCCGGTTTTGCAATGCGAGAGCAGGGAGTGGCAGGAGTGGTTAATGTTTTCTCAGCAAGGGGAAACTCCTGGGTGGAAATAGCGCTGCACCCTGGAAACGGAGCCCTTCACCAAACAGGGCAGTGTTTGTGCAACCCTATCGTGGCCGGGTGATGCCGGGCAGGGTACGGGCTCGGCGGTGAGAACGGCTCCCAACGGGAATGGGAGCGACGAGCTCCCGTCCAAGCCCTGCATGAGCACGCAGGGAAGCTGAGGCCGGGGCTGACCTCGCTCTTGCAGCGTGTGCCCGCATGGGTGGGCTCCCCACGAAGCCCTCCCCATGCCGCCCGTCCTTCTGGTTGCATTCAGCCCACGAGCACCCATGGAAAGGACCGGGAGTGCAGGGGCGGGAAGAAAGCAGAGTCCTCTGGCTGGGGAAGAAGCGGGAATAGGATTGGAACAGTGGGGCTCCGGGGAGAAATGCAAGAAATAAGAGAGAAAAGGCTTGAAAGAGGCTTAAAGAGCAGCTCCCCACTGAAGAGGGAAGGAAAAGAAGATCCCCTCTGCTGCCACAAATAGCACCTAAAGCACTGGGCCTCCCGGGGAGCCAGCTAGCCCTTAGCAGTGGCCACTAAGCCCACTGCTGGGAACGTGGGGCGTCGTGTCCCTTCCTGCGCTGAGCCTCCCAGCTCCGGCATGCAAAGCAGCGGAGGGGAAGGAGCTGCCGCCGGCAGCCAGCGCCGAAGGACAGCGGGGCCCGGTGTCAGAGACACAACGGGGTATGCGGGGGTTTGAGGGGCTCTGTTATCCCTCCGTTAGCTCTTTTCAGGCCTGGCAACGTGCTATACTGCTGGCCTCCTGCCCGCAGTGCTCTCCCTGAGCCAGTTTGGATTTGCACAGCGTAAAACTTAAACCCCTCCGGGCTAGAACAGCAGGACCTCACCATGGGGAGGTGAAAGCCCCCGGGGAACACAGCCTGTGAGGAGTGTTCAAGACTGATCTGGAGTCCTGAGGCTGCTGCCTCTTGGCTAGGCAGCACAGCTTAGGGAGCTGAGATCCCTGACAGCGTGCCCAGAGCTCGTACTGAGTATGCTCAGACTGCTTGAATTTTTCCCTAAGTACCTAGTGCCTCGGTATCCCATCAGAAAGCAGGATGCCCGGCTCTGCCAGGCAGGCTGGGGCTGCATTCCCAGCAGCAAGGCGTTGCTGCGGTCACAGCCTTGTGCTTCCCGCCCACCGCTGGCACCCTGGTGAGCTCTGCCCGCACGGCGCGGTCGCCGGAGCTGCTGCCGAGCCACACACGAGACGGCGAGGCATTTGTGCCTGAGGTACCAGAGTCGTTTCATTGCAAATGCAGAGGAAGAGCGGTTTGTATTTATTTCTGGAATAACGGTGCCAGTGCCCCAACCCTTGGTGTGATGCTGTGCGTACAAGGCGGGCGCTGGCAGTCCCAGGAGAGGAACCCCACCGGCGAAACCCCAGATCTGCAGGAACAGCGCGCTCCGTTATTCCAGCATCTCCTCCCCAGCCGGGCTGCGGCATGCTGGAGGGGCAGGAAGGGATGAGGTGGAAGAGCCAGAGGGAATCTGCCCTGTGCTCTGGGAGCCGCAGGTGTCTGTGCCACAGCTCACAAGCTCAGCCTCCAGCCTGGGTTGCAGTTTTCCTTATATCACTTTCAGTGATGTTCGACATTTGTTCGTTCCGGCTGTAAAACCTCTCCTGGCTCTACACCAGGTATTTTCTCACCTCAGTGCCTCAGCTGGAGCACAGCTAGCTGCTGGAGTGTCTGCAGCTCAGACTCGTTGGCCTTCGTGATGAGTGCGCTCTTGGTTCCAGGCGTGCTGGGCGGCAGGGGGGGTGGGCGTTCAGCTCCAGCTGCGCGGCCCCCAAGATGCCAAGCAGCCCTGCCCTCGCTGTCGCAGAGAGAGGCCGGTGGCCCCTGCCACCCCAGAGAGGAGGGTGGCTTTAAACAGGAGCGGTGGCCGTAGGAAAGCAAAATCCTCATCTGCTGGCCCGGGCCTGGGCATTTGGGAGCGGGAGCGCAGCGGGCAGGAGGATTTCCGCATGGTGCGCTCGCGTTGGAGCGATGCTCTGAGCACCGGCCGTGACGGCGGCCACCCTGCGGATGCCCAAACGCCGTGAGCTCCCCTTTCCCGCGGGGCTCGCTCTCCTCGCAGGTCAGGCTGGCAAACGGGAGAAGGACGGAGCCTCCGGTGACTTTCCCGGTGCGTGCAGGATCCCGCCCGGGCCGGCCTGCGGGAGCCCGGACAAGCGGCTCCAGCACCTGTGCTGCTGAAGGGCGGTCGGCACAGCTGGGCGGCATGGAGGGGTTGGTTCACTTTGGGACAGAGCTTGATGAAAACCCCAGAAATATTCTAAATAGGAACACTTGAACCAGTTCCCACAGCCAGGTTAGCGCCCGAGGGTGAGGATGGCTTCGTGTGTGGGGAAGGAGCCTCGGGGCTCTGCTTACAGCGGGATTTCCCGCTGCAGAGCTCTGGTTTATTTTGCGCTGCCGGTAGGCTAACAGGCTCTCGTTTAACTAGCCCAAGAAACGCCGAACGGGGTGCCAGCGGGCTTTGGGACGCGACGAGGCGCCATTCCCTGCAAGCCGGCGTCCTCTTGGCTTCGCTGCCCCTCCGGACCGCGCCGCCGCCCAAGCGGGGTTGGCGGGGGCTCTTTGCGGGGCGAGCCGGGGCGGGGCGGAGGGCACCCGCGTCCCGCTGGCCGGCGGCGGGGCGGAGCTGTCCTTCAGCACCACGGCACCTGCCGGTGCCCGGGGCCGGGAGCGGGGCCGGGAGCGGGGCGGCGGCGGGGCGGGGGGGGCGGGCGCGCAGGCGCAGGGCCGCGCGGCTCCTCAAGGTGTTGGCGGCGCGGCCGAAGATGGCGACGGACTGAGGGGCCATGGGGCCCGGCGGCGGGGCCGGCGAGCCGGCGCGGCCGACGGGGAGGCGGAAAGCCGAGTGAGCGGGGCCGGGGCATGCCCCCGGGCGGCGGGCGGCGCTCCGGGGCGGGGGGCGGCGGCGGCGGGGCCGGGCCGGCGGCGGCCTGTAGGCGGGGGCGCGGGCATGGCGGCGGCGCGGCGCGGCGGCCGCAGGTGACAGCGGCGGCAGCGCGGCGCTCCCCGCCGCCGCCGCCGCCCGGCGCCGCCGCCGCCGCCGCCCCCGCAGCATGATCCGCGGCGCCTGGATGTACCCCCGCGGGGGTGCCGCCGGCGGGGCCGTGTGCTGCGCGCCGCGCCGCAGCGACAAGCCGGTGGCCGACCCCGAGCGGGCGCAGAAATGGCGCCTGTCGCTGGCCTCGCTCCTCTTCTTCACCGTCCTCCTCTCCGACCATCTGTGGCTCTGCGCCGGGGCCAAGCTGCGGGCGCGGGAGCGGAGCGGCGCCGGGCGGGCGCGGAGCCGCGGGCCGCGGGCCCTGCTGGCGGCCGAGCCGGCGGGCGGCAGCTGCGAGGCCCTGCTCGGCAACCTCAGCCGGGCCCCCGGCCCCTGCCCCGCCGCCCGCGGCGACCTGGACTCGGCCTGCGCCCGGCTGCAGGCCCTGCAGCGGCCGCGGGGCTCCCCGGCCGGCGCGCCCCTCCGCTCGCCCCCCGCCGCCGCCCCCTTCTTCGCCTCTCCCTCCTCCAAGAGGACCTTCCTGCAGGCTTACTTTAGGAACTTCAACCTCTCCTTTTGTGATACTTACACGATCTGGGACCTGCTGCGGGAGATGGCCGGCCCGGACGGCCTGGACTGCAGCGTGGACAACCTGATGGTGGACTTGGTGGTGGCGGCGGCCGGGGCGCTGGGCGGGGAGGCCTGCAGCAGCTGCGTCCAGGCGTACCAGCGGCTGGACCAACACGCTCAGGAAAAATACGAGGAGTTCGACCTCTTGCTGGAGAAGTACTTGCAATCGGAAGAGTACTCGGTCAGATCCTGCCTGACGGACTGCAAGGTAGGAGGGGGGTGCGCCGGGGGGGGTCTCGCCGGGGGCGGCCCGGGGCCGGCTGCGCGCCGTCCCGCCGAGCCCCGCGGGTCCCGGCTGCGGGAGGGGGCTTGCGGCCCTCCGGCCCGCCCGCCTGCCCGCGGGCTGGGGGTCTCCCTCAGCCCCCCCGAGCCCCAGCTCGGGGCAGTGCCGGCGGGACGGGTCCCGAGCCCTCGGGGCAGCTGGGACGGGGTGGTGGGAGCACGAGAGCAGAGCGGGGCTTGGCCCGGGTGTGCGTGCGCTCACCCGTCCCTTCGCGCCCGTCCGCAGCCTCCCGACACCCCGCTCCCCGCCAGCCTCACCCGCGCCCCTTTACAGGTACGCACGCACGAACACCCGTGCGCACGCAGGCCGAGCAGGGCAGGTGGGGGGTCCCTCACCGCTGCCTCTGGCCTGCCGCTGCCGCTGCGGAGCGGTGCTGCACGGGGCTGGGGCAGCCCGGGGCTCTGCCCGGCCATCGTTAAGCCGAGGTGTGTAGACAAGCGGTGACCTGAGATGAACCACGGTGCCGGAGCCCCTTCCCCGCACGCAGGAGCTCTTTTCCAGCCCTTCCGCTCCTTCTCCCCGGGGAGGTGGGCTGGGGGTGCCGGGATGCGCCTCCCCCTCGGCGTTCGCCCCACAGCGTCACTGACCGTCCCCAGCGCCAGGGCACGGTCCGTGTTCCCAAAGCGAATGGCTTGCCTCCCCCAGCGTCAGTCAGCTCGAGCCTCAGCACAGTGCCGTCTCCTCTCCAAAACGAGAGCCGTGGTCACATCTCCGTCCGGAGCCCGGCGCGGTTCTGCTGGGCGCTCCCCTGCCCTCTCACCAGCCCCGGCGCCGCGGCTCCTCCAGCCTCTGCCTGCTCCGAGCTGCCCGGCTCACCTGTGCACGCTCCCTCCGGACATCGCTTCCGGGAAGCATAACGGTCTTGATAATTAAACCTGCTTTGCCTTTCCCGGAGCCGTGTCTTGGGGGAGAGGCAGCGGGGTGTGCTATGGCATCGTCCCCGGAGGGACGGTGGCAGAGCATCCCCCGGTGACAGGAGGGGGCTTGGCCGCTGCTCTTCTGGGAGAGTTTTGAGGGACGCTTGGGGCTGTGGTGGTGGCGCGGGTGGCTCTCGGCGCGGCGCTTGTCCCCTGCGAGAGCGCGGGAGCAGCACTGGGGCGCAGCGGTGTCTTTCGTCAAGGGCACGACGGCGAGATCCTGGCCGCCGCTCTCAGGCCCACGTTTCCGCATCGCTTTTGTAAGGAGCCGGTTTTGGAAAGGAGCTCGTGCTGGTGTGCTGGGCCGGTGCCAGGCCAGGTAATTACAATCTGCTTGCCCAAATTCCCCCTGCGGTTTCAAAGGTACATAGTATTCAGCCTGCACTGAGCGGTTTGGTCCTGCCGCTCCGCTTCCGCAGTGAACGAAGGGATTTGGGGCTCCCTGCCGTTGCGCTGCTCCCGCTCGCGGGGGGCCCGGCAGACGCAAGGTCTTCCCGTGCCGTGCCCGGTAGAGCGTACAGACGCCCTCGCTTCAGGCTTAGTGTCTGTCGCTGCCGAGTCTGACTTGCTTGTGCTCGCCGGTATAGAGACCTGGAGAGAGAAGCAAATGGAGATAAGAAAATAATCATTACCTTTGGGTCTTGGGCAAGGAGATGTGCCCATGGACTGTAAAGCATCTAGAAACAGAGCCGTGTTTAGATTGAGTCTTAAGTGTCCCGGGGTCTTAACATCTTTGATGAGAACACAGGAAGCGAGCTTAGAAGACGCGGCGCTGGAGGTAGCGGCGAGGCGCGCACCTCCTCGCTCGCTCCGTGCCACGTTGGCGGTTGCGTCCGTAGAGCCTCTGCGAGCGCCAGCTTTGCAATTTCACAGGCGGCATTTGGGAAGCAACAGGAGGGTGCGAGTGGCAGGAGCCCAACCTGTACGCGCTCACCCGGGCTACCCACGAGGAAATTTCCAGCGCAGGTGCCCGAGTCTGCGCGCACCGACCCGAGCCCTCGCCGCTCCCGCTCGTTTCAGTCTCTCGTGAAAATCAGGCCGCTTATTTAAGGTGCTTCAATATGTATTTAGGTGCCTTACTTTAGACTTGCGCGGCTGCGAGCCTCAACCTCACCCTCTCGGTGGCTGTTCCCCATTTGTGAAACGAGGCTAACGGCAAACTCATCCGGTGTGCTGGTGACGAGCCAGCTTTGGCCCGATTTTGAGTCCCTTGGACTTCAGCGGGGGCTGCAGTTGCTCCTTGCGTTGGAAAAATCTGGCTGGCGGGATTTTTAAATCGGCCTGAATTTGTAACTCCTATCCAAATGCTGAATAATACTGCATTTTCTGATGTGACTCGTGGCTGCACGCCGCTCATGTGAATACCCGCTTGTAAGCGACAGCGGAGAGCTGCCGCTCGATGGTCACAACAGAGCAAATGACAGCAAAATAGGAGCGGAGGAAAACATAAGAGCGTAACGTAACCGGCATGAGAGGCTCCCGCAAAAATCCTAGTGGCAGGACTCTGGCTGCAGAGACCCCTGTAGCTGGGTAAAGAGGATTTAAATAATATTTCTGGGGCTGGGGGAGTATGTGGGGCAGGGGACCGCGCTCGCCGTGGGAGCAGGGCTCCCGTGCCACGTGGCTGCCTCCCATTCACATCCTTCCTATTCCATAATAGCGGCTGGAAAAATGAAGGCAGGGAAGCAAAGCAGCTCCAGCTTACCTGCACACAGCTTCCCTCTGCAGAGCCACGTATCCCCCCCCCCCCCCCCCCCCAATTTCATCCCCAAGGAGCAGCGCGGCTCGATAAACAGCACACACGGAGCTCTTCAGCAGCCGAATCACCCCGGTGATTTTGGCTCTTTATTGCATCTGCTTTTAAACAACAACAAAAGCCTCGCCGGAGCAGCCGGTTCCCTCTTACGGCAGCAGGTTTGGCCCCGAGTTAAAAACTTGGAAAGAGCTGAGCGCTGCGGGTCTCAGGAAGAACAGGGACACACGAGTCCCGTCGTTCCCTGTTTGTAAATCATCCCGGGGGCTGACCCCGGTTTCGGGGCACCGTGCTCGGCGGGGGAAAGGCAGGTGCTGCGGGGCGGGGGGGCGAGCAGCGTCCTGAGTATCCAAACCCCGGATCCGTCTGTGCCCGGAGCGCAGGGGAGCACTCGGGGAAGGCTGGGCCAAAATCTCTCCGGGAGCTGTGGGAGATAGAAATGCTGTGAAATGGTGGGGTCTCTGTGTAATTCAGCTGCTTAGATTACTCATTGCTGTACTGTTCTCCTAGGCCTTTTGATTTTCTGCTTGGAAATAATTCCCGGGCAGATCCCACTTTCTGCATGCGTTGTTAGTCCCGTGCAGCACCGACAGCTTCCGAATCATACTCCGAAAATGTTTTACTCATTACTCCTACAGCTGACACCAAAAATCCCTATGGCTGAGAGGCAGTGAAACGTGAAAACGCATTTCTCGGGTTTATTGTTTGCTTGCATTTTACGTTTGGTGGGGTTTCGTGGAGGCTGGCTCTCGCAGCCCCTCGCGGGTGGGTCCCCCGGCACCGCGCGGACAGGGGAGGGAGAGGATGAAGCAGGTCCATGAGGTCCATCCGTCTTCTGAAATGCGTTTTGCCTCTTGCAGTGAAGAAGACCTGAGTGCCAGCTGCTGGGGTCAGGGTGCTAGTTAGTGGTGATGTACATAAAAGAGGCGGAAAATACTTGGTTTTTTCCTGCCTGTAAGAGGGAGAATTCATTAAATGAGTCGGGAGCATCTGCCTGCCACCTCCATCTCCTCTCTTCCTGCGTGACTTGTACCCTTGGTCGCTGCAAGACACGATGAACTTGGTGCACTGAGCGGTTGTGGTGACACGTTGGTAGCATCCTTCAAAAAGCGCTTGATGAGCTCGCTGCCCCGGGACGTGGACGTTGCAGCTGAACGTCCCTCGGGAAAAGCGGGGCAGCGGCAGCCCTTGCAGCACACGAGCCGTCGGCTCAGGCTTGGCAGGACTTAGTGTAGGAAGAAATCCCTCTCCCTCCAAAGCGATGCCCTGCGGGATGCTTATGGCTGGTTTGCGCCTTTTTTTCTGTCTTTCTGAACAGGCAAAAAGCAGCGTTGCTCCAGCTCAGCCCCCGGCAGACGGGAGGTTTGCTTCTGTACGGGCAGAGCACTGTGTGTGCTGTCTCCCTCACCAGCAGCCGCTACGGAGAGCTCTACTGAAAGTGCACGCTCCCGCCGGTACTAGGGCAAATCAAGATCTATGGGACAAAGCCTGCCGAATTAAGGACTCATTAGGTTGCAAGAAACAAAGCTGTGGAGAGAGAAGGACTGACAGCCAGGAGCTGCAGGGCCGGGGCTGGTAACAGAGCGCTGGTGGGAAGGCGAGGCTGGACAGGACCTGTAGCATCTCAAATTCTATTAGATTACCAAGGTTTCTCTGCACGCGTGGGCCAGTGGCTGTTGAATCCCGCTGCGGCCCTGGCCAGATCTGTTTCTGCACCTCTGGTTTTCCCGTTCCCCCAGGTGGGCTCTCCGGTAGGTAGCTTGGCAGGATTTCAGTCCCGAGGCTCTCGCGACGTGCCGGTGTTTCCCCGCTGCGGGTGCGCAGGCGACGCGGTGAGAGACAGAGGTCGGTCCCCACTGCAAGGTGCCGCGGCATCGCGCCTGGCACGGCCCGCGCTGAGCAGCTGGGGAGCGAATCTGCGGTGCCCGGGTCCAACACCCTCCGGGGGTCCTGTTTTCTTGCTCTTGTTTAGCCAGAAACAGCATCAGCGATGGGTGTCTCTGAGCATCCCGCTCTGCGGGGCATTTCTGGAAACCCAAGCACGCTGGGGCTGCGCGCTTTGGGAGGGCCACATCTTGGGGACATCCCGGTGCCAGGGACGCCTCTTGGGGGAACCAAAGCAGCGTTTTACCTTCACAAAAGCAACCCGAGTTGCGTTTGTTTGGGCCGGGCTTATCTAAAATGCTGCTCAGCCTGGTGCACTCTGGCTCCGAGCCCGGATGGCTCCTTGCACGGAGACCCGCACGCAGAGAGCAGGTCCCTTGAGACCCACAGCTAAAGTGCTTCACCAAAATCTTTTTTTTTTAAAAAAAACCATGAAGTTCAGGGTGGAGTTACATTAACATCGCAGCTTGCAGTGAATCCGCCGATGGGTGACTGCAGGGCTGGGTGCCCGGACCCCTCTCGCAGCATTCGTGGCCTCGTGGGTGCTCCCAAGCACTCAGGCAACCCTGGTGTCTGCACCCGGAGCTTTTCCTCAGGAACAAGCCTGGCCGGTGAGGTGGAGCTTTACTTGGCATTTCATGAGGCGAAAAAAAGTTCCAGAATAAATTCCAGACTAATTCCAGTGGATCAGCGCAGGACATAATTTGGCAACTTTAGCAAGACCACACGCACGAGCTTAGCCGAGTGCGCAGCTCCACGTTACACACTAATTCCATATAAGCAAACGTAATTTTTTTCAGCCCTGCACAAAGATGTGATTAAGTTCTATAAAGAATTTGAACAAAAGGAACAGGTGGCTTTAGGCGTGCAGTTACTGCAGCCACAGCCTCTGGCACAGCCCAATTCCTGCGCCTCGTGTCGGGTGCCACCTAGATGCTTGAAAACAGAAATCAAAGATCAAAAACCGGAAGAACCAAAAACTGACTGATGAAAGGAGTTTTCTCTGTAGTTTAAAAAAAAAAAAAGAGAAAGCATCAAGGTGTCAGAAACACTCCAGGAGTGCCCGGGACGCGTGGGAGCGCTGCGAGCCAGGAGGGACGGGGGATGCTCGGACAGTCCCGAGCTTTTGCGAGCCAGGAGGGAAGGGGGATGCTCAGACAGTCCCAGGCTTTTGCGAGCCAGGAGGGACAGGGGATGCTCGGACAGTCCTGAGCTTTTGTGAGCCAGGAGGGAAGGGGGATGCTCGGACAGTCCCGAGCTTTGCTTGGGGTCGAGACTTCTCAAGATGCCTGGGGGTGTGCGGTGGGCTGGGGGCCGAAGCAGCCTGGGGTGGGGGCAGCGGCCGTGGGGTGCTCCCCCCCCAGCGCTCGGGCTGGGCTGTTGGGTGGTGGTGTGAATGCGGGGGGGATTTACTGCTAATTTTGGTGGTGTTTGGCTGCCTGCTTTGGGCTGGCTGTCTATTAGTCCTCGCCTGTTAACGTCTGTCGGTGGTGCTTAAGGAAAAAAAAAATGTAGAAGTTTATAAAGGCAGCAAGTCTCCGTGCAGCAACAGGCAGGTTGGCAAATGGTGCAGGGAAGAGCGCGAGGGAGGGCGAGAGATCTGTCTCCATCAAACTGTCACCGAGCAGCTACAAGTGACGCAGGCACCGGCGCCTGTTCCCGTGCCCACGTGCTGCTGGCTGTGCCTGCTGCCGCCGGTGCTGGATGCGCGCGAGCCCGGCTTCCTCTCCGCGCGTGCCCGTCCCTGGGAGCACGGTGTGCCTGGGGGCTTCACCAGCGGGGCGGAACGAGCTCCGTGGAGAAGCAGGCTCAGCTCCGGCGGCAGAGGCGCGGTGCGATGCTTCAGCAGCTAGCGATGCCTTTTGGAAAGCATCCGGCGTGCCGCGGTCCTGTTGGATGCGGGCAGGCTCTGAGAGGAGGCGGTGAGCTCAGCAGCGCGTGCGACGGTAGCGGCAAAACGTGTGACCTGGTAGAATGACCCAACCCCTCCCCGGTCCCCTCCTGCTGTACAAATCCATTGCCACAGGCTGCCTGGGGTGGCCCGGATCGGGGCCGGCTTGTGACACTGCTTTTCATAACAGGCAGCGACACGTGCTGTCCCCACGGACAAAGGGATCTGCTGGGTCACGCCGACTGCCAGCCGTGCAAGCATCCCTGCGCTGCCGGGGCAGAGGAGGCAGCACCCTCCCCACAGCCAGGCGCCGGGAGGTGGAAGAGGACGCGCACGGTGTCTGCTTGAACCCAGGGCATCGCTGGAGCTGCCCACGCAAAGGGTTTCATAGAATCATAGACTCATTCAGGTTGGAAAAGACCTTTAAGATCCTCCAGTCCAACCATTAACCTAACACTGCCAAGTCCACCACTAAACCAGTTAAGGGGAGAGTAATAATTGATTTCATGTTTCCTGGCTTGGTGGCTGGATTATTTTTTCATGAAAGTAAAACTAGGAATCATTAAGGTTGGAAAGGATCTCTAAGATCATCAGTCCAACCATCAACCCAGCACCCCCATGCCCACTAAACCATGTCCCCAAGTGCCACCTCTGCCCGTTTTTTGAACACCTCCAGGGATGGGGACTCCCCCACCTCTCTGGGCAGCCTGTTCCAATGCTGACCACTCTTTCCGTGAAGAAATTTCTCCTAATATCCAATCTAAATGTGTTCCCTGTCCAGAGATGGGCATCTTTTGCATCAGGACAGGAGCCTTTTGTGCACGGCAGGGATCACGCACAGCCAGAGACCCCGGGCACCACGGCAGGGCTTGGCACATGGGATCCCTGAGGACCGAACGCAGCAACCCCAGCCCCTCTGCACCCCAGGACGCAGCGGGGTCTCGTCAAAACACCCCACAGTCCCAGGCCTGGCCCTACAGATGCCCCACGGAGCTTTTCCTCTGCTGCCCAGCTCCAGAGCTGCCCGGCAAGGCAGCGGGCAGGCAGGAGTGCAGGATATACCTGGCTGCCAGGGGCTATTCCTGCTGTCACCAGCATGCCATTAGGATGCGACTCATGCTTGGCTCCGTGCAAAGGAAGCTCGGCTCCGCTGTCGTTTGAAGGGCAATGACTCAGGGACAGCAAATCTGTGAATGAGACACGGAGGCTGCTTGGGCGAGAAGTAGCCATCTGTCCACGCTGCCTGCAGCCCCAGCTCCCGCGGGCAGAGCCGGCAGCTGCCTGCCTGGGGAGGCTCGACCGCTTCGGCCTCGCTCCTCTTCCCCGCTTGGCTTTTGCTCTTGGCTTCTCCCTGGGGCCTCTCTCCCAGCCGCGCTCCTGGGGTGTCAGAGGGAGGAGCGGCACTGGGTGCATGCAGCCAGCGTGGGCTCCCCCAAACTCCGCTGATGGGGCCGTTGTGTTAAAAAAGGCAGCGTGAAACGGCATCGCCGGGCACGTTTTTGGCTTTCCAGAGCCCTGCCTGCGTGAGCATCCTCGTGCTCCTGGTCCCGGCTGGAGAAGGAAACGCTGCCTGCCCCACTTATCCCCTCGGGAGTAAGAGATACACGTATTTGGCATCTTGGCTGACATCTTACCCCCGCGTGGCAGCTTCTGCAGCAGTTCTGGTGGACGGAGGCTGCGGAGGGGCGGGAGGGCGAAGGGATGGTGCGGCGGCGAGGGGAGCTGGAGAGGGGGGACTGGACCCGGCGCCGGTGGCAGGGACAGGGCTCTCCTGGCCAGGACCGTGCTGGCGCCTGCGTTTCCCCAGAACGGGAGCCTGGTGCACCTCGTGCTGCAAGCACCACGCTGTGCCGGTCCCAGTGCTCTCCGCTGCTGGTTGTTATGGAGGGAGAGGAAACGAGCGGAGATTTTTCTCGGAAGCTTCTGAACAGGCGCGGTTTGGGAAGGGCAGTGGGGGGTGAGCAGTATGGGGGGAGCGAGAGCTGTATTTTTGTGTTTAACGTAATAAGAGTGCAGAGTTCAACCCCCTCCAGACCGTGTCTCTCCTTGATCCGCTCCTAGCCTTCAGCATCATCTTCCATGGAGCTGGATGGTGGAGAGTAAGAATGACCCCATAACCAAGGAGTAAGCTGTAAAAGGAGATAAGTCCTCATGCCTGAGGATACAGAGCAGCTACTGCCAGCCCAAGGTTAGATGGCAGCTCTGCTCTGGATGGTTTATTCCTCACGACAGGGTCCCCAGCGTCATCCCCAAAGCCCCTGGTTCTGGTGGCTGCTGGGGATGGGTTGGGGCAGGTCCTGGTTTCCCTGGGGGGAAGCCCCAGGGAAGCCCCTCGGGCCCCCTCCACCCTCTCTCCTGGGGCCCCTCTACCTGATTTCAGTAGAATTTCCATTTGAGACCGGGGAAGCATCTCTGAGCTACTGTCTTCCCAGGGCATGCTTCAGTTTCCAAGAACTGGCATTTTGAAAAAGGGGAAAAAACCTTTAGCCAGAACATTCCCAGGCAGCCACGTTACCAACCACCACTTCGGCAGCTCGCCCACTGCACAGCCCTGCCTCTGCAAACCGGGGCGGGAGATGCTCGTGGAGGTAGGGAGAAGTCCTCACCCGCAGCCGCCTCTTCCCATGCGTCTTCCCCACGCCTGGGGCGGTCCCGGCTCTTTGAGGCCTGGCTGGGCAGGAGGTGCAGGCAGGGTCTGGCAGCCCTGGCTGAGCCCGGGGCAAGCAGGGTCAGGTGTTGGGGACGATTCACAAGCCGCAGCTGCCCTCTCCCCCTTGCCATGTGCGTGCTGCTGCTAACGGGTCTGCAGCTCCCAGCGTGGGGAGAGGGGATATCCGGGTGTGCGGGTGCTGGCTCGGTTTGCAGAGCTCTCTGAGGGTATGTCTGAGATGTTCCCAGCAGTCCCCGCTCCCACCTCTATCCCAAAGGTCTCTGAGGTGTCCGGGCACCCCTGCTCCTCCTGGTCGCACCCAATTGCTCAGGGTGCTCAGCGGGAGCGGGCACGGGTAGGTGACGGGAGAGGTGTTGCTGGGGTGGGGAAGCGCCGCGTGTTTGCTGGCTGCCTGCACTGGCTGCCTGGTGCTGTGGGCGGGTTTCGCTCCTGGATGCCGTCTCCAGATCCGTGTTTAATCCCTGGGGTTCTTCAGGGCATGGTTGCTAGCAGAAACGCCATCTGTAGAATTGCCGTTTGTTGTTTGCGTTTGGCAAAATTTTGTAACGTATCCAGTGCTTCCATCGTCCCCCCTCAGCCTGGCCCTGCTTCCCACGGGACCGGCGGGGATTGGAAATCTCTGTGTCCAGGGAGTGCATCTGCCTGCCTGTTGAGGAAGGATGCTTGTGCAGGCAGGGCACGTGCAACACCAAAATCCTGTGATTTTTGCTGCCTGCTGCTTAGTTTCTAGGTGAATTGCAGGTGCGTGGTTTGGATCTATACAACCTTAAGTTATTTGGATCTTTGCAATGGCCCAGTGACTCTGCATGAGGGCATTTCTCTTAAGAGGGCTGCAGAGCTGCTGTTCCCTAAGCCCAGGGAACCCAAAGCAAACCTGCTCGCTGGAACACCTGGGGTTGGAAGCACTTGGAGCGTTGCAGCCCAATACCGAGCTGTTTGGGGACGTGGAAAATATATCTGAGGAGGTGCTTGCAATGATCAAGGTATTTGACTCAATGGCGTTTATGAACTTTGCCCAGTGTTCCCCTGTTGCCTCTGCAGCACAGCTGGCGAAGCAGCATCCATGGAAGGCTCTGCGTACGTACTCAAGAGCAGCATTTATTTGCTGTGATGCGTTACCTGTTCGTCATCGTTCAGTGCTCTCCTGTTAAAACGAGATTGTCAGGGACCAGCAGTAGCTGCCGGGACGGAGGGCTGGCTCGGAGCACGGTGCTGGGGCAGCGATGAGCCCAGGGCACGGGGCAGCAATCTGGACGCTTCTTGCTCGTGGAAACGCAGGGGCAGCACTTCCACTCTGCGGAGGATAATTAACCTTCGTACCGTGCTTTGGAAGGTCACGTCTCTGCGTGTTAGCGTTACTGAGGATGCCGACCCCTTCGCTCACCCCTTTGTCTTGCAGCACGCTCCCTGCGACTCGCTGCCTGCCCTCCCGCACCCAGGGCTCCGGGTGCTGGCTGTTTTCAAGGCTCTGGCAGGCAGCAGCGGCCGCGGGAGCCCACGGGGCTTGCCTGCGTCCTGGCTCCTGGCCTGCGAGGCGCAGGCAGCCGGCGGGCAGGGCTGGCGCGGGGGGAGCGAGCAGGCGTGCAGCTGCGCTTGTGGCAGCTTTGTGGAGAGGGGAGGAGAGCCCCAGCCCGTCCTGGGCTTGCGCCAGGGGAGGGCAGCAGGGATGGAGCTTCCCCGCAGGAGCGCATCCCTTGAGGCTCGCTGCCTGAGGAGGAGCGATGCCGGCCAGGAGCATCTGCCTGCTGCTCACAAGGGAGACCGAGAGTCATCCTAGGTTCTTCCCCACCTCCCTGGGTACCTTAAAGCCCCACCTGGAAAGGAGGGGGACATTTCTGCAAGCGGTGTTTGGCCAGGGATAAAAAAAGAGGTTCCACCTCTCAGATCTGACACGAGCTGTGTCCAGTCCCGTTGCCTCCATCAGTAGAAGCTGCCAGGAGTGGTGATAAGCATCTAGGAAATCATCTTTTGCTGCATTTAAAGGACCTCTGCACACAAGTTAAGTGTAACAGGCCCTTGCAGCTGCCTAAACAACCCCAGCATCAGCGTGGGAGGCCGTGCACCTCCCTCTGACCCCGCAAGGTGCCTGGGAGCCGGGCGGCAGAGGCGGGACGCTCCTGTCTGCCTGCTCTTTGCTGCGTGAGGGAGCTGGGACGGGCCAGGTCCTGCTGCTCACCCTGCTCCCTAAGGAGCACCAAGCATAGAATCGTTTAGGTTGGAAAAGACCTTTAAGATCATCAAATCCACGGCACGAGGCCGGCCGGGTTCCTCCCGCTGCGGGGTGCGCCTTAGACCCTGTGCCGTGTCGCGTTCCCGTTCGTACAAAATGAGACCTCACGGGTTGCTGTGTGCCGTTTAAGCGCTTGAGTGAGAACAAGGGGCTCCCGGCAGCGGGCAGGATCGGGCCCTTCCACATGCATGGGTTGCAAAGGCAGCCCTGTCGTGATGCCCCAGCGTAGCCCTTGCTGGGCTGGGTGCTCGCACCCTCCCAAAAACGATGCTTCCTTGGAGGGTAGGTGCGCCCGCTCTGCTGGAGAAACTTCTTCCTCGCCCCCGTCAGCTGGTGGGTAATTTATGACTCGTGGCACTGAAGTGTCTAGCCTTTATTTTTTTTTATATCCTATCTGATGTAACAGGATGTTCTCATTATCTGTATAAATGTTTAATCTACTTTTGAATCCTGCTAAGCTCCTGGCTGCAGCAGTATCTAATGGGAGTGAATTCCTCAAGCAGTGCTAATAGATTGCAGGGACCTGACTTCCCCTCTGTCCCGACTCGATCGTGTTCATCCTCAGCTCCATAGCGGTCTTTAATTGCTTCTTAACTAATTGGGCTGCTAGCAGACTAGGCTGCTAACTAACCCACCGGTTACCTGCAGCCTCACCGAGGGGCTCGCCGGTGAGCGATGGGCACGCGTCTTTAGGGAGCCGTGCCGGCTTGTGCAACTACCGCAAAGAAATCACCGCTGGCGAGCAGCGCTCCTGCCTGCCTCGCCGAGCCCTCCCACCTTCTGAGGCGCTCTGAAACCCCCCGGAGTTATTTTTAGGATGCTGGTTAATGGTTGTCTGCATTTTTAGGATGCTGGTTAATGGTTTTCTGGGTTCCCTCTTCCTGCAGCCGTGCTCCCGACAGGTGCCTGCAGGAGAGCAGCGCTCCGGACTGGATGCTTCCCCCAGCAACATCCCCATTTTCTCCTTGTTTTTGTAGCTTGAGCCACCGTTCAGTTATAGCTGCTTAAAAAGTGCCGCACTGGAGTGAAATGCTGCTCTCCCAGCCTCTGCTTGGCTTTTTCTTGCCTTCTGCTGCTCTTCCTTCTGCTCTCGCCATCTCTTGGCGTTGGTGTTTAGTTCGGCGCCCTCAGCAAGGCAGCCAGGCAGGCCCGTGGGCTGGGGGGCTGTTAAGGAGCGGTTCTTTGGTTATTCCTGCAGCCCGCGTCTGTGTCGCTGGAGCTGCTCCAGCCTCCCGTGGCCCTGGGCTGCCTGCTCGGGAGAACTTTCATTTCTCATCGTTGTCTTGTCACGACACCTGACCAGTCTGTCGGTGGGTCGCTGGAGCCGCTCATCCTCTGTTAACTGGGTTATTCAGGTTTTGTCGCTGCCTTGACGCCCCCCTCCACGGCATCCCACGCTCCCGGCCCCGCTCTGCCAGGGGCCAGCGCAGAAACGCTCCCAGCTCCTGCACACCGGTGATGGGGCTCTGCCCCATCTGCTTCCCACCGGCCTTCCCATGAAAAAGTGCCGTGTCAGGAGCTTTTCTGGGAGGCCGAAGGCTTAGTGCCGGTGCAGGCGTGCAGCCTGGCTGCGAACACAGAGCGCCGGGTTCCCGTGCCCAGGCATGGACGGTGAGCTTGGTGCTGGAGCATGGCAGTGGCATCGCACCCCTGCGGCAGGAGAGAGGGAAGGGCTGGGGCTCCGGCGACCTGCTGAAATACATTCCTGGCTGCACAGTAACGGGGGTGTTTTTTGGGAGGGAGGACTTGGCACATCCCCAGCAAGCGCTGGCTGGGTGACCGAGCTGTCCTGGTGTCCATCCCCTTCCCAGGCATACCTTCACGCGCCCGTCCTGGCCTCGCCTTCCCGCCGAGCTGGTCTTCTCTCTAAACCCCAGCCAAAACCCGTCTTTAAAGGAGAGCATAAAGCAGCGGTCTGGATTTACTGTTGCCCCCGTCGCTCGGCGGGCTCAGCGTGGGAGTGCCGGTCCTTTCTGCCTTTACTGCGCTCTCGGGCTTGTGTGCATCAGACGTTTCTCAGGACAGAGACTGTCTACTGCTGGTGTTGTGCAGCCCGTAGCACAATGGGGCCCAGTCCTTCCTTCCAAGGCACTTCCAGAAGGAGCAGGCTCCATGTGCATTTTGTTTGGATTCAATACATTTGTTTTACAGCAGCGCCTGCAGGCAGCCCACCAAGACTGGGGCCACATTGTACTAGACACTGTCCAAGCACGGGTAGTCACTGCCAGAAGAAATCACAGGGCGAATAGAGGGGACGGACCCGGGGCGCTGAACACACCACCGACATCACGTACGCTGGAGCGAGAGCTGGGCTCTGCGGGCAGCAGCGAGCAGAGCGCTTCCACCCCATCGTCATCCTCCCTTGGAGGAAGGATGCATCTGTCCCAAGGTGGAGTTTGATAGTGACATGAAAATATTATTTCGTGGGAATTGTAATGTTTGCAAGCAGCGATACGGTATCAGAAGCCTACTGCAGTGGGCTGGGGGCCACAGGAGCGGTCGTGCAGGGCTGGGTGGCTGCAGGCAGGCGCCTGGACCATGGGGGTAAGACCTGTCTGGGTCCCGATGGCCGTGGGGACACCGTGGAAAAAAACCAAAAAAACAAAAAAACAAACGTGGGCAGGGAGCAGGCAGCGCTGCCTGCCCGGTGGCCCCGGGTCCCGCAGCTCTGCCCCTGCACCCCGTGTCGCTGCGGCTGCAGTGCCGGCTCCTACACCGGGTGCTGAGACCCTGCGCCGCAGCCAGAACCTGTACTGGGTGTTGTGCTGAAGGGTGCAGGGAAACGGGGGGACCCGCGACTCGCACGCACATGGGTACTGGCTGTGGAAAGCGAGGGGGCTTGGCAGGGGTCGCCGCCTTTCCGTTTGTCCAGCTGTCACGTTAATCAGTGTGATTATTTTTTGTTCTTGCTTGCCGTGTAATAGATAGATGCAGCCACACAGCCGCGCTGGGATGCCAAGTGCCGCGTCTCCTCGGCGCGCTCCCGGCCGCAGTGCTGCTGAGGGCTGTCCGGTGTCCGAAGTGCCGCTATTCCAGGGGATGCTTCCCGTTTTGGTGCAAACCATGATTGCGGACTATTCCTTCTGGGTTTGTTCCAAGGCGAGAGTTGCATCTGCTGGGAGGAGACCAGGCTTTTCCCTGGCCTCTGCACGCAGCAGCCCTCCGTTGCAATGAGCAGATTAGCAAAGAAATGAGCCGATAAACGTGGTGCCCGTCCCCTGGTAGCGTCCCCGGGCTGGGAGCTGGCGTTGCTGACCGGTGCCCGCCCCTGCTCCGGCATGCCCGTGGGTGTTGAAGGTGTGCGTGTGTTTGCAGAGCCAGGTTGAGATGCTTGTTCTCCTGTCCTTTGCCCGCTCCAGGTGTTCCCAAGGCGTGTGTCGAGCTACCCGATATCATGAACTTTAGTGCATTAGGATTGTTACCTGGGCTTTGAGTGTATGAGGTGTATGAGGTGCATGGGCTCAAGCTGCTCCAAGGGAGGTTTAGATTGGATATTAGGAGAAATTTCTTCACGGAAAGAGTGGTCAAGCATTGGACCAGGCTGCCCAGAGAGGTGGGGGAGTGCCCATCCCTGGAGGGGTTCAAAAAACGGGCAGAGGTGGCACTTTGGGACATGGTTTAGTGGGCATGGGGGTGTTGGGGTGATGTTGGACTGATGATCTTAGAGATCCTTTCCAACCTTAGTGATTCCTGGTTTTTGCTTTCATTAAAAATAATCCAGCCACCAAGCCAGGAAACATGAAATTGCTGTTCTACCCTTAACTGGTTTAGTGGTGGGCTTGGTAGCGTTAGGTTGATGGTTGGACTGGATGATCTTAAAGGTCTTTTCCAACCTAAACAATTCGATGATTCTATTCTATGATTCTATGAGGTCATGCTTGACAGCTGTTTTCTCTTAATTTTGAAATTAAGTGCTTAGGGAGTTGTGTGTGTCTCAAACTTGTTTTCAGTAGCTTGGAGGCGGGGGTATTTTGGGGGGCTTTTTTTTTTTCTTTTCCTCCTATAAAAGAAGGGGCATTCAGATAGTTTCTTTAATCCAAGAACTGGGAATTAAAACTAAAATGCTAAAAAATTATGAGCCGCTTCATGAAGTCACTAAGGTGGTGTGAGTGGGTAGCTCTGACTTACGTTGCTTCTGAGTAATTTGGGAGTGACTTCATCAGTGAGGTCAAAGGGACGTGGGTCTGGTCCCGGGATGTGGGTGAGCATCTGTGGCTGGGGAGCACGGGGGGGGGTTCCCCTGCCCAGGACCCTCCCCGAGGACAAGACTGATCGGTGCCGGACCCGGCACAGCCTCCCCTGCGCCCGTTCTGCCCCGGCACGCCGTGCGGTCGCAGCGCCGGGGTGACGAGCGGGGATGCAAACTGGCATTGTGCGCGGGATGGCTAGCAGAAAAATAACGGGAGAACAAACCCTGGAGATGGGTGGGCTGCAGGGTAGCGGAGAGCCCACCACGGGCACGTGCCAGCCAGCCCCAGCGGGCGGGATGCCGGTCGAACGACACGGCACGGCGTTTCCAGCGATAATTGAGGAACACCGGCTCTGGCAAGCAGCCGGGGTTCGCGCTGGGGCTGTTCCCAGCACCCCGCAGCCCGCCTGCGTCCGGCCCCGTTCCCACCGAGCGCCCGTCCCCATCCCACGCCGTTCCCGCTGGCAGCCTTCGTCACAGTGCCCGGAGCCGCAGACGCTGACTCCCCTCCGTGCCCTACGGTGCCGGGGTACAATGGGCAGAGGCGCCCCGGTCCTCGCCTCCCCCGGTTGTGAAACGGAGGATCCGCGGCTCCAGCGCTGTCATCGCCAAGCACAAGTCAACGTTATATAAAAAAAAAAAAAAAAAAAAAAAGAATAATCGCAGACAGTTGTTGGGTTTTGGGGTTGGGTTGGTTCCGTGTCCCCCCCTCCAAAACCAGAGCATGTGAATGTGGCGAGGAGGGGATAACGCAGCTCCAGAACTATCAAAGAAGTTACCAAAAAACCAGCTGTTACAGATATGATGTTAGAACAGCCTATAGCAAGGCTAATTAAAAAAAAAAAAAAAAAAAGCCGTTTAAAAAGCTCAACATTGTTAATGTCAGAATTGCAGGCGGCAGTAATTGAATACAATGGTAATTGGACATTGCAGCTTGTGTTTGTGACTCCTCCTGGCCGGCCGTGGCCGTTAGCGTTCCCTTAATCCTCTGCCATCCGAGGGGGCTCTTCTCTCCCCCTCTGCGCGTCCCGCTTCCCGCGCTGCATCCTGATGTGCCAGAGCTTGGAGAGATGCCGGAGCGGCTCATTAGCAGTACTCATTTCCCTGTGTCCAAGATTAATGAGGCGCAGCCGCTCCAGATGCTCATCTCGGGCCATGATGGAAATGTGAGTCCCAGGAACCGCTCCGGGAGCAGAGAGGGCAGCTCTCGGCCGGGGGGGTCTGGCAGGGGCAGACAGGGATTTCTCCTCTCGGCCCACCTGGAAGCTGGTGGCTGGGCACGCACGGCGTGCCGATGAGCGAGACGTGAGCGAGCTCCCCGCGGGTGCCAGGTGAAGGGGGTGGTTTTGGGAGGAGAGTTTCAGGCAGGTTCCCCGGCGCTGATGGGGCGGGCAGGGGCTCGTGGGATGCTCGTGCGTCACCCCGGCCCCGCGCAGCTGCAGCCAGGTCGAGCACTCGTGGCCTCAGCAAGGAGGAGGAGGAGGAGGAGAGTCGTGACAGCGGAGCTCGGCAGCTTCCAGCGTGACCCCCCAGCCACCCGCCCGAGCACGCTCCTGGGTCTCCTTCCAGAGCTGACCCCAGCGCTTCCTCAGATTGCTCAGCAGAGCCCAATATTATTGCAATTAAATACAGCCCCGGGCAGCTTTGCCAAGCTATAAACTCGCAGCCGGTTTCTCAAAGCATCCAATTTGCCTGCACCTGGTGTAACCGCTTATTACTGCCTGTCAGCAGCTCCGCTCTCCTTGGGCGTCCCCTCGGCGGGAGCGGCGCGGGTCGGGGGATCGGCCGGCAGCGCCGTGCCGTGCCGGGGCGGGTAGATGGGGGAAATCCCCACCTTGCTCTGGCCTGAGGTTGGCAGAGGGCGAGCATCAAGTCTTGCCTTTTCTGTGCAGAATGAGATTATTTTCTAGGGGAAGGCTTCCTGCTTCCCTCTCCACCCTCGTTACCCTCCTAGCCCTCTGGTCTGCAAATCGCCCTTCCAGAGCAGCGGGTGCTGGGCTGGGGGTGCTGCCCCGGCCCCTAATTACAGAGAAGGGCTCGTTGCGGCTGGGCCGGGCACCCTGTGCCATTAGAATTTTCCTGGGGGAAACCTCCCAAGCATTGATTCCTGCTCTCATGGGAAGATGGCAGCTCGTTGGGTTAATTACAGCTGGTGGTCCCGGTGGGCGTCCAGACTATCCCAAGCACTGCATCCTCTGCAAAGGTGTTGCATCCCGAGGATGCTGCTCCATCCCCGCCCCTTGGTTCTCCCGAAATTGAGCTGGGGTGGTTCAACAGGCAATGCCAGTGTTTACAAAATACTGGCAGCGACTGGATTGGCATTGAAATGGCCAAATTACTTTAAAAAATGAGTACGTTATTTTGTGCAGAAGTACTAAGAACGCAGAAAGACTCTGGAGGAGCTGTTTGATGGGGGACGCTATCCTGGTACTGGCAGGAGGCAGCGGGAGAGGTGCAGGCAGCGGGAGAGGTGCAGGCAGCGCGGAACTCAATTTGGCACAGAAGCGCCTGTGAAAAGGCCGTCCCTCTGCCTGCTACTTTCAGATATTGGTGGAAGTGTGAGCAGACAGGTAGCTTAATTAGGTAGCTGTTGGAAAGCCAATTCATTTTATTGATTTTAATGTTTTTTATGATGGGGTATTTCGGCACGCCTGCAAAATTCAGGTGCAGATAGCTAGCCTGTCCTCCTCCTCACATGTAAATCGGGTGTCTGAAGTTGGCCCCTTCCCCAAGGCAGCAAAACTCCTTGTGCTTTCTTGGAGTCATCTAGCCAGTCCTCTGAGCTAAAAATGCAGGAAGAGGGCACCAAAATAGAGCTTTTTGGAGTTCAGGTCACTTATATTTACTTGGCCAGGCTGGAGATCGGCCAAAAGCAAACACAGAATGGAAGATACACTGATTGCAACCAAACTCACTTCCTGAAGAAACCATAAAGGGCAAGGATGGAAAACAGCGAGCTTTCCCCATTGAAGCGGAGAATACATTTCTTCTTGTCCTAAATTCTCGCACGTCCTTTACAACGGCCAGGGAAAGCAGGTTGCGTGGGGTAAGCTGAGAGAGATCAAAACCCCAAAGCCGTGAGGCTGCCGCTTGAGCATCCTGGGGAGTTTGCTCCTTGCCTGTAGCGCTGATCTCTGCCGACGCTGGTGTCTCCCGGAGATCTCCCGCACCTCAGCCTCATCCCGCGGGCGTGGGGTGGCTGCCAGCCCTGGTGCACCCGCACACCTTCCCTGCCTTTATTTTTGAACAGACGTGGGCAGTTTCCATCGCGCAGAGCTGCAGGAGGAGGTCCCGGAGGACCCACAGCTCGGCAAGGCGACGGCCGGGGCAGCCGCACGGCTCCGGTGCTTCCCTCTGGGCAGGTGGGTGCCCTGGAAAGGAAAGGGAACCAGGAAGGCAGCCGGAAAATCCTGGTGCCTGGTTGCAGTTTCTAGGCGAGAGCACCTTCCTCTGCCCTCTGCGCTGACTGAGGTATCACCAGCTCTTTGCAGCCTTTCGCTCAGTATTTTCATTAAGTTCACGGGAATGTCGTTGTCTGAGACCCCAACCCTCTGCCAAACTTCCCTGATAGGAGTCAACAAGAAACATTTTAGGCGGAAAACGTGCAGATCCACGCGGAGTCTGCTTGTGCGAGCTGTGTTTCCGCAGGAAATTGCTACTCTCCCCTTAACTGGTTTAGTGTTGGACATGGCAGTGTTAGGTTAATGGTTGGATTGGATGATCTTAAAGGGCTTTTCCAACCTAAACGATTCGATGATTCTATGAAAGCAGGACGAGCCCGAGCTCCTGCCTACTGGAGACTCCTCCGGAGTCTCCTGCGCCGGCCGCCCCCTCCGCCTGCGGGGCCGAACCGTGGTTGCTGCAGCCCAAAGCCGGAGCCGGGACAGCGCAGGTGACAGCCACCGTCCCCTGCCAGGGCAGCCGGCGTGGCCCCAGGCGGGAGCCGTGGGTGCGAGCGGGGCCTGGGAAGCAGCACGGGGGAGAGTCGGGGGGGTGAAAGGGCTGGGAGGGAGACGCGCAGGAAATGCGAGAGAGTAAATCAGTCGAGCTCGCCGAAGTTATGACTAAATGGGGAGCGTGATACATCGGCAAATATTAGAAATGTGTAAACACAGAGGAGGGAGAGGGATGGTTTATGGAATGATTGAAGGGAATGAACTTTTGGATGGAAAAATGTAGGCCAAGTATGAAGGAAAACTTGTAGGCAGCGAGATAAGTGCTTTCAGCGGTAAAACAACCTCCTCGGGAAACGCGAGGAAGTCCCGCTGACGGAGGTGTTTAACGCTGAGCCAGACGAGGGGCTGGAGAACAGGGTGAGCGGGAGGGATGGGCTCGGTGCGTCCCCTCTGGTCCTTCCACCCGCACCCTCGGGGCTGGCAGACGGGGCCGGGCACACCAGCGGCACCCGCCTGGGTCCGTGCAGGCTGCGCTGGGCTTTGGGGAGGTCCCCTGGGGCTGCCGGCCGGGAGGATGGGTGACCTTGTCCCTAGGGAGCGGTTGGCCTGCAGACATCGCTGTTCGCTCGCATGCAGCGCTTCTGCGTCCCCTTGGCACCCTTGGCGAAGCGTTGGGGCCCCGGGGAAGCATGGAGCAGCAGCCTCGCACCGCTGCTCGCCCCGGGGAGGGGAGCGCCCGCTGCTGGCCCTGGGCACCGTGCTGTTTTCCCGCAGAGCATTTTCCCAACTCACGTTGCAGATTTCCAGCCCTTTCCCGTCGGTGAGCCGTTTGCGGGTGGGTGCTGGGGTCTGCGGTTGCATGCGCTGTCGCTTAGCGTTGGCAGCAGAATTTCTGTGAGCGAATCTGAGGCTGCGAGCTGTACGTAAACGATGCGCTTCACCTTCTTTGCTATTTCTTGGTCGTTACCGTGGAGCGCCGAAGAGCGTGTGCAGGGGGGAGACTTAAGTGGCAGGGCACCGCCGGTGCTGTGTGACTGGCAGACGTCGCGTAGAAAAAGCCCGAGTGATTCATCACAAAAAGTGCGGGGCGAGTTATCTTTTCCTGGCACATATCTTAATTCTTGTTTAAATTTGCAGGCTGCTTGTGGTGTAGTTAACGCAACCCGTTTTTAATCCCGAAAACTTTATGACTTGGGGGAGACTTCATCCCACCCAACTTCAGCCATTTCAAATGCAAGCGGCCAGTCGGCACTAGCGGTCAGAAATCCTCTACAGTCAGCGGGGGAAGAGAGCAGCACCTCCAGCCCCTCGCTGCTGGGTGCTTATAGAATCATGGAATCATCGAATCGTTTAGGTTGGAAAAGAGCTTTAAGATCATCCAGTCCAACCATTAACCTCACACTGCCAAGTCCACCACCAAACCAGTTAAGGGGAGAGCAGCAATTTCATGTTTCCTGGCTTGGTGGCTGGACTGTTTTTTAATGAACATAAAACTAGGAATCATTAAGGTTGGAAAGGATCTCTAAGATCATCAGTCCAACCATCATCCCAACACCCCCATGCCCACTAAACCATGTCCCCAAGTGCCACCTCTGCCCATTTTTTGAACACTTCCAGGGATGGGGACTCCCCCACCTCTCTGGTGCTCTGGGGCTTCAGGGGGATGTGTTCTCCTCCAGATGCCCTCTCTCTGTTGCCTATTAAAAGCAGCCCAAATAACTAACTTGGATAAGTACTAATAATTAAGATAATAACTAATTTTTAGAAGATTGAAATTAAGGAAATTCACCCCGCCCCAAATGCATTAAATCTTCAATAGACCTAAAAACTCGTTGGAAAAAGAGTTTCATAGCAATTTCCGTGGGAGCGCTTGCTGGGGGCAGGTCCGTGTGCCTGCCCGCTGCCTGCCCGGCCCGGTGGGCTGCGGTGGGCTGCGGTGGGCTGCCCGCGCTCTCTAACAGGGAGAAGGGGAAGGCATCGCCTTCAGCCTGGTGAGATGGAGCCCCTGCGTGCGGGATGCTCCTGCGTGCAGGATGCTCCTGCCTGAGGGACAGCTGCCTGAGGGACAGCTGCCTGCGGGATGCTCCTGCCTGCAGGACGGCTGCCTGCGGGACAACTGCCCGCTCTCCTGGGGCTGCGTGGCTCGGTCGCCGTCCTTGGTACGTCCCTCCCAGAGGCATCCCCGTGTTTCGGGCTATCGCGTAGCGTGTCCATGCAGCTGCAAGCTCTTTCAGGCAGGGACCTCTCCGGTTTGCTCCAGATTATGCATGCGTCTGTCGTCGTGTGTAAATAACAGCGTCGTGTCGAGGCAGGGGCTTGCCGAGTCCTCGGACCACAGTAAGGATGTGTCCCATCTGGCTGAGTCCTGGCCAGTCGGTGGATGGTTTGAAGCCCGTTTTATACCTTCTGGTTCTCCGTCCTATCTATCGTAAGGTGTCACTGTCCACTGGGGTCCCTAACCCGCCCTTACATCCCATTGAGGTCCCAAACCCTCCTTTACATCCCATTGAGGTCCCAAACCCTCCTTTACGTCCCATTGAGGTCCCAAACCCTCCTTTACATCCCATTGAGGTCCCAAACCCTCCTTTACGTCCCATTGAGGTCCCAAACCCTCCTTTACGTCCCATTGAGGTCCCAAACCCTCCTTTACGTCCCGTTGAGGTCCCAAACCCTCCTTTACATCCCATTGAGGTCCCAAACCCTCCTTTATGTCCTGTTGAGGTCCCAAACCCTCCTTTACGTCCCACTGAGGTCCCAAACACTCCTTTACATCCCGTTGAGGTCCCAAACCCTCCTTTACGTCCCGTTGAGGTCCCATGGAGAGCAACGATAGATGCTTTCTGAAGGAGGAAAGCTCATCGCGCTCATGGAGCATCATGTGCCACCCCGCTGAAGGGTCCTTCCGTGCCCTCCTCGCTGTCCCACTGTCCCCATGCTCCTGACGCTGTCCCCGAGGGAGCGGAGGCCAGCGGGGAGGACGCGCGTTGCGGCTGGGGTTGTGGCATCTCTGGAGCAGGGGCTGTGCGCTCCCTGCCCGTCATCCCTCCTCCTCCTCGGCGCCGGGGGGAATCAGCTCAGGCAGATGCGGATCCGAACCTCGAAGTTCTCCCTCCCGGTTGTGTCCTCACAGTCCGATTGCAGAGTCAGTCCCTTCTCTGGAGCTGTTCCACTTTGTCTAAGTAATTAACATCCAGTGGGCCAGGGAGAAAAAGCAGGACTGAATTTCCCACATCCCAGCTGAAAGCCCTGACCACAGGGCTATTGACTGCTCCGAAAGGCTTGCTCCATATGTTGTGGCCTGGTCCCGATTAAACTTTGTGTGATGAAAGTTTCACCAAAACTAACATGCTTCCATGAAAATTCTGGTTTTCATGATTTGGCATTTTCCAGGAAAAAAATAAAGAAACTAAAATAACTTGCCAAGAATTTCCCAACCAGCTTTAATCCTGAGACACTACCATGGTCCAAACAAACGATGATAAGGATCTATGGAAACATGGGGAAACAAAGAAGTGATGTTTTTAAAGCCTCCGGAAAATAAAAATGCAGCTGGAAGGAGGAGCACAGGGTTTTCTCCAAGCACGCCGAGGAGGGAAATTCATTCCCTTTGAATCACGGGGAGTCCTTTCTAGTTGGTTTCAAAGGAAGTTGGATGTGGTCGTTAACATGACCTTAACTCTGTCGCTCGTGCCTAGATATATTCATAGATGAGCTGGAAGCGCCGCGGAGCGTGCTGCTCTTCCCAGCGGTGTCGTGGGTTTCTTGCAGGCTGAGGAATGACTGCTGACCATGAGAAATGAGAGATCTCCCTCCCTTTTACAGCGAGCGAAGACAAACGATTTCCACCCATGCCTGATGCTCAGGAGATAGAGGGGGATGCGGGAGATACGGTCTTAACTGAAGCCATCTGGGCTGTGCCCGGCCGGCTGCGATGGGCACGAACGCACAGGGGGTGGAAGGGAACCTCCGCCTCTGCTTTCCGTTCAAGAGCTGGTTTCTGCGGAGGAAGGTCCTCCCGGACAGCTGCAGATGAAGGCTCCTTTGTCCGTGGTGGTGGACCCGAGGGAGGGGGACCAGGGACTGGACAGGCTGGAGAGGCAGGGGTTGTGGCACAGCCTTGCATCTGCAGTCGCAGGTGAACCCCCGGCTTGCTTTTGCTTTTGGAAACGTTGCCAAGCGCAGCTCTACCCAGCGGAAAGGCAAGCGGAGCGCGTGGGGGCATCTGGACCGCTGTTTGGTACATTCCAGTGCCAAAATATGCCCGTAAAATGAATGTGTTCCCCCCGAGGTCTGCCCGTTTGAGCCAAAAGAAACGGCACGGCAAAAAGCGCCAGATTTCTATGAATTGGGAATCTCCCCCAGAACCAGGTAGATGGGTGAGGAAGGTGATGTTTGGTGGCAGAGAGGGACAAGCCTGAGGCTGCGGCGGCTGCGTGCGCTGCGTCCCGGCGGTGCCCGCCTGCTTCTGGCCGGCAGCTTTTCCAGCAGGCAGAGACCTTCGGAAATTGCCGATAAAGATCAGCCCGGGGTCTGTTCTGCTGTCCCGTGCTCAGAGCTGATGGGGACCAAAGTGCTTCAGAGGGGGCTAAATCCCTCCCCTGCCCCGGGGGAGCGGCGGGGCGTCTCGGGGAGGAGGAGGATGCTCTGGGACTGGCGATAAGTGGGGCTTGAATTTTTCGCATGAGGGACCAAGCTGTTGGGCCACCGGTCTTGGCAGAGCCACCGCGGTCTGTCGCAGTGTCTGTCTGTAGCAGGCGCTAGTCCATGTGGTTAATTAGCTTTATTTTTGTGGTGGATTTACTTTGTTAGATGAGTTCCACAGTCCCAGTGCCTCAGGGCTTTATTTTAATTGATGGGTGAGTTCAGTAAGCGACCCCCATGTACTGACACAGGTTTCTCGCATGAGCTGGGAGCTCTCCCTTCCCCTCTCACCCCGTGCGATGCTTCGGCTGCCCCGGCGTTTGGGGAGGTGACATGTCCCTCTCGGTGGCTTCCCCTAGGCTGTCTACAAGGCCTGGCTGTGCTCCGAGTATTTCAACGTGACCCAACAACAGTGCCGACACCGGATCCCATGCAAGCAATACTGCCTGGAGGTGCAGACCAGGTGCCCGTTTGTGTTACCGGACAATGACGAGCTGATCTATGGAGGTTTGCCTGGCTTCATCTGTACGGGTAAGGAGGTCCGGGGAGCGGGGCCGGGCCCCCACACACCCCGGGGGGGACGGGGAGATGGGGCAGGGGTGGGTGCTGATGAGCCCTGCCACATTTCGCAAGCGGCGCGCTGGATTTTGAAGGCTTTTTGGGGCAGAGAAGGGAGGAGGTGCAGCGTGGAAGCGCGTGAAGCACTGCCCAGCTGCCGAAACGTGGCCATCGGGGGGTGAGGTGTAAGTGGTTAATAGAGACACGGCCACAGCCCACAGCTTGGTGCAGGGAATGAAAGCCCTCCCTCTAACTGAAAGCTAAAGCGAGCATGTAAGGGGCTGAAGGTGACGGGATTAAAGTAGGGCCAGGACTTTTAACCGCTACAAGCAGCGTTTGGGGTGTCCTGCACGCGTCCCAGGGCTACGGTCTCTGCCTGCACGCTGGTCCGCGCGGGCTCGCAGCCCCGCCGGGGCCGGTCGCGGGGGTCTCCGGGCGTCGCGGTTCTCAGGCTCTGCCGGTGCCGCAGCGCGTGGCTGGCAGGCACCGGGGCTCGGTCCCTCTGCAGCCCCATCCGCGGTCTCCTGCTGACCCCCTCCTCTTCCTCTGCTTCCTTCCCGCAGGGCTGCTGGAGAACCAGCTGCCTGACGAGGAGGCCAAGTGCTGCGAGGTGCAATGGGACTCCTGCGACCACCCCCCAGACAGCAACGACAACACATCCCCCAAATCCACAGCGTCAGAATCCCTCCATTTCCACCGCCACGACCCCCACCTCCATCACCAGCGGCAGAACCACTACCACCTCTACCACCACCACCACTACCACTACCAGCCCCGCTCCCCATCCTTGCTGCCGGTCTCCGCAGGGTCTCGCCTCGGCAGCAGCAGGATCAGACTGTGCGTGCTGGTCCTGATGCTTCTCCACACCATGGTGTCCTTCTCGAGCGTGCACGGCGGCAGCGGGGCGGCCGGCGGAGGGCTCAGCCTGGAGGCCCTGCCCGCCCTGGAGGAGAGCGTGGCACGGGACGAGTGACGCGGAGGGGAAAGCCGACCTCCAAGAAGAACGCCAGATCTTTTTCCACTAAGGGGGGCACATGCTATTCCTCCAATGGGAGGCACGGGATTGGGGGTGACGCACACACACACACCCCCGCACATACCCCCAAGAGCTGCTCGCCGCGGGGCATCCCCGTGATGAAGAGTCTCTAATGCGCACAGGGCTGCGGGACTCGGCTTTGAGAAGGGTTCGGTCAGTAGCAGCCGGGCAGCACGGCGTGCCCGGCCTCGCCGAGGCGCCGGCGCAGGAAGGTATGGCACGGGGGGCGGGGGGAGCGGAGGGGAGGGGGTCCCTTCGGAAGAGGTGTCCCCCGGGACTGCCACGCATCTCCCGGCCGTGAGTGCCTTGGGCTCCCGCGCCTTAGCTGCCAGCGACATGCCAAGGGTTTGACAGTCAGCCCGTTTCTTTTCCTCCTCGGTCTGTAAATCCCGAAGGGCCAGGCAGGCAGGGAGGCAGCACCTCTTGGCACAGCCTTGCCCCCCGCCTCCCTTCCCAGGGGAATAACCCACCAGCTCGAGGCAGAACCATCCTCCCGGGGTGCGGCGTCCTCAGCGTGGCATTCCCCTCGCCGATGGGATTTGGGGGACAGGAGTGGGACGCTGTTATGCTGCACTGTGGTACTACTCGGGGTTCGTCTCGTTACGTCCCCGACCCGCTCCTCCAGCCTTGCCTCTCCTGCTCCTCTGTGCAAGGAGGTGGAGAGGGAGGGAGGAGGCACGGAGGCAGGTGGGACATCCCCAGCATTCCCGCATCCCACTTTGCCAAGGGTCCTGATGATTTGGTTTAACCTTTTTTGCTTTCTTTCCTGACTGGAGCGGCTGGTCTCCGAGAGGAGTTAGGGAGATGTGACTCCGGCAGCGCACAGGCTAAGCGAGGGAGTGGGGTCGCGCATGGTAATAATTGGATGCAGGGCGTCGGAAGGCATCCTTCCGTGCTTCCCAGCTACAAATCATCGACGGGATGGCAGAAGGACTGGGCAAAAGGGCTGGAGAAATCTGGCTTGTAGGGAGAGTCTCCCACACAAAAAAGAGGCGCTAATAAAGCCCAGCTGGAGAAGAGAGTTTTTGTGAATACTTTCTATCCATGGATGCCCCCCAGATCAGAAAATTTCTAGGAGCCCAGCTGGGACAGCTGGACTCAGCCGGGCAAGGTGCTGGCTGGTGCAGCCTCATTTGGCTCACTTGTTTTCTTGTTTTTTAACCTGATCTCAGCGTATCCAGGGATTCAGCCCCCTAAACAGCCATCAGATCCCGCTTTCCTAGAAAACTCCCAAATTCTCCACCCACCCACCAGGAACTGTTCCCAGCAGGAATGCTGCGAGGTGGTGCGTGGGGGAGCGGCGCTGCCCCTGCGGGCCAGGCACCAGAGACAAGAAAAGTTCATTCCGGGTGTGGGCGAGGGGAAGGAGGAAGGGTGCGTTTTAGCACGAGTCGGCTGCAAAACGTCCTGGATGGTCGCGATATGGATGCGAACCCGGTCGCTGCCTGCGGAGGACGCGTGATGTTCCCAGGCTGCCTCGGGACGGGGAGCCTGCGGCAGAGCCCGGGGTGGATCGCTGCAGCCCTGCTGGGAGGCAGGCGGGGAGCAGGGGGAATGTCCTGCTGCGTCTCAAACCGATCCCCGATCCCTGCGAGGGTCCGGGAAGTCACAGAGTTGAGGGCTGTAAGGGTTTTGTGGTGTCTGGTCTGTGGAGGTGAAGCAAACCCAAGCAGAGCCCCGTGAGCCAAGCTACTTCCAACCCGGCTGGAAGAAGGCAGTACGGGGCATCTCCTGGGAAGGACAGGTTTCCTGACCTTTCCAGCCCATTTCCACACCAAAGAGGCTCTGAGAAGCAGCTGAACGTTTGATTTCTGCTTTGACTGGAATCTCAGAGCTTTGGGGTGATGTTTACACGTTACCAGGTGCCTGTTACCAAAGTCCCGCAGACACAAAGCCTGTGAACCTGCTTGGTGGCGGGGCTAGGAGAGGCGGTGCTCACGCAAGATGCAGAGAGTGTTTCCCCAGCAGATTTCCGTGCTGTTGCTACCCAGAAAAGGTAGGACCGTTCTCGTTTGACTATTCCTCACAGCATCCGTGTGCTTTCAGGCTGGTTTACGCCAGTCTGAGGACTTGGATGTGCAACAGTTCAGCAAATAGGGAGCCGACTCCTCCGTTTGCTCTGCCGCTAAGAAATGAGTTGCGTAGCTGCTTTGATGACGAGCAGAAGCATACAGCCAGGCCGAGGGAGGGAGCACAGTCCTGTGCCTGCCTCGAGACAGCCGGATCCAGTTCCTTCTTAAGGAAATTAGATTTTTCATGTACTGCCAAGAGTTAAGCTAATTCCAGGCGCCTCTCTCAGAGATAGGCTGCATCCAATCTTCGAGCGACTCATCTAGAGAGAGAAGAATAGCCCAGTGTGGTGCGTCAGCAAGTGGCCCTGAGTCACTGGCCCTATTCATTGTCTGCTGGTGAGACGCCGAGCAGCGCCCGAGCCTGCGCGCTCGCGGCCGGCGCGGTGCTACGGGCTGGCTCTTCTGCAGCGCCTGCGTGAATCCGGTGCAAATGCCGTTCTGGAGGGGTGCCGTGCCCGTCTGCCCGCCTTGGAGCTCTTCTGCACCGCCGGCGAGCAGAGCGATGGACCAGGGCATCGGTGTCGGTCCAGGCTCGGGCAGTTTCTGGTGGCACCGAGCGCGGGGGTTTTGTGACGGGTGATTTCCGCAGAGCTGCGGGAGCGGGGTCAAACAGCCCGAGTTACCTTCGGGGGGTAGGGGAGGCTGGCGGGGTTTTGCTGGGATAACCTGGGAGCTGTGACAAATGGCTTCACCTTCCGTAACGTCAGCCGATGAGCTTCATCTCGGGAGGCAGGGAGACCGCACTGCATCCCGGTGGATGCTCTGACAGCTGAGCCGTTTCAAAACGGGGGCATTTGGTGGGATTACTGGGGAGGTGTAGTTGCATCAGCCTCGGTGGCCGGGGAGCGGGGAGGCTCTGCAGGGCAGTTACGACGTAGCCGGAGGAGATCCGCACATTTTCCAAGCTGCGGCTTCCCGGGAGGTGTTCACGTGAGGATAACGTGCCGGGTCGGCGGGGAGGATGCCGGGTCCACGGGCAGGGGGAGCGCATGGGGTGCGGAGCCGCGCTGGCAGGGATTTTACCTAGTGTGACTGGGAGGAAAGTGCTGAGTCTTCACAGACCAAGGCTTTTGGAAGGAGTTCTTTTATTTAGCGAGTCTGGGCTGCTGTCAATAAGTTCTGTGGTTTTAGGGCACCATATGCTGTATTCAACACTTTGCCAATCTCGTTAAATGAATCCAGACTAGGCTGTTCACAGAACAGGACGGAGCAGCTGGAAGCGGTGTACGTCGCAGTCCATCATTATAAGGCCGTCGGATAAAAATCTTCTCTTTGGTCTGACATTACAACCTTAATAATCCTCCATCCATATTAGCTTTCTCTTTGCTATGTGAGAGGAAGGTCCAGAAAGGAGACGTTAACGTCGTCTCAGTTAATGCCGCTGATGTTATTTTTATTAAAACGTGGAGTGAATGTGCCTGCGGTAAGGAGGGAAAGGGTTTCTTTGCCCCGTGCGTGCGGGTACGCTTCAGCCCCGGCCCCTCCGGTGCCCAACGCGGCCCTGGGACCAGGGCTGCTCCTGCAGCCACCTGGGACCTTGGAAAACACCAGGATTTATCCTACCGGGAAGTTAAAACCAAGGTGCTTTCTCCTTTTCATTCAATTATCTTATTTCTTCTCCCCAAAGAAGGCGCCACGCATTGGGATTAACATGTAAAGCCCAACCTTTCCTTCAGTGGATAAACTTCTCTCCGCTCCGAGAAAAATGCCCGTTGGAAAGCTGCGATTCCTCCCTGCCCTCCCTGGCAAGAGGCTCGCTCTGCCCCGTGGGCGATGCTGGCCCCGAGGGTCCGGATGCGGGAGCGGGGGCTGCGGGGGAAAAGGTAGCCAGGTCCTGCCCGTCTGGAGCGTTAGTCCTGGGCTTTGCACTTTAATGTAACTGCCAGTTGTACAAATTAATTAAAAATAACTGAAGAAAAATCCCAAAGAAAGGCCCTGCTTCCTCTGGTGAAGATTAATCATTAGTTGAGCCTTTTTCTTATGAAGATACAGATCCATGGTAGCCCCAGGCAAAAGATTCCCAGGGAGAGCCCTCACCATTCGTGCTCTGAGTTAGGGAAATCACTTTGAAAGCATTTGACAACTAAAGCAGAACATGTTGAGTAACTTGGCAACACTCAGAAAACATCTTGAAATGGTTTTTGTTCAACACATTTTGCTTTGCTTCAATAGGAGATGTCAGGGCAGTTCATTCACTGCCACTCAGGACTGCAGGCGATGCTGGGAGACGGTTCCTCTGCCCGCGTTTAAAAAAAGAAAAAAAAAGAAAATCCCTGATATCTGCTGCTCCCGGGGCAGGATCCTCCTCGGCGATGCGGTGAAGGCTTCCCGTTGCCGAGCTCTCTGCATCCCCTCTGGCCGGCGAGGTCTCCCCGCGCCGCGTTTGCAGGGGAGGCAGGGGTTTGCGGCGCGGCGCGGGGCCGTTGGCGCTGCCGGTGGCACTGCCTCCTGCTCAGCCTTGCGACCGAAGGCTCTGCCCTCAAAAAGTCATGCAGCGGCTTGTGATAAATTACAATGTGCTACCTCGCTACCACCCCAGAAAGGAATGCCTATAGAAATTGGTAGAGACAAAATCAGGACAGAAACACACTCGGATTGCGCAAAAATCCCTGCTAAAATCTATGCGATGTGGCGGACAATTTTGTTTACAGACTTTTCGAGCTGCCCTGCGGCTTCCCGTCCGTGGGGGTATCCGTCTCTCTTAAGTGCTACTGGAAAGGTGAGGAGGGCCAGCGTCTGACGTTTAGGCGGCGCGTTAGTAACCATTTGCTTTATCCCATGAAGGCCGGCTCTTGGGCATCCCGGTGCGGCGACAGAGGAACGTTAGGAAACCCCGTGCTCGCCCCTTCTCCCCGCAGGACAGCCCGTTTAGGGCTCCTGGGTCACGGCAGCTCCACGCATCATTTAGTTTTATTTTAGGAGTGAAGCTTTTCAGCAGCTCTTTTCGGGTGTTCTCTTTGGGCGACTGCCTCCCGTCCTGCGCACCGCCGCAGGGAGGGCGGCGGGGAAAGCCTGCTCTGCTTGTGCTCTGCGTGCCAGCCCAGAGAGACCCGAGTGCCGAAAATCCAGGTGGTTTGCGCCGTTCCTGCAGCGCCGGCCCCCAGGCTCCATCTCAAACAACGAAGCCAGCACCCCCCGCGCTCCCCACGGCTGAGCGGGGAAGAGCATCCTCCCAAAACCGGGGCTCGCTCCCCAAGGCGGGGCTCGCTGGTCCTTGGGGGGGTCCCCACGCGTTCCCCGCTGCAGCTCGGCCCGTGCGGGACGCGCAGCCGCTGCCTCCGCAGGCGCTGGTCCCGCTGGCGCAGGGGAAGGAGGGGATTTGCCCCCGCCCCGGGTCGCGCCGAGCAGAGACCCTGCGAGGGACCCCACCGCCCTCAGCTGCTCCGGGGCAGTTCCCAAAGGGACCTGGCCTTCTGCCCGCCTGGCACGGAGGGAGCAAAGGAAACGCTGTGGCCGTATGCCAAACATAAATAATTTTCAAATAGGGATGATTAAAAAAAAAAAAAAAAATTTCCTTTTAAAAGTTGTCGGGATTTTACCAAAGCTCTCAGCCCCCGAACACCGCTCTTCTCACAGATCGCCTATCTAGCACTTTTATTCGCAACCGGGTCAGGAGTGGTTTCCAGTCTCGTTAGCATTTTATGATGATCCTTTTTCAGCCCAGGAAGTCGGCAGCTTCGCTTGTTGTAAAGTGAGACTCAAAAAAAAAAAATACCAAACAAAACCACCCCAAAATTAGGTTTGGCTTATGAAATTTGGGTTTGGTTTTACCATTTTTAAACCTATTTGGGAACTGTACGTGCTGGAGTTGCAAAACAAAAAGACATTTCAAGCCAGAGAGGGTTTTTTTTTTTTATTTTGAAATTTGTCAAAACAAGCCATATGATAATTATGACCGATTTTTTTTCAAATTGAGAAATGTATCAAGAACAGCCCTTTCCCACAAAACCTTTCATTTTCAAAAAATAAAGCGAAAAAAAAAAAATCAATCACACTTTTTCTGCTCGCACAGTTGGAACTGGTGGCAGTGGATTCGGAGAGAATAGCAATTTGTAAGGAATTCCAACCAGCTCTACTTAAAATAGCATCCAGCCAATTTCTTGGGGGCAGTAGGCTGAGCGGCTCCGCGGTGAAAGCAAACTGGAGAGCTGCCTTTCTTACCAGCACGGTTTCAGTCCCGGACAACACACCTTGGGAACGGCCCGGGCACGTTTCCCTTGGGAACTGGCCGCCGAGGTGCTGCTGCCCGGGAGGAAGCACGTCGGCTTCCCTCGGTCGGCACTGGGAGCCCGCAGCCATCCCTCTACCCAAGCTCTTTTCTTTTCCCAACCAAAACGAATCCGGCTTCTTCTAGCCTCCGACGCGTTCAGACATGGCCGTTACGGGATGCCTTCAAAGCCGGGGATGCTCCCACGCCTTCACGGGAGTCTGAATCGGGAAGAAATCCAACGCGCCGGTCCGGCAGGGATGCCGCAAGGCGAGGAAAGCCAGCGCCCGCGGTTCGCCGAGCACCGTTTCAAGGGTGGGTAGCGAAGGCAGCCCCAAAGGCAGCGGCCTTGCCCTCTCGCCCTGCTCCGTTCGCGGCGCGGGAGATGCTGTTCCTGGCAGCCGAGGCGAGGTCTCTCTGCGCCTCTGCCGCCGGCGAGGGCCGGGCTGGGGGGTCCCGGCGCGCCGGCAGCGCGAGGGGCGTGGGGGGGAAAATTTTTTTCCCTGCACCCCCGGTGCCGTGGCTTTGCCCGGGTGGGTGACCAGGCTGCTTGTGACCGAACCCTTCTCAAGTGCTTGTGAAATGTCGGTGGTTACAGAGCTCAGACCTACAAAAAAGAAAAAAAAAAAAAAAAAAAAAAAAAAAGGTCCTTTTACAGTACGTGGTGGCGAGGTGAAAAACAAAACAAACCATACTGCTGAAGTCAAAATATTCTTTCTAATCCCCCTGCCCGGTTTCTCTTTCTTTCCAGCTTTCTTCCTCTGCCTCCCGGACCTTCCCTCTCTGTTCCCACCCCCCTTCTGTTTCTCTTTCTCCCCTCTGTCATAAGAAAGTGACTGTGTCCTCGAGGGGACAGTTTTCTTATGCCATTTTATACACTGTGCTTCATGTTTAGAACTTTTTTGCACTAGTTCCTATTACATTTATTTTCCAAAATGGTTTGACAGAAAACAAACAAAAAAACCCAACAAAAACACAAAACCATGCTATAATTCAGTTGTATTAAAAATATTATCCTACTACTCTCTGTGTTCAATAGTCTCTGTACCTGTAATGCTTTCAGTTCTGTTGTATTTTGGGGCAGAGGTTTTCTCCGCTCCTTGTTTAACCCAGTAAAGAAATAAAATGTTAAGAATTGATGATAACTTCCTCCTCCCTTTCTCTGCGGTTTAACTTGGGCCGCGTAGGTCCCGGCGTGCTGCTCGCCATCCCGGGAGAGGCGGTGGGACGGGCTGCCGGCCCCCGCTCCCCGCCAGAACCTGCCCTGCAAACTCGCTCCGGCTGTCCTACGGGTGGTTTTTTCCCCTGCAAAACCCAATCTCAAATGGAGGACAGAAGAGGCAGAATGGAGGGACAATAACCCTGCCTTACTGAATTTGATTTCGTAACCTTTCTTTATATTCTTTTGTTTCTTGCCTTCACATTTTTTGCCATGGGGCTCACCTCAGAACAATAGGGGCAAAGACTGTCACCAAGAGATTCATCAGAGAATAATGACTAAACCAGGGTATCCAAATTTTGCCCAGCTGAAGTCCACACCCACATATAATCTGGAATTAATTCATCTGGACAACAGATCTCGGCATGCAACAGAGCTAGGACACTCCGCTCCAAATTGAATGCTGCATGCCAGGCTGCAAAAGGCCATGTAATAAAACTCTGAATTTACACTTTGGCCATTCCTACCCCGAGCTGAAAATTCCCACTTTGGAAAGAAGACGAGGAAAAGAGAGCAAAAAAAGGAGCGGAATGGGACGGAGGGAGGTAGAAGTCATTTTTTCAAAAAGCAGATCGGTGCAGAAGGCAAATGCGAGGGGGAGGGCGCCGGGAGGCATCGGCTCTGCTGTGAAACCCGGGCAGGGAAGAAGCAGCGGTGGGTGCAGGAGGGGAGACACGGCGAGCGCGGCCGGGGAGCGGGTGCCGCGTTCGTAACCGCGCGAGGGGCTGGGGGCGTAAGTAATTAGCGGGATCGATCACGGCTGGAACCGCAGGCGGCGTTTTCTGCCCTCTCACAAGGTTCTCGTTCCTCTCTGCCCAAACCAAAGCGTCTACAGGAGACGGGTTTCCTTCGTGGCTCAGAAAGAAAAAAGAAAAACCAAAAAAATATTTACGCTCCTCGAAGAGAGGAGCTGGCCCAGAGCGGGTGCTGTGCTGGAAGGGCTGTGCTCGGGTGCGGGGCCGGGGCCGCGGGCGCCGGCTGGGCTGGGCGCAGGGTTCCTGCTGCTGCACCGTCCCCTTTCCCCTCTGCAGGGACGCCTCCGGCTCTTCTCTCTCCGTTGCCCCACGCGGAGCCGATATCCACATTCAGCCCTTCAGCTGTAAAATCCAAAGCGTCCCGGGGCTGCCGGCAGCCCGCGCACCTCTTCACACGTGGACGCAGGTACACGCGCGCTTCTTCCCGGGGCCGTTAGCGGCAGCAGATGGGTCGGTGCCTGATTTTAATTTCCACAGCGCCTGGCTCGGGGTATCCGCTAGCCGGGTAGAAGATGGCATCGCACCTCCTTTCAGAGGCAGCCGTTTCATTGATAGAACCGCCCGGTTGTCTCTTTGTCCACCAAACCAGCGGCAGGAGGGTCGGGATACCGTCTCTTTGTCCACCAAACCCAGCAGCAGGAGGGTCGGGATACCGGGACACGGGATACCGGGACAGGCGGTTGCCAGGGGCACGCTGCTACTCCCAGTTTGGGCAACCAGAGACCAACGTTATCCAGCCCATTTTCAACTGAAACCATGCTGCTCACTGGTTTCTTAAGTCACGTTAAGTCACCTACAACTTCTCGCAAGGTGTCCAGCAGCAGTAACTGTGTGAATTCCCACCAAATTTCTCAGGTGACCTTCACAGCTTTGGTAGGGAAGCGAGGGCACGGTGCGGATGCCACACAGAACCATTGCCATTGCAAACCAGGGACAGCAGGGTCCTTTGTCCTAAAATCCTTTTGCCCTGCTCCGTTCCAGCCTGTTGTTTTGATTTTCAGAGAGTACCACGTTCTGGTGCCGCCAAAGTGTAAAATTAAGGCAAAGCCAAGATGGTTTCCAGGACAAAGCGTGAACATGAACTTCTAACTTCAAAGCATGGTGGCGAGCAAGCAGACCCAGGGGAGTCTCTTATTATTTGCATAGAGGGGATCCCGCTTAGCCCCACCGACAAACAGCAAAGCATGTACCAGAGGCCATCTCCCGAATAGCGCTCAGGTGTCTCAGGTTCACACATATCCTGCTGAAGGCACTTAAATCCCGCTCAGGTGTTTCCCAACATCTGGGGGCCCCTCCACTTGCTTTCAATAGTGGTTCCTCATGGGTGTGTCCTGAACTGCCCCAATTTGAGCAGCTCTGGGCCTCAGCTGGGCTCTAGAAACTACATATAAGGGTCCTGCAAAGGGCTTGAGCTGCTAAATCATCTCAGGATGCAGAAGGCATTGGATTTCTCAGTATTTAGGAATCGCTTTTTCCTTTAGGAGCACCGCTGGCAGGATGGGTCCCAGCAAGCCATGTGCCGTCGTTCATCGCTACCAACCTCCCGCTGCGGCGATGAGAAAGCACCGGCTGCCGTCTCTGCTGCACTCGGCAACGGGTAGGTGGTGGTGATGAGCTACAAAGCCTTTCAAAGTGGACCTGTGGTGGGAGAAAGTGGACCTGTGGAGGGAGAACCCAGCCAAAGGGTGGGAGATGCACCTTGAGCTGCTTGCTGGGAGCCACTGTAGCTGGGTCAGGCTCTGGGTGCAGGCTGTGCTGCTGTGGCAGATGCTTAGGGAAGCTGTGTAGGAGCAGGGCAAGCGTGCTCCTGAAATACCCATCTCTCAATATGCAATTAATGGGATTTCTGAGCCAAATACAAGGGGTCTCCTGGTATCTCTTTATGTAACAGCTCTGGATTGATGTTTAACTGCTGAGTTTGTGCAGCCGCGTTCTTGGAGCCAGCTAATTCCCCTGGTATCCCCCTTCCTGTGGCAGTGACTGCTGGAGTGCCATGTTGCGTGCTTGAGATGGTATTTGCTCTTGGCAGCTCCTTTCGATGCCTGTATCCTCTTGTCTGAGATAACATCCTGTGTTCCCCAGGCCCCTCCTGGTTTAACAGACCCTGATCATCTCTCCCCTCCATCGCTGCCTTGCCGGGAAGAGCGGTACCATGAGTGTGCCCCATCTCCCTGCCTCCAGGATGCCCTGAAAGAGGGCAGCTCCTGTTGGGGCTTGGAGACCGTATAAAAAGAAGCCAAGACTTATGGGGCTGGAGAAGGGGGCAAGAAGACGCATGCCTGCCCAGCCTCGGGGGGAGCGATGCTGTTCCTGAGCTCGCAATGAGCGCTGGGCAAAGCGCAGGGAAGGGTCTCGGTGGCTACATGGTGCCCAAGCTGATGCAGCAGCCAAAAATCCTCCCAGGAATGTGCTAGTTCCTAGGGATTTCATAAGCAGCCATTTAAAGTTGATGTGAGTTAAGAGGATATAAATTTTCATGCCTATAGGCCTGTGGACATTAAAGCTGGAAGGCGGTGTGGAGTGAGAGAGGAATTTCTCAGCTGTAAATTTGCCTTGTGACTCCATAAAAACTGAAACGGGCAGCGTGAAAATATTTCTGCTGGAAAGAGCATGGAAAATGCTGCACCCCTGAGAAAACAATACAAAGCGCTGCAGACCCGAATCAAACGCCGGGCTTGGAAATGTTCTGAGGTGCAAGACGGGACTCTCCAGATGCTGAAATCATGGGTGGGGTCTGGATTTCTAACATCATCTCTTCTGGATGTGAACTGGGAGTTCCCTCTGTTTCTATATTTATTTCTGTAGTTTAATAGATGGCACACAAGGGTCTGCATTCTGGTTTATCAAAAAAAGTATCATTTTTAAGCACGGGCATCCAGAAATCGTGCTAACTGAGTAATTGTATTTCTCAACAATTTCAGAGCTCCGGAAGCTTCTCCATCTTACCTGGGCACAGGAGTACTCGGGACTCATGAAAATCTGGCAATTTGTTAGCGTGGATCTAAAAACGTGCGTGAAGGCCTCGTTTTTCACACCAACATTTGAACACGTGAGAGACAAACTGTGTTTTACTGTCCTTCCTACTCTGCTCCGTAAGAACGCAGTTTCAGGCTGCTTTCTGCCTACCAGGAAGCTCAAGGATGTTTCTGGGCCTTTCAAAGTCTCTATGTTCCTCCATCGGAGCGCCCTGATGTTGGCAAGGAGTTCTTAATTTATTTTTATGTGATCAAACAGGTATTTTTTTTTTTGTGGGTTTATGGATTTTGTGACTAGAAAGTTTGTGTGATGCCGCCTCAGAAAGCTGATGAAAACCTTGTAGTTAAGAGCTGAAGAAATTATTAACGATCGTAATTTCCCACATTTTTTGCCTGGAGGACTCCTTTGTTCTCTTCTTTTTGTCTAAAATCTGCATTAAGTAAGAGCTTACGATTTATTTTTCATTACCAACCCCCTTGCCATAGCAGAGCAGGAGTTGCCTGGATGGGCTGTAGAAGGTGGGTTTATACAGTTTTATATGTTAGATGCTATGAGCCAGATTAATTTTGCTGTGTGAGTACTTTCTTGCTCTGCTTTCCCTGGTCTCTCCTTTGCCCACTTTGCATCGTGACCTTGACACTGCACGATGGTCTGTGTCATTCTGTTAGATCTGTTTTGGTAACTGAGGAAGACCAAGGTCATACTGATGTGTTTCCTCCACTAAAAACATCAGTGTCTTTATCAATTCAGCTTTATTTGTGTTAAAGTGAAGCCCCTTGATGGGAAAGGGCTGGGAAGGGGAGTGTTTTCTGCCTCTACATGAAGCCAGTAGGAGTGCCTTTTTCATCTATATTCATAGATATGCATATTTCGGGGAGAGGGTCAGGCATAGAAGAAGGTGTTGCTGGTGCCACATGGGACTTGGATGATCTTCCTCTCTTGTGAGCTTGCCCTGAGCCAGGATTTTATTCAAAAGCCCTGTTAATGAAGCCACATCAGGTGAAAATGTAGGTCCCAGTATTGGGGGGGGGGGGGGGGGGGGATTAAATTCAAAAGCCTGAGAGTGAAGTACTGGGAGTGGGATGACCTTGGTTATTGTGTTCCTGGAGCCTACAGAAGGGCAGATCCCCAACTGCTGAGAAGATCTGGTGGTGGTCAGCAGGAGCGTGCTGGTTCCATCCTGGGGACTTCTCTTTAAATAGTGGCAGAGGAGGCTAGGTAAGATTCGGCTGGATGTTGTAGGCTGTTTGGGAAGGACTGGACATTATCCTCCTCCTGTTGGCCTAAGGAGCAAATAGATCTGGCAAGTGGGAAATGCTTGGTTATGAGTTATTTCCAGTCCAACCGTATTATCCAAAAAGAAGTCTGCTGTTGGTTTTTATTCCCTGTCAAGCCCCCTGCTCTTCTTGGGCCCCAAGGAGTCTTCCCTCTTGCAGCCCCATTCCAGCCATGACCCCTCAGATCAGTGTCCTGTTTCTGTCCTCCACAAACATCTCATCCCTGTTAGGAAATCAGTTGTACATTGAGAAAATGTTCTCCTGGTGAGAGCAATTGAGAGTCGTCAGCTGGTGAAGGTGAGGCTTCACAGAAGGAGATTCTGGAGGTGAATTTGGTGTTGTGTTAGGGGAGCAGCACAGATGTGCTGCATGGCATGGCCAGGATGCCGTGTGTGTTTATCTAGTGCTATCCAACACGGATCCATCCCTTCCACTGCCCTTTGGGCAGCTTCCTGTAAGGAAAAGTGTGTAGGATCTGGTTTTCCTTTGGAGAGGGAAGTGTTCAGTGCAAGCAAAGATCACAGACCTGATTAAATCCAAGGGATGCCAAATGACATCAAACTTCCTCATCCTAATGTGGAAACATCAAGATAGAGACCCGAACCAAGTTACAGGAATTGCTGCATGCGATGCCACGTTGGGGAGAGGTTGTCCTTGTATTATCTGTGGCATGTCACCTCATTCATGCCCTGGTTTCCTCTTCCCTACCAGTCCCGTTCATGTTTTTAGTAGCAAATGAGTCCCACATATGTGACAGCTAGGATTCTAGCCTCCGTCTCTCTCAGGCTTCCTAGCTACCCATCACATTTGGTCTACCACCTCTTCCAAGGCTTGCTCTAGGAAGTTCTCACACTTCTCTTCCTCCAGCCTTTCTCAGCCTCTTCCCACCACCCTCCTCTCTCACTCAGCCTTCTTTCCTCTGACTTGATCGTTGCTCCAAAACTAACTGAGGTAGACCCACACCTTCTCTACGCAAGGATCATGTGGTCATTGCTACCCCAGCATTTGTTCCTTGCAAAACCAGTTAGTGCTCTCTCTTCCCCCCCACAAAACATTTCTCCCACCGCTTGGTGCTAAGCCCGGGTTAGCACCCAGCCTACAGTAAAGCCACAGGTAAGCCTGCAACCAGCTCGGAAGAAAGTCTTGCTGTCAGAAGATCCCCTGACATATTTGTGTTCACAAGCTTGTCAGCATTTGATGCTTTTTTCTTGCGGAAAACTGCTACTGTTTCTAACACCGCTTCAGATTCTCCGAGCCTAGCTGTGAACAAGCCTAGCATCAGTGCTAAAACGCCGGATGCCACGGAGACCCATTCTGGGTGAGTCTACGCTAGAAACTGTCACTACGTTGGCATTGGGTATGGTAGAGTTAGGAAGCCAAAGAGAGAACCTCTTTTATATAAACTGTAAGTTTTTCATAAAAGCCTTTCTAATTTGTACCAAAGAGACTCTAGCACACCCTTGGGACTGGTAAAAATAATAATAGCTTAAGTGGTAGAAGACTGTGAATTTGAAACAGAAGGTTATGAGATTTAGAAGTATTACAAAAACGTCAACATTGTATATCAATAAATGTAATTTAGATATACAAAGGAGATAGCAAAGATTTCCACAAAGAACTGTCAAGTCTTACCTCGTCAGATCTTTTTTGAAATAAAGCAGATGTCTTCATCCAATTGGTCCAGAGAAACTGGCCTTCACATCAAAAAGTATGTTATTTAAAATCACAAATGGATTACTCCTTTCAAAAATTACATGGCTTGCTATTTTTCAATCTTTTCTTTTTTTTTTTTTAATTCTGAGATGAAACACACATGTTTATATTGGCTGGTTTAGCCTAGAAATGCAGTGTTCCCCAAAGCTAGCAATCCAGAGCCGATGGAGCCATGACTGCTGGACCTGTAATAGGAGATGAAGGCAAATGGCACACATTAGAGCTGTATCTGTTCACCGTTTGAAATATGCCTTTGTAATAAGCAATTTAATTGTTACTATTCCATACCATAACAAATGGCTACTGCCCCTTTCCAAATCCTCTAATCAATGCTCAGATGGTGCGCTTTATCAAGCCTTGATCCGACGCGGGCTCCGCAGAGGAAATTGCTGGTTTAAGGCTGTGTTACTATAGGATATTACATCTGAGCCTTCTGATCTTTCTCCTCGCTTAAATCTGCGACTGCTGGGACGCATCTAAGAAAAAACACTCGGGTTTTCCTTCCCCTGGTTATTGCTGTCACATAATATTAACAGTCTCGAGGTTGCAAATCACTGAAATCCCAGGTCACCTGGAAACTAAGCCCCTTATGTGGAGGTCCCGTAGCTGGATCAGGGCCTCGTTTCCAATAACTTAAGAAGTGAGCAGAAAAAGACAGTTCCATATGTCCTCCTTATGACCGCTCCTGCTTTGATATAAATTCCTCGGATTTACCCTTTTCAAAGCCAGGGCTTCAGTTCTTTACCCTGGGCTCGCCCTACCTTATCTGAGTTGCCTAAAAGTTCAAGTTTAGCCCAAAACTATGCGGGAAGACTCTGGTCCCTGGCTCCCAATAGCTACTGACCTCTCTTCCCCGCCGGCACCTTTGCAGGCACAGCTTTGGTGGGCAGAGAGAAACACTTGGCCTTCAGGAACGCTGGAGCCGAGGGGCTTCGCTCCACTGGCTTCCCACCCTGCAGCTCTATTTGCCGGGCGGGCTTGGGGAGCAGAGTGTGGCTGCACGAGGGCTGCGCTGGGTTTGGCGCTGCGCTGGGTTTGGCGCTGCACTTTGCACCGGCCGCCGAGGAACCGCTGCTGGGCGGCAGCGCATTCACGGGGACGCCTGTGTGCATCAGGCACGAGGACACGCTGGTCACCCTGCTGCTAAATCTACACTGCAATCTGGCTGATTTTCCATTTTTTGTTTTTCTTCAATAACGTTTCATTTTTTTCTTTTTTTTCTGCTTAGCTCAGAATTGCTGCTTACGGCAGCCTGCGTCGCCTGTGCAGCTGTGACCGGAGAGACGTGGCGTGTTCCTGCACCAGAACTCAAGCTGCCCTAGGAAGGAGGGCAGAGCTGAGGCCTCCTCAAGACCCTGGGCTTCTTAATGCTAATAACGAAGCACCATCAGTCTATACACGTAGTGCCTCGGAGGTGTGGAAGCTGCAGGCCTGAGGAAGGGCAGGATGAGCGCTCCTTGCAAGGACCCGGGGCTGGCGGCTCCAGGGGTGGTTCCGGAGGGCAGACGGGCTGGCGTGCCAATCCCACCGGCTGACGGAGGAGAGGCACCGCAGCCCGCAACGCTTCCCTCGTAACGAGCGATGGGCTGGCGTGCCAATCCCACCAGCTGACAGAGGAGAGGCACCGCAGCCCGCAACGCTTCCCTCGTAACGAGCGATGGTGCTTCGCGTGCTGACCGCGTGCGAGCCCATGGCCATCGGTCCTGCGAGCCCCCGCTCTGCGAGAAGGGGTTAGCGAGGAGGAGGTGGGACGTCGGTCGATTCCCTTGGGGCACTGTCGGAGCTCAGCACCACGCAGCCGCTCGCTCGCCGCCCCTGCAGTGATGGGGGAGAGAATCAGAGGAGTGAGAGTGAGAAACACTCCTGGGCTGAGATAAGAACAGTTTAATAATTGAAATGAAGTAAAATAGTAATGATAATAACAACAATATAATAATAACAATATCCAAAGCAAGTGATGCCCAATGCAATTGCTCCCCACCCGCCGACCGATGCCCAGCCAGTTCCCGAGCAGCGATCACTGCTCCCCGGCCAACCCCCCCAGTTTCCATACTGCCCATGACGCCGTATGGTATGGAATAGCCCTTGGGGCAGTTGGGATCAACTCTTCTGGCTGTGCCCCCTCCCAGCTTCTTGTGCCCCTGGCAGAGCATGGGAAGCTGAAAAGTCCTTGACTGGCATGAGCAGCACTGAGCAACAACTAAACCATCAGCGTGTTATCAACATTCTTCTCATCCTAAATCCAAACCACAGCACTGTGCCTGCTACTAGGAAGAAAATTAACTCTATCCCAGCCGAACCCAGGACAGGCACCCCAAAGCCACTGCGTCCCGGAGCAAAGCTCGGTAAGAGCCGTGTCACAGCTGCTGTCCTGATGGACGCCTAGGAACACCCTGAGGAACTGCAGCGGTGCAAGAAAAGTCTGGCTTTCCTTCGAGGCGCAGAAAGCAGGTAGGCTTACTCAGGTGAGTACCAAACCTTCAGGTACGTTGAGCTATAGGATGGGGCTGTCAGGCCAGGAGAGCGGAGTACAGCGGGGCTGGCAAGAGCCTTGCACAGGCTGGCCCGTATCGGTGGAGAGACGTGAGCACAGGGTAGTGCCTGAGCTCATGTTCTTCGCGGAAATTGAGCTTATATAATTTAGAATTAACTCCACCGACACAGTGCTGTATTTTGTGCGTGGACTCGTCCCTGCAGAGCAAGTTGTATTCCTGGTTTCGTGGCCGTAGCATCTCCAGCCAGAGAGGAGGTGTCCCTGCCCTCGGCTTGTGGCGTGTGTGCGTATTTCAGCCTCTCCGGCTTCTGCTTCTCTTGCTTTAGAGATTTAAATTCTGTGGATAATAATTTAATCAGGATTGCCTCTCCAAAGAGGTAATTTGTGCCGTGCATTAGCAGAGACAAATATCAAATGACCGAAATCACTTGCAGATGGTGCGGGGCCACAGCTTGAGTCCCGCTATGGGCACGGCATGCTGCAAGACCCATCTGCTTCTGCTTTGAAGGCAGTCGCCGCGTTGGGTTTAGGTGGGAAGGGGCATGCTTTGGGGGTCTCCCACCCGGACGGAGGGAGCGTGGCTCTGCAGGACGGCTTCTTTCCCCCCGAGGAGCACCTGGGGAGAGGGGAGCAGCAAAGCCGGAGCCGTGCTCCCCGGTGGAGAGATCAGGCAAACGTCTGCGCCCGAAATGCTGGGGCCTGGGGAAGCTCCTGCCGTCCTCTGGCAACGGGCAGAGCAGAGGAGCACCCTCCTCTCGGGCCTCCGGTCAAGCGAAGCATTAGCCGAAGGGCGCAGCTCCCTCCTCCTCCTCCTCCCTGTTGTCACACGGGCTGCTGGTGACTGAGCATTACCGGTACAAGCCGGGGGCAAAACAGACTCTGGGCTGTCTGAAAGGCTGTCTTTCGTATAAGACATATATTCCTTGAGGCAAAGGCCATATCCTCTTTCATTGGCAACAGCGAATCCCGAAACTGGCGCTCCAGGACAATAACTTGGAAGGCTCCTCCGCTGCCCGAGAAACCTGGGCTGTGGGGAGCCGAAGGGTTGGGGGCGATGAGGCAGCGAGTACCGGGGAGGTTGTATAACGTGGTGTGGAATATCATTGTTCCAGCCAGGATGAGTAAGAGCACAGCTGACGCTGGTCACCGACTGCACTTCCATGTGTCTGAGGGAGGGGGAGGCTGAGAGACGGTTGCACAGTTGAAAATAAAGACAATAAGTCTATAAAAGTTTAAGAACTGAATAGATTCCTGACATTTGCTTTTCATTATCACCAAATAACATATAAATAAACATACAACAGAACCAAGAGCAACATCCTAGTTACCCTCCCTAGAAGAAGCTGTGTTTAGGCTTAACGTAGCCTTCTTTGGCCAAACCTCCTCCTCGTATGCTCTGCAATGAAATGAAATAGCAAAGCTGGCTAAGCAACAAGGCCGCCATCTTCCTTTAAAACAGAAAGCAAAGCAAAGGCTTGTCTATATGGGAAAGCTAGATGTCAACGTGCTGCTAATTCTTAGAAGTCAGCAGCACAGGGGGAAGAACATGTGACAATAAGCACGGTGGGAGTCAATAGACCCATTTTTTTTTTTCTGTCTGTAAAAAGGACACAAGCATATGTAATGCTTTTTGTTTTTATTAGGGCTTGTTGACAATTATTAGTGCACCTCAAAGGAAAACATGTCTGTCAATACGTAGTGGTAGCTTTTGCTTTTCCTTTTTTCTGTCAATACGTAGTGGTAGGTTTTGCTTTTCCTTTTTTCTGTCAATACGTAGCGGTAGGTTTTGCTTTTCCTTTTTTCATGTTTAATGATGTAAAATGGACCCTCGAGCGATGCTGTGCACGCTGCGCTCTGTAAACGCTGCCTAGTGCGTATGAGGAGGAAAAAAAAAATAATTCAGGCTTAAAATGCAGTGGCTGTTCAGCTGACACTGGGATATCGAGTGTTTTCTAATCATCCTCCGTCTCGCACATCTCGCCGAAGCCTGTTACGGTGCCTGATGGTCAAGTGGGGGGAATGGGATGATCCCGGTGCAGGAGCGTTTGAGGAGAGGGATGAGAAGAATCTCGGCAGGCATCATTTTAAATGACAGCTGTAAGAATTCATGGGGTAAGATGGGAGGGACAGCCGAATGAGCAGAGAGTGAGTGGCCTGAGAGAGGGAAAATCTCAGAAGAGTCGCAGACAGAGCCAGGAAAGAGGCATCCCACGAGTGCGATTGCTTAGCGCGTGTTGCTCTTGCAATGTGAACGTATCTTTCAAGCCGTGCCCCTGTAGAAGCGGCCAGACACAAATAACTACCTTTACTGCACAGGCAGAGCTCGTAGTTAATGAAAGACAATCTTAAGCAAACCAGACCATATGAAACATCTCGGCTCTCGCTGAGGAACGGTACTGGTAATTGCAGCGATGTATGGAGGCTTTGTAGGAGTCGGGATCCTTTGCCCTAAGGGCTTATAAACGTATCTGAGGACATGCTGTCAGTACGCCATGACTTCAGGTTTCAGGAGACTTTATTGCATTAACGTTGTTGCTAACATCACCAAGAGAGTGAGAGAGATGGCTTTCCTGCAATTTAGTGGAGCTTTCCTCAAAGGAAAGTCATGAATTCCAAAGCTTTTAGGTCACACATGTTAAAACCTACTCCATAGCTGCTGCAAATATTACAGCTGTTGCCAAAATGTAAATGGGAAATGGGCTAAAAATCTTCTTTACAACATCCTTCGAAGAGATTCACCGATCCCTTCAATATGCATAGCAGCTGGCACTTGGAGCTGCCATAAAGCGCCCTGTGTTATGCTGAGAGAGTTTTACCCATCCCAAAAGAAAAGGAGCTCTTCTAAAGTGACGAGGCTGCCATAGCAAGTTCCCCTCCCACCTTTGGTTAAATCCTGCTTGCATGGGAAGGCTGCCTTGCGCTGTCGTGCTGGAAAAACCAGCAAGTTGAGGCATCAAGAGAAAAAGTCCCCTGGCCTCTGTGGGTTCTTCTCTTCAGCCTCTGCCCACCCTCCAGAGGACTCCGTCGCGCTGGAGGGAACAATACCTTTATTTTTGGAATATTTCCTTTTTTCCTAGATTTCTGTCCATTGTTCGTGAGCAAGAAAAGCAAGGGCAGCTGGACCCAATAAACTCCAGCAGCTATAAAGAGGCAAGATTTGGGTGGGGGGACCTCTTTCTTGTGAAAGAAGTAATGTTATTTTCTGATTAGTAAGAACTGTTCTTTATTTTCCTATTGTGGACCCTGCCTTTGATCAGCCCATCCGAAGCGTTATGAATCTGTGTCATTTCTGCAGCTGTTAGGAGCACGAGGCTTCTCTGTCTCCTGGCTCCTGCCCCTCCTGGACCGGGACTCCTTGGAGCGGTGAGGCTGGGCTGCAGAAGGCAACTCAAACCTTTGAGGTTCTTCATCCATATAAGGAAGTTTATCAGGTACGACATAGTAAAAGGGGACAAAACTTGCAAAATAAAGGGCACCGGTTGCGTTCAGCAGAGAAAGAGGAGTCCTGGTCCAGGAAGGAAACATCTGTGGCAGGGAGGGCTCTCCACCGTGCGCTCCCACCGAAGCCCGAAGCTGGCAGCAACGCTTAGCGCGAGAGAAATTAAAATAAAATACCGGAGAAACAGCGTAAAACGCCTCCGTTTGTGGGGCTTGACCGGTGCCACACGGTCAATGCGTGAGGACCTCTCTCAGGCCTGGGATGACACGTATTAATTGTAACATATATTAATTATGTCTTCAGATGGAATTTCTTTTTTAATTGGTGGGACGCCGTGCGACGATCCACTCTAGGAGGCAGACGTACCTCGTCTCGAGGATTTGGCAAACGTCCCTGATGAGATCCGAGCAGAAGCGGTGAGCTCGCTTCTTAGGAACAGTTAATATTAATGACCAATTGACCCAGCCGCGCAGCTTGGACCCACGACGTTCGCAATACGGGCCTGTCTTGAAGACCCTGTGAACATACACGGTACAAAGTATTTCGGGGGCTTCTGGGCTTACCTGACCTCTAACATTTACCTTAAAAGTAGCAGAAATCACTCTTGGAAATGGAACTAGGCTATTGCAAGTCTGAGTAGGTCAATGTACGATTGTTTTTGAATAATTTGGATCTCGATCTTTAAAATCAGTAACAACCCTAAGCATTCAAATAATTACAAATTGTCCTAAAATAATTACAGAATTTTGTCCAGAGGGTTCATTTGTTTTTATTTGCTTTTTGCTCTTGAGTTGTTAGGGTTAGCAGTGGTAATGCTTCCATTTTTTTCTTCGCAAATATTAGGGAAACATTTCTTAAATGAAAACAGAGACTCTCATATAATTTCTTGACTATTACACAGAACTTAAGGAAAAAAACCCTATTGCAGGAAAATAAGGCTAGCAAGGACTACGAAGAGGTCATCTAGTTCATCCTCCTCCCCAAAGGCAGGATAAACAGCAAGTATAGTATTCTTTATAGCTGTAATCTATGAAATATTGAGTGACAAAGACCCCACAAATTCCCAGGCAATCTGTTCCAGGACTTGGAAGGCTTTCTCCTGGAAAGGACAGCCTCGTGTAAAACTCGCCCTGCCCACGGGATGACGGAGCCCGGGAACACAGACCTGCAGGGGAGCAGCCAAGTCCCCAGGTCCAGCCCGGACAGCACAAGGTGCTTCCAGGTGGGCTCACGGGGCACGTCCCGGGCGCCACGGGGCACGTCCCGGGCACCACGGGGCACGTCCCGGGCACCACGGGGCACATCCCGGGCACCACGGGGCACGTTCCGGGCACCATGCGGCACGTCCCGGGCACCACGGGGCACGCAAGACCTTCCCATGGCACGGCTCTAATGTCCCAGGGAAGCTTGGCTGCCATCGCTCACCCAGAACTCCTGAGCCCGGGGGATTTGCTAGGTGACGGTCCTCGCCGCGGCTACCCTTCCCACAGATCTGACGCTACGTGGAACGTTCCCTCTCGGGGCTTGCTTCTCCAGCGCCGAGGATCTGCTCTGCATTACCCGATGCGCTAGGACCAGCTGGAAGTGCTCCTCAGCAGTGCCACCTAGCCACTCCTGCCTCACCCTCTGCAGCCTCCGCCGCTCCTTCCTGCTTGCGTTAAGACCTTTTGCGCTCTTCTTTTTTTTTTTAATGCTGTCAAAGTGTATCCTATTTTTCTCCAGGCCACCCCTCCAATTTGTTAAGATAACTTCTAACACGCAGTCGAACTTCCTTGCAGCTGTGTCATGTAGGCATCATACAGGAACTTACTCATCTTGCTCCCTATTTCATTATCGAGTGAAAACGCTGATTGGTAATAGAACCAGCGAAGGCTTGGCAGAGCTCCTTTTGATGTGCTGCTTCCTTGACTAAACCATCGCTAAACCGCTCCCCGCGGTGCAGATGCTCATGGAAGGAGGCTCCCCCGCTCAGCCGCCGATTCCTGCCTTCCTCCCGCGCCGGCTCTTGCAAGCGCCGGGCGCTGGTGGGACCGTACGGTGACTCAGAGGAGCGAACCGCTCAGCAGCAGGAATCTCAGGGCATGGCTGGAAATCAAGATAAGGCCAATGCCAGCTTTGCTGGACCCAGTCACCAGGGAGGTCACCACATTGGCCTGGCACGGTCACCCTCAGCAGATCCCGTTAGCTCTCCACCCTTCCATCCCGCCCTCCGGGCGCTAACGAACACCTTGGTTATTTGCAATGTTTTGGGGATATTTAGCCAAGCCGTGTGGCCTCTATAATCTTATAATTTTGTAATTATAATTTTGTAATTATAATTTTATAACTATAATTTTATAATTATAATTTTATTTGTCCTCACCCGGTCTTTTAAGCTCTCCCTGACTCCACGAATTCCCAGTGATAACCCCTAATGACTTCTAATCTTTGTTAGGCCCAGCTAACTTGCAAAAATCCTAATGTTTCTACCTCTACCCCACCTTCCCTTCCCTACTCTTACCTGTCGCTGGTGTTAGCAGTTGCCTGCCTGAAACGTGAACGTTTTTTTTTCTTTTTTTAAATATGATTTCTCACTAAAATAGTCCCAACCCTTCTGTTCGCTTCCACTTCTGCTGTCCGTGTTCCTCCTCGCTGCGAAGAACCACCTGGTTTTCCTCTCCTTGTTTACTGACACGCTCGTTGATGTTGCCTTATGGCCGCTTGCTGCCCGTCCTCGCGCGCCCCGCGGCCGGAGCCTTGCTCCTTCCAGCTCCGTCCCCACATGCTCACGCTATTCTTTTACGCTCGGTATTCGGGACGGGTCTGATTTATACTTTCTGCGTGTGTTCCTTATTGTGTTCGAGGTGACCAAGCTGATCTCATGCTATTCTTTCTACCTCGCTTCTGCATTGGGATGGTCTGCAGATGTGCCATTACTGTAATTCCAATAAGGAACCGGCAACTCCCCGGATGCCTTCCCCCGCCCTTCGTTCTCTGAGGGATGTATACCCAAACTCATGGTTTATTCAAGCCTGCTTTCTTGAAGTTCACAGCCTTCCCCCTCAAAACCCACACTTCTTCCCGGTTAACTTTTGCCCGAGCTGCTTTCCACCTTCAGTGTGTTTCTAGCAGTCGGAATGAAACCTTAGAATAGATAGGACGAGAGGAAATGGGCTCAAGCTGTGCCAGGGGAGGTTTAGGTTGGAAATTAGGAAAAATTTCTTTACGGAAAGGGTTGTCAAGAATTGGAACAGGCTGCCCAGAGAGGTGGGGGAGTCCCCATCCCTGGAAGTGTTCAAAAAACGGGCAGAGGTGGCACTTTGGGACATGGTTCAGTCTGGTCTACCCTTGATTGGTTTAGTGTGGACTTGGCAGTGTAGGTTAATGGTTGGACTGGATGATCTTAAAGGGCTTTGCCAACCTAAACGATTCTATGATTCTAAAAGCTGGAGAAGGCAACTACTGATGCCCCAAAAAGTTCCAAAAAACCTGCTGAGCACCCAGCACTCGGCTGCCCTCGCCTTCCAAGCGGTGACTGCGGAACCGAAGCCCGCCGCTGAGCCCTGGGCTTTGCGCGTCTTTGTTGCCCGCTCTCAAAAATCCTGCTCTGATTTCTCATCGCAGAAAATCCTCCGCGCGCGCAGCCGCCTGGCAGCGAAACTCATTTTGAGAGACTATTTGCCTACCGTGACCGCACTCTCAGGTGTTTACGGTCCCGGGGGGGCTGCAGCAAACTGCCCTTCCTACGAGACGAGCTCTCGGTTTCCACCCTTGTCTAGCTCGCTTCCAACGCTAGTGATGTATAACCTGCGCCGAGCGACCGCCCAGCCCGTTATTTTCGGCTTCGGTCTGTAACCTTTCGCTCTATTTGCTTAAAGCAAAGAGCAAAGACGATGCTGGACGAGCCGGGGGTGCTGGGCCAGTCCGGGGGATGGCTGACTGGCCGAGTGCTCGCTGCCGGCTGGCCGGGGATGCCTCCGAGCGGGAGACGTGGCGTACGGCGCGCAGGGGCTGCGCCTGGGCGTCTCGTAGCCCTCCACGGGCCCTGCTCCTGCACATGCGCCCCAGCCCCTGGGAGCTCTCGGCATCCGACGCATCTCATGCCAAGGAGCCGCGCCTCCGCCCGGCGGCGCGTGATGGGCGGACGAAATAAAGGCTGCACGGGGGAGCGACCTGGGCGCTGAGGTGGTCACCAGATTGGCCTGACAAGGTCACCCTCAACAGATCCCCGTTAGCTGTCCTCCTTTCCATCTCGCCTTCTGGGTGCTAAAAATTACTTGATTATTTGCAATGTTTTGGGGATATTTAGCCAAGCCATGTGGCCTCTATAATAGAATCATGGAATGGTTTGGGTGGGAAGGGACCTTTAGAGCCCACCCAGCCCAACCCCTGCAGTGGCAGGGACAGCTTTAACCAGAGCAGGGTGCTCAGAGCCCCGTCCAACCTGGCCTGGGATGGTTCCAGGGATGGGGCCTCCACTACTACATGAAATTAATTATTACTCTCCCCTTAATTGGTTTAGCGGTGGACTTGGCAGCGTTAGGTTAATGGTTGGACTGGATGATCTTAAAGGTCCCTTCCAACCCGAAGCATTCTATGATTCCATGATTCTATGATTTCATGATTCCATGACTCTATGATTCCATGATTCTATCATATCCAGCCACCAAGCCAGGAAACATGAAATTATGACTCTATCCTTAGCTGGTTTAGTGGTGGACTTGGTAGTGTTAGGTTAACGGTTGGACTGGATGATCTTAAAGTGCTTTTCCAACCTAAATGATTCTATGATTCTGTGATTCTATGATTCCATGATTCTATCATTCTATTATTCCATTATTCTATGATTCTGTGATTCTATCATTTTATCGTTCTATGATTCCATGACTCTATGATTCCATGATTCTATCATTCTATGATTCCATGATTCTGTCATTCCATGATTCCATGATTTTGTGATTCTATCATTCTATCATTCTATGATTCTGTGATGCTATGATTCCGTGATTCTGTGATTCCATGATTCCATGATTTTGTGATTCTATCATTCTATCATTCTATGATTCTGTGATGCTATGATTCCGTGATTCTGTGATTCCGTGATTCCATGATTCCGTGATTCTGTGAGTCCGTGATTCCATGATTCTATCATTCTATGATTCCATGATTCTGTGATTTCCGTGATTCCATGATTTTGTGATTCCATGATTCTATCATTCTATGATTCTGTGATGCTATGATTCCGTGATTCTGTGATTCCGCGATTCCATGATTCCGTGATTCTGTGAGTCCGTGATTCCATGATTCTATCATTCTATGATTCCATGATTCCATGATTTTGTGATTCCATGATTCTATCATTCTATGATTCCATGATTCTGTGATTCCATGATTCTATCATTCTATGATTCCATGATTCTGTGATTTCCGTGATTCCATGATTTTGTGATTCCATGATTCTATCATTCTATGATTCTGTGATGCTATGATTCCGTGATTCCGTGATTCCATGATTCCGTGATTCTGTGAGTCCGTGATTCCATGATTCTATCATTCTATGATTCCATGATTCCATGATTTTGTGATTCCATGATTCTATCATTCTATGATTCCGTGATTCCACGATTCCGTGATTCCACGATTCCACGATTCCACGATTCCGTGATTCCACGGTTCCGTGACTCCACCGCTCTATCGCGCCATGACGCCACAATTGCGTAACCCCACCGCTCTCTGCCCGCCCGCCCGCCCGGGGGGCGTGGCCCCGCCGCGGCTCGGCCCCGCCCCCGCCCGCCCCGGCCCCGCCCCCGGCGCAGCCCCGCCCCCTGGCGGGGCGCTGGGGCGTCCCGGCGGCGCAGCCCCGCGGCGGCCCGGCCCGGCACGGCACGGCGCGGCGGGGCACGGCCGAGCATGGAGCAGTAGCGGCCGGGCGCCTGGCCGCTCCGTACCGCCGGCCATGGGTGCGGAGCGCAGGGAGGCGGCGGCGGCGGCGCCCCGCGGCGGCTGCGCTTGCGGCGGCGGCGGCAGCTGGCGGCTCTTCCTCGGCTTCTTCGCGCTGTCGCTGGCGCTGCACGTCCTGACGCTGGGCTGCTACCTGGAGCTGCGCTCCGAGCTGCGCCGCGACCGCGGCCCGCAGCCCGCCGCCCCGCCGCGCCGGGACGGGACGGCGGCAGCGCCGGGCTCCCCCGCAGCCGCTCGGCCGCAGCGGCCCGCCGAGGGCGCGGAGCGGCGCCAGCAGGTGGGTGCGGGGGGGGGGTCCCGGCTGGGAGGGGGGGGTCCCCGCCGCGGGGGGTCCCGGCCGGGCGGCCCCGCACTTGTCCCGGAGCCCCGCGGTCCCCGCGCAGCCCCGGGGGGGTCCCGGTGGGGTTGCTCCATCCCTCCGCCCGCTGTTTCGGGCCGTCCCGCTCCCCCAGGCGCTTTTTTAACCCACTCCCCCCCCCCCCCCCCCGTGTGTGGTTTTTTAACACCCCCCCCCCCCAACTTGCGTTTATTTCGAAAAAATTGGAAAAAAAAAAAAAAAAAAAAGCCCGCAGCCCGCGCCGCGGGAGTTCCTTCTGCAGAGGACGGCGCTGCAAAGCGGAGCCGGTGCCGCGGGGGTCTCGCAGGGGCTGCCGCTCCACCTGCCGCTCGCCTGTCGTGACAGCCCCGCCGTATCGGCCCCGCTCCCGACAGCCCGGCCTCGCCGAGCGCCGTGCGTGTGCCCGGGGCGGCCCCGGGTGCCCCCGCAGCCCCCGGGCGGGCGATGCTGCGGCTGCGGAGCCCCGCACAGCTCCGCTGGAAACCCGCTCCTCGTTTTTTGCGGAGGAAATCCCGCTCCCTGCGCGCCCCGCGCCTGCCTCCCTCCTCCTGGGGTGGTTTGGATTATTTGGATTTTTCCCCCTCCCTACCCTGCCCCGCAACCAAGATGCATCAGCCTTTTTGGGTGATGTCCCCCCCTCCGCCCCAGCAGCTCCGGAGTCTGAGCCGTGCGGGACAGGTTGGCTTCTGCCTCCAATTTTCCTCGCTGGTGCATGGAGCCCATGGGAGCGGTGGTGCCCGGAGGGGCTCGCCCCATCCCGAAAGCCTCCGGGAGAGCAGGAGCGGAGCTGGGGCCTCCGCTCGCAAACTTAGCTCATTTTTTCCAGGCACGAAACCTCGCTGCGAGCGGGATAAGCTAGAGGAAGGAGTTTCCTCCCCTTCGAGCCTCGCGAGCGGACGGCCCGCTCTCCGAAGATGCCGGGTGGCTTTGCCGGGGGGTCCCGGCGGGGGTCCCGGTGTTCGGGGGGAGGGGGGAGCGGAGACGCCAAGCCCTGCCGCCGCGCCCCGGCAGCCCTCGCCTTGCTGGTTATCGATGCGTGGGGGGGAGCCCGGGACAGAAATAGCTTTGATAAAGCTGCGAGTTTGGAAACTCTTCCTCCCACTTGGCAGCGGGCAGCCGTTCCGCCGCGCTGGCCTCGGCTGCTCCCGGGAAAGCCGGGCTCGCGCCTTCCAGCGGGTATTTGGATTCTGCAGCTTCCGATCATAAAATCTGAGCGTTGAACCGCAGAGAACCCATGCTATCTGGTCATCACTTTCTTTTTTTTTTTTTTTCCTCCCCCCCCCCCCCCCCTTCGGTACTTAAGCGGCATCAACATAAAGTGAGTCGGAGCGTTGTGTTGGAATTCTTAGGTTGTCTTGTAATAGCATGCGGCTGAAGTTCCTTTCGTGTTATCGTGCTGGATCTGTTTAGTCTTCAGAGGTCTTCTTTCCAGCGAATGCATAATGAAATACCGGGATAAATAGTTGAGGCATTCATAAATTACAGCGCTAGATAATTTGTCTCTGGATGCATACGAAGATCCAAGCGTCGCTCGCTACAGCTGACATACTCCAGATAAGGTAATGCTAATTATTTCTTTATTTTACATCTGGCCTGTCGGGCGTAAGATGAAAAATTCTTTTGGACATATTGAAGCAGTTGGTTGCGAGAGAAAGTTTCCTTGTAGTAAGGGCACGCGAAACGCTGAGCTTCACGGGCAGCGGGCAGCTTGCAGCCGAACTGCTGGCACCGAAGGCGCTCTGTTTGCAAACTGGTGCTGTGACAGCGTGTAATTAAGATTATTTGTAGTAGCGTTCCTCTCCTGCTTCTCGCTGCCTTGTCTGCCTTGCCATTCGCTCGAGTCTATGTGCGGCGAAAACCTTCTGTGTCCTGGGGGGCCCTGACTATATCCCTTCTGTGATTAAAGCGATGAAACGAGGTATTTGCAAACAGCATCATTTAAAAAGTCCATATCGGCAGTGTTAAACCCTTCGGGGGGTTCCAAGCCGCCTTCCAACCTGTAGCAGCCGCGCCGCGCCGCTGGTAAATCCAAAGCGCGGTCCCGTGCGCGGGTATTGACAGATGCTTAGGTAAATGAAGCCGAAATTCCTAAATAATGATTTGAAGAGACCCGATCGACGGCAGCGCTCTCCCGGGGACCTGCCAGGGAGCGGTCAGAGTCGGGGTGCGTTGGGGGGACCCCGCGTCCCAATAAGCGCGGTGCCCTGAGCCCCCCAGAGCGGCCCTTCCGCGGTGTTTAGCTTTGCAAAATATTTTCAGTAAAGGGGCCAAATTAGCTTTGCAAAATATTTTCAGTCAAGAGGCCAAGTAATGACCGCGTGTATTGCGATTGTACGAGCTGATTTGAAAACAAAAAAAATATTCCTTTCCCTGACCCTTTTTTTTTTTTTTTCCTCTCTTCCCCTTCCTGACCCGAGGCAAGAGGGAGAGGAGCGGGGGGGGGAAGGATGGGGAGTGATGGTCAGCAACCAAGATTTTGGCAGAAATCTCGCCTGGCCGCGGGCCAGAAATGACCTCATGACAGGAGTGAGATTTGGCAGCTCGATAACGCCCCGCTTCCCTATCTTACAGGGGTATTCGAATATGTAACTCATTTAAGATACAAGGGCAATTTTTCATGGCAAAGGTTGAGGCACTGTAGCTCACATCTTTCTCCCAGAAGCTGCGGGGCGTTGCATCGCCGGTCTGGCGTGGAGATGAGAAGTTTGTTAACGCGGCTTTAATTCAGCGGCTCCTCCATCGCCGGCCCTCCGAGGTGCGATAGCGGGTTTGGGGAGGGGTGGTGGTACATCTAGCCTCGACTGATGGTATAAAACCAAAATAATCCCTTCGGGTGGACGCGCCGCGGAATACAAAAGTGATTCTGTCGGTGCGTTCGTTAGCGCTTGGCAGGCGCTTCGCTAATGGCTCCGCTCGCGGAGAACAAGCAGCAGGGCGCTGCGTACCGCTCGTTAAAATAGTTTTATGCCTCAACTAGATCGCGTTTTGTTGTCAAAAAAATTCAAGCCTTTGCAGGGCATCGTTCCCGCCCTCCTTCTCCGAGCATGGCCACGGCGCGCCACGGTTTCTGCAAAAACTTGGGTTTGGCCAGCGCTGGGCGAAGCCCTCGCGAGTGCCCTGAGACAGGCTTCAGCGCTGCCGAGTCATCCGAAAACGCGCGCGGAGCGGGAATTTGGTTGCCGTCCTTCCTCTTCATCGACGCCAAAGGCATCGTCCTCGCCGCTCGCCACCTCTTCCCTTCTCAACGAGGGACGTCCCCGCTTCCGAGTCGCCCTTGCATCGCCCTTGCTGGCCATATCATTGCGTTCCTGCCGGTATTTGCAATCCCACCGAAGCAACGTGTATAAAATAATTGCTCGTTTACCCGCTGCTTTTCCCTTTCCCACCTGTATCCCTCCGTCTCCTGGAGCAGCAAGTCAGGGCCCTCCTGTTCCAGCACGCGCTGGGCCGTACGCGACCCTGCTCATTTAGATCTGCCTTCTAAGAGCCTGCTTGCCCGTTTGATAAGGGAATTATAGGAATAAAGCTTTAGAGGCGAGGTAACGTTTTGCTTGTAGTCGTGGATGAATACAGTGGGAGCGTGCAACTTAGCCTGTGCACCCTGCTTTTTGTTATCTTTAGTAAAAATGAATAACTGGCTGCACTTGAAGGGGAGTCTCCTGGTTTTGGCTGGGATAGAGTTAATTTTCTTCCTAGGAGCTGGCACAGTGCTGTGTTTTGGAGTTAGTAGGAGAATAACGCTGATAACACACTGATGTTTTTAGTTGTTGCTCAGTGCTGCTTATGCCAGTCAAGGACTTTTCAGCTTCCCATGCTCTGCCAGGGGCACAAGGAGCTGGGAGGGGGCACAGCCAGAAGAGTTGATCCCAACTGCCCCAAGGGCTATTCCATACCATACGGCGTCATGGGCAGTATAGAAACTGGGGGGGTTGGCCGGGGAGCAGCGATCGCTGCTCAGGAACTGGCTGGGCATCGGTCGGCGGGTGGTGAGCAATTGCATTGTGCAGCACTTGCTTTGGATATTATTATTGCTATTATTATTATATTGTTATTATTATTATTTTACTTTATTTTATTTCAGTTATTAAACTGTTCTTATCTCAGCCCAGGAGTGTTTCTCACTCTTACTCCTCCGATTCTCTCCCCCATCCCATCGGGGCAGGGGCAGTGAGCGATGGCTGCGTGGTGCTGAGCTGCTGCCTGGGGCTGAACCACGACACCTTGCTAATGTGAAATTGCGATTATTTTGCCCTTTCTTCTCAATTCCAGCTCCGGAGTGAAAGGCGGCGTTGGGGCGCGCTTTGCACAACGTGCTGTCAAAGGGTCACAAAGGCATTAAAGCTGCTCCAGAGGCTTCTCCCTCCCCGAGCGCACCTGCAGCTCATCCATGCACGCTCATCCCCATCTCCGGTTCCCACATCCCGAGCCGGGGGGGGCTGCACCGGCGCGTGATGGACCGGGGAAGCGCCGAGACCCGACAGCGCGCCGCAAGCTTTCAGCGGAGCGTCTCGTTGGAGACGCTTCTCCAGCGTTAGCCTCCCCTGACAGCAGCCTGCCTGCGGGGCACAAACCTCGAAATACCTGTTCAGGGCTCGCGCTTTGGGATCTCGTGACTTCTGATCTCGGGTTATGGAAACCGGCTCCGTGGCGCAGAAGGAAAGCAGTGTTTTGGGATGCGTTTCACGGTGGGTTTTCCCTTGGATTGCGCTTGGCGGTCTTGGCTGTAGCTGGAGGAAGCTCTTACAGGGCAATAAAGGCAGACCGCAGCGCGTTATCCGGGCTGTAACGCATCGGGGCTCCAGTAACCTTTGCAGCGCGTTATCCGGGCTGTAATGCATCGGGGCTCCGGTAACCTTCGCAGCGCGTTATCCAGGCTGTAACGCATCGGGGCTCCGGTAACCTTCGCAGCGCGTTATCCGGGCTGTAACGCATCGGGGCTCCGGTAACCTTCGCAGCGCGTTATCCGGGCTGTAACGCATCGGGGCTCCGGTAACCTTCGCAGCGCGTTATCCAGGCTGTAACGCATCGGGGCTTCGGTAACCTTCGCAGCGCGTTATCCGGGCTGTAGAATCATAGAATCATAGAATCCTTTAGGTTGGAAAAGACCTTTAAGATCATCCAGTCCAACCATTAACCTACACTACCAAGCCCACTCTAGACTAATCAAGGGCAGACCAGACTAAACCATATCCCGAAGTGCCACATCTACCCGTTTTTTAAACGCCTCCAGGGATGGTGACTCCACCACCTCTCTGGGCAGCCTGTTCCAATGCCTGACCACCCTTTCCGTAAAGAAATTTTTCCTAATTTCCAGTCTAAACCTCCCCTGGCGCAGCTTAAGCCCATTTCCTCTTGTCCTATCGCTAGCTACTTGGGAGAAGAGACCAACACCCACCTCACTACAACCTCCTTTCAGGTAGTTGTAGAGAGCGATAAGGTCTCCCCTCAGCCTCCTCTTTTCCAGGCTAAACAACCCCAGTTCCCTCAGCCGCTCCTCATAAGACTTGTTCTCCAGACCCTTCACCAGCTTCGTTGCCCGCCTCTGGACACGCTCCAGCACCTCAATGTCTTTCTTGTAGTGAGGGGCCCAAAACTGGACACAGCATTCCAGGTGCGGCCTCACCAGTGCCGAGTACAGGGGGACAATCACCTCCCTGCTCCTGCTGGCCACAGCATTCCTGATACAAGCCAGGATGCTGTTGGCCTTCTTGGCCACCTGGGCACACTGCTGGCTCATGTTCAGCCGGCTGTCTACTAACACCCCCAGATCCTTTTCAGCCAGGCAGCTTTCCAGCCACTCCTCCCCAAGCCTGTAGCATTACATGGGGTTGTTGTGACCAAAGTGCAGGACCCGGCACTTGGCCTTGTTGAACCTCATACAGTTGGCCTCAGCCCATCGGTCCAGCCTGTCCAGGTCCCTCTGCAGGGCCATCCTACCCTGTAACGCATCGGGGCTCCGGTAACCTTCGCTCACGTCCCTCGACGGAGAGGATGACGTTCCTGAGGCTGCGTGAGGTTTGGGGTCTGCGCGGGGGAGCGGGGGGCTGCAGCGGGGTTGCCCGATATCAAACAGAAAGCCTATTTCTGCTACTACGCCTGTGGATATTCTGTGCGAGACCTGGCACGGATCCGGAGCGCCGCCTTTTCAAACGAGAACGGTGCGGAGCGCGGGGAGGACGGCCGCGGCGGCCAGCTCTGCCGCCTTCGTTGGAAAACGATGGGCGGCGTGAGCTTCGCCCGGAGGGTTTGGGGCGCATCCGTGCCTGTGCCGTAGGTTTGACTCCTGGCGTGCGGAGGAACCGTCCGTCTCCTTTGGCCGGGCGGGAGCTGCCCGGCTGGCGCGGTGCCGGGGGCCCCGCTGCTGAGACCGCGCTGCTTCGGGCACCTCCGGCTTCGTTACGGAGATTTACGGCGCCGCTCCGGTGCGTTTTGTTCCGCCTCGTTACGCCGAGCAGGTGAGGCGGGCGCCGTGGCGTACGCCGTGGGACGTCACCGCTCCCGAGGTGCTCGGCTGCGAGGGCTGGAGCTTAGGAATTCCCCTTTGGAAAGGGGGAAACTGTCAGCGAGGGGGAAAAAAAAAAAAAAAAAAAAAAAAAGAAATAGCGGCGGCTCTGGGGTCTCCGAGCACAGGTCGGCTGAGGGCACGTCTCGCCGGGGAAACCCTCAAAGCGCTGGCGATGCTGGCGAGAATAGCGAACAGGTAAAAAAAGAAAGAATGTCACGTCTAGGAGAGAAGCAGCGGTTGGAAAATATGAAATGTATTTTGCAACTGCTGTCTCAAAGCTTGTGTCAACATCAGGCGGGTTATCGGCCAGCGGCAGGACCCGGGGAGAGCGCGGGCAGCCCGGCTCCGTGGCCGCTGGGCGCTCCCCTGCGAGCTTGGGGTGCTCGGGGCGCTCCCCTGCGAGCTTGGGGTGCTCCCCTGCGAGCTCGGGGTGCTCGGGGCACTCCCCTGCGAGCTCGGGGCGCTCCCCTGTGAGCTTGGGGTGCTCGGGGCGTTCCCCTGCGTGCTTGGGGTGCTCCCCTGTGAGCTTGGGGCACTCGGGGTGCTCCCCTGCATGCTCGGGGCGCTCCCCTGCCAGCTTGGGGTGCTCGGGGCGCTCCCCTGTGTGCTCGGGTGCCCCTGTGAGCTTGGGGTGCTCAGGGCGCTCCCCTGCAAGCTCGGGGTGCTTGGGGCGCTCCCCTGCGAGCTTGGGGCACTCCCCTGCGAGCTTGGGGTGCTCGGGGCGCTCCCCTGCGAGCTCGGGGCGCTCCCCTGCGAGCTCGGGGTGCTCAGGGTGCTCCCCTGCGAGCTTGGGTGCTCCCCTGTGAGCTTGGGGTGCTCAGGGCGCTCCCCTGCATGCTCGGGGCGCTCCCCTGCGAGCTTGGGGCACTCGGGGCGCTCCCCTGCGTGCTTGGGGCGCTTGGGGCGCTCCCCTGCGAGCTTGGGGCGCTCCCCTGCGAGCTCGGGCGCTCCCCTGCGAGCTTGGGGTGCTCAGGGTGCTCCCCTGCATGCTCGGGGCGCTCCCCTGCGAGCTTGGGGTGCTCGGGGCGCTCCCCTGTGTGCTCGGGTGCTCCCCTGTGAGCTCGGGGTGCTCAGGGCGCTCCCCTGCAAGCTCGGGGTGCTCAGGGCGCTCCCCTGTGTGCTCGGGTGCTCCCCTGTGAGCTCGGGGTGCTCAGGGCGCTCCCCTGCAAGCTCGGGGTGCTCAGGGCGCTCCCCTGCGAGCTCGGGGCACTCCCCTGCGAGCTTGGGGTGCTCGGGGCGCTCCCCTGCGAGCTCGGGGCGCTCCCCTGCGAGCTTGGGGTGCTCAGGGTGCTCCCCTGCGAGCTCGGGTGCTCCCCTGCGAGCTTGGGGTGCTCCTGGATGCAGCTGCAGGGGGACCCAACCCATTTTGGAAAATAACTGCAGGAGCGCAAAAGGAAAGAGCAATTTTTCTGGCCAAGGGCGGAGGGAAAGCAGGGCGTGGGTAAGTGTGTAATTGGTGGGGCGATGCGCGGGAAGGAGAGCAGGGCAGGTTTCCGCTCACGAAGGCACGGGGGGATGCTGATGTCTTGTCGGAAACCAGAAAAATGTGAATAACAGAGGAATAACGCGGGCGGAGCGGATGCGGGTGGCGGAGCGGAGTGGTGCGCACGAAGCGCGCGTGATAGAGAATGAACGCAGCGAAGGAGCGAGCGTGCAGCCGACCGGGGCGCCCGTCGCTCCGCCGCTCTCCGGAGCACGGTGCTTCCTTCCCTCCCGGCTGTCGCGGGCTCTGCCCTGTCTTCCCCTTCCGGAGCTGAGCTTGCCGGTGTCTTGCCTTTTATTTTTATTTTCTGCTGATTCTGGGAAGGGTAGATGCCGCAACTTTGTGCGAGGGCTCCGGACTTTTTATCAGCTTTTATCGAATTCCTTGATGGAGAAGGTTGTTGTTGCCAAAGTAAGTGTTTGACCGACACGTGACCAAAGTTGCAGGGTTTTTTCCGCAGTTTTTAGATGAACCAACTGGCAAACGCTCAAACCTGTGTTTTTCAAGAACGCTCGGCGGCGTTCTGAAGTTATCTTTCACTTAACCTCATAGTACATAGTGCTTTATCAAACCGATATTATTCTAGCCTTTTAACGTTATTTTTCTTACCACATAATACTATAAATCTTCTCCGCTCTTCCATACACATGTAGTATCTTGTAATGCTAATTAAACTGCACACTATCCTAATTTTGCTTTCATACTAATCCAATATATTTTTCTTGACTGGAAGCCAAACCCTGAGCGCTTCAGAGCATGCGAAGCGCTCATTCCAGTCTTATAATATGTTAATGGCTTTATATTTTAATATCTTTCAACACTTTGCGAGGATGTTATTTTTAGAGGTGTCTGGCTGCGAAAGGTAACCCGTATGCGAGAGGCTGAGGGGTTTTTTTTGTGAATGTAAAGCGCCGAGTCAACTCGGTGCAATGAGTAAGTGGCAAGTGTGTCTCTGAAGATGTGTAATCTGTCAGAATGCACTGTGCACAAGTACAAAATTACAGTGAGATTTGGATGCAATTTAAAAATAGTTAACGGTCTTTATAGGAGAGGAGAATAAAGCCCTTGCCTAGACTTTTACACGCTGCAGTTGTAAGCGCTCTCTTGTTAAACGCTTGGGGAAACGCGCTGGTTTTGTGTGCTGATGGTGCTGATGCCAGTTGGGCCTGAACGCTACTATAACAGCAATAATTACTCACAGATGGGTGGATATTAAAATGAGCTCTTTCCGTAAGCCCAAATAAAATTCTGTTGTAAGTGCAAAGTACTAAATATGCAAGATCGTATTGATGAAATGCCAGCGCCGTAATGCATTCCAAATGGCGAGTGCCAGCATCCTCCTGCTGAAGCCGCACCTCGGCTGCGGCTCTCGGCGTTCTCCAGGCTCTCGGCGCTTCCTCAGAAATGGCTCTCGCAGCAGGAGCAACAGCGCAGCACCTCGAAATGCTGCGTCAATCCGCAAGCGATTTGGCTCCGCGCGCTCTGCCTCCTGCCTGCGCGTGGTAAGGAGCGAGAACACCGCGCGAAGCTCAACCCCTGCCGCCGGCGCTTTCTTCTCGGTTGGATTCATGCAGGGCACCTAAATGCGTTGAGAAGAGCGTGGGGCCTGTTCAGGAGCTGCGCCGGCAGCGGGCGGCACCTTGCATGGCTCTGCAGCCGTGGGCATTGCGTGGCGTGACGCTGCGGTGCGTGTTGCGTGGCGTGGGGTTGTATCGCGCAGCGCGGGGTTGCATGGTGTGGTTTTGCGGCAGCGGGCATCGCGCGGCGCGGGGTTGCATCGTGTGGCATGGGGTTGCATCGCGTGGCTTTGCATGGCGTGGGATTGCATCGCGTGGCGTTGCGGCAGCGGGCGTCGCATGACGTGGGGTTGCATCGCGTGGCGTTGCGGCAGCGGGCGTCGCATGACGTGGGGTTGCATCGCGTGGCGTTGCGGCAGCGGGCGTCGCATGACGTGGGGTTGCATCGCGTGGCGTTGCGGCAGCGGGCGTCGCATGACGTGGGGTTGCATCGCGTGGCGTTGCAGCAGCAGGCGTTGCATGACGTGGGGTTGCATCGCGTGGCTTTGGGGCAGCGAGTGTTGCACGGCGTGGGGTTGTATTGCGTGGCTTTGCGGCAGCAGGCATTGCACGGCGTGGGGTTCCGTTGCATGGCTTTGCAGCAGCAGGCATAACATGGGGTTGCGTCGCATGGCTTTGCGGCAGCAGGCATTGCATGGCATGACACTGTGACAGGCATTGCAGGCTTTGCAGCAGCAGGCATTGCATGGCATGACACTGTGACAGGCATTGCATGGCTTTGCAGCAGTAGACATGACATGGGGTTGCGTTGCATGGCTTTGCAGCAGCAGGCGTTGCATGGCTTTGCAGCAGCAGGCGTTGCATGGCATGGGGTTGCGTTGCATGGCTTTGCAGCAGCGGGCTTTGCATGGAGTGGCCTTGTGTCGCATGGCTTTGCAGCGGCGAGCGCGAAGCAGCGTGGGTGGCATTGCATGGCTTTGCAGTGGCACGGCATTGCGTTGCATGGCTTTGCAGCAGCATGGCATTGCCGTGGCGGGCGTCGCTCGACGTGGTGTTGCAGCAGGCATTGCGTTGTGCGGCAAGGCGTTGCATTGCGCGGGGCTGCGGTCGCCGCGCGCTGCTGCGTTGCATGGCTTCATTGCATGGTGCGGCGTTGCAGCAGGACTGCGATGGCAAAGGCTGGCAAAGCTGCTGGCCAGTTCCTGGTGCGGTGAGGGAGAAGAGGCCGGGGGAAGGCTCGCCCTCCCTGCAGTCCGGCACAACGCTGCCTGCGCTGTGGGCCAGCCGTGGGCTAAACTTGCGCCAACGTCGAGCTGCCGGCCCAAAGCGCGGAAGTGCCGGCCACCGCGGCTTTGCAAGACCAGCCCCTTGGTTTCTCCGCTGGTTTCGCCTCCTGCGGGCAGCAGCCCCTTGGTGACAGAGCAGGGTTAAATGGCCCATCCCCGGTGGCCATGCAGGGCTGGCGCGGCCCCAGCCCTCCCTGCGCGGCCTTTGTCCGGCTGCCTTTAATCCCTCTTTGCAATTCATTTTACCTCTGTGTCTTAAATCTCTCTTGAGGCACATAACAAGGCGGAAGGGGGAGGACAGCGAGAAAGCTTCTTTAAGCCAGCACTTGAGGTAAAATCCACCTCAGAGCGTGTAACAGCTCTCGAATTGTAAATTCCGTACGGGTGGAAGAGCCGGGGAGCTGCTGTGTCGGGGTTGTGGTCTCCGCCGTGGCCAAGGTGGCCCCGGCTCCGTGCTCCCCCAGCACTGGTGCTCCTGGCCCTGCTCTGGGATGTCTCGTGGCTTTTCTGGTTTCCCCATGATAGTCCTGCACAGTCCGTGATGCTCCCTGGGCGTAAACCTCATCACGCTCCTCAGTCAGCTTTCTGTTGCCTCGTCCCTTCTCCGTTTTCCGCTTCTGACTTCAAAGGAGTGCAATGCACCCTCCGCTCCCTTGCAGCCCGTGGCCGGGTGCTCCCTTAGCAAGAGGCCCTCCGCCACCAGCGCCGTGCCCAGGAGCGAGGCTTGCACGTAGAAATGCTAAAATGCGAGATGGCTTTTGGTAGAAATGCTAAAATGCGAGATGGCTCTTGGTAGAAATGCTAAAATGCGAGATGGCTCTTGGTAGAAATGCTAAAATGCGAGATGGCTCTTGGTAGAAAAGCTAAAATGCAAGATGGCTTGCACGTAGAAATGCTAAAATGCGAGATGGCTTTTGGTAGAAATGCTAAAATGTGAGATGGCTTGCACGTAGAAATGCTAAAATGCGAGATGGCTTGCACGTAGAAATGCTAACATGCGAGATGCCTCTTGGTAGAAATGCTAACATGCGAGATGCCTCTTGGTAGAAATGCTAACATGCGAGATGCCTTTTGGTTTTTCAGTTGTTTTATTTGATGTTGTCCAGGGGAGGTTTAGGTTGGAAATTAGGAAAGATTTCTTCATGGAAGGCGTAGTCAAGCATTGGAACAGGCTGCCCAGAGAGGTGGGGGAGTCCCCATCCCTGGAGGGGTTCAAAAAATGGGCAAACATGGCACTTTGGGACATGGTTCAGTCTACCCTGGATTGGTTTAGTGTGGACTTGGCAGTGTAGGTTGATGGTTGGACTGGATGATCTTAAAGGGCTTTTCCAACCCAAACGATTCGATGATTCTATCTCCATTACAGTCAGCAGCGAGCCGCGGGACAGTGAGCCCTGTTACAATCAGCATTTCTCTATAGGTCTGCACATGTGGGGTTTTTTTTCTGTGTTTAAAAAAAAAAAATCAAAATACTAAGTGCTTGCAACAGGAGAAAAGATGAGACCAACGCTCTTGATAGCAGGTCCTGTGCTGGAGCAAGAAAACAGGCATTGAGGCTGCGTTGGCTGCTTAGGGAAGATAAAATAACATCACGCATCCAGAGACACAGCAAATACCTGATTAGCCTTAGGGGCAAGAAGACATAAATGCAGTGTACCTTATCCAGCAGGAAAAAAAAAAAAAAAAAATCTTTGGCTTCTTCCTTTTATCTTCTCATCCGTGAAGCGGCAGCGGCTTTTCCCGGGTTTCCCAGGGAAGCGTGGGGCTGCGGCCGCCGCGTGGGGCGGGCGCTAATGGCCTAAACAGACTTCGCGTGATCCTTCCAGTCTTCTCCGTGTGCTGGGCTCGGTGAAATTAATGCAGGAAATAATTTTGGAGCAATTATTTCCTTCAACTTTGCAAATAAGTTGCTGAGCGACTGCTAACTTTAACCAGCACTTTTTTTTTTTTTTTTTAATTTTCCCATGGGATGGGAAAATAGGATAAATCGTTTAAAGCTGATAGCTGGAACTGTTGCTAACCTGCTGTGACACTGAGAGGACTAAACAGTTCAGACTCAAAAATGAGATTTTTATTTTTATTTTTTCCTGCAGTTGCAGGGTGCTGCCATGCTGCCTGTCAGTGTGCTTCACCCGGATTTTCATCAGGCGTTGAGAAACCTGGGGTTGCAGGAGTTAGGAGGGATGGTGTTTCTGCCTGGAAGGCTTTAATTCTTATGCTTTCCCATAAAACATGCCCTACAGCGGAAAAAATAAGATCGAAATAGGAGTTGCTGGATGTGCAGCTGATGAGGTGTTTCTAGAGGGCAGGATGAAAACGTGTTAAAAAAAAAAAAAAAGTTGGTTTTTAACTGCAGCTGTTACTATCTTTTTAGTGATAATGAACTAAATTAGCACGTTGGCTGCCTCTGAGCTACGGGTGGGCTTGTTGGTGCTTGCTGAGTTTGCGGCGTTGGCTCTTGCTGGGAAGCCGGGCGATCCGGTCTCCGCTGGGGCGAGGGGAAGCCCTGCTCGCCGGCTCCCCGCCGGAGCTGAATTCCCTCTGTGTCATCGGAACAAATCCAGGGAGATTTTCTCTTCTGAAGATGGCAAGGAGACCTCTTCTGCGTGTGGGGGAAGGTAAAGTTTAAAGACGTCGATTGTCATTTTTAAAGGATTATTGTGTCTTCTTTTTAGCAACGTCTTTATCGCTGGCTTGGAGCTTTCACCTATTTCTTCTGTCGTTGAAAGGAGTTGCTTTGACTCCGAATATGGCTCATGCACACTTGCCCGGACTGCGCAGAACTTGGTATTCTTCAATGGGATGAGCTTACCTGGAAAGTGCGGCTGGCTTACTGGCGATGCCGTGCTTTAATTCCAGCTCCCCTGGCAGCGCAGCGGGATCGTCGTGCCGCCGGTCCTCTTCGGTGGCTGCGGACCCATCTTCATCCCTTCCCAAAGCCCCTCTTGGTTTGCAGGCTGTGGAACTTCATTTTGAAAGCCCAAACATACGGGTGAACTGCAGGTGAAAGATTTGAGCTCAGATCTAGGGATGGGTGATTTTTGCAGCGTTGCTACAGTTTTCCAGGCTTTGGTGGTAGCGAAGAGCAGGTAAATGGGGGGAAAAAGGGGTTTTCCCCAGCAAGGCTCATGTACCAGAGCTTCCAAGGCACTTCTGCAGGAAAATGTTTCTGATGTGGCAGTGATCATAGAATCATCAAATAATTTAGGTTGGAAAAGACCTTTAAGATCATCCAGTCCAACCATTGACCTAACACTACCAAGTCCACCACTAAACCAGTTAAGGGTAGAACAGCAATTTCATGTTTCCTGGCTTGGTGGCTGGATTATTTTTAATGAAAGTAAAAACTAGGAATCACTAAGGTTGGAAAGGATCTCTAAGATCATCACTCCAACCATCAACCCAACACCCCCATGCCCACTAAACCATGTCCCAAAGTGCCACCTCTGCCCGTTTTTTGAACCCCTCCAGGGATGGGGACTCCCCCACCTCTCTGGGCAGCCTGTTCCAATGCTTGACCACCCTTTCCATGAAGAAATTTTTCCTAATATCCAACCTAAACCTCCCCTGGCACAGCTTGAGGCCACCTCCTCTTGTCCTATCGCTAGCCGCACTGAAATGAGCTGGATGTGCAGGATCACCCCAGTGGGATTAAATCCTGCTGCTGCCGTAACTGCTAGGAAAAAATGGAGATACCCAGGCGTTTTTTTTAAAGCAAGGGACGGGCATCCCGGGGCGTTCCTGGGCAGGGGCTGTTGGTCAGCCACCTGCCTGAGGAGAGCAGAGCATCCCGGGGGCTCGCAGCGCCGTCCCGGGGCTCGCTGCTGAGCAGCTGTTAGCCGCAGGCACGGGGAAGGTGGCCACGCTTTGAGTAGACGGGGTTAGAAGCAGGTTTGGAGGCTTAAATCAACTATATGTGAGAGCTCTTGCCTGGCTGGTAGTCACCAGCACAGCCAGAAGCTGCATATCTGCTGGCTGGTACTTCAGGCTTTTTTGGGGTTTTCTTTTTATTTTTTTGAAGGAGAAAGAAAACTTGAGTTGTCCTGCTGTGTGAGACTGAGTAACCCCAAATCGCTTTGCTCTGGTGCTGCTTCTGTTGGTGTTGAAGTATTCTCCTGGGGAAAACGTACATCACCCGAGCACTGTCCTGGGATTGCTTGGGGTTTTGGAGGGTTTGGTAGGGTTTTGGTTTGGTTTTGCTTATTTCTGCTTTACTGCAAGCGTGGGAAATCCCAGGAATGCTGCTAGCGAACACGGTGTTCGGGTAGCAAAGCTCACGGGAGGATGGAGACCTGCCCTTCTTGAAAGAAAACACACAAACCTCTTTCCTTCTGCACGCTTCTCTTCTAGGCTATGTACGTTTTCATGAATGAGTTTTCTCTCGTTTTTCTTTAGCAGAAGATTCAATAAGCCACGGCTGGGCTTTGCAGCGGTTCTTTGCTTTTACAGATGCAGTGGTAGGATTCAGACTCGTTCCTCGGTAGTAGTGATGCTGAGATCTTGTTCAAAGTAGGAAAAGGGAATGCGTGCAGGAAAAGTCCTTCAACCAAAGCCTTTAGCCAGGCCTGTGGAGGCTCAGCGCTAATTCTTGCTCAGCTGCCCTTGGCCTCCGTGGCTGGCGAGACACCAGATCGATGAGAAATACCAAACCTTTTGCTCGTGGGGTGGCTTTTCCTTGGGAGATGGAGAGCGCCTCTTGTGCTCAGGACTCATACGGACGCTGGCATTTTTGATCCCTAGAGACCCCGTATCGAATCAAGCACCCCAAAGCTCTGGGCTGTGTCCCGCACGTCGCCTGTGCGTGCCGGCGTGGGGGCTGTTCCTCATTTTGGGCTCGGCACCAGCAGCAGGCGGCGGCAGGGAGCCCTGCACCACTGGTGCAGGGTGCTCCGCACCGGGAGCCGGGCTGGGAACCATGCACCCTGCTCCCTTGGCATTGCCCCTCGCTGCAAATGTCCCAGCCGGCGGCGAAGTCACGTAGCGGGGAGCAGCAGCCGGTGCACCGCTCTGAAGAGGAAAGCAGCACGCCCCTAATAAAAGCAGGATCCGACTTCAAACAAATGTGTACTGCACAGTTGTTGTTAGCACTCTTATGTGCGGCTGCGAGGCTTGGACAATTTATAGGCGCTGCATCAAGCGTCTTAGTCGGTTCCATATGTGCTGTCTTCGTGCGCTGGCTGGTATGAAATGGTAGGATGAGCTCTCGGAAGTTGAGGTCTTCAAGTGTTAAATACAAAGCGTTGCTCCTGCAGGCTCAGCTCTGCCGATCCAGGCGTCTGGCGCACATTTCTAACAACAGGCTGGATTTGCCAAAGAAAATTACGCTAGATGCAGCAAATAGCTGTCAACTCTTTCCTCCCTACTCTGCCAGTCTGCTTTTCTCTTGCTTTTCGGAAAAAAAAAAAGGGGCTGTTGGGCAGCAATGCAGAAGTTAGGGTGTCTCGGTGCATAGCGATGCTTCCCCTCACTCGGCAAAGCCCCGTGCCCTTCCCTCCGTCCTTGCAGCCCGCTCCGGCCGGCGACAGCCCCATGCGAGGGCCATTGGGTCCCTCTGCAAACCCGTTGCGGAGGTGAGGGTGACGTCAAGCTGAGCAAACCTTGAGGAGTTGTCCTCTGGTGCCTAAATATTGGCCCAAAGTATTCAAGGCGGGATTTTGGCTGACATACTAACTAGCTCGTTCCCGTTTAATGAAGACTTTTGGGCTTCTGAGCCCAGTTGCATGCAGGTGGCTGCAGTTGGGCTCGGAAGAAACCCTCCAGAACCCCCCTGGGCTGGTGCCCCCCCGCCTCGCAGACCATGAGCTGCTCTGCTGCTGCTCCCTCCTGACTCAAAACCATTTCTTCTTCCCACGCCTGAAGATGCTGGAAACCCAATTTTATAAGTGGTAATTCCGATAACGATAGTTGAGGGGGGTGGCTGGGGCAGTTAAACTTTTGGTCAGGTCCTGGTGAAGGTCCTGTGTGGCTTCAAGCTGCTTGTCTGGATCCGGTACTGAAGCAGTTAAATATCCCTGCTGCGGGTGTACAAAAGCAACGCTAGGTATCTTCCAGGGATCCAGCTTCGCTATCTGAAATCTGGCAAATAGCAAAAATTTTTATGTCGTGAGCAGAAATCACACCCCAAGGCTAGGGCTGACAGGGAAGGTCTCGCTGACATATTTACCTAGCAATTTCGTTATCGTTAAGTACGCTTTCTCAAAAAGCCTAAACCTCGAGAACAATAGCAACAAAAAAAACCGCTGTAGGTTTTTGTGAGCAGATGCCGCTTCAAGGTAACAAATGATTTTTGCTCTTTGTTTGACTACTTGGCATGTAGCGGTTAATTAGAGTGAGGCCAAGTGTAGTTAGATAGTTCATAAAACAAAGTTTTGAAAGCACTGGGGTTGGAAGTTTTCGTGTTATGCTTTGTAACTTCAGTCCGTGAGGCTGTTAAAGGCAGGCACAGCAGCGGTTTAGCAACAACTAAAAGCAAACGTTTGTTTTGGACAGTAAAAGGTTGAGCTTGGAAAGGGCGGCAGGGCGGAGGGGAACAGCTTGTGCTGCCCGTCCTGCGGGGACGGGTGCTGCGGCAATGTCACCCAAAAAGCCGGCTTTCCACCCGCCCCGCCTGGGCTTCACGGCATCGCCTCGTGCCGGGGCTCGGGTTGGTCGTAAATCCTGCTGGGAGGAGGTGGGCCGCCACGCCACGCATTTGCCTGCTACCCCGCCTGTCCTCCTCCTCCTGCTTGTGTGGAGAATTAACCAAAACTGCATTTGTAATGAATTTTCTGCTGTGAAAAACCAATAGTCGTAGTTGAGGTTATAAAGCGGTAACTCGTGCTGACCCAGCTGTTCCCCTTTCTTTCAATACTCATTTGCATGATACAGGAGGGCACTGGTCCGAAAGACGTCCGGGATGCTCTGCTAACGCTGGCACGTATAATACCGAGTAATAAAACATTGTCTCGAAGCGTGGACTCGGAGGGTTATTGTACAAAGAAGGGCATAAGAAACATGACACTCAGATTGTGATTCCTGGCAGAAATGCTTTGCAATGGGGAAATTTCAGTTTAGTTAGGGTTGCTTACATGCCTTTCTTCTAGCTGAAGGGCAAATGACACTGTTAGCATTAAATGTTAGTTAATGACATCTTAACGTGAAATATGCCTTGCGTCTCCAAAATTGAGCTGGAGTTACTGCTGTTCCAGAAATTCTTCTTCCCTGGTCTTTATTTTTGGTCTTGCCCCAAAATGGACCCAAATTAAAGGTTCATGCTAGTAAAAAGCTTGGTTGTGAAGGAAAAACACAGATGAATTGTGCTTCGGGAAAAGGTCTGACAAAGAGCAAGAGAATACACGGGGTGAGCTGGACAGCCCCGCGGTTCGTTTTGTCGGTTCGCCTGTGGGCTCTCGTGTCGGTACGTGTCAGGCTGATGGGTGCCTGCAATGCAACAGCTTTGACACAACCCAGGGCAATTTCTTGGGGGAGTTTTCTGGCTTTTAGGTTTTTTTTTTTTAAGGCCGGTACTCTGGGTTTGAATGTCTTGGACATTTGTGGGGAAATTTGATGGCGCTTGCCAGCGGTTTGGAGATTGAAAAGGTTGTCCATGTTGTAAGGGATGCCCTGTTGGTCCCACGTCCCAGGCGGCTGCTGTTGCGGTGGCTCTTGGGTTGGTTGATGCAGCTGGGCTTGGTGCACTAATGGCTTTCACGCCTTAAGACGAGCGATTTAGGAAGAGCTGGTGTAGGAAGCTGTATTGATGTAGGTTGACTAAAAGCTAGTGAAGATGTGTTTGACAGCTTGAGTTGCAGGAAGGATGAACAGTCTTGCATAGAGCTCAATTTTAGCTTTAGGTACGATGAATTGTGCCACTCGTTTCAGAGGTAATGAAGTGGTGGTTGGGTTGGGCTGAGTTTGGGCTCTTCATCTGCAAAAGTTTTTTTCCAGCATGATCTGCCAGGGTCATTGTCTACGGGGAAGAGAGACGTGTCGATCTGTTTAGGAAGTGCCATTGCTACGTCTGCAGGAGACCAGCAGAGTTGGGCTTTGTTGGTAAGGGGGCTTCAGTGACGTGTTGGACTTTACTGCTTCTTCCAGCATCTTGTTGAAGAAAGTCAAGAAGCAATGGATTGAGTATTGGGTGGGAACGATGGCAGCGTTGCAGGTTGGGTTGCCAGCTCCACCTGCAAGACTGGATAGAGGTCCAGCAGTGTCGTTGGGGGGTTCACCCTCTGTGGTGGCCTGAGGGGTAGTTCTGAGGGGGGCTGCAGTAGCCTGTGCTGAGCCTTGATGCAGACTATGGTTTTGAGACCCCCTAGGCGGGTGGCTTTTCTCTCTTTGAGTGAACCTCTGAGCAAAATAAGCACTTAAAAAAAGGAAAGGAAGACAAGTTGGCTTCTTGGTGGAGCTGCTAAATCTTTTGGACGTTGCCCACCTTTTCCAGGTTTGCCTACTTTTGTGGGTACGCTTCTCTCTTTATCAACAGCATGGTACTACCTGCTGCTCCTCTGGCCAGCCTGGATCTGGTTTGCAGCAAGTAACTAGTATTTTGAAAGTTCTCAAACTTTGGCACGCTTCAAAACTGTTTTTATTCAGTTGGAGACAGCAGAGCATGTAATCTGGCGGGGTGGATATTTTTTCCAGGCAGCTCTATACGTTTTCAGTTGATTATATCAGTGAAGTATGTTGACAGCTCTGTGTACCATTCGGCGTTCAGGGCTCGTGTCTGGACTGCGCGGGCTGTGTCGCGCTGTTGATTCCCTACACAAAATAGCTTTCAGGCCTGTAAAGCTGTCACTCAATCGGTAATGGCTACGCCGAGCGGCGGCTGGAGAGGAACGTCTCCTGCTTTAATTGTTGGATAAAAGCAAGTGAGTGCATGTGCAAAGTGTATGTCTGTGGCAGGGTTTCCCTTTTGCTATTCTTCTCTTGTCTGCTTTCTCCAAGACCTCGACAAAATGACTTTCAGCGGGAGTTGGTATTTACCGCAGTCAGCTTTTGGTTCACCCTCAGGCTACATCCACCCCCCGAAAAATCAGACTTTTTCTGTTAGTGCAGCAAGGCTTTGTAGAGATTTTTCCCTTTTTTTGGCAGAAAATCCAAACCAATTTTGCTTTGGACCAAAGGACCTGAGATGAGGTGCAGCCTCGCATGCCGTGCTGGGTCTGACCGTGTCCCCGTGCTGCTGAAGGAGAGCTTTGCAGGGCCCTTGCTTTAGCTTTTGGAGCACTTGTCTGTCTGTGTAAATAGCTGCAAGGGGAACAAAACTTTTTCTTTGGAAAATTATTTAGAGAGAGGTTGGGTCATGGGTCTTTGAGGAGCACAGAGGCAAGCCTTGGTTCGATCTCACACCTCTCAAGTATTACTCAAGTATTATTATTTGATAATAACAAGCCTCAGATATTCTTAAAAAGTGGCTTCAGGTTAAAATTGGATTAAGTTTTAAATTTTCATGCTACCCAGTTGGAAACATGGCACTGTGTATGTTTTCCACTTTGAGGATCCCTTTGGTGAATAAAAATATTTTGCTTTTTCCCAGTCTCATGCTAAGAATGAAGAAGATTATTCTCAGGTTTCTGCTGTCATTGCACAGTGCCAACATTTCCAGATTGAAAAGACCTGGGTTATTTCTTACAGGATCCTAGTTTTCTTTTTTTCCTTGTGATATCTCCATAATATAACTGTTCACACATAAATTAAGCAGAATTCTTTGGCCCACTCTTGTGCACACCTGTGCACTTACATGTTCTGCCAATAAATTGCTGCCGTTAAATGTTGCTTCTAAAATATTTGCTGAGGAATGGTTTTGGAAGTCTAAACTCATTCTTCTAAGACTTGGACTTCTTACATGGTCATTTGTGAATTAAGGCTACATGAAAATAGGTTATTGTTTAAGCAAATGAACTGTTTTAGGAGTCGTCCGTTGGGTCTTTTGGAGCAGCAGCCAAGTCCTGTTTCTTCAATTCAAGGGTAAATTTGTCAGTGCCCTGGTGCCCTTGGCACCCCATCTCCCTTCTGCTGCTGCCAGGGTGGAACTCCCTCGTTCTGGAGCTTGAGCCATCAGGAGGGGCTCTTCGTTCATTGACGATGGTTAAAACCACCCCGATGTTGGTGAGCGTCTTCTCTTGAAGACTCCCCCAAAGACACTTCCCACCGGCACCGCTGTAAGGCATCGCGCTGCTTCTGACCCTGGCCAGGGTGGTGCATGCTTGGTACGGGTCTCATCGTGGGTGCTCGGTACGGGTTTCATCCTGGGTGTGTTTGCTTTCAGGTGACCTGTTCCCCTACAGCACGGCTGGCGCAGGAGAAGACCTGCCAGCTGGTCTTCTCTTGGCACGTCGTTGCTGGCATCATTACCTGCTTGAGGACCCAACCAGCAGACCTGCAGGCAAGGCGTTAACCAACAGGCCTGGAGGGAAAAAGATAATAAGGCAGATGGGGAGAACGGCAACCAAGTTTGGAGTGCTCGGTGAAGCAGCGCGTGGTCCGGGCTGGGGCTGGAGCGATGCGCTGGAGACGTGGGGCTGGCCCAGGGGTGCAGCCGGTCCGTGTAGTTGGCGTGATGGAGCTGGGACCGGTGAGCCTGGGGAGTGCTGCAGAGAGAATTGGCCTATTATGAAGTAATTCAGCTGTTGGTAAACTGCTTCTTTCCGTTCACATGGGATGTCTCTTGGATGTTGAAGAATGAGTGCTTCTATCACGTTCTAATTTTGTGCCGTCTTTTGTTACTTTGTGCATTCCTGTTGTCCAAAAGGCTGAGTATTTCCTGTAATTATTTGAGGCTCTTGGCTGTAGTGATACCTGATAGCAGAGAATTCCCTAGATTCAACTTTGAAAATAAAAAAAAAAACCCAAGATAATTAATCTTACGGTTAATGATTATCGGGATGGGGTTTTGGTCTTACCTGAAGGCTGAAAGCATTGGATTTTCCTGCCATTCCCTGCTTTTATTTCACGCTGTTTCAGAATCGGCAGCTATCTGGCCTGGCCGTAGAGGTTTGAGAACGCTAATTAACGTTCTAGTTACGAGGAGTTACCGTGAGGGCGACTGCTTGCTGGTAAGATGACCGTACATCTGCTGTTATTAATATTAACCCGTAAAGTTCCTCAGTGAGCTGGGTGTGCAAGAAAGCTGCTTGTCATTACGTTAATGAAATATCCCAGCACCAAGCTTTTCTTTCAAGTCCCAGGATCACAGCCGTGCACCTTGGAATTAAAGGGGGTGTTTATGGCTCTGTATCCATCACCTCCGGACCGAGAGGTCTCCCGTACGCCGTTGCCTTTCCCAGAGCTCCCCACCCCGGTGTCTGACCCGCGCCGGTGCGGTAAAGCGATGAAAAAACCCTGGGCTTGAGGGAGTCTGATGAATAGGATTATGTAATTTTTTTTTTTTTTTAATAGCTCTCGATTTGTGATCGGCGGCTAAGGTTAGCCGAGGTGACGGGAGGAAGGCGCTGGGGATAATGCAGCGAGCCTCCGCGCGCTGCAGAGGTAGGATTTACAGAATGCCCTCCGAAGAGCGTGTGTTTGCGCCCACAGCCATTAAGCTTAATAATCTTGCTGTCTGTATCGACTTACAAATGAAAGCTTGCAGTAATTTGGAGCAGCATTTGAATTGTGAGTGGTAGTGATGATGCTGAGCTTGTCTTTTAATGCTGAGTTTAGAGTCTTTGAGGTTTGGATTAAAAAAAACTTCAATGAAACCACAAAAAAGACATTGGAAGCATAACTGAACAGGTGGAACAAATTTGTTAAATCTGTTATTGGGAAGACAGCAACTTGCTTTTAAGAAATAAATCAATCTGCAGCTCAGTGTTTCATAATGAGGAGTGGGATAGGAAAATCTAAAAATATCTACAAATGAGAGCTAATGCTCTGAAGGAACAGATCCAAACTAGAATATAATATTGCCTATTGTGGTGACAATAAGTATTTTAAAGTTCATTGAGATCCTTGCTGTGATGCAGATGGGACTTTAAGAGCCAGCATATTTCACTTGGCTGAGTCCAGTTTTTATTTGCATAATAACTTATTATATGTATTGCCAGTAGCTCGCAGAGCCCCTGGTCAGGGTTGGGAAACCACGATGAGTTCATATTCCTCTGCCTGGTGAGACAATATATTCAGCGAAGAATTGGGAGGGAGGCGTCTCTAGCAACTAATGCAAGTGATTATGTGCTTGAAATGGCAGGAAAAAAAACCCAGCTTTTAACCCCTGCTTCGGGCCGGGGGTGGCCTTCGCGCAGTCCGTCTCCGCTCTTCTCGCCAAGCGCCGTTCCGGGGGTCTGCGTCCTCCGGCGGCGTGGGTCCCGTGGGTCCCCTGTCCCCCCGCCCCTGGCGCCGTCTCCGGGAGTTTCTTTTGCCGAAGGAAAGGAGCGTCTCAAGGTGACGGGAGGCGTGCGCGCCAGCACCTGGCTTGTCGGGAGACGGGGGTCACCGCTGTGGTCTGCGTTCCGCTGCTTAATTTCCCCTCCGCTGTTCGGGCAGCAGAGCCAACTCTGCTTCCATGTTTCTTGGAAAGCTCTTCCATAGCCTCATCCCTCTCAGCAGGGTCTTCCTAGCATTATTCCAGAGTTTTCCTTGCTGAGCTGAGCCCGAGAGCTCTGTCACACCCAGCTATAGGCAAGTGTTGGGCATTGCCATCGCCTTCCGTGATCCGTCATATCTTTCTTCGCTCTTTGATATTTGCCGAGGGCTTCTCTGCGCAGGGGGTTTCTCGCGAGCGCCGTTTCGGAGTAGCTGCTCCGAAATAACTGAATCCACATGGACAGCTGTTGCTCAGAGGGGAGTAGGTAAGTGCATCCATCAAGCTCCGGATTTCTGCCGGAGGGAGCACGGTGCAGCTGGTGCACGGTGCTCGCCCTTCTGCGGAGCCCTGCGCGCTGGGGAGCTTTTCTTATGGCACTTAAAATTAAGGGGGGGGAAAAAAAAAAAACAAACTCCAACTTCCAAATTCTGCTTGATGGGGAGAATTGAGGGGAGCTGTAAATGAGCCGGGCCGTTTTTGACAGCCGGCACAGCCGGGTGTTGCCGTGCACTGGGATGGCGACGATTGCTCGGGGACAGGGACCCGTGCACGTGCCGCGAGCTGGCCTGGGGACACGGCAGCGTCGCACCCGTGCAGGGCGGCACCGCGTGCGGCGGCACAGCTTTCGCAGCGTGGCTTCTTGCTTTTGGGGTCGGAGACGTTTTAGCTGAAACTAGTTTTGGCGTGGCGCTGGCAGTTGGGTAGCAAACGCCGCTGTCGTCTTCTGCGGTGGGTCGAGGTGCCCTCGGGGTGCCGGCGCACGGGGCCGTCGCTGCCTGCGCGTTTGCCGCGTTCGATGTTAGCGTTTGGCCAGGTGTGAGCAAACCGGCCGGGGCTGCCATTTTGCTTTGCAGTCGGTGCCGAGGGCTGTCGCCGAGTCCGGGGGCACAGGGGATGCTTTTGCATGGCTGGGATTCCCTGAGCGTATTGCAACACGGCGTTCTGCCCCAAACCTCATCGCAAACTTAAAGGGCTTTTTTTTTTTGGCTTTTTTTTTTGGCTTTTTTTTTTTTTTTCTTTCCCCTCAACTAGCTGGGCTTTGGAAAGCCAGCTCGTAACCGTCATCAACCTGATTATTAATGTGCTGGGCTCTGGAAGGATCCGTGGTTTTTAGAAACTCCGCCTGTTGCTTTAATGAAGAGTGGAGCTCTGCTTTCGGGGCTCGTGTGGCAATTGTGCTGACTCCTCCTTATGCTGCTGGAAGCCCTGCTCGCCTTCTGTTTCTGTGGTTTGCGAGCGCTTTTATGTGATGCTCAGGCCATGAGAGAGCATCTCCGCTGCAGCCATGAGGAGCCGCACAATGGCGATGGGCTGCGCCCAGCAGCCCCGGGCAGGGGTGGGGGGGACGGGGACTGGGGCCGCCGGCGGTAGCGGCCGAGAGGCAGCGAGCTGGCACCCATGGGTGCTGCTGGAGGTGCGGAGGCTTTCAGGAGGTACCGGGGAGCCTCTCCGGCCACGCCGTCGGCAATTTTCAAGGCCAAGGGGTTCATGGAGGCTTTGTGTTCCCGCTTTGAAGCTCGGGTCTGAAAGTGTTGTAATGAGATTTTATTATGTATTCTGGCAAGGTCTTGTTATTTTGTGTGTGGATTTATTGTATAATGAATTGAGTGATTTTGAAATGTTTTGTGCAACGATTTTTTGGAAAGGACATTGTATTTTGTTTATGGGATGTGTGAGTTTTTATGAAACTTTATTTAGCTTTTAGCAAGAATAATCTTTATTCAACAAATAGTGCAAATAAATCTTTAATTGAACAAATATGTGCCAACTTTCAAACACAGTAACAAACAATGACATGAAACAAGGAAACTTTGGAACAGTATTCAACTTTAAACATAGTATAAAAAAAAAAAAAAACACCCAACCCAAAAACCCTAACAAAGCGGAATTTGGGCCGTACAGCAGGGCAGCAGCTAAGTGCACGTATATTTGGAACCTGCCGAGCTGGAGGGAGCAGAGGAGGGAGCTCGGTGCCCGTCAGCTTTCCGGGGGTGCCCGGCGGGTCGGGGGGCGGCGGGTGCCCCCCCAAAGCCGGGGTGCGGAGGGAGCCGGCACTGCCAGCTCGCGCCGGGCTGCCAGACGTGACTGGGCTGCGCGAGCGCTCGTAGCTGTGGGGCGATGTGGAAACACGGTCTCCAGCAAAGCCGGCTGTCTCCGCGGCCGCTCCAGGAAACGTTTCATATATGTCCCTGTCCTTTCTCAGCCGCCTTCCCGGGGCGGCCGATGCTCCCCACCTCGCGGGGGAATCTCCAGCTGCCTGGCATCTCCGAGATGGGGTGGCAGGGTGCACCGCAGGGTCGAGGGCTGCCTCACTGAGGCTTTGCATTGCCCAGCCTGGCGTTATTTTCAGGCTCTTTGCAGGCAGCCGAGTGCCTCGAGTCTCTGCGTTGCTGCATCTCGCGTTCACGAGTCTTGTGGTAGCTGCAGACTCGTGCAGGCCGTTGCTCAACCTGGGAACTGACGTGTCACCTTTATTCCTCTTTGTTTCGTCTTTTATCATCCGTGATGCCGGTAAAGTTCATCCTTTGCTCCTGTCCGAGCCCGCTGCTGGGAGCAGAGCTGCAGGAAGGGCTGAGGCAGCAGACTGGGGAAGGCAGGCAGCCGCAGGCAGGCACATTCCCATGCCCAGGCTTGGCTGCTGCAGCCTGCGTTGGAAACGGAGCTTTCCATCCCCGCCAGCGCTCGGGCTGCGCTGCGAGAGGCGTGAGAGCCCTTCCCGGGCTGCCCCGTGCAGTTGCTGGCGGTCGCTGTAGCATGGGTGATGGTAAAACGGTCCGTATCGTGTCCTTGGTCTTTTTTGCCCATAGCTGTGCTGAGGTGGCATCCATCCCTCCTGCTCCCTTCTCCGCCTGTCTCGGCGTGTCCTCGCTGCCGGGATCTCCATCCCTTGTCCGCTTCCATCCGTCTGTGAAACCACCAGGACCTGAGTTTTGGGGCCATTCACTTCTTTTTACTTATAAAGACGCCTCGATGTTGAAACACAGGCAGCTGGTGGGACGCTGCCGTCGGGATCCCCTTTCTGCCCAGGTAGTGGTGGGGCCATCCCGGCCCTCAGGGCGGATTTCCGAGTGCTCCGCAGCTGCAGACCCATCAACTGCAAAAGCCGGGGCTGCTCCAGCCCCGCTCCAGCCTGCCGCTGCCAGCCGCGATGGCTGGGGAAGGGGGTGCAAGCCCTTCGTGCCTTTCTCAAGTCGTGGGTGCCGAAGCCCGAGCCGGGATGGCGCAGCGGCGCTGCCGGACCGGGGCTCGCACAGCAGCTGCGTGAGAGTTTGTACCAACTTGGCTGGAAATTACTGCAAAACTCTCGTATCCACCATGAAAGGGCTTTAAACGGGCGTAGGGAGCCAAAAGGAAGTAGTTCGTGATACCCAGAAATAGGCAGGCTCATAGTATTTTGCGTGCAGTTTTCTAGAGCTTTACTAAGCCGCGTCCTCCAGCTCTGCTGAATTTTACTCCTCTGTGAAATCTCCTTTCGCTTGTTTGAATATCTTTATCGGGAGTAAATATTTGCAATTGAGTCTGTATTCCCAGAGTTTTGCTCAACTCTGTAGAAAGAGATTACAATATTAAATGTCTTATCTGTAAAACATAGACTAGTTTCCAAAAAAGCCCTTCTTTTGCAGCCTGGTAAGTGACTTTTATTCCTCTTTTTACCTACGGGGCTGTCTCAGCATTTGTTTCACTTCACTTTTTTGGATGTTAGTCTTTAGGGAAGAAGGGCAGAGTCACCTTGCTGTTTATTTCTATATTAATCCGATTCTACTGGATTTCCTTCCTTGTTCCAACACCTTAGCTGGGTTACGCTTTTCTCTTTACATGCCAATAATTAAACTATGGAAGGAGCTTATTAATGAAGATGCTCGTATCCCTGTATGGCTGCTGCTTTCCCTGGGGCTTGTGGGATTCCTATCGTGAAGACAAAATAACTTGGCTGTTCATGGCAGGAGGAGACCAAACTCTGCTTTTAAGTGGCTTCCCTACACTTTCTAACCAGAGAAGTATCAGGAATCTGAAGCCTGATATTACTTACTTTGGTGGGCAGTCTCATGTAGCGAATCCATTGTTATGGGGAGGAGCATTTTCAGCCCTTCATTGGCCTTTTCAGCCCCTAGAAATTTTAACAAAAGAGCTTTTCTTCTAATAGTGAGCAATGGAATTGGGTGTTAATGAAAACAAATTAATTCTGAATGGAAAATTCCTTCTCGTCTGTGTTGTGCCATTCTCTTTTTATAGCGTAAACCTACCAGATCTCTCTCTAGTTGCCCTTACTTTTCCAGGAAGAATAAATGAGGCTTATGTTTCCAGAACTGTGAGCTACAGGCGTCTCGCCTCTCCCTGCACCCTTGGGTTGAACCGGCCCAGCCTTCTTCGGACCTTTTGTATGGCCCCAAAAGGGCACAACGCTGCCCTTTGCTGTGCACCTCGCTTTTAAACATTGCTTTTTCTTGGGGTTTGGCCTCATTTTCTTTGTCTCTCCAAGCCTCAGCTCCTTCCTCTTTCTTGCACGTTGTGATTATTTTGTATACCTAGAGAATCTGGTCAAGGCTCTTCCGTTTTAGCTGCAAATACAGGCTTTGCTTTTGGTTTCGAGTCATGTTTGCAATGTGGGTGGACTTTGTCCTTGCAAGAGCTCTGCAGAGCAGGAGGAGAGCGGTTGGGTTGGGGACAGTGTCAGCCCGGTTCATAGATGGACGATGTCGGTGCAGAGGAGCCTCGCTGGCCACAGTTTGCACCAGAGGCTTGTGGCTGAGCCAGCATTTTGAATCCAGATCTCCTGAAACGCAGCCCGGTGTGCTGAGACACGGTCCCACCACCTCCAGCCAGACCTGTGTGATTCCCCTAAAGCTCTCGTTAGCTGTTCTTGCATTTAAAACAGAGACAAAAGGCCAACTGCAGAGGAGAACACCTGCCTGCGTGTTTTATTTTGAAATCCGTATTAACTTATGAGATCAATGAGTTGATGTCATTTGTACCATGCAGAAGGAATCAAGGAAAGCCATTGATGTGCCAGATGTGTGGTTGTAAAATCTGCTTTCTTTGTGGCCGTGTGAGAGCAGAGCAGTTGGTGGTGGTTTGCCCAGGATTTCTTGTCTTGGTTGAGGAAAGTAGGTAGGGAGCCGGTGACCGAAAAGACTGCAAGCGGTGGTCTCTTCTCTGCGGTAAATCCCCCTTTCACCCAACGCTTGAGCTGCAGCAGGCAGGAAAGCAGAGACCAGGCAGCAGCACTCGCTAGCAAAGCATTGGCATTTCAGCAAAAGGCACTTCTTTAATATTGATTATAGCACTGTTCTCTAAAGATCTCTTGCCTTAGGTAGGACGTGGCTTGAATCCATAGAACAGCCAGTGATGGTATTTAAGGCTAGGCTTTCTTGATTCACAGTATTTTTTTTTTAACTGCTTACCCTCCTCACTAAATGGGGCGTTATAATTCCCCTTAGGACCAAAGTATAAGCGTCAAAGCTATTTGGAGCACCAGCTCAGCGTGGACAAACACACAGCCTTCCTACCTCCGTCCAGCAGAAAGCAAGCTGGTGATCTTGCTGTCCAGCCCGCTGGGAGCCGTCGGGAAGGAGAAGATCCACACCCTCCTCTTCTGGGTGAACCACCCCGAGCACGGCGCGGAGGAAGGGGACGTTGCTCGGGCTGAGGCTGCGTCACCCCTGGTCCCATGAGAGGTGCCGTGAGGACCAGCGGGCCGATCGCGTCTGGCGTTGGGACTGGTGTCCTTCCGAAAGGCAGGAGAGAAGGAGCACCGGCAGGGTCTTGGTGCTGGTGCTTGGTCAGCCCCAACTGGTTTGGAGGTGGTTAAGGATGGTGAGGTCCAGAGAACATGGCTAGCGTCCTGCTGACCAGCAAGCTGCTTGCGTTCACATCGCTGTCTCGTTTCTTAGCTGCGAGAAAGAGTTTTTCCTCTTGTTCGCTGACTATGTTTAGGCGCGTGCCTTTTCAGATCTCGCCACGTCTCCGTCCCGGTGCACGGCTGCAGCAGCTCCTCTGCAGGTTGAGGGCTCAGATCTGCCTCTTGGGATGTGGTGGCCTTGGGTGGGAGGACATTCACGCACCCCTGTGGGATGTGCGGGCATCTGCGTGCAACAGCGCAGGGCTGCCGGCCGGTTTTCCCTGGGATAAACCAGCGTCCCGTGCAAGCCCTGGCTGGCAGCAGCACTGCTGTATTTCATATCAGCAAATCATAGCAGCCATCACCTGCTCCTTGTTGGTAGTGGTAAGTCTTTTCTGGCTTGGTGTCAACAGTATATCAGGCATGTAAGCGCGTTGGCAGGCAACCTGCATCTTTCTCAGGCTTTTGGATCACGAGGGGAGGATCAACCAGATGTCCTCAAAATCCTGTGCATCCTGTTGCTATCCCACAGTCAGCACGGAGTCCAGCAAGCAAAACTTTGCTGCTCGGCTTGGCATCCAGGTCTGCTGAATCTCTCCCAGGTCTCATAAAGACAGAACTGTTTCAGATCTCTGCTGCTGCCCCGTGCCTGGGTGCCTCAGCCAGGGAATGTGTGCCTGGCACCGGGTGCTACCGGCTGGCATCAGGTGCTTGGCAGGGTTTCGGCAAAGCCCTTCCCTCCCGGCGGTCGCCGGCCAGGAGCTGGAGTTCGGAGCTGTCACATGCACCCTTGCACGTCTCTCCATCCCTCCTGCCCCTCCTCGGTCAGTATTTCTCCCTTGGGCTGCAGGTTGAGAGCAGGTTAAGGTGAGACCTTATTGCACCACGCTTGGCATTTAAATGGTCATGGATAAGAAGAAATACCGAGTAGCATTTCATGGTACCTGTCTAACATGGTTTAGTCAGAGTCCTAAGTCCAGACGTTGAGGTTTTTGGTTTCCATGTCTTTGGTTTCAGACCGTCCGCTTGCTCCAGGATCTTCCTTTGGAAAGAATGTGATCTTCTGCGTCAGCGCTTGCAGCTTGTAGTTGCCGCAAAGATCCTCATCCTGGTTTTGGGATGAAGATTTTGATCTTAACCTGTGAGTCAGAGCACGCACTTCAACAGCATCTTAATGAGCTTATGGTTCAAAGCTATTTATTATCTGTTATAACAGGCCTTTTATTACACTGGAAGACTAATTTGCATTGCTTGTTGTAATTAACACTGTAAAATGTTTAACAAAAGTACAGATAGAAATTAAATTTACAGGCATTGAATTCAATAGCATTAAAATAAACCTTTGATTTGTTTTTCTCCTTTTTCTCCTTTGGCAAGAAAGTGATTAGCTCAAATTAAATTTACAGAAAGCTCTCAACTCGGAACGAGTGATTTAATGAAAAAAAGGCATCCCAAACTGCCAGAGCGGCTTGAGGAAGAGCCCAGCTTTCACTTACAGAAGGCCGTCGAAGTGGAACTTAACCGTTTCGGGTGGGAGAGGTGCGTGCCCCGAAAACCTGCATCAGCTGCTGCCGGCAGGACGCGTGCAGGCAGGACGGTGACTTGGCTTTTCAGAGCCACCGGTTTCATTTTTCCACGCTCTAGCAGCTATTTTGGAGGGGTGTTCGTATGGAGTGGGATCGAGATGTTGCCGGCTAAGATCTGCGCGCGGCGGCAAGGTGCTACATCGCGTTGCGGAGCGGGATCTCGCCCAGCGCGGTCGCTGGATGCCAGCCCCATGTCGTGCCTTTCCTCTCAGCCCCGGGGGCCTGCGGCGGTGGCCTCGAGGTGGTCAGGTGGCACAGAGCTGGCACGGAGCACCGCGCGCTGCCGCGTTTCTGCTCGGGGGGATGCATCGCTGCGGTACCCCAGCGGCACACCGCCCGAGAGCAGCACGTCGTCCGGGGCCGCATCTCGTCTTAGCTGAACGTGGGAGCGTTTTGCTCCAGTGCTTCAGGTTAACAGTCCTATCGGGATAAATGGAAAAGGGTGGTGGGTTGTTTTGAGGTTGTGGTTTATTTTTTTTGCCACTTCTCCCTCTCCGACGCTGCCTGTCCTCAGGCAGGACGGCGGGCATCTTCCTCCTGCCCAGCATGCCGGGTATGGGCAGGCTGTTCCGTGGAGATGTGAAACATGGTTTGGAAAATCAGCCTTTTCAATTGCAACTGGTCCCTGAGCAAAGGGGGTGGGAATTGCGCCGTCCCCGCTCTGCTCCCAGGTTGTAGGGCGCAGGGACTCCTGCGAACGCGTGCCTGTGATTGGTAAATCTCCTCCTGCTTCAGAGCACATAAGGTGATTCTGGAAAAGTCTTTTTTGCACTAGAAGAGGCCTCGACATGTTCATCCTCAAATGAAGTCATCAAACCCAGGCCGTTTCTGCTCTTGATTTATGGAGCAAGCTTGACAAAAAATTATATTGCAAGAAAATGGTCTCTTGGTAAGGTTTGGATTCTCTTCTATTGTTTTGAATTTCTTTGTTTTATGGCTGTGATTTGCATAGTTAGAACTAATTTGTACCGTCTGGGACCAAGGCTCTGAGTTGTCCATGTGTTGGTATTGAGCTGCTGCAGAGATTAATGGGCGAGTACGTGTTCCCCAGGGTCGGGGCTGCCATGATTTACAGCTTATAGACCTCTCGGGGACTGCTCCAGTCTGTCTGGCAGAAAGTTATGGTAGTCAAAAAAATAAAAATAAAACAAAAAAGGTAGGGTGTAGCGTGTCTCTGTCTCTCCTCGGGTCTTCTCTGATGCTGAGCTGCCCAGGAAGGTTGGGGTTTGGAGGGTAAATTTGCAGCCGCAGGGAAATGCTCTGCAAAGCTGAGGGTATTTGTTCAAAACCTATTTAGTGGGGCATTGCTGCAGAGGATGTTTGGCAGCAGGTTTGTGTCTGAGAAGCTACGAGTAGGATGAAAATTCAGGTACTGAAGAAGTGGATTGGACGTTTCAGGCCTTTGCAGGTTTCCTGGGCAGTTTGATAGCCTTAAAATGGCATTTCCTCCCAAAATCCCTCCTGTATCAGGGTGAAAACCACCGGCAAGGACCTGCCTGTGTAGAGAACGTGAAAAACTGAGAGGAACTGAACTAAAAGCAAGCAGAAGACCACAGAAGTATGTTGGATCGTTTAAGATGAGCTGGTGGCCTCCGAGGCAAGGGGGCAAGTACGGTCCCAGCCACTGTCGTGATGGTTTGATTCATTTAACGCTGTTAATTGCTGCTTTTTTTTTTTTTTTTTTATGGCTGCCGTTTTCTTCTCGTGCTTCTTTTAATCCTTGCAGCGCATTTCATCGGCAGGTTTTTTGCGACCCCCTCCTTGCGTCTCTCCCCCAGCGCTGCGCGGGGAGGACGCTGCCTTTGCCTGCCAGGGGCTGGGGCTGGTGGGTGGCTTCGAAGGGACGCTGACTTTTTTATTTTGCGCAAATCTCCTACATCCACGAAGGCGTGAGATGGCAGCCACAAGGCAAACGCTAGCCCCGGGGGGAAAAGGAGCGGTCCCGGGTTGCTTTTTTTTTATGCGCCAGGTGTATGGTTAACAGACAGCGTTAGAAAAAAGTGAGTTTATGTGGTCAAAATGCAAAGAATTGGCAGAACCCTCAAGAAGTGAATGCGGCTAATGCAGCCGTATGGCACTGTGTGTATCTGAGCTACGGTAACTGCCGTTACCGAGGCAGAATGGACGCAAATACGCTCTTAAATACATATGACTAATTTGCAATTAGCGCTAGACACTAATCTCCCAGATCTCTGCACGGTGCTGCTTCATCGTCTCTGCTCAGCTACAGCTCTGCAACCTTTAACACTCACTTGCGCTAAGTGCAGATGTGTTCCGGCGAGCGGCTGCCTGCGCCTTGCCGCTTCTCTTTCTTGTCTCCAGCAGCAGGCAGAAGAGCCCTGCGTGCCCTGCATGCCCTGCGTGCCCTGCGTGCCCTGCCTCCTGGGCTGCACAGGAGGAGCCAGGCAGCAAAGGTGCCAGCCACGGGCCCTGGCTAGCGTGCACCAATACCTCGAGGAACGGTGATGGAAATCATATTTTCACAGGCAGGTCACGCACAGACTAGATTTTTTTTTTTTTTTTTAAAAAGAAAAGTTTCTGTCGCTCTGCAGCAGGTAGTTTTCCATGTTGGTTTGCTCTCTCTCTTTTTAAGTATTTTTATTTTTAGATCAAGCTCATGTTGCTCCTCCATCCAACGGCTGCTTCTCACTATTTGCAAAACAAATCTTTAAAAGTTCAAGTATCGGTGCGTTATCTGTGTTAATCTGGAAAGATTGTCAGCTGATATGGAATCTCTTTCAAACCTTGCCAGAGTATTTGGTAACCTTTCTTCTTTTTTTTTTTCCCCCCCAAGGCTCTTTGCTTATGTAGGCACTGTGTTTGTGCTGTTCTTTCTCCAGATTATATTGTAAAGTCTCTTTTGCAACATATGACTTCAAGCTGGCGAAATGCATTTCAAACCCATGTGCGTACTTTTTGCTACAACCGTTTGAAACGATGCTTGCAATTGCATCGCTCCCTCGTCCCCGCTGAAAAGTGAGCCATGAGCCTGTAGATCTGCCAATGGGCGGGTGTTAGTTAAAATTGTTTAAATGCAATATGGAATTCCTTCTCACCCCCAAAATTGCTGTACGGGGTCCTGCGAATAGAGGCTCTGATGGCGAGGCACTTGCCGATTCCTCAACAGAACTGTCCTGTACTTATGTTTGCATGAGCCTGTTTTCTTTCCTCCTAATACTGATTTTTTTTAATTTTTATTTTTATGTTCATTACAATGAAATATTTCCTTGCCTCTCTATTTTATCTCTGCGTGCCCCAGCCACCCAATACGCTTGAGATGAGCATTGTCCCTCTACCAGAAGAAAGACAAAGACGACCCCAAGCTATACAAAAAGCTCATGTTTTGTGTCTTGTTTAAGTCTTTTTTTTGGTTGATTTGTGAGGAGAAAGCCAGCCCTTCAGACGTTGGGTAATGGAGCTTCTGAGCGTTTGCTCCACAAAATCAGAATTAATTTTGCAGCAGTTGTTTACTCAGGATAAACTGGAAAGAAGGAGCAAGAACATCTCGCTAGCTGCGACACTGTCTGCTGACAGAGCGCTTTTCTGTTGCTACAACAAAATCCCTGTTTGAAGAGGGATTTGTCATGCCCAAACTACCGATTGTGAGGCAGGAATAAAGCTTTTTTCCCCTCTCATTTTGTTTGGTTTTGCTTTTTAGTGTAATGGACCACGGAGGGCCCTGTTCTCGGCTTTGCAGTTTAATTCTCCTAATCAGTTGTGAAGAAAAGATGTGAAATTAGTGAAGGCACAGGATTTAATGCCTAGAGTTTGATAACTGTGTTTTGGTTTTCGTTTTCTTTTTTAAAACTAGAAGGGTTTGGTAACACGGCAAGCTGGCAGCACGCATCAGAGGCACAGGACTTTGAAAAATGTTTTTCTGATAGGTTTTTTTTTAAGAGCAGATTCTCTCGCTATGTGCTGTTAGGCACTCTGGCTTTCTCTAGCCGCACTGTTATTTAGAAATAGCAAGTTAGGAGCAATGTTGTGAGAGTTAGGGGGGTTTGGTGGGGTTTTTGGGGTTTTTTTTGGGCAGCTGAACGCTGCCCAAGATTTCGCAGCCTCAGCTGAAGCCTGTGCTCGGCAGCCCGTGGCGAGCAGCTCGTGCCTCGGTGCATGCCTGGGCAGACAGAGGTGGGGAGCAGAGCAGCTATTAAGGGTATTATCCCACATTATTCATAGCCCAGTCGTACCCGTGAATGATAGTTCTCCAACTCGATTGCTTTTTTTTTTTTTTTTCCCCCCTGCTCGGAGGTTTCCTGGTCTGGTTATGGCGGGAGGTGTTGACTAGCCCGACCGTATCGAGGGAAAGACTCCAGTACCATGTAACGATGCGTCTCCAAATCTTCTTGCCAGTAAATAACTGATCTTCCAAGATACGGTCTGACACTGGCGTCGAGAAGGGGTGCTGGGACGTGGCCGAACCTTTAACTGCAGCACAGCTGAGGCCCTGTGAGGTACGCTGGCAGCTGACTTGGATATGCTAAGCTGGAGGCAAAGCTTGGAGATGCTAAGCTGGAGGCAAAGCTTGGAGATGCTAAGCTGGAGGCAAAGCTTGGAGATGCTAAGCTGGAGGCAAAGCTTGGAGATGCTAAGCTGGAGGCAAAGCTTGGAGATGCTAAGCTGGAGGCAAAGCTTGGAGATGCTAAGCTGGAGGCAAAGCTTGGAGATGCTAAGCTAGAGGCAAAGCTTGGAGATGCTAAGCTAGAGGCAAAGCTTGGAGATGCTAAGCTGGAGGCAAAGCTTGGAGATGCTAAGCTGGAGGCAAAGCTTGGAGATGCTAAGCTGGAGGCAAAGCTTGGAGATGCTAAGCTAGAAGCAAAGCTTGGAGATGCTAAGCTAGAGGCAAAGCTTGGAGATGCTAAGCTAGAGGCAAAGTGGGAGAGCAGCTTCCACCATTGCCTGCTTGCATGTTCCCCCGCCTTGATTTATTTACTGCTCTGCGTGCAGTAAGTGGCGATTGCTTGCTTTTTCACTTGAACTTAAGCATTTATGAGAAGGTCTTAATGAAAACGTGTGCATCTCCTAGCTCAGTGGGTAGCGCAAGAGCAACGACTGTTGTGGTGCTTTAAACTGTTGCTGACTTTTTCTTGGTATTCTGCTTAATGCATGCGCAAGGGTATTATTGTGATAAACACACAGTACAAGTACTGCTCCTGGCTAGAAGGATGATAGCAGCTAATCCACCGAAACATGCGCAGCCCAACCTTTTGTTGCTTTCCATTTTGCATAATTCTGCAGAACGGGATATGTCAACACTCAGGTGTCTGACAAAGCCACTTAAGGGGTGTGGGTGAGATGATAAAGCAGGACCGAAGGGGTAGGTGTTGGGGCATGCTGCTGGATATCGTGTCTGCACAGAAAGAGCTGTTTTATAAATCCATCCTCTCAGTTTTTTTAACGGAAAGCTGACAGCATCCCAGAAGAAAGCAAGTCCAGGAGGTGCGGGGCGGTTTGCACGTTCAGTCGGAGCATAATTGGTTTCGTAGCAGTTAGCTGACCTTATGTTGGGGTTTACATTTGTGCTTCTGGGGTGCTGTATTTCACCCCTTTCAGATGCTCTTTCTCCTTTTCTCTTTTTTCCTTGGCTCTAAAAGTTGGAAGAGGGCTTGGCTTTCTTCTCCTTTTGAATGTTGACCTTGCTGCGTACAGTTGTCTGACTTTCTGCTCTCCCTGCCGAGTGACCTGTGCGAGCATCTGGTAACGAGGCGGGGCCGTTCATTAGTTTTTCTGAGTTTCCGTAACTAAGATCACGCGTACGCTGCAGGGGCTCTGCCCGTGTCGCTGTCCTGGCGAAGCGCTCCCGTGTCGCACCCAGCCCCGCGGTCTCCGGGGCTGTAGGCAGAGGCTCCTCACCGAGCACAGCCGAGCACAGCAGTAAACCTGCCCTTCTGGGGGTCCGGCGTGTTCTGGTATTGCTAAGTGTATCGGAGTTAGTCCCGTGTGTGCATCCGTTACTTGATTGCGCCTCTGATCCGAAGCAACGCGGTCTCCTCCTGCCTTCCTGGGCATCCTCGCCTGCGGCCCTGCGCCCAGCTCGGGGCCCTCGGCACAAGGACACGGAGCTGCTGGAGCGGGGCCAGGGGAGGCCACAGAAATGCCCCGAGGGCCGGAGCCCCTCTGCTGCGGGGCCGGGCTGGGGGAGCTGGGGGTGCTCAGCCTGGAGAGGAGGGGGCTGCGGGGAGGCCTGAGTGCGGCCTGGCAGCGCTGACAGGGGCCTGTAGGAATCATAGAATAGAATCATCGAATCGTTTAGGTTGGAAAAGCCCTTTAAGATCACCCAGTCCAACCATTAACCTACACTACCAAGCCCACACTAAACCAATCAAGGGTAGACCAGACTGAACCATGTCCCAAAGTGCCACGTCTGCCCGTTTTTTGAACACTTCCAGGGATGGGGACTCCCCCACCAATCTGGGCAGCCTGTTCCAATGCTTGACCACCCTTTCCGTAAAGAAATTTTTCCTAATTTCCAACCTAAACCTCCCCTGGCGCAGCTTGAGCCCATTTCCTCTCATCCTATCACTAACTACTTGGGAGAAGAGCCCAACACCCACCTCACCACAACCTCCTGTCGGGGAGTTGTAGAGAGCGATAAGGATGGGGGCAAGCTTTTTAGCCAGGCCTGTTGTGACAGGACAAGGAGTAATGGATTTAAACTAAAGAAGAGTAGATTTAGACTGGCTATAAGGAAGAAATTGTTTACACTGAGGGTGGTGAGGCACTGGAAGGGGTTGCCCAGAGAGGCGGTGGAGGCCCCATCCCTGGGAACATCCCAGGCCAGGTTGGACGGGGCTCTGAGCACCCTGGGCTGGTTAAAGCTGTCCCTGGCACTGCAGGGGCTGGGCTGGGTGGGCTCTGAAGGGCCCTTCCCACCCAAAGCGTTCTGTGATTCCATGATTCTATGTCTTGGGTGTTTTGGTAGGCTGCTGGATGTCATCGGTATCGGTCGTGACATTAGCGTTAGCGTTAGGATGTTTTTAGTGTTCCCTTTTCGCTGAGCTCGAGGGGTTGCTGTGGCAAGGGAGGCGGCAGATGAAGGCTTGAGCCCCCGTCGCACCCGTTTCAGAGGTACGGGCAGCTCTGGCCTCCCTGGGGAGCTGCACTGCAAAGCCCCCCCGAAGCTGGAGACCCCACAGGGTCTTCGTGCGCTCACATCTTAAAAACTTGACCACCCTCTCTTTGGCAGCAGTCGGTGCAAAGGGAGCGTTTCCTTTCCTCCTCCTCAGCTGCCCCGAGGACGCTGGCTTTCCCGCTTTCCTCCGCTCTCCTGCGGTCAGAGCTTGGCTGAGCAAACCTGCGTCTGGGCAGCCCACGGGCGTCACCCGGCGTCACGCGAGGTGCCCGTCCACCCTTCCGTGCGCCTCGGGGCAGAGCCAGCTGCGGCTCTGACACAGTCCCTGTTTCTCTCCATGGTGTCGCAGCGTCTCGGCATCCTGCTCTCCTCTCCACGCCGGGGCTGCCGTAGCTTCTCGGCAGGAACGCCCGGCCTGGAGACCAGAGGCGAGATCAGCCCGGGTTTGGCACAGCGCGTAGGCAGGCCGGCTTTTTATATCCTGCGTCCTCCTTTTGGGATTGCCCTGACACCTGAGCCTCAAGACATTGCCTGGCACGCTAAAGCCCCCGTCTTAACTCCTCGGTGGGTTTGTTCTTCCGTAGGACACTTGGAGGTCACTCCTTCGAAATGGGATTCAAATCAAATGCGGGCTGGGCTGGGCAATCGGTTGTTGAAATGCAGAGTGGCAACAAAGCGCAGTCAGCTGCAGTTCATGGGAAGAAGCAGGGTTATGTTTTAGAAAGGTTAACCCCGCTCTAGTTAAATATTTACCTTGCCTGGTGCTGCGGCGATGCCTCTGCGGGTTTGGCAGATGGATTTCACCGGTCCTGCGGAGAAAGCTAGGAACGAGGGACCAGAGAAGACCCCGAGCCTCAGTAACATGGCAGTTTTAATTTTTTAAATTAAAAAAATTCAGCTGCTGAGCTGTGGCTGAAGGTGCCGCCGGGGGAGCGGGAGCGATGCTCTCGAGGTGCGTGAATCCTGTGGATTGCTGCTCCCAAAATATCATCATCTAAATGATGGTGTAATTCCAAAATAATCCGTTTTATAGGGCTGTTTTTATTGGTAGTTTCTATTCTTTGCTTTTCTGTTTATGGGGTTTTTCGTTTTTTTAAGTAAGGACAATAAGATCTAGCACAAGAGGCTGGGTCCTCACGCTGGCTGTGTTTTCTCTGCTTTCCGTCTCAACCTCGCGCTTCTCCAGGCTGCTAATAAAACATCAAATTGTTCTCTGTGTGCGTGAAAAGCTCAGGAGGGCCAGAACTGAGTCTGCATTTGATCCAGACCAGGCAGCTCCATCTCCTTTTGGGTATTGGTGTCAGATCTCTCTGGTAATTAAAACCAAAAGCATTTCTCACCTTAGGATCTTAAGATCCTTGCGTCAGGGTTTCCAGCATCCTTCTCTCCATATGGGGATCCTCAGTCATTTGGGTTTCTCGTTGCAATATTACTCATTTCTACTGTCCTGGCTTTTTCAGGGTAAGAAGGTAATGCTTATAAATTGAAATTTGACCACATAACGTGGTTCCTGGCTGCAGTGAATTCATTCCCTGCAGGCGCGGGGACGTGTCCCATGCGTTGTGCTCCGGTGCAAATGATCATTTAAAACACCCATCTGCTTTATCTGCCTTTCTGTTTACAATTGCCCTTTATAGTTCCCAGCAGCATCTTGTCTCCTCTGCTTTTTGTTTATTTAAGGTTACGGTAAAATATCCCTTTCCTTTGGGGGCGTGTGGGAGCCTTTCCCAGTTTGGCTGATCCCGAGGGTCAAGGGAATAAAACATCCTGACACCGAGATCGTCCCAAGAGCTCCAGGGTGACCCAGGCGTGGTGGTTCCAGCCGGTCACCGGTGCCATTGCTCCTCAGGAATGGGATTTTAGCCAGATCCTGCCCTTGACCTCTCTTGGGCTTCGCAGTCAGTGTGCCTGGCTGCACCGTGTCCAGTTCTTAGCAGATTCAGTGTGTACTATGGGAAAAATAAAGGCTTCAGTACACTTAATTTGTAGCAAAACTTGGCCAGTGGAGTAATTTTTGTTTGGGTATTGAATCACTGTGATGTCCCTATTTCTTTGTCTGTCTAGGATGATTTAGAAAGCCAGTTCCAGCTCTAGAAAAAAAAAAAAAAATACAACAAACAAAACCAAAGCAAACTGTCTGAAAAATCCAGTGAGGATATATTTGATACTTTTTTCCTGGCAAAAAGTAAACAGTTTCCATCCTTCTTCAGTTTCAAGCCTTCAGAAGGTTTATGGGTCCTTCTTTAGCACACGTTGCTGCCTGTCCTTGTCCGCGCTCGCGTGCTGGCAGTGCTGCGGGTGCGTGCGTAGGGCTGCTCCGTGCACGCGTGGGGCTGCACAGACTTTGGCGTTTTGCTCAGGTTTTGCGTCCCCATCACGGGCAAAGTGTGACCTAGGGTGACATTTGGAGAAGTTGCAAAATTCTGTCTGTAAAGAGTATTTTTTTTTTTTTCTTATACTGAGCCCGAAGCCATGTAGCTTTTCATCTCACCCAGAAAAGTAGGAAAATACTCCCTGGTTGCAGGAGTGGGTTGTTTTCCTAATTTTCCTCTGCTACGGCACTGTTTCCCGTCAACAGCAAGCATGCAGAGTGCCCGGGTGAGACCCCCAGTCCATGTGCCACACCAAGGTGCGTGTTGGAGATCCATGGGACATGGTGGCCAATTCCCCATCCTCTGCTGCCGAGCTTGTTGCCTGTTCCCCAGTGCCAGAAATCAGGCAAAAAGCTGCCAGCCAGCTCCGGCAGTCCAGGAGTTCTGCTGGCATCAACGTGCCCGCCATGGTTTGCTGGGAACGGTAAACCTGCACCTCCGCGGATGGGATACGGCAAGTCGGCATCGGCCGCGGCGGGTCCCCAGATGTGCTGGAGCAGGTTGTTCGCCGTGTGTTGCTCCGATGTGGCCGGGGAGCGGAGCCAGGTGGGCAGCGGCTGGGAGGCAGGAGGGCTCCGGCCACGGGAGCCTCGGAGATGCTCTCCAGTGGCCCCACGCTTCGATTCATTCCTCGGCGTGCTTGCCCGCTCCTATGGCTTGGCACATTCAGAGCCCAGCTCAGGTGCCCAGGGCTCGGAGCTGGGGGTGCCCGAGATACGTATATAGCTATATATATCCATCTATATATCTGTATCTGCCTCCGAAGCCTCACTGCCAGCAGGACACGGGACATGACATCAGCATGGCTTGATACAGGAAGACTTGCCTCTTCCGTATCTGGTAGCCCACAGTTTTCTGGGTAAAAAGAAGAGGTGAATGATAAAATGAATGATTGTAAAAAAAAAAGAGAGTGTGGCAAGATTTATCTTTTCCTAGGGAAGAGTCGGCGGGGTCGGCTTCAGAGGAGCAGGTTGGGAGCACTGTATGTGCGCTTAGGATTGAGTTTTGAACTTTAAATGATTGGGAGTAAGCTGGGGGTAAGCAGTATTTCAGAAAGACTTGAGAGCCGGCTTGCAACTCTTACGAGCCAGCTTAGTCCTCATTTTAGGAACTGGGCATGGGCAGAACTGTTTATGAAATCTTTTTTTTTTCTGACTCTTTTTAACCTTCAGAAGGTCACTTAACCTTTCAGTGCCTTGGTTTGCAGTGTCCATACGATGCAGAAAGCAGCTACTGCAGCGGCACAAGCAGTATCCACCGGCTTAAAAGAATACTTAAATACTTTAAGTCGTCTCAACAAACTAGTAGGAAAGTACAAAAGCGCTTTGTTTCTGCATCAGAAAGTAAGAACCTGTAAGCGAGGCGCGAGCGAGCGCTTCCCCAGCGCTGCGCTCGCACAAGAGCTAACATGGCCTGACTGGAGGCAGCTGTGCAGCAGCTGGCCTGGCTTGCTGGATGGAAACATCTGGATGGTCTGACGACGTATGGACCCTCACGGCATGAGACGCTGCGCTGACTGCTGCTGTGTGCAGCATCTTGCTGTCGCTGCTCTCGCCTGCTTGAAAGACATGCTCTCTAGTTCATCACATCAAAGTCTGAAACAGAAAGGCTTGGCTTGCACAAAGCTAACACCTCTCCTTTCTTGTCTAGTGCTGCTGTGTCTCTTGCCTGCAGCTGGAGGCCGAGTGGCGTAATTGAGGGTCGTTTGCTGAAAAGATAATGTAATTCCTCTGCTGAGCTTCAAAATGCACTTGCTAGTACTGTGCCAGCCGCACCTCCTCCTCGATGGACGGCCGCTCGGCCGACGGGGCGCTTTGGGGCAGTTTTAGTTCGAGTGCCAGCAGTCCTCTTGCTTCCATGTAGAGAGTAAATGGAGAATGTTTTTCTGATTATGAATCCGTCTGGTCCTTACACCAGCAAGCGGAGCCGGGTTTTTTGGCAGCCCCGAAGCGCAGCCTAGGATATGGCTGGGGATGTGCACGTTGCCAGTATTCGGGACCAACTGCGTGAGATAGCGTCTTATGGAAAATTCAAATTCCTGAATTCCTCCCAGCTCTTTTCCCGTAGTTTCCATTTCTACAGCACATCCTGGTGTTTCTCGTTCCGATCGGCCAGACACCATTAGCTCCTCCAAAGCTCGGTTTTCTGATGTTCCACTGCGTGCGAAATGGTGGTTTACAAAGTCCCTGCGTAGACCCAGCGTATTCCCTCGGTCGGTCTCTGCGGCACTTTACCGGGCGGTGCCGGCTGCCGGCACGGCAATCCGGCAAGCACAGCCTCTGCCTTTGCAGAACCATCAGAGTTACTGAAGGGAAGGTGCTCGGCAGCAAAAGGAAGGAAATGCTATTTCCAGCGGATGGTCATATATCCCTCCTGTTGTACTCTGAATTTCCAGGCGTTCCTGTGTGCCACCTCTTGCTCCCTCAGCTGCCAAACTAACACAGAGCAAGCTGGGAGGGGCGGTGGGATGGCAGAGCGGGCAGACGAGGTCAGGCTGCCGTAGGCTTTACCTCTTGAAGGAGCCACACGTGAAGTGCTGCGGGGTATTTTTTTTCTTTCTCCTCATGCCGGTGATTTCGGCGGCTGCCGGGGCCGTGGGAGCGTGCTCCGGGTGTCTCCGCTTCCAGAGGAGACAACTACTGCCGGCTGAGCTAACGCAGCCAGGGGAAGCCAAGCCAGGAGGGAACTAAACAGCAGCATAATTTCAATTTTTGGCAAGAATTATGTTTATCTGGAGGCAGCTTGCTTCCCAGGTGCCATGTGCTGAGCCGTACCTCGGTGCTCCCTGCTTTCTGGAGCAGGGACTTGAAGGGATTTTCCCTCCTTCCCCCATTCCCATGCTGTGTCCTCTTTGCTTCCGACGAGTCCCGGTTTGCACTGTGCCAGCGGGCACTTTCCTTGCGGGATAGGGTGTTTTGCAATTCCCACACGCAGGAGCGTCGCTGGCACGCCGCGGCACCACGCCCCGGCTCTGCCTTGCGGTGACTTGCTTGCATCGCCGTGCCCTGGAACAAAACGAGCGCTTTCAGAGCTTTTAATCCTGTTTGTATGAGATCATAGTCTCTTTTGACACTAATTGCAGTGGATCTGATTAATTAGGCAACAAAGCATAATTTATTTGAACAGATTAATTTTATAGAATGAAACTGGCAGCCGCCGTCTCCCACCACAATATCGCGCGTTCCTGCAGGTACGGGAATTGGCATTAAAGCCTTCGCCGTCTAAGCAGATATCTTTATAAAAGCAATTCAAGTCCAAGGTTGTGAACTGTCTGATGTGCCAGCTGTGTGCCGGCTCGGCAGGTCCGGGCACACCGCGGTGCCGCTGCCTAACCCCTGCGATTAAGGGGAACGACGGGAATCGGCAGCTGAAAAGTAGGCATTGGTTTATTCTTGGCTTTCTGGCTTTTTTGTCGAGGGCTTGAATATGGAAACTCTTTTCAATGCATGTGCAATAATTTGATTGAGGTTATTTCCCCGTTGCTGCAGCGGACTTTTTATCTTTGTATTGGATGCATTATTTCATAGGTGTTAGATTTACAGCGGACTTGTTTTTCTTTTAATGGTAATACTATTTGATTTGGACTACTTGATTCCCTCCTCCTGTTTCCTTCCCTTCCGTTTTTCTCCTTCCAATAAAATGTCATAAAAATTAATCATAGCTGAAGGCCAATTTTAACATCCAGATTTAGAAAATAGGATTTTTAAAACTCTTCTGCTGAAAGGAAAAATGCACTCTAACAGGAAGGCTTTGTTTTGTTACGGAGCAAGGAAAAACATTTTTAAAACTTCATCTGTCTGAACAGTTTATAACAAAAAGATTTCAAAATTATGACGGTTTTTTACGATTTCCAAAAAAAAAAGGTAGGAGTGGATGTCTGATAGCAAGGGCAGAATTAAGTTTGCAGCAAAAGGATCAGTTCCAGTGTCTGACAGATGTTCTCTTGTAACTTTCTACTGTAGGAGTCATCTCAGTGAGTGAGTCCAAACCTGTTCTTCGATGTAACTGGTCCCGTCTCAAGCAATGGGTTTATGTAGAATTTCAAAAGATAAAAGGACAAATACTAGAGAACTGAAAATAGAGTCATAGAAAGGTTTGGGTTGGAAGGGACCTTTAAAGGTCATCTAGTCCAATGTCATAAATTTGGGCACTGCAGCCATATTCTCAATGGAAAGCTCCAGGGCAGGATTTGGTTGCGTCTCTTCTGCTGTTTGGTCACCTCTTGCAAGAAGAGGTAGCTTTATCGCCTTGAGCGTATGTCTGCTTTGGAGATGGCGTTCAAAAAAGAGATGGCTATTCATTCAAGAAGCTGTTCTTCTCAGCTGTCTCAGATGTTGGGACTGTAGTGCTCCTGTCTCATAAGAAACATCTGAAAGTGGTGCAAGTTGAAGGCGTTGGATAGAAGAGAAGCACTCAGTGGAGAGTGGCCCAGCGGCATCTTCTGGGAATGGTCTCTCCGGCTCGGTACGGTTCATGTTATATTGGTTGTGGAAGCCAGATGAGATCAGTGTTTCTGTCACGGCTAACAGAACATGCCAGGTATTCTTAAAAATGTTTTTAAACACAGCGAAGGGAAACTTCCTCCTCAGGAGGAGACCCAAGGGTGGTTGAGGGCGAGCCTTTGCAGGCTGGAGAGAACCCAGGTCTTTATTGCACAGGGCAACAGAGGTACTCCAAGTAGAGCAGCAGAGCCCTGAAGCTCTTTGCTGGAGCAGTGCCTGATTTCAGGAGGGTTTTTTTAAGAGGTGTTACGGCTTCGAGGAGGATTGTGCTATTGACCTTGTGTACCCTGGGTGTACTGGAGAAGATCCAGGTCATGAGAAAGCATGAGCAATGGCACAGATGGAGAAACAGGCAAAAAGAGAAAATATGGCTAATATTGAGTCACTTCAGCTTACAGGGTTTCCCCCCAAAGCAAGCGTGCACAGTGCTTTTTAGAAGTGCACAAATGCTTTCCTAACATACATACTAAAATAAGAAAAGAATTGCTGTTGGTATGCAGGAGAAGAAACCGTGACCTCCATATGGAGGGGGACATAGCCCAGCTGGCTGAAAATGGGACTGAAAAAGACTATGAAGGCTAATTAAAATGTGAAAAACTGAGAATTCATGCTAATAGACAGCAGATCTCTGTCTGGCGCTGGTTCACAGCTAAATTTGATTTCCTTGGGAGAGGAAAGGAACTGATTTAAGTTCCTTACCTTGCACTGACATTGATACTTTTCAGCGTTTTAACCAGTGTGTTCCCAGCAAAGTGCTCAGTTCCTGCAGGTCTGCTGTGCCCCGGACAGGGAAGCCAGCAGCAGGAATCTCTTACTCTTGCTGCCATTAAAAAATTTACTACAGGTGTCTTCATATATGGTGTTAAATTCAGCTTTGACCTTGTTCCACCTCACATCTGGGTTGTGTTTTTAGCATTCCCTTTCAGTGGCAACAGGTGTAACAAATTGGAAACCTCAGCCCTTGCTCTGTGCCGTACGTAGCGTACGTGCTGCTGAGGTTGTCTCTGCCCGCAGCACCAGCGGCATCACACCTCCGTCCAACGTCCTCACGGGAGGCACCAGCTCACCTCCAGACCAAGGCAGCTCCACAGAAGGGTGTCTTGAGACAAGCATTTCCGCAAACAACCTTATAGACCAAATCACGGTCTTGTAGGCTTGAGATGGTGCTGGTTTGGTATCAAATTTAGCTATTTCGGTGCTCCTACAAAGTCAATTAAAGTTGTGATGTATGTGTAACCCAGGGATTTGGACTGTGTACCTGGCTCTATTCTATGCTAGAAACAAATTTTATATGGAGTTTTATGACAGGAGCTGTGTTTCTCGGGCTTGTATGGGTTGTTTTGCCTGTGCTGAAGGAATGCCAGAACCCTTCCTTCGCTCCGAAGTTACGCTCTTCCCTTCTCCCGTGAAAAGCAAATCCATCTGCCTGCTGCCTCTGCCGTGTTCTTACTTGTCAGGGTTTAAGTGCATTTGCTTCAGGTTCCACAAGTCGATAGAAAGTAAAAAGCAAGTGGTATATTCAGTTGGATCAGGTTTTCCCTTCCCTTACACTTCTATTTCCTATTCTTTTTTTAAAAAAGTGCAGAAAACACCACTATTCATGGAGCTGTTCATTGGAGTCTGTTCTCCTATGGTTGAGTTTTCGGCGTGCCAGGGTGAAATCCTTGGGTAGTCATCCATGTGTGAAGACCTGCACCCATGGTCAGCACTCCCTGCTTCCCGGTGGAAGTAGGAGACGTTGTACAGTGGATGTTGGCACCTCTCGTGCCCTTGACTCCCAGCCCAGATGTGGCTGCTGAGGGAAATTGTGAAAATAATATCGCGAGCAGTTATTCTCCAGTGTGACTCGCTATCAGTGTTGGCCCAGAACTGCTTTCATCTTGGATTTAGCCTGCAGCTCTCACTTGAGCCTCAAGTTTTGTCTCCTCAGCAGCATCTGTGGAGCTCGTGCTTTAATGACTGTGGCTGAGGTTTTTGCATGGGTAAAACTCTCCCTCTAGGCTGAAGTCACATACCAGCAGCTGAAAACATGGAAGAGCAGCCATAGCCTGGATAATAAAGGTTGTGTACCCCCAGGCCAAGACAGAGCGGTCACCAGAAAAGACTTGGCAAGTCAGCAGAAAGTCATGTTGCCCGGTAGGACCACCGAAACCAGGGGCTGGAAGAGCATACCTTGTGCCTTGCTGTCCAGTGGGCTGCAGTTGCTGGGGTTCAGCCTGGAGGGTTTAAAGCGCGTTGCTATGAAAGCTTCTTTTTGTGTCTGTGTGTGGTCTATGATTGCCACAGAATTCTATGGAAGGAGTAGAGCTGATGCTGATCTGATCCTTCACAAAGAACAAGTTAACAGTTGGAAAAGTAGAAATGAGTCAGTGGTGGAAATATAAATACGGTACATTGCATACCGAACTAAGCTAAATGTATGGAATGCGCAGAAGCTGGCTTGATCAGCTGTCCAAGCCTCTAGACTTGACGTAGTTGGAGAAACCACCATGAGACAGCATTGTATTGTTGGAAATATGTGGTGAGGCATTTCATGGTGGGGGGTAACGTCTTGTATCATGAGCTGGGCAGTTTCACTAGTAGCTTAATCGGTGTACACCTTTAACTTGCCTTTCTGCCTGCGTTGCTGGAATTTGCTGCCTGTAGTAGATGTTAAGAGAGGGACCTGCTCCTAATTTTGAGGGTCTTTTGGTAGGAGAAGAAAATGCTTTTGTTTTAAAGATAGGCTTGTTTCTGTGGCATTTGGTGTGTTAGTTTGATCTAGCCATTTTACTACTGAAGTTCAGATGAAAATTTAAAGTATTTAATCTGTGTTCTGGTTTCCCTTCGTTGGGACAGGTTATCAATTGTGGCAGTAAAAGCTTGGTAGCTGTAACTGTGGGAGTTTGCAGTATGTGGAAAGCTGACCGCTGTTGTAGATCTAGGACCACTACTGAAAGCTCGGTGACACATGAAAAGGAGGAAGGGAGAAGAAAGTTTCTGGGAAGGGTTCAGTTCTGAAGGCAAGTTGAAGAGTTGCGCTATACCCTCCAATGGCAGTTAATTCACTCTGTTTGTTGCTTTGTAATGAGGCTTGAACTGATAACTGGCAATCGGATTTAATGTTCTGTGCTGAAAAATACAGTGGCTTTCCTGGGTAATGAAGTTAAAATACCAATAAAAACTTAGGAAAATATGCTCCCTCCTCTTTTATTGTTCTCTAATGATTTTCTGTTACCGCAGTGCCTAGAAGACCCGGGAGCATGACTCACTGGCCTTCTGAAAACTGGGATTGTGCAGTCCTCTTTGGAAAGGCTTTTCAACCCAAGGACAGAAATGCTCAGTAGATCGAAAGCTGCTCAAATCCGCTTCTTAAAAGCGGTGGTGGCGTGTTAAGGGCCGTAGATTTACCGAGGCGGGCGTTCCTTCCTGCTGGCGGTAGCTGGTGCAGTGCCACTGGTCCGTGACGTTACTTGGCGTTACCTGGTCCACCTCCATCTTAGGAGACCAAGGTCATTTCTGTTTTCTAATGGTCAAATGCTTTCTTGGCTCCTTGGTCGTCACTCGTTATGAAGCTCCTCCTGAGTACTGGGACAGAGGTGGCTCTGCTGTTACAGCTCCCGCCCAGAGGCATAGCTCAGTCTCCCCTTCCACCCAAACTTCCCACCTGGCTTTGGATAAGCTCCTTAGCATCACTGGTGCTTTTATTCTCTAGATTATAGAATTGCTTTGCCTCATAGCTTTGGGTGGAAAAAAGCTTTTAAAGATCACTGTTGGGTCTGAAAGCCTCAGCAAGGATCCTTGCGTGCAGATCAGAACGAAGGGGAATTGTGGTGGGTTTCGTATCAACTCGAAGCTGATGGTTCATGCCCTTGGGACCTCGTAGGCTTCAGGGAGAATAGCTGGCGAGAGCGGGGATGTGGCTGGTGTCGGGAGCAGAGGAGTGATGGAGTGATGAGAGTGATGAAGCAATAGGGTCGAGAAGACTTATGGGCAGTCTTGAAGGGGAGGACCATACTTGAGCTTTCACACAGAAAAAAAGCTTTTGGAGGGGTTTGCAGGGGATGGTATGTAACCTACTCCAGAGTTCTGGAAAGGATGCACGCAGCTGAGCTGGGCTGAAAACACCGGGTTTGAGGGAGGAATATGGGTTATGAGAATTACGGCTTATAGAAAGTATAATCTTGACTCTCTCCATGGCTATCTCTGTCCAGGTTCTGGCTGATGGCATATATCGCATTACAAGAGTTTTGCATTCAGGGCTATGGTTTGTCTTGCAGACAAGACATTGTGTATAAATTCTTGTCATGTTGAAATGGGAATTGTTTACTCTCTTGCTTCTTGCATTTTTATGAGGAAAAAGTAATGATGACAAAAAGAAGGCTTAAAATATGTTGAATGGGTTTTTTTTTTCAATAAAGCCAAGCTACTCCCCAAGCTTCTTTCTAGTCTGTTTGAAAATAAATAATCTACTTTTTTTTTTTTTTGCACCACGTGTTACCAGAGGCAAATTTCTGATGGAGGACAATGGGGCTGATATTCAAGTAGCTGCTACTCTGAACCGCAACCTCCGATGGCTGAACTTCAGAGCGCCAGAAAAACAACAGTATTGCTTGCAAAGAATGCCTCTACGGAGCTTAGGCTTGTTATTAGCCTTCTCACACTGATGATCTCCAAAATTGCAAACGATGAGGGAATTTGACTTTAACAATACCATTAAACAATAATGCAAGAGGATGATTTTCATGCTTTTTTTCTCTGGTGCTTTAAGATATTGTGCTGGAGGAGAGCGTGGGTTTTATCGATTAGGTCTAAAGCTGGCTGGTCTAGCTTTCTCGTGATTAATTGGCAGCCAACTTTGTAATATATCCTGCAGAGGAGTCCCGGAGGGTTTTGTTAGTGGTAAATATGCTCTGAAAGACTTTGCAAGAATGCACTTTTTACTGAAAAGGGCTTGTGCACCTGAACGCTTGCATGCTTTTCCAATTCTGCTGTTAATCAGGAAGAAGATACAGAAGGAGCTAGTTCTTCCTACCAACTTGGCTTTGCTTAAGGAAAAAAATACGCCTTTTGCGCATAATTGCATAGGTTGGGTTATATTTTTCCACTTCTCTCACTTTCAAGCTGTTTGACTGTTGGAAATACATTCCCTTGGTGTCCCGGGGATCTTCATTCCTATGAAGTGTTTCTGAGGGATGTGCGTTATTTAAGGCATTTGCAGAGGGATGCAATTAAATGGGCAAACCTTAACAGTTATTTCAGCGTCCCAGCACTGCTTTTCTTATTGCACATGGTTTGTATATCCAGCCATAACTCCGTGGTACATTTGGGTTTCATAGCTTGAAGAAAGCTTCCTATTTTATGGTACCTTAAAGAAAAGTAAACCGTATATCTATATACGTCTCTTTATTCTTAGTTCTCTAGAGTGTGGAACGTTTGTCCTTACAAACCATATGAGTTTCTGAGTGACTGCAGGCTCCGTTATTTCAGGGGTTCCCACCGTGCTCCCTTGACAGCCCAGCGCAGCTTTGTTCGGCATTTCCAGAGCGGGTTCTGCATGTGGCTGCAGAGAAAATCACTGCTTTTGTATGCGAGCCTTTGTTTTTCTTTATTTTGCTGAGAGAAACCAAGGTAGAACGGATTCATTCTGGTGAGGCATGCCTTTACTATTGTTTCACAGGTTATTTTGAGATATTGTTTCCCCTGGGATGTTTTTCTCTCTTGGCTTTTTGACCTTTTTGCATCCTATAGTGATTTTCTTGATTAAAAGTATGGAGTCGTAATGGGTTTACATGGTGTTTCTAAAATTAAGGTAATTTGAGGGCTTTAGATTGGGGGAGGAGGGAAATGGCGATTGTTCCAAACTTTTCTGTTGCGTAACTACAGCGAAAACACGATTTGATTTTGGGAGCAGGTATGTGCTTGCTGGGCTGCTCAAAAATACTCTCACTCTAGAAGCGCAGAGGCTGAGAGAATCAATTCTCCATGACTTGGAGGATGAGGAGTTTCAGTGAAATGATGGACCAGGGCAGTAATTTCTGTTAGACCTCCCCAGAAGGGGTGGATGGTGCAGCTGGGGTGCTCCAGCGAAGCCCTGCCCTGCTCTGGCTGCCTTGCTGGTGCAGGGGGCTCGGCCGCCGCAGATGTGTTTGCACAGCACCGCACCCCACCTCATCATCCCCTGGGCTGGGACCACCCATGCTCGTGGTCCTGCTCCGCCAGCTCCAGCATCTCGTCTCCCAAACCCAGCAAAGATCCAGGTCTTGCACCTGCAAATCATGAGCCGCGATCAGGGGGACGAGCGTGGGGCACCCGAGCCGAGCAGGCAAGTGCCCGTTCAAGCCCTGCAAGTGTGTTCGCTCCACGTTTTCCTAAAAGGGTGCAACTGCTACGTGTGTAAAATGTTTCTGGGTGTTTTTAAAATGCTGGGAAGTGTTCAGCCATGGGAATGGCCCCCGTGGGTTGACCAAGACACCTGCCCAGCCTCCTGCTTTGCTCCCCACACCGGGAGGGAGCCTGCAGAAGCCGTCCTTGCCACTCAGCGTGTTTTTCAGACATAAGCGTTGCTCTCTGCGACCTCCATGTCGTAATGCTGCACTAGTGTCCAGCCAGCAGCATTTCGCTGAAGGTTATTTCTCCTTTTGCATCTGTCTGTGTGGCTGCATCATATTTTGCTAGATGGGTGGCAAACATCTGCTCATTCTGCTCTGCAAATCCTCTCGTTGCGGCCACACCAAAGAACAGGGAGTAAGCAAGTTTAAGGCACAACAACACGCACCTTATGTCCAGACCAAAAGCTGAAGAATCCAAGAACTGCGAGTGAATGTATTAATCGTATCTCAGGGGGTGGTGAATGGAAAAAGCATCGCTTGCTCTTCCCTCCGGCGCAGCTGTGCCAGCCGCCGGTCCCCAGCCGGACAGTGCAGCCCTTGATGGGCTGACCCGGCGGCCGAGCATCCCCCGACCTCCCGCAGCTGCGGCCGCTGGAACAACGGACCCCTTGAGTCATCGGAGAGAAACTTCGCCTTCATCGGCATGGGAGCTCGCAGCCGAGCGGGGCTCAGCGATGCGCTGCACCCAGCAAGCAGCTTGGCCATCCTTTGCCCTGCCACTGAGCTCCGGAGAGCGATCCTGAGCAGCTCCCTCCATCCAGAGGTGGACCTCTTTGAACCCCGTACGCCGGTCACCGTAGGTTAAACGCCATTGCTCCCATAATTAAAGTGCTATGGAAGCGCTCCCTAGGATAAGCTCCTCTCTCTATCTTTTTGCTCACACCAGTTGTGCCCCTTACCAGGCTAAGCGTGGAGGACTGGTGCGTTACTTCTTCAGGAGAGCTTGTTTTGTGGGGGCTGGTCTCCAAGCAGCGTGTGCTCGTAGCTGGCGTGGTCATGATTGCTGTCACAAGCTATTTTTATTGGGTTTTTTTCTAAGTAAAATGTAGGTTTCGGTCATTTACCCTCACTGCCATTTCTCTTTCTGACTTGGTCTTACTAGAAAGACAGTGTTTAATGGGTGGGTTACGTTTAGCCAATATTTAGTGTTTTTCTGACTGATCAGCGATAATCGTGATAGAAGAATAAAACCTGGCTGAGAACAGTGTAGGAGTTGGGGCTGTTCAGCCTGGAGAAGAGGAGGCTCCAGGGAGACCTTCTTGCGGCCCTTCAATATATAAAGGGGCTTATAAGAGGGATGGAGAGAGACTTGGTAAAAAGGCCTGTGGTGACAGGACTAGGGGCCAGGGTTTTGAACTGGTTTAGACTGAACATAAGGAAGAAACTTTTTATCATGAGAGTGGTGAGATGCTGAAACAGGTTGCCCAGAGAAGTTGTGGATGCCCCATCATTGGAAGTGTTCAAGGTCAGGTTGGACGGGGCTTTGAGCAACCTGACCTACTGGAAGATGACCCTGCCCATGGGGGGATGGATTAGATGGACTTTAAAGGTCCCTTCCAACCCAAACCATTCTGTGATCCTATGAAGGTTTGAGCAATTGTCTTTATTTAAAAAAAAAAAAAAAAAAAAAAAAGCTCAGCAATGTTGAATCTATGTTCTCCCAGCTGAAAAAAAAATAGCTTTGTACACCACATTCATGATCTGAAGAGCCTCTTCCAAGGATGAGAGGGGGTGTGGAAGGTGCTGTGGGTGACGCGGGTGGCACAAGGCATTGGTGCCTGTGGCAATTCCAGTGACAGCACGCAGTGCCATGCCGCGGGACCTGCCCGGTGGCAGCGCTGCGGAGGTGGCTTCTGGAAACATGACCCCAGCATATTTAGCATGAATCTGTGTGACAGTGCCCAGATGTGGAGAAGGAGGTGGCTTGGGGCGAGCTTAACGTTATGCTGCAGCTTTTCTAAATTGTGGACGTCGTGTTAAAATTGTATTTGTAATAGCAGGGAAAGGAAACCTGTTTGTTTTGACACAATTAGGGTTGTGCCATTACGAAATCGCCTCAAGATGAAAAATGTTGGGTTTAGCCTCCGCGCTGGGAGCAGCTCGTGTGTCGCTTGGCCAAAGTCAGCAGGGTTATTTGGGGTGGGAAGCTGCACATCTTAACGGGCTGGTTCCCCACCGCTTCGTTTTCAGTGCTTTTATTTAGTCGTGTTTTGTAAAGCTCAAATGAGAGCGCCAAGTAACAACAGCATTCAAAAGCAGCGCTGGTTACTTCATTGAAGTTTTAACCTGAATTATAATGCAATTTGTTCCTTCAATTACTTCTGCCATGTTTCCACTTGGTTTAAATAAATGGTTTAGAACAAAACCCTTCACTTTTTGCTCATCCCTTGCCCTGCTTTGTTGTGTAGGGGAAGGTACCGGCGGTGCCCGCGGGAGCATCCTGCTCCTGTGCCCGCGTCTGGGTCAGCGTGCTGGGATGCGGGAGGCGAGGGAAGATGGGCAGAGGAGACCTGTGCCCCTCGTTCCCTCCATTTACTAAGATTTGCTGTAAATGAGAGCCTTCAGTTCTCCATCCAACGCTGCGACTGGTCCTTCCCTAGGTAAATAAGTGCCAGCTTTCACTTGTCGTTGCTTTTTAGGTACTTCTACGAGTGTAACTGTGTGTGGTGAGGCTGCGAGGAGCTGGCCCCAGGCCATCCCGCAGCGTTTCGGGGTCCTTTCGGACACAACATCCTTGCAATGAGAAAAAAAATCAGGGATTGCGGTAAACGGAGACCTGCCTGCGCGCAGGCGGAAATAAATAACAACAGCTTGGGGATTTGGGAAGCCCTTTGGGGTTTCTTGCAGGGGGGAAGCCTTTTGGTTTCCCAAATCCCGTTCATGAGACTGCAGTGGGGCTCGTTGGAGTAAAGCAAGATGCAAATGGAAAATCCAGCGGCTGCTCATTAGGAAGCAGGAATGGGATGCTCTGAGGCTGGAAGAAGGGTGCGTGCGTGGGAAGTAAGTCAGGAGCAGGCGTTCGTGCGTGGAGCGGAGGGGTGCACCCCCCTGCACCCCAACGGGTGGGAGAGGGGAGGCGAGAGCCCCGGGGCATGGCAAAAGCAAAGGGATCTTTAACGATTATTACTTTTGATAGGGACTTTTATGGCCTGCAGCTTAACGAGCCACTCTTTTAACTAGCCATTGATGGAAGGCGTTTATTCTTCTCTGCTATTTCAAAGGTGCTTTTGATGCCACAGGTTTTGTTCTCAGAACAATAACGCGCTCGATAACCTTTGCTGCGGCTTTTTTGAAGCCTCTTCCTTCTTGTCTTAGGCTGTCTTTGGCTTGTGCGTGTATTTATGGCTTAAATAACTGTGATCGGGTTTCTTCAGCGTAAAGAAAACCCCATCCTGGTCAGAGCAGCCCAGGTTGTTGGCGGGTGCGGTAACACACAGAACAAGGTGTTCGGCTCCTGATTAATCTTTTGTGAAATCCCTCATTTTAGAGAGTGGAAATACCTGGGGGAAATGCCGCTGGCGATGAGCCGCCGCGCCCTGGGGTAGCTGGGAGGACGGGTGAAGTTTCTAAACCAAAATTTCAGTTTCTGGGTAGGGATGCTGATTTAATAACTGTCAAAGAGTTTTTAATGCAGCAACTATTTTTTCATGAATAAGAGGTTGCTACATATTTTTTTTTTTTTGCCTCTTGGCATAAATCATGTTATAAAGATGTCCTTGCTCTAGGTTTAAAGTGTTAATTTATGTGGTAGACGGAATTGGATTTAAAGGTCCCTGAAGACCTTTGAATCTCAGTAGCTAATGAGGCTTGCAGAAGAGAGCTTGAGAGAGGAAAAACTTACTGGCAGTGAGTAATACTCATGAAAGAGCTGCAGGATTGAGCAAGTTTTGCAGAGAATAATTAGAAATGATCGCATCGGCATTTGGGGCATTTGATTATTTCCAGCTATAGATCTCCCCTGACGCCGCCTGCGTCCCTGTCCCTGCGGCCCCCCATGCCCCGGGGGGATGCTTCTCCCTGCCGAAACCCTTCAGGTTGAGTTTTCCCAAGTCCTAGACTGCATCCAAAGGGATGCAGCTCCTTGCCGTTCCCCTTGGGATGAGCTGGGCATCCATGAGCAGCCATCTCGCATCTCCCCCTCGGCTCAGCAGAGCTATCCCTGATGGAAAGGATTTAGCGTTCAGGCTCCCATCTCTCTGCTCGGCTAAGCCGTCCTTGCCAAAGATGCTTAAACTTGTCCTTCCTCTTCCAGCTGGCCTTGCTGAACTTCTTTCACCCTGAAGAAAAGCTGCACGTTGGAGAAGAAGGTAGACGCGTCCGTCGAAATAAAAGGAGTAAAGGCAGCGAAGGGCCAGACGGTGAGTCCTGCTTTATTCCTCGCCGCTGCGCTTCTCGTCTTCGCACAGACGAGCAGAAGACTGTCGTCTTTTTTTCAGGTCACGGTTATGATCACAGTACAGAATTCTGTATGTGGGGGGAAAAGAATTGGCATCTGTGGCTTTTAATAGTTTCTATCTTATTTTGATTGCCTTCCAGATGAGGAATTCCAGTAGTTCTGGTTTCTGCAACTGTAGGTCTAGTGATTTTGTGCAAATTAACGCTGCTTAGTAATTTCATCTTTGACTCTTCTTCTCTAATAGTGAGGCTCTGTGCTCATTTAAGGCTATAATTTGTACTTATCTACCTATATTTGTTGTTCTGTACACCTGTGTCTGCTTAAAATCATCAAGTAGCTATTCGTAGTCTAACAAACAGCTCGAACATCTGCATCACAAAATGGTGACTGGGTTCTAACGGGGTTTCTCAGTGCAGCGGAGGGTCTCGGCTGGGTTCAGAGCCGGTGTGAAGGGAAGCCGGAGTTGTACAGAGCTTGTATTAAGAGAGCGTAGGGTTAAAAAAAAAAATAGTTATATATCTGTGATTTGATAAATATAAAAACGAGTATGTGTGATACAAACCCCAGGGGCGTCGGGCTTCCTCGATGGCCCTGGTGCCGGGTGGTAGCCCGAGACCTCCCCGGTGCGGCAGCGCTGCCTGTCCTCGTGGTCCGCGGAGCAGCAGCCGCTGCTTCCCTTTGCCGTCACCGTCCCTTGGCGAGAGCATCCACCTCCACGTGTCCTGCTCTGCTACGCTCAGATGCCGAAGCCCTTCTCTTGTGTCGGGTCTCTTCATTTCAGACCTTCTGGCTGGTTTTGGGCTTGGCGTCTGGCAACGCGCCTCTGCTACGTGGATGGTCCCATCTCCCGCTCCGTGATGGGATGGGCCGTACCACGATCGGTGGTATCATACGCGTGCCTTATGCGAGTACTTAACATTACAACCTGCTACTGTCGGATAGGGGTTTTCCTTAAAGCATTTTCATCTTTAATGTGGGGAGTTCTGGGAGACGGAGGCCGTTCCTGATGATGGCTGCGAAGGCGCTGAGGATGCGGCGGTGGGAGCAGGAGCCGGGCTGCGTGGGTCGGTTATGGCTTTGCAGGGTGAGGGACCGCAGCGACTGGTTGTAGGTACGGTCTGGGAGGTACGGCCAGAATTAGATAAAGCCTTCTGCCTGGAAGACTGGGAAGGAGCAGCCTTGCAGCCCTCCCTGATGCACGAGATACAGCGCTGGGGTTTTGAAGCCGCTCGCACAGCGGGGTCACGGCAGCCGAGAGCACCGTACGGAAGGCACGGGGAGGCAGGCGACCCGGAGCACGTCCCTTGGGCGGCTGATGGCGTGCAACCCCTCGGATGTGGTGGTGATTCCCAGGGGCTCGCCGGGAGCCGCTCCGCGTGCCAAACGGCTGGCTCTTCACGCGGCAGGTGTCTTCTAAAGCCCCTGGGCGTCTGAAGGGTGCTTTAAAATGGAAAATGAACCCTGCCGAAATTATATTTCATGCTCGAGGTCACGTAATGTCACCTTTTTTGTTCTTCTAAGAACAGCGCCAAAATCCTTAGGTAGGGCATAACTTAAGGTAAGTACTGCGACATCTTTATTGCACCAAAACCACTCTCAACACTTGTTGAGAACTGAAGTAATAAATACCAAAACGATTAAAACTAACTTCACCTTCAGTCCCTTCCCCCAGCTTGAATCCTGCCTGATTTCAGTGTGAGGAATTTTATTTCCAGTGCTGTCTTTTCATGATTGTCCAACCACGCTGCGACACGAGGACCGCTTCCCGTGTCGAGCTCCTGGAAGAGCTCCCGCGCTTTCCTACTGCAGAAAAGCACAGGTCCCTTTTTATATGGAGAAGAGAAGGGGACTGGATGCCAGGGAAAGCAGGGAAAGAAATAGCGGAGTAGTGGTCTGTGCGTGGCTTGGTGCCGGCTAAGGCCAAGTCCTGACCGCTTTATAAACCCATCGGCTATCGTTAGTTTTCCTCTCCAGCTCCCTGGCTCCATGAGTTTCCCATCTCCCCTGCAGCCTTCGCAGTTTCACAGCGTTTCCCTGTGGCTCTGCTCCAAGAAAGAGCTTCGTGAAACTCCCCAGATTCCTCCTCCCCAAAACGCTGACAAGTATGATGCATTTGGTACAGACTCCCTGAGTGATTCCAGCGAAATGTGGTCCATCATCTTTAGAGCCGGTGTCGCTCTGATGCTCAGATGGCTCAGGCAGGATCCAAGTCCTTTTGCACCAACTCCTTGAAAATCTATTCCAGTGCCTTCGCAAGTCGCTTGTGTAAGTAGCAAGTTCCCACTGTATGCGAGCGGTGTAAATGGAGTGCTGCAGGCAGATGTTCGGTGGAATTAGCCTAGTCCATTAGGCTGCCTAAGTGCTGCCTTTCTGTTGCCAGATGTGCAGAAAATCGCTGCACGGTGAGAAATAGATGCTGGAAGTCGGTGGAATAGTGAGGGTTTTTCTCATCATCCTTGTGCCCGGGTGAAAACATGTTGTACTTTTATAGCTTGCGCTCCTTTCCCAGATTTCCTTCATGCTCCTTGAATGCGTCAAGAGTTGAGTCACTCCAGAAACGTAGCACGCTTCCACCGGTAACGTTTGTCTTTTTGTAAATTAGGGGGTTTGACCCCATAGGGTGATGGGGATGGGGAAGATTGCCCGAGTGACAGGCCGTTTTCCTAGTGACATTAGCAAGGTGGGGTATGTTGGCAAGCAGTTACTTAGTGTTTGGCCATCTCGGTTTTATTAGGTAGAGCGGTATTTAACAAATGCAAGCCGTCAGGGTAGGGACTGACCTTGTAACAACCATTAAATCAATAAACAAACAGAATAGCTTTCTTGTGTAACTTGTGCTGTTTGTTTTAGACCCACGTGAAGGAATCTTACTTTTTAGAAAAGGGCAATGAATCATTAAAAAAAAATAAATAAAATAATGTCACGGTACTGATAACACTGTTTTCTTCATGAGTTTTGTGAAGGGAAAGTTGATCAAATCTTTGATCTCCAAAGAGCCTCCAGAAGATAAAAGTGGATGAACTATAAATTCCCAGAAGGAAGGAGATGTGCTTTCCACTTGAGGCCTCGCTAATATTTGTCTGGAATTAATTTTATGAACTTTCAAGTCCTTTCACACATGCAGTGAAAGACCAAAGTGATCCAAGTGTGGAAGCCATGGTTGGAGGGAGGCTGCTCAGTCCCCTTCCACGGCTGTTCGAGTCCTCATCTTGGTACCAACAACGGGACGGCTTGGATGATCTGTAAATGTCAAAGACAGCACGGTTCATTCCCTAAAAATTTTTTTCTTTTAGGAAAATTTGCTTTCAAGTCTTTTGCTGTGAAAAAGGTGGGTTTGAGACAGGTCAGAGCTGGTCCCGCGGGGCGGGAGGAGGGTGACAGCCGCGGCCGTGCCCAGAGCACGGAGCCACCGGGATGGGACGTGGGAGGCCACGAGCAGCGAAGCTGCTTCGGCGCCGCGTTGCTGCTTGCTGAAAAACCCCGGGAAAAATTGTGCGCAGTAGCGCAGGGCTATCGGTTGGATCCTGTCACTTCCAAACACGACTCCAGTATTTCAAGGGCTCCTTTGAGGACTCCGGCTTCAGTCCTCCTACCCGCTCGTCTTGTTTTATGACCGTGTCTGCTTGATTTTAGTTTGCGTCCCGCCACGCGCAGTGCCCTGGAACCAGTTCAGCAAGCCGAGGCGGTGTCCTGGGGCGAGGTGCCTGCCCCGCTGCCCTCTCCGCTCGCTGCCCCGCCAGCCTTGCTCTGCCGCGGGTTAATGCCAGGCTGATGCCCGTCCCCAGCCCGAGGAGCACAGATCATCTCTCAAGCCGGCTTCCTGTCCGTGCCACCAAAACCAACACTTGCCCAGCTTTAAAAATTGCCACTTTTTTTTTTCCCCCCCTACTTCTCAAGGCCCAAGATTATCCCCTTTACAGCTCCGTTTTATGGTGTACTTTCTACTCCGTGTTACCGACTCCACCTGTCACTTAATTTGCTTTAGTTCGCTCAAACTTGACCCTCTCCAATGTCTCTTCTTTTATTTTTCTCTTTTTCCCCTCCTTCCTTTTCATCTTGGTGTATTTATGCTGCTGTGGAACCGCTGTTGCTCCCAGATTAACAAATCATTCCGGAGCTGGTAATTAGCAACAGTTGTGCTAAAAGGAACCATCAAGAATGTTAAATTAGTCCACTTTTAAATAAACTGTGTAAGAAATGTTAGATCTCTATTCCCAGAGCACCAGTAAAAATGCTGCTGGCTCTTTGCTAACAAAGCCAAAATATGGGAGTAGCATGGTTGTAACTACAGAGACAATTCTGTGCTCTTGAGGTTATAAATAATGACAGAGCATTTACAAAGCAGATGTCAATAGGACTCTTTAAAAAACACTGTTTTTAAAAAAAAAAAAAAAACAAACTAGTTTCTTTTTCTCCTACTTTCATCTCTGTTCCCAGTTAGATCCCTGCCGTGCTGCTTTCCTGGTTTGTTTGGTTTTTGCTTTTTGGTTTGGGGTTTGTTTTTTTTTTTTTCCTTCCTAGATTTTTTCATATTGAGCTTGGTGAGAAACATAAGTGATTGTTACCCATTCTTTGATTTGGAGCATGGCAGCTGGGAAGAGGCTGAGCAGATGGCTGTCCTTAAGCTGACAACAATTTGGTTCCTACTACTTTGGCAGTCCTTACTGCCGAGGAAAGTCCTTGATGAGAACTCATGGGTTTCAGCGCTGCAAATGGCTTTTGTTGAAATGAAAATTAAATTCTGGGAGAGCAGAAGCTCGTCTCGATCCCTGCTTCTACCTGGAGCTTTGGAAGTGACGTGCCAGCTACGTGGGTTCAGTGTTTCACCTTGTTAGTATTCGTGCGTGGTTTTAGGATGGTTTTAGGATGGTTTAGCAGGGAGCTGATGCCAGAGCCCGGCTGCGGGTGCCTGGCTCCCTCCGTCCCCCCCGGCAGCCCCCGGTCCCGCAGGTGCCGCATCTCGGCCGTCCCCGTCCCCCCCTCCCGACCGGGCGGCGCTGACGATGCAATAGGCCTTTTTTTTATTATTATTTTTTATTTTTTTTTAATATCCAGATCACAATAGCGACTTTTCCTGCTGGCTTCCTCTCCTTTGGAAAGGGCAGGTTCATCCCTCTGCCTCCAGAACAATCGGTGCCTTTGTGTCGGCCCCGTGCAATTCCCCAAAGCCCAGGCATTCCCAGAAACGCAGATGTATGAAGGGCGATAGAGCCTTATTGTGCTCCGAAACCATGGTGATGAGCACTCAGTAAATACAGAACATTTCCTGGATACTGGAGCGCAGGGGACCGTCCCGAAAGAAAGGCTCACCACAAAGTGCTTGCACTTACTGATTTCCCCCAGAATTTCTCTGTGATTTCACCCAAAATGGGAGAAGGGAGGAATTAAGATGATGTCTGAGTCTTTGTGGACAATCTCCATCCCTTTCCTGTGACGTTGCTGTCAGCACATGTTATTACTATGGTAAAATTAAGACTACAGCTCATTTACAGATCCTTACCTACATGCTATACCTCTGGTTATTATAATAAGGCAGGCTCACTGTGTAAGGTCTTATACCCCAGGCACTTCTCTGCCTCCAGGACACACTGATAAAAATACAGGTGACTAAGTTAAAATATAGGAAGCTAACTGCTTCAGACCACGGTCTTGTGTCTGTGCTCATTTCTAACCAACGTTTCCACTGAGACGGATCCAGAGAAGCTTAACAACTGTATAAGAACCCAGAATAACGTTTAGGTCCTGGTTTCAGCTCTGTTACAGCGATGGTAGATTAAGACCACGTCATTTCTGGAAGCAAGTGAAAGCAAAGGTGAAGATGATAGTAAAGGGGTTCTTCTGGCTCTAGGTATAACTTTTAAGAGAATACATTTTTAGACAGCTGCAACATTTTCAGCGTATCCTTGGTTCAAACTACTCTGAATTCAGTTTTTTAATACTGAAATGACTCTGAGGTCAAATTCGCTGCAGTGTCCATTAACAATTTTTGCTGAAGCCTGTCTGGGAAATCCATAGGCAGTTGTTTGTCATCCAGCAGCATGATATGGTAGATACCCAAGCAGGGCATAATTTGATAGAAGCTCCGCGTAGCCCGAACGCGTTGGGAAAGCAGAGGTGTTAACATCTAGGCTTGAGCCAAAACGCTTTTTCAGCTTAAAGATTTTGGAGTCACTTTCTGTACCTAGAAAGTGCGTGATGCTGAAAGCCTGAGTGGTGACGTTCACTCCTGCAGGATGCGTTGAGGGTGATACTCTCATGAGGATGTGCTTTAGCAGCCAGCAAGAAGGAGCCAAGGTCTGCAAACTGGTGGAGTCCAGAATTCTTCACTGAACTCTGGTATGTTGCTGTCCCAATTGGATCTTAAATATTAAAAGCAGTTAACTTGCTGGGAGAGGTACAAGCCTAATTGTGTGGTGGCCATGATGAGGAATTGTTCCAGGTCACGGGGCTCACCATGTAATGGTTGACATGTCCTGATCCATACACAACCTCCGTTTGCCTCCTGTCTTCTTCACCAGCCCTTCCAGCTGTGCCCTGGGTTGTTCCAAAGAAACCCTGCTTCATTATTCTTAATACTTAGGAAGCCGTGATGAGGTGCTGTTGATTTGTTCCATCCGTAGAGCTGCGCTGGTGGTGTGTGTTTGTCCTCCCTGGTACCTCCCATCTGGTTCGGATGAGGTGGTGGGATGACCACTGAAAGGTTTGGAGATGCAGAGGATATTCAGATGGCTTGAGAAGGAATTCTCTGGTCAGAATCTTGCCTTGGTTGCATTTTCAGATGCTTGCGCTGATTCCACTTTTGGGTGGGTTTCAGAGTTGTGCTGGTGGATTCTTAGTGCTGAGCATACGGTGTGTTCTTCAGTAGGCTTTGCTGAAACTTGAACTAAACTTTTAAGCTTTTTTTACAGCTGCATGTTAAGCAGGGACTGTTATTAGAAGTGACTGGTGATTCTGTATGAATTCCACTTCTGAAAACCAGGGCTTTTCATAACGCCTCGGGTCAAATACTGAAGTTCAGTAATCTCAGATAGTTTCTTCTGTTACAAAACACGGACAGGACTAGTGAGAGGAGAACAGATGTTCCAGCCGGGCAGGAATGCAATTGCATCTGAACTATGTGTGCATCTGAACTATGGATGCCGTGCACCAAACGTTGTAAATGCTGAACTCGACTAGTAGCTGGTGATTTCTTTCCCACAGTATGAGAGGCTCTATTGTCTGTCGTACTGAAGTATTTGCAGCTGAGCTTTGATTTCTGTGAATAAACTGGCTCTCTAGCCACATCCACAGAGTATTTTGCAGGCAGACACAAGTTTGCTTAGCACATGCTCCAAGCCTATCTGGTTGCAGATCAGCTCTAGCACAAAAGCTGAGGAGCTGGTGCTGAGCTGGATCAGGTCCACCTTTCCGAATGGCCAGGTATGGCAGTCCAGGCTCAGGGTCCTGCCGCAGCGACGACGGGATAACTGCCTTCTGCAGATCTTGGGCTGAATAAGCTTATTTTTCTGTCTGTAGGGGCCAGGGCAGAACTGAATAGGCAAACCCAGAGCTGCCGCGCTGGTGGTGGGAATTGTGAAGTTGTCTTCAGTTGTGGCCTGTCTGGGCACTCATTAAAAATCTGCTCGGTTAGAGTAGGCCAGATACATTAGCCATAGGAAAAGTGCTGTTGCACGAAGCCGGATGCCACCACCACCGGGAAACTCTTTGGGGAGCAAGTTGTGAATGGGGCACGGCAGTTGGATGTTTTCATTAGGGCTCTGTTGGCCGTGATGTATAGCAACATTGTTGGATTTGTAACTGATCTCGTTAATACGAGCAGGATTTGGTGAAGTCCGTTAATCTGTTTGAAATGCTGTGAATGGAAAAACTCAAGAGTTGGCTGAGCCAGGCAACACTTCACTGCGTCATGACTGCTGCAGGGACTTGGTTTTGGCTTCCCAAGGAGCGGTGGGGTCTCTCTTGGGTTTCCTTCAGACCCCTTTTCAGATTCATACAAACATAAGTACCTGTTTGTGCACACAGATATGCCTTTGGATATAGATCCCATGCTGTTCCATGTGATTAAACCGTCTGTTTACAGGCAGCTGTTCAACGCTAGAGCGGTTTTCCATCCGATTAGGCAGAATTACGTACGGGAGGAAGAAAAACATGTAAGGTTCGGCAGGGATGAGATAGTCGAAGAGATTTCCTCCCACCTGCCCTTGATTCCTTATGGATAGCTGTGGTAGGGAAGAGTGCACTTGAAACATCCAGCAAACAATTTAAGAGAGCCTTTCGTACACTTGGTTAAAACCTTGCTGCAGCACCACTTGGGAATCATTTCTACTGGAATTCATGACATATGTTAGTTGTTTATCTTAGTGGGATATGACTTAAAATGTCAGAGTGTTTTGTGTTAAGCAACAACCGAATAAAACAAACAAAATAAAAACACAGCTGTAATACTACACTTTAAATTGTTGAATTCAAATATGTGGTATTGATAAAGTAAGCAATAGGGTGCAGTGGTGTATAGAAAATAAGCCTTATGAGTCCAGCCAGCAAGCCAGCAAAAGCCTCGAGATACTTGAATTAGAAGTAGTAATGTTGTTTGTCAGCTCTGCTGTAAAGATCCAGCATTTGGAATCCAACCTAAATGCCTGAAGGAAAACAAAAGGCACATCGTATTCTTCTTCCATAGCCAGTGAGAGTGCGGAAAATGAAATGTGATGGCCACAGGTTCTGGTGTGAACCCCAGGAACTTGGCTGGGACTGATTATGTGGGAGCGGAGTTAAGAAGGGTGGAGATTTATGTTTGATTGGATTTTTGTCTTTTTGAGAAGGCAGCACGATATTATTTTGCCAGCAACAGTGGCTCTGTAGTTAATTGGGAGCAGGATTTTGTCTTTGTTCATGAACATATTTGCACTATGGTGTGCTTGCACCTACTCAGTGGAGACTGGATATTTTTTTTTAAAAGCTTTCATGCTATCAGTAGGCTGTCCTGGTACCTTGCCACCGATCCCAAAGTGGATCTGGATGGGACTGAGGAAATAAATCAGCCGGTCGTTCTTTGTCATATAGAGTGATGGAAATTCCTGTTGCGGTAAGGGTACCTCTGCTGTACTCGAGAAAGCAGCGAGCAGTGATTTTCAGCAGAGCTCTGGCTGTTGGAGAAGCAGAGCTGAGGTCGTGGAGTAACATAGGGTGGGGGGGACCCCAGGAGGTGACTGGATCCGGCCCTCTTCCCCAAAGCGGGACCAACACCAGACAGGGGTGACCACAGCAGAGGTGACAGACTTCTAAAGGACGGTTGCTGTTCCAGTCTGGTTCTTCCATGACCCCGCACCTGTGTTGTTCCTCGTGCCAGAAAGCCCGTAGGAGGTATGCAGGGCTGGTGGGTCTCTACGTGCTCCAACACAGGTCCCTTCAAACAGCAGCTGATGACCTCTGAGTCACGCCATCCTTTTTAAGGTGGAAAAATGTGGTAAATGCATGAGAACAATTACATTCATCCTACTCCTTCCCCCTCTCCAGCGGGGGCAGAGGGTGGTTGCTCAACAAGGTACCTTTACCTGGACCCGTGAGACAGGTTGTTGACTGATGGTCTCTTAGGTCTGCCTCTTTGGCTCACACTTCAGCTCTGATCATCTTGAACTGCAGTAGCTAAAGGCTTTTTTTCCCTTTAATATGATTAAAGATCAATATAAAGCACATAGCAACCTACTGTTGCTGTTGGCCAGTATCTCTGTATTTTTGCATTTAACTGTCCTCCCATTCCTTATGAGCTTGACCAAGTTATTCCCTGATGTAAAGAGTCCTGGTTTTTAATTGTCAAACCAGGGAAAAATCTCTCTGACTATTGGCAAGAGAAAAAAAACTTTGGCAACAACAAAAAAAACCTGTTACATGATGAGATCTTACACAGTCTGAAGCTGTCTGAGGAAGAGAGATTGTGGCTCTCTGGCATCCAGTGTCACTCCAGGGGCTCAAGAGAAGGGGCAGGGATGAGCTGTGACTTTCCCTCCGTTTGTTTTTGGACCGATAGGCTTGAACTGGGGTCTGGTGTATGCAATCAGAGGAATAGGGAGGGAGCAGACTACTGATCCATGGAGCTCCTGGAGCAGCATCTGATCATCTGGATGACACATGGATGTAGGCTTGTCCTTTGACGGATTGCTCAGAGGAGAGGAGCAGTGAGGCAGCAGAAAGCCACTCTCATACCTAACTCACCACAAGATAAATGATTCTCAGCCTTTGGTGTTGATGCATAAGCTCTTCTCAGACCCTCTGGCCAAGCAGCATAGTGTCCCAGAAGTGTCGGGGGAGACCTCAGTGCGGGATACTTCCCTCGGAGACATGTGGAGACACATTGCTTAAAGAAGAAGAATAGCCTCAAAAAGTGGATGTAGCCAAGGGAGTGCCTCAAAAGAGTACAAAATGAGCTGCAAACTCTTCTTGATCTCTCAGGCTGGAGGAGACTGGCTTTGAGCGTTAGGCAGTTTAATTCAGCACAGGGGTGGGGTATCAGGAGAAGTGTCAGCTATAAATTGGCTCCAAGCCAGCCTTGGGATCTTGGCAGCCTGTAACTCCAGAGTACAACAGGGCTACCAGTAGGCAGAGATTCCTGAAATTTAGGGTTTGTGTTTCTACTGTGCACAGAGTTTAAGTGCAGTGAAGGTAGAGCAGCAGGCTGGGATGTCCTCCAGGCACGACTCTTGGTACAGCTGTGGAAGGAAGATGCTGGAGAGAAGCAACAATAGTGGTTGAGGAGCAACTGAACGGCCTTGGGCTCTGCCTTACATATTAATGTACGAGGCAGCACTGTTTCATCCTTCCCACGCTTTGTACAATGAGCTCCCGTTCTGTTACGTAATATATTCACTATATTCGGATTTATTGACATGAGTACTAGCCTTGTACCAGGGACATCGTGTCCCTAACTTGCATTCAGCCATTCTGCCTGTAATCGCAGGCAGCATCGTTCCTCCGCACTTAGCAGAAGACCTGCCTTCCTCATCCCATCCCCCAAGAAAAACCACTCTGGCGAGGCATGCCAGAAGTTTTGAGTAGTGCACAATGCATTTTACTTCTGGGGTATTTTCCTAAATCTATAATTTATCTTATTTTCTGAATATTCTGGAGTAATAATACCAAAGCTGCTCTTCAAGATCTCTTGCCTGTTTCTCTGGAATTGGTGAAGAAGCACTTTCTTTTTCAGGGAAGGGAAAGAATTCATCTTGTTTCAGTATTTGTATCGCTGACTGATATTTCAGTAGGGTCCAAGAAGCTTTCATCTGGATAGACCAAATTTCCTGAAAATGTTGAAAACATATTGGTTCCAAACCTCCCCCCAGACCACATGTTCTAGATTAAGCATGTGTTTGGGAGCTAACATCCTTCTTTCCCCAACTCCACCATAGTCTGGCATTAATAACGCCGCACTTAAAAATATTTGAAAAGCCTTACATATCTCATACTCATGTGAACGAAGTAAATATCATTACACCAGTTCTATAAATGAAACAACTGAGTTTCGGAGGTTTGACTAAAGTGGAGGTTTTTTAGTATTAATTGAGACAGCTTATATCAAAGAAGGTAGTAGAGTCTTCAGCACTTGAAATCTCAAGTAACACCTGAGCTTTTCTTTCCCCCCCTGCCCCTTAGTATTGGTCAAATAGAGATAGAGGGATGGATGGAAGGCTTAACGGGCAGGACTTCTTTGATATTAGGTCATCATAATGGTTCCTTCTGGTCTTAATGTCTGTGAAAGTTGACAGGACTGGTTAATTCCAAGGCGTGGGTCGGGAAAGGTAGCATTTTAATAGCCACTTTGCCCCTCTTTTTTAGGAAGCCCCAAGTGGCAGAGAACTTCCTCCAGGAGAGGTGGACATTTTCACAGCTGGAGGGCACTTGGTGGCCAGAGCTTTCTATGAGAGATGGAGACAACCTGCGTTGTTGGGTTGAATGGTAACCTGAGGGTTAGCAGGACTCGAGCCGTGGGACACTCATCTGCTGCACCGCAGAGCCTGGTTGTCGTGCTCGGCTCCTGTTTCTTCTCTTCCCTTTGTGCATTGTGTTTATTGAGAATCCAGGATCCTTGAAGAAAAAATCCCTGCATGCAAATGGAGAATAATTTCATTTTGGCCAGCACCGTCACATTTTTCAGTAACTCCATTAAAAATGGTATCCTGACTAATGTCCAGGAACTCATTTCAAATTCTGTTAGCTGTCTATTCTCCAGAAGTTACTGGTGGATTTGGGCAGTATTCAGAGCTTTGTCTGAGATTTAGCAAGTGGTCTCTGTTAAACCAGCTGGTTAGCAGGGTTTGGAAAAATACTTTACACCAACTTCCATAGCTGTTGAGAACAGTGATCATTAAATCTAGTATTCTTCTTCCAACCACACCCAGAAGCTCATACTTCAAAGAAAAAGATGGAAAATTCTTTTTTTTTTTAGTTCACAAAGGTGATACAGTTTTCAAAATGTGCTTATTAGGTAAATCACATAGAACTCCCCACTTCTGTTTTCGTCTTCAAAATTAGGTGTTCGTCTTGAAAGTAGCTGTAGACTTAATGATTTCAGGTCACCTTATGCTTATTTTATGAATGAGTGAGAAGCGATGTGGTGTTTCTGGAGGATTTAGTGCTAGGAAAATAGAAAGGGGTGCCTTAACAACCCCAGGAGCAAGCAGTGAATGCTGAAAATGGGTTGGCACAGCCTGTAGAGGACCCAGTGGTTGCTGCAGTGTACCTTTCCAAAAACGCTTGAACACCTTGAAGGCATCAGTAGACGTCTTTGTTCTGGGTTGAATGTGGATGCTGCTAGAATGCGGTAGTGGCACTTGTTGACTTTGTTCTGCTCTCGGCAGCTGAGAATTTGAGAAAGTTCAGCAGCTTTCCTAGGTCCTACTTTTCCTTTGTTTGACTGATTTCTAGAATGGTCAACCTTTTATAGGTTTTATATAAAATAAGCGTAATTACAAAGATCTGTTCCCATCAATAAAACCAGTTTGAACTGTTTTGCAGGAATTTAAACTATTTCTTGTTAATCCTCACACATAACTGATAAGTGAATGCAGGGTTTTTTTAATATACTATTTATATCAGCATATGTCCTAAAGAAGTTTTTGATATTTGTGTATATATAGTAAATCATAGCAGTGTGTAGCATGCAGAAAGAAAAATCGGCGGGGGAAAAAGTAAACTCTATAAATCTCTATAAGAGAAAACATGTCATATGTAATATCCTCGGGTTGCATCACCATCTGGTTTTTTTCTGAAGCCCTTGGAAACGATCCAGCAGATGCTAGGGCTGCAGGAGCTGGCGGGGGGGCTAGAACCTGCTCCCTGAAGCACGGTTAGATGTCTTCTGCTGCTTGCTGGGCCACAGCTGCTGCTTGACACAACAAAAACTCATCTATTGCAAATGCTGTCTTTAGCTTAGGTGAGAAGTTTGCATCTGGAGCGGCTCGGTGCTAAAACCCGTGGCAACAGTGCTGCTGCTAGGAGGAGTGACTTGGCATTGCTTGGAGCCTTGCCCTTGCGGACGCCCAGCTGGATGGCTCTGCAGGCAGAAGGCTTCCAGGGTGGCCGTTTTGGTACCATACAGAGCTGTATTTCCCTGCTTGTGCCTTTCCTTCAAGGTTTACCGCTCTTGCTGGTTTTATATTCCCCCTTTTCTGTTATCATTCCCTTTTATTTTCCCAACAGATGTGGAAAATAAGCTTTTGGAGGAGTCTAGGTCTCGAGCGCTGTTCAAAGCTAAGGTTTTCAAAAGCCTGGCGTGCAGCGTTGCTGCTCTAACACCTTTGCTGGGGAAATCCCGGCCTGTGATTAAAAACTCAGCTGGCAGATGATAGAGCTGGCCTGAGTTATTACAGCAGGAGTCGGTGGGCTTTTCTTACAGGAAATCCAGTGAAAGAGATGATAAATTTTAGAAGTAGATCAGGTAGCTAGCATAAATGTTTCAAGTCAGGCTAGCAGCCTGCTTTGTAGCTTGGTAGCTATGGCTTTAGTAGTTCGACAGAAAATAATCTCACCACTTTCCAAAGGGACTGATGAACTTTTGAGAGACTTCTAAGCAGTGACCCGTGACACCAGAGGGCTCGCTCTGAGCTGGAAGACCCCCTCCAAACCCATGTTCCTCCTTCTGGAGGTTAGGAGAAGCCTTCTCATTCCCACCTTAATGCTCTTGGGGAGCAATTCGCACATGTGAGGACATGCCAGCACTGTCCTTCAAGCCCTAACAGGTCTTCTCCCTCCATGCCCATCACCGTAGCCTTTCCCAGCGGTGTTCTCATCCCTTTCCCAGCGGTACTCTCATCCTTTTCCCTGCATTGATGGCCAGCTAGGCGAGCTCTGCTTGACCACTTCTTGACCTTCCCAGGAGCCCTTCTGTGAAATTGTTCTCATTTATATTCATCTTTCTGTAGGTAGATTATCACGATTGACAGCATTACTCCCAGGTTTTTCATCAGTATTGCCCTATGTCTGCCAGAGGTATTTCCACTGATCTGTTTTAGGATTGCATTTCTGCCTTTCCTGGCTGTGTGACAGCAACTCAGCATGTGCAGACATTGTCCTCCACAGCTTTATCAGAGGAGCTTCACCATCCAGCAGAACAGTTTATTATTCCCTCCGTATATATAATTTATAGGACTATGCATTTTGTATGACTGAATCTCATTCCATGCTTATTATCCTTCAAAGCCATCCAGCCTGTCCTCTCCGATACCCTGGTTGTCTTCTGTATTAACAGTTCTTGTCAACTTTCCTTCCTCTGCAAAGCAAAGCTAAAATGAAGGGTTGAATAGAGCTGACAGCTCCTTCAAGGACGGATTAGAGCATAAGCATAAATGTAATTTCAGATGAAAGACAGGAAATGTAGAAGGGGATGGACTTCCCTTGGTCTGGGGTCTGGTTTGACCTCAAACATGAGCAGACAGCATGCGGAAAGGAGGTGGGAGATAGGTGGGGTTGGTAGGAAGAAGTACAAAAGTCGAGTGCAAGCACATGTGGAGAAAAATAGCTATGCTTGGGCAGCTGTCGCGTTTAATATCAGTGGCCCAGACCATGAGCTTGATCTCTAGCAAGGTCATAACAGATACTTTAAGGAATTCATGAGGAACAGTGGTGATGTCAGAAAAGTGCAGAAAAGCAAACTCGAGGTTGTTTTTATAAGGAAGGGAAAAGAGGTGCTGGGAAACAGCTGACCAGTCAGGTTGCTCTCAAATCCCACTGGGACTAGACTAAATCCTCAAACGCGCTGCAGTGAAGCCCCTGAAAGCAGACACAAGAGCAGCAGCAGCAGACAGCGTTGATGGGTGGACAATTCTTCAAGTCAAACCAATTTCCTTCTACAAGAAGATGGCAGGTCTTGTGGACTCCAGAGCAGCAGTACATATCCTGTAACTTGTTTTTTTATAAGGCTTTTGATACTGTCAGGAACATAGTGTAGTCTGCATCTTGGAGTGGAAAAAAAAGTATCTTCTCATAGACCTTCGTTGGAGTCAAGTCCTCTGATGGCCTCCATGAAACTACACTAAAGAAATGTGGGTAGTGTGAAAGGTTTTGAGCCTGGGAGCCTTTCCGCCGGAGTGGGATGGCGAGGTGGGATTAACGGTGTAGGAGAAGACTCTAGGAAAGACTTATGCGCGTGCCTAACTTGTAGGTATTTGACCTGCTCCATCAGTTAACAGATAACCAGCGGGTCACATGCATTCAACCACTGCATCATTTAACAGGCTTTATTGCTTAAATATTGGGGTGTGGCCTTAGAAAAGCATGTCAGAAAGGATTTTTTTTTTTTTCCCCCCCTCCTCTGCACGTATGTGTTGGGACAATGTATATCAAGTAAAGTTTTCAAGGCTTGTGCCTTGGCACCTTTTGTACTGAAGGAAATAACAGATCTGGTATTTTGGCGGAGCTCTGCTTCCCAGACTCAGTAAGAGACTTTGTTCCCATTTTCAACTAAATTGAGAAAGGTCCGATGAGTTTACAGTTTTGGGCAAAAATGAGGAAAATTCTGTCTTCTGGTGTATCGGATGAACCTTATGCTACAATCAAATTATCCACCCCCTCCTATTGGGAGACGAACAGATGCAAACCCCAGAGACTCAGAAGCTCCCAAGGCTAATAATATTGTGTTTTTTTCATGTCAGAAGTATTCTTGTGTTTGTCAAAAGATTCACTTGCACAGCCGTAACATCTCTCTCTGCCGTGCCTGGAACAGATGCGTGTGTTGTAATATAGACTGTGAACATTGACATCGCATGTGGTTCTCATTCCTCCCATTCATCTTTGAAGCTAATTGGTTCCATCCATTTCAAATGTGTTTGGCTCGCCGCAGCTATTTGTACTTTCACTCTGGTTATAGCGCTAATGGTGTGATATATATAACATGAAATAAACTCTCGTGACTCCGAGGTCTGAAGAGACACATACACAGCACTCACATTTTGCTTGCTGTGTTGGGTTTTGGGTTTGGTTTGGTTTGGTTCTGTTGGGTTTTTTTAAATGACGTCCCCCAGCCAATTTTTTTCTCTTCACTGAAAATGTTATTAACTAGCTGATGCCTAAGATGAGGGCTGGTGGAGATCGCCGGCGTGATTGCGGTTCCTTCTGCATCGCGGGAGTTCAGAAAATGCAGGAAGAGGAGCCTGGCAGTGTTTGCCCAACATAAAAGGTTTTGGAGTTCATCTGCTGGTTGGCTTCCGTGTTGCTCCCGTGCAAGATACTGGGACTGGCACTGTTCGAAACCTCTGTCTTGTCCTATCTACATATTTTAATACTGTGAATATATGCATTAGTAAAAAAACCAGTAAATTAGCAGAAATAATAAATTAGATAACCCCATAATTTTCCCATGACCCAACAGCATAATGCAGGCAAATTAATATTCCTGTTGAAAAGGCATCACTAAGGTTACGGCATGTTTCCCTGGTCCTTCTCGCATCTTTCCGTCTAGCCACGGGAATGTGGCACTGCTGTACTAACTGGTAATTTGTCTTTCTCTACCAGTGCTGACTGAAAGCAACCTCGTTACCTTCCATTCATTACAAGCGTATCTCAGTTAAAGGTGATTTCAATCTTCGATGTGTGTTTAAACCCAGATTTTTAGAGGGATTTCACTGATGAACAGCGAGGGAATATTTGGGGATTTTTGCAGTGCGTTCCCATCCCTGATTAATTTTTGAGGAAGCAATGGAACATGTTTCACACTTCAGCTTCTGCTTAAAAAATCATGTAGGTTCTTAACTTCGCTATAAATATTTTCACTTCTTGCTTGTATTCCCATTGTTTCAATAAGCCAGTTCATACTCATTCTTTGCTTTTGTTTTTTTTAGTATTTTATTATTATTTTTAAACAATTTGGCTCGCAAGTATTCGGGTTACCGCTCTCAGCTGAGAGCTGAGTCACACTAACTTCTTCTAACCTGTCCTCATCAGGAAGTAAAATGTGTCAGCTTTAAACGTTAAGCTTAGCGATTTCAAGCTAACAGAGAAAATTCACGTATAGCTGCACAGACCACAGATGCACCCGTCGTCCACTTGAAAAATAATCTGCTGTGTAGGGATCGTATTTTTAAACGGGTTCTGCCGAGTCTCAGGATTTCCGCTGTCTGAAGGTTTGACGTGCCGTGCTTCCATCAGCGGCTTCAGGCGTGTGGCAGAACTCTGAGCAGGGTTCAGCGGAGCTGGAGCTAAGCTGGTATCTGAGAGTCAAGCTCTGGCTCAAGGTTGAAGAGCATCCATCGCCCGAGCTTTGCCGTTGGCCACAAGCGGGTGGTTTAACTCGTCTTTGCAGTAAAGAGGGAAGGATGCCCTCCTGGAGAGCCCACCAAAACTCACCTACTTGTGTTACGCCAGCCATGGGTTGCTAGTTTGAGAGAGGGTAAAGCAGATCCGGATCCCCGTAAAATCGTTATACCTTCACAGCAGTTGTTTGTGGAAAACAGAAACTCCAAACTTTTAGATTGGATATTAGGAAAAATGTCTTCACAGAAAGGGTAGTCAGCCATTGGAACAGGCTGCCCAGAGAGGTGGGGGAGTCCCCATCCCTGGAAGTGTTCAAAAAACGGGCAGAGGTGGCACTTTGGGACGTGGTTTAGTGGGCATGGGGGTGTTGGGTTGATGGTTGGAGTGATGATCTTAGAGATCCTTTCCAACCTTAATGATTCCTAGTTTTTACTTTCATTATAAATGATCCAGCCACCAAGCCAGGAGGCGTGGGGTTGCTACTCTCCCCTTGATTGGTTTAGTGGTGGACTTGGTAGTGTTAGGTTAATGGTTGGACTGGATGATCTTAAAGGGCTTTTCCAACCTAAACGATTCGATGATTCTACCAGTTTACCAGTTTTGTTGCCAATTTTGTTCTAGCTCTGGAGGGGCACCCTCTGGGTTGGTGGGTCTTGGTGGCAGTGGGGATTTTCTAAGATGAACCAATCACTGAATTTCACTAGTTTTCTTTTTTTTTTCCTTTGTAGGTCCAAGTTCAGTTAAAAACAAGAAAAAGGGTAAGTTTGAGTTTTAATTTAATTTTTCTTTCTGTGCCTGTGTTACCCAGCTATGAATTCTCTTCAGCCAACACAAAGGAGAAACCAACGACAGGTTCCCTCTCCGGGAAGGGCAGGGATCAGCGAGGCGCGTGGTCCCACAACGCAGACCACCGGCTGCTCTCCCGCTCCCGCGTTGCCGTGGCAGGACTGCGTGACCCAGCGGCGGTGGGGGAGCATAGGCGCATGTTAAAGCCTTCCTTAAAAGCTCAAGGAGGTTGATTACACTGTATAGAAGTCCTTCTGAAGATTCTATAATTAAATAGTTGAGTGGAGTTGGGTCACGTACCAGTGACCAGTTGGGTCACAAGCAGCTTGCTGTTTGCCGGGCCATCTCTGCCAAAAGAGCTTTAGCTTTCATCCCTGTCCTGCCGTGCATCTTGCTGCAGGTTGGGGCTCCTTCAGACCCATCAAAGTCAACGTAGATACGCTCTGCATCTCACTTCTGGTTGTGTATTAATCTCAAAAGTATTATTTTCTGTGTCCATTCATAGTGTCGGTCAGCCCACGGGTGTTTTGTCTGACTTTCTTATGTGCCTCAGGCTGTTTGCAATGGGTAATTGGGTATTTTTTAAAACACATATCGATGAGTTGTTGTGCCTTGGCTTGTTTGGGAGGTAGCCCTGTGTTTCCGTGGGGTGCCTGATGCCGTCCCTGTTTGTGTAGAGCTCCTGGGCAATGCTTACGGTCATACGCTTACTTGTTACCAGGAACTTGAGCAAGTCAAAGGGTCCGAGTTCCCTGATTTCAGGGAAACGCAGTCAGATTACCCATTTTGGCTCCTCCTAACCATCAAAACACTTCTGTGCACATTTTAAAAACTGCGGTGCATGCTTGCAACGAGTTGTAGGTTACGAGTAATGCAGTAACTGTGTGCAACTTGGGGTTGCGCTGCCTCTGAAGCCCAGGGAGCTCGATGTATGGAGGGGCTCGTGCAGGCGTCGACATGCAGCACGTGCTCATGGCCAAGCCAATGCAGCAAAGCACCGACAGGCACGATGTCAACTCTCTGCTTACTACCTATTGCACCTAATGTGTGTTTAATTAACAGAAAAGTGAGCTGTTCAGCACTTTGCTGTGACCCTCGAGAGACCTTCCCGCACGTGCCGGTACACGGCCTGGGCTCCAGCCCGCTGTCGCGACCTGCGGCAGCAAGAGCGGCCAAGCTTTGCGTGTCTGTGCTACTTCAATAGCACATCAAATCGCTTTTAATCCTTGGATAGAAACTCAACATTTACGGCTGAGAGGTTGAGACAGACCACAGTTAGAAACCTAGTTTATATTTACCCTCAAAAGCAGCATAAAATTTTATGTTTGAGAAGCTTGTCCTAACAAAACTCTGAAACCCTAAACCCATGTTAAATCAGCCGAACTAATAGCAAACGACGACTGTGGTATTCATAGCAATTCTGGAGTAGCAGGGGGATCTCATAGAGCTGTATTATATACAGCTGTAGCGCTGCTGAAAAGCATTTAATTTTATGGTATTGTCACATTTAATTTTTTTTAGAATTAGAGCGTATTGTTTGGTGAACGATGATCAAGGAAGACGTACGGGTTCTGCCTGCATTGAGTTTTGGAGCCTGCCTAGTGCATGTGCGTAACGACGGAGGCTTGGCACGCCGGGACTTGGGTGCTGGAGACCCTCCCCGGAGAGCTGCTCGTGCTGGGGCTGGGGTCCCCTCGGTTAGAAGATGAATCGAGAGCTTTATACTTAGTGAATATCTATTTTTTGGCTTGCGACGTTAATAAGCGAGGTTCCGTTAACACAGAAAAGTAGTTGAAATTTCTTGAAGGAGCAGGAACGTGCAGAAAATAAGTGTCCCTGTGCGGCATCAGAATTATGTGCAATTGTTTTACTGCTAAACTAGCAGCTCATTTAGTAGCAGACCAGATTTCTGAGACAGATTAGTTAAACCAGCTGTAATGCGTATCCGTCTTGGGAAGGAAAGCAAGGAGTGACAGCAGCAGGATTCCTGATTTGCTGCATATGATCCTTCGGATGGCCTAGATTGGAGGCGAGGTGAATGAGAAGCGTTTAGTAAGTGCGCTTTAGGGGAAATTGGTAAGGGGTTTGATGCAAGATGATAATTGCCAAAGCATGTCATTAACCCAAGGAGGAGGGGAGCTGCTGGATTAGAGGAAGGCTGGCTTGTTGCCAGCTCAGATTTGCAGACACGGCTGCTAATCTGGGCAGAAATACTGCTGCGAACGATTTGTCCCCGTTTTCGTAGGATACCGGTATTGCTTCGATCACCCGCGCTTACTTTAACTTTGTTTTCTGCACATTGAAACTGAACCGCGCAGTTGTCCTACGCTGATTTCCGTGTGCCCATGTTCGTGGCTAGTGGCCGCCTAGAGATCTCCACTTCTGTGCTAACTAAAATAGATGGGTTTTTCCTTATAGTTTTGTTCAATGACAAAGATGGATATTTAGCAGAGAAACAAGTACATAAATGTACTCAGAAACCATTCCTATAACCTGTATTTGGTTATTTCATATCCTAAGTGCTGCTGTCATCTAAAAAAGTGTTTAATTCTGTCCTGCAGCAGACTTTGTTTCAGCAATTGAAGGAATTTTGCTAAGTTAATAGAGCTCTTTGGCATAAAAGCTGTTAAGACGTTGCATTTTAAAAACTACCTCAAAAGAACATAATTTCTATCAGGGAGATCTGGAAAAATCAGGAGAGCACGGGTCAGGCTTTCCCTGCAGGCCTTATTTCAGTCCGCTGTGTATGCGCCTGTATGTGAGTCTTTATTTACATGGTTGTGTGGTTTCTCTTCCCGGGACCGCGTGATGAGGCGCGTTTTGAGGACGGTGGCAATTCTTCGGTGCTCTCATCCTCTTGATTGCCTTAGCCTTCCCCTTACCCCTCCATCCAAAGCCCAAAATGCACATTTAATTATTTGGAGGCATTGTAGCCTGGAAGACCTTTGTGCCCGTTAAGTGCATCCTCGTTGCACCGTCGAGACGTGCATCCTTATCGCACCGTCGAGACGTGCATCCTTATCGCACCGTCGAGACGTGCATCCTCGTTGCACCGTCGAGACGAGCATCCTCGTTGCACCGTCGAGACGAGCATCCTTATCGCACCGTCGAGACGTGCCACTTTGTGCTTCCTGGGGATGCCTCCTGCATGGCCCTGGGTGCTCAGGAGCAGGTGGAGAGGAGCTGAAGTTCGGCTCCGAACTGCCCTCTGGAGGCACCTCGCACCCTCAGGCAGGAGATCAAGCCACGGGGGTTCTCTTCTAACACATACATATACAGCAGGTAGAAAAGATTGCAACTGGTTTCCATCGGAAAAAAAAAAAAAAAAGGGCAAACTGAGAAACTGCAGAGCGGTTCGTCTCGGCTTTATCGTACGCCAGCTCTCGCTGTGTGGCATTGCAGGGTGCTGTTGGCCAAAGGGAGCACCCTAACCTTGCCGGAGGGGTGCGCACGGCTCGCGGGCGCGCTGCCTTGCAGGGCTGCGGCACCTCCCGCCCCGTGCCGAGAGCAGGGTGGCCGGGGGACGGCTGCGGCCGGAGCTCTGCGGCAGAGACCGTCTGAGCCTCCATCTCTTGGGAGGCCTTGGAGAGTCCACGTGCCTCATTTACATGTAATTACGGACCCTGGAAGGAGCCTGCAAGGCCATGTCCTGCTTCTGCCCTGCCGGCAGCGTTGTCCTCATGGTGCGGAGCTGCGGGACCCCCACCCCGGCTGGGTGGGTGCTCTCCTCGTCCCTGCCCTCCAGCCAGCAACGAGCCATCCCCAATCCTCCGCTTTCTTCGTTCCCAGGGCTTTCCTGTAGGTAAAAGACCATCCCATGCTCAGTGTGCGGAGAAGCTAACGTGTGACCTTCTATTTTTCAGGTAAAAAGGCTGGCCCTCCAGGGCCCAACGGTCCCCAGGGGCCACCAGGTCCTCCTGGGCCCCAGGGTCCCCCCGGCATTCCCGGCATCCCCGGGATTCCCGGCACAACCGTCATGGGACCACCTGGCCCCCCTGGCCCGCCGGGCCCTCAGGGACCGCCTGGACTGCAGGGCCCCTCAGGTAACCGGTTTGTCCCCTCCTCTGCTCAGAGCCCCTGCACGCCGGGGGGACGCAGGAGATGCCCCGGCAGCACCGCTGCTGTACCAATAAATAAAAAAGCTCCAGGTTTCCATCTGAGGACAGCGTAGAACGCGACGCTGCGGCACCCTTGTGTAGGATTCGGGTGTTCCCGGGCTCGCCCTTGCACCCGCGGGGGGTGAGAGGCGCCCAGCAGCGGTGGTTTAGGGTGCGGTGCTGCGGTGCCTGTCGCAAGAGGGTGCAGAGAAAGAGCAGCAAGGACCCGCGGAGCCTCAAGTTGCTTTTAAGCGTCCCACTGAAGTCTGCCGGTGACGGATTTCTGCGTGCACAAACTGGCTGCAAGGTGGCCCCTCCCGGCAGCGACTCGGGCTTTGTGTTAATGCCTCCTAAGCTGACGCAAAGCCTAGCTTTGCATCGGGACCGGGAAGGCTGACGCTTAGCACGGCCGCTAAGCCGGCCCAGGAACCTCATGAACTGAGGCAACTTGCCTCCTGTACCAGCCAGAAGAAAATACATTTTTCTCCTGCAGTTCTTGGTTTCATTTTTCTTTGTTTCTTTGTATCTGCACCATATTGTTTCTCCGCAGAGCCATGTGCCAATTATTTTGTTAAAATCCCTGAATTTAATAACTCTTTAAAATGCAGATTAGTGGAAGCTGTTTGTTATCTATATATATACGAACAGTCTAGCATTAAAAAATGTATCTTCAGAGAAATCGGGACTACTACCCTATAGCTCGAATGGCTCTCAAAGGAAAACTTGGTTGACTTCTGCATTCATATCTCAGAAATTGCCAAAGCAGAGGCCAGGAGCAGCATGAGGTCCTTAGCACTCCAGAGCGCTGCCCACAAGCATCTCCTCTTTAATAGAGATTTGGCTCTCGGAAAAAAGAGATTTCAGCATGGAGCTTGAATGCAATGAATGACCTGAGTTACTGCAGAGTGAAACTTGTAATCTTTGCAGCCAAGAGGCTTCGTTGGCACTACCGATCAGGAAAAGGGTTGTGCAATTTTTCCTTCTAGTGGAAACTGGTTGAATAACGTTGGGGAATTTTGATGATGTTGGGCAGAAATGCAGGAATAAAACAGGAAAAAGTAGGGTGACTCTTTTTCTTGTTTATGTACGTTTTAACATTCAGCTGTACCCCATACCCCTGTTACTGTCTTCCTTCTACTAAAAATGGGCTTTTAATGGTTATTATGGGGTAAGAGAAGTTTTATTTATAGGGCTGTTTACTGCAGCTCTTTCAAGCTTCCTCTCCAATGATGTGACATTGTATTTTGCAGGTTCCACAGACAAGGCCGGCTCCAGAGACATCCAGGTTGGTTGATCTTTCAAGGAAAGAACCCAGCTTTGCTGGATTTTTGTAAATGTTACTGGCTATGTTTGCTAGTGTTCGATGGTATAGCTCTGAAAAAAAACTCACCCCTTCTTGCGTGTGCTAAATCATAGCTACGCAGAGGGACTGCCTGAGCTCACCCTTTTTATTGCTCAAAAGAAAGCTCTGTTAATCTGGCTTGGGCTTCTCACCTTTTCTCCAGTACCTAAACATGTTGTCGTCAGCTGCTCTGATCTTTTTTTTTTTCTTTCATGAAAAGCATTAATGATTTCAGCGTACTGTCATGCCTCTGTACTGGTCACCAGTGCTGTGGAGGTGTGTCGAGTTACTGTAAAATGACGCAGTGTTTCCCAGTAATTTTAAATCCCTGTAATCTCGTTTGCAGCCAGCTGTGGTCCACCTTCAAGGCCAAGGCTCAGCAATCCAAGTGAAGAATGGTAAGGATCTCATGATATTGGCAGTTACTGAAAAGAGCCCATCCTGCACCCGTAGCCTCGTATCTGGGTCTAAGTCCATCCTATAACACGGGTCCCTGGTTGTCCCTGATTACCCCTGCTGTTGGCTGTTCTCCTTGACCTCCAGCTATGTGATGTGCCTCCTCCAACCTGCTGTCGTAGCATCAGTTTTTCTCAGCCCCTTGCTGGCCAGCCTTCTTTCCCACTCTATTCTATTTTAAGCCCTCAGTGCATCCTTTTCCTGTCTCAGCCCCGTTAGCCTGTGTTTTTCTCCAGTTGTCCCGGTAATTTATGGCAGGAGAAGGCACAGCTGTAGTGTGAGGACACGGAGGTGCGCGGCCGCTAGCTCCTCCCGCGTTACGCTGCAGGGCGCACACGCGCAGCCTCCGCGGTCCCTTGTGCATCTCTGCCCCCACCGACAGCCTTTAAGCTCAAGTCCTGCCGAGCCATTTCGCGTCCACCCGCAGCTCTTTGCTCTCCTCCTTCCTCCCCGGATCCCTATCCAATTTCTGCTGGAGTTCCTGCTCTCCTTGCCAACAGCTGGGTCTCATTCATTAGCTGCTGCCTCCCTGCTCACGACGTCTGGCTGTGCCGGAGCGGAGCTGGCTGCCTTGTCCCCTGCCTGAGTCACCGCGCGCAGCTCCCCGGGGAGCGCGGGCAGCAGCCCCGGTGCACGTCCCCCCGGCCCGGAGCTCGAGGGCTGCAGCTCCCAGGGATTGGCGCGGCAGCAACAGGGCTGCAGGACCCCTGTCCACCAACTTCTGCCCCACGCGTGGGATGGTGCGGGCTGACCAGCGCTTCTGCTGAAAGGCAATTTCTCTCTTTCAGCAGACGTGAGCTGTGGGAGCTGAAATTTCTTATGGTTAGGGAATTATGCTTACAGCAGGGTGGGGGAAAGCTCCCCAAAACAAAAAGGAAACCAGCCGTTCCTAAGAACAATACGAGGGGAAAAGATGCTGTTTTGCTTACGTTCAAAAAGTAATTATCCCTTTATTAATGGGAAGCCTGTATGTTTACAGAGCGTACGCTACTCCCTAAGAGTGGGAATTGCCCTCTGAGTGTACTTCCCTGCTGCTCAGGAACAATCTGATGCTGTGAGCCATTAATGCTGTCCAGCTGACAGCCAGCAGAAAACACAACCTGGCTGGTTTGCAACTGGGGGCAGGGAGCTGAGAAGCAGATGAAGACTGGGAGGAAAAGAGTTGTATTTGATAAAACAAGGCACCTACGCAGAACGGCTCTGTCCTCGGCTCGTAGCGAAGTGTGTCCTCTGGACCTGCTTGTTGGCCCGTCCAGAGAACAGAGGTCCACTCGTGTTGTCAGCTATTCCATTGGCTCCAGTGCCGGAGGGCTGCAGGGTGGGTCTGTAAACCCCTGACCGTGCCGAGGACCCCAGTTAGGGGTTAATGAGGTGTGACGCGATGCAATTTCATACTTTGTTGTTGTTTTGCCTTTTAAAAACCTAGGAAATGTAATGACAAAGCATTTGTTAAAATAATGCTAGTTACAAAGTCAAGAATGTTGAAGTCAAGGAATACCAGAATTAAAATCGACTGTGTAACCCTAAGTTGGCCTCCATGCACATATGTGTCCTGAGAGATGGTCTAGTCTTGTAGTTGCACACAATTTTTTCCATAATACTGTTGGCTCTCTTGCTGCAAGGACTAGTTTTATTCTAGGAATGATCCCAAGGCTTAAAGTGGATATAAGGATATAAGGAAGAAATGTTTTACACTGAGGGCGGTGAAGCACTGGAAGGGGTTGCCCAGAGAGGCGGTGGAGGCCCCATCCCTGGGAACATCCCAGGCCAGGTTGGACGGGGCTCTGAGCACCCTGGGCCGGTTAAAGCTGTCCCTGGCACTGCAGGGGTTGGGCTGGGTGGGCTCTAAAGGTCCCTTCCCACCCAAAGCATTCTGTGATTCTATAAAAGTGAGGGTGAAGGCTGTATCATGACAGCACGGCTAAGAACATCTTCCTGCCCAGCAGCACTGAGAGGGGGGCAGACAGATTGGCCACGTGTAGTCCAATTCCCACGAGGACAGGAATCACTGTTCCCATCCTAGCCTTGCTGTGGTCCTCAAGGATGTACGTGTTGATGTAGTCTTCAGCACACCGTCTGCTGAAGCTCCACCTTGTTTAGTGTGGACACTGGGCAGAGAGGTGTGGGGAGGGGAATGAATGAGGTGGAAGGTAGAGGAAGAGGTTTAACGGTCCCAAGGGCTGGGTAATGTCAGTTGAGGATCTTTCTTGGAGAATTGGATCCTGGTCCTACCTCTGCTGCAGAGTTTCTTCCATGGTACCAGGGAGATCGCCAGTAACAAAGCTCTTACAAGGGCCGCACACAGATGCTCTTCAGGAGGCGCCTGGGGTCTGAGCTGTAGAAATGCTTTTATAATTGCAGCTGCGATAAGTCATTTGTGATCTGTGGCTGAACGTACAAAAACAGTGTGAAAAATCAGCCCCTGGCCTCTCAGGTGAATTAAGAAAACTTAGCAAATGCCTTATAGTAACTGGCATTGGTTTGCATGTGCCGGAGCATCTTTGCTCTGGAGTGGGGATGATACTGGGAACATGTTTTCAGGCCTGTACAACACTCAAATATGATAATAAGCTCAATTTAGCGTCAGGAGGAGGCAAGCTAGTCTGTATCCAGCGCTGGGGACGAACGTAGTGTAGTACAAAAGGCCATAGGCCTATTCTCAAGGATGAGAAGAACCACTTTTGATGAGGACAAGTAGAGATGTAAATCAGTTGTGCCGTGCACTGAACAACATGAGCGTCCACCGGCAAGTGATGGTGTAATTAGAGCTGTAGAGAGGAGTCCAAACGAACGCACCGTAGTCTTTAATTCTGGGATTTTCTTAACCGAGTTACTTGACTTTTTAACTTGAGCCTGTGCCAGCTGTTGTGTATGAAACGTTGCAATGTCACTGTATTTCTGTGCTCCTGCGCTTTTCATTCTGACGGGTACTGAGTGACTGCCGTTTTCTCATACTGAGATCTTTCAGGTGGAGTCCTCAATGACTGGTCTCGCATCACTATGAACCCCAAGGTGTTTAAGCTGCATGCCCGCAGTGGGGAGCTGGAGGTACTGGTGGACGGCACATACTTCATCTATAGTCAGGTAGAAGTGAGTACGGTCCTAGGCCTAACTCCTATTCTTGTGTTCCAATGGAAGCCTTTGCATGAACCACGAGAGGGCTCCAGACAACTAGCAAATGCCAAGAACTTGTATGTACTTTTAACCGCTTCGTGCTCTAGGAGATGTGTGTCGGAGGAAGACGTTAGAGTTTCGAAGTGCAAGGTCACACGTTTCGCCGTGACACCAGCTGCAAGAGATTAGTTACTGAAACGCATGCGCAGATGCCCAGCCAGATCCCACATGCCACCAATGCCTTTTTTTTAATCCTCCACATTGTCTGTGCAGTCATTCACCAGCACATCTAAACCTCCTTGCAGAACAAGGGTCCCAGCAGGACGCTAGGCTCTGTCCTTTAAAAGAGATGTAAGACCCAAACCCTGACAACTCGTGATCATTGCAAAGCCATGTCACTCTTTGTAAGCGTAGGACTCTCGGCCCGGGTAGCTTGGCCAAACTCCAGCCCAGGTAACTCTGTTTTGCCTCCACCTTCTTCGTGTAGCTTCAGACCAACATGATGCGCCAGCAACCACATTGTGCAGCGGGATGGCTCAGCTTGCTGCTTTAGTTGGCGCTGACGATGGATGTACGGACCTGCTTCTGTAAAAAGGGCTAAAGAAAGTAATAAATTACTGTATTATGATTTAGTATACAGCTAATTAAGACATCATTTCCTCTCCCCATTCAAATGAAATGCAGGAGATGGGACTGTCACTTAACGCACCACTCCCAGTGTCTTGCAAATCTCTGAACGGAATTGCTGAGCTGTGTGGAGTATGAGCTCCGAAGCTCTCCCCTTCCAGAGCATGGGGGGTGTCCACCCACCTGCGGACTGAAAAACTGTCCAGGTTCTGGGACAGATTTTAGCAAGACAAGAGGGTTTCTGTGTGACAACCACAATTAAGCAACTTCCACCTTGCTCCAGGCTTCTAAAATAACCTCCTGCTCATGATTTGCATCTATTCAATTGGCAGCCCTACTGGGACTGTACCAAATCAGATAAAGTGGGCCGTGGCTGTCAAGTTAGGTGCTCTTCCGTGGAACTGGTTACCTGTCCAGTTTGGGTGAGGACAGGAAAAAAAAAACTCCACATGGGCCAAAGTATGATTGTTTCTCCGAGTGCTTAATGCTAATTGCTGGCCACAACGTTGTGCCTCTGAAACCTTTGTCGTTTGTAGTCCACCAAGGAAAAAGGGGACTCAGTCTTGTGTAGCTTCTGTGGTCGCAGCGTGTAGACTAAGAAGAATTAGCAGATGCATCCAAAATGGCTGGTTTTCTTCTGTCAGGAAGCAGCAGCTCCCTGGGACTGACTTTGGACAGGTCTTTCTCACGCATCTCGCAGTTCTTCAGAAGCAGTGTGTGGGAGAGGTTAAGTAACGAGTAATGGAGTCACGGGGAGTTAGGTGCTAGGTCTAAGAGTTAAATCGGTACAAACGCTCCAAGGTCTTTTGCTTCCAAGCTGTGGAGGTTGGGAGAGTGTCTTCCTTGTAATAGCTTATGCCTTTGAAAGCACCTCAAGTCCAGTTACAAAGAAGGCAACTCCCAGTACATCTTAGGGCATTTTTGATGTCAACACTAAAGGAGGCTCATGGGACCCAGAAAACAGGACTGGCCAGGTAAGTGAAAGAGGACTTCAGTTAAAATATTTCTGTTTGTTTGTTGGATGAAAAGCTGTTTGTAGCAGGTAGGGCTGTCTACACATTTTTGTAACTAGGCCTGTGCAGGTTTGTAATTTTTCCTTTAACAAGCAGGGTCTAAAGCGAGGATTCGTAGCTCAGCCTTAGATACGCGGATTCACGGATGCTTGCATGCTTGTATTAGTACGAAGTGGAATACAGAGTCTCCTCGTATTTGGTTGGCTTGAGGTTCTTTCTGCCTCGAACAAGTCAACCTCCCATGAGTACAGGTGTGCCGGGGCCAAGGAAGGGATCGTTAGCGGAGGGAGCAGATATGTACGCACTGAGAGGAATGTGGACTTGTTCCATGTGCACAAATACACTCCCTAATACCTTTCTTCTTCCTGCTTCACATCAGGTATACTACATAAACTTCACAGATTTTGCCAGCTATGAGGTGGTGGTGGATGAAAAGCCCTTTCTGCAATGCACTCGGAGTATTGAGACCGGCAAGACCAACTTCAATACCTGCTATACAGCTGGGGTCTGCCTCCTCAAAGCCAGGCAGAAGATTGCTGTGAAAATGGTCCATGCTGACATCTCCATCAACATGAGCAAGCACACAACTTTCTTTGGGGCCATACGCCTAGGAGATGCGCCAGCATCCTAGATGAACTTGGCATGTCCAAGGATACTCACAGAACTGCACAGTGCTGCTGTTCATAAGCGTATCAGTATTTCAGGGGGTTCTGTAATCCGGCCATAAAGAAAACTGATCCAGAGCTATTTATTCCTATATGTGAATGCAGGAAGCACAATTGTCTTCTGTGACTTGCATGGAGACTTGGATCAAAAAGCTAGTTGAAAAAGCGTTGTGAGGAAGAAAGGCTGTTGTGTCTGCCTTGTCTCAGTATTTCAAGTATTACTGCACTGATATTCTGCTCTGTGATCTTCACACGAGGCTTGTTGAGAGTGGTGTGGGTCTCTGCTTTTATGTTGCACTAGCAAGAGCATCCCAGGCGGGAGCGGGAGAAGACAGACTAATGTCAAAATCGCCCTATCCAGGCACTCCTGCTTCTGCACGCTAACGAAAGCAAGAAAGGGGGGTTTGGGGTTTCTGCCTTCCCAGTTTGAACTGGAACGGCCGCGGGATGCAAAGGGAGGTGAATCAGACAGGGTCAGTGGTGTTTACATTCATCCTCAGGAGTGCGAGCGAAGGCGGCGAAGTGCCTCTACCTAGCGCTTGGAAGCAGGCTGCAAAAGCAGTAAGTGCGAGAGGAAGGTGAATACTTAATAGAGCAGGCTTAGCAGATAGGAAACTGCCTCCACATTCCAGAAATCACAAAGTCCCAAAGAAAATGCCGATTCCCGGTTCCAGAGCCTCTGCTACTTTCAGCTCCTGCCATTACCCCAGAGGTATACCTTGCCCTAACGGGGGCTGCCTTAAAGTACTGCTGCTGTTACAGCAATTTGTGTTTTGTTGGGGTTTTTTTTGTCTTTTTAATTAATATTTTGCAAACCAGAACACATTTCTACAGGCTTCACCGAGCCGCGTAGAGCAGACACAAGTACTTGTGAAAACACTCTGAAGAAGTTTGTCATGTTTAAGAATAAAATTATTCAAACAGGAATTTTTTTTTTTTTCTGTTTTAATAGCAACTGTCCTGCTTTTAGATGTGGTTTTTATCCTTCCTCCCCCCACCCCTTTCCTTTTGGCACCCTTCTACCTAAAATGCTCTAATAAGTGGTGACGGAGTCTCTAGCAAAAAAAAAAAAAAAAAAAAAATTGTATTTAAAAAGTCTGGTCCAGCATGAAGTCACCACTTTTTCTTTTCTCTGAGCCCTGCTGAGTCTAGTCATAACTCGATTTCTGGTGACTAATAGAAGAGCTGGGACGCTATTGTTTCTTTTGGCTTCTTGAGCAACTCTCTCCCGTTACCTCCCCTCAGCTGGGGAGACCTAAAGCTATAAGATGTGCTCGAGCTGAGGAAGAGGCTGAAGCGCTAATTGCTCTTTTGTGTCGTGCCTTGGTTTGTGCTTGGTTGTGTTGGGTGTTGGTTTTTTGGTTTGTTTTTTTTTTAAAACTGGATTTCTTTTCAGAGCATGTTTTTTTCTTTTAAAAACTAAATTGGGTAGTGAAGTTTCAGCCTATGTAGCAACCGGGGCAAGTCCCGAACCGACGTCTCGGTGCTGACCTCCGTCTCCAAGCAGAGGTGGCTCAGCCGTGGTCACCTGCAGGGACGTGGGAGCGGACGTGTCCCAGCGCCGCGCAGGAGCGACCGATCTGACCGCAGAAGGGTCCACCCTGGCTGAAGCATTCTTGGCTCCGCTGCTTTTCCCCATCCGTAGCGAGTGATCTCACTTGCCAAGTATTGCAGTTATTGGGAGATAAATATTTCTTGGGGGCACCCAGCTTTGGCTACAGCCTCGCTATTCACAGGAGGCGTGCAGTTTGTAAAATAACTGCATGAAAAATTGCCTGCTATTTCTTTTTCAATATGTTCTCCTTTTTAGCCTTAACATGTTGGACTAGCAAGAGCCTTAGAGGCACTTAACTAGCCTTTGTGGTTTATTTCCTTTAAAATGGATTAAGGAGGACATGTTCCTCTGACAAGAATGAATCGGGACAACTGTGTATAGTGAGAACATTAAGCAAATCATTAACAGAATTGCTTTAGAATACAGCCTGAACAGCAAGACTTAGGGGCAAGCATAAATAACGCAATGACTTGGGAGAGCGTGATGGATGGAGTTTGCATTCCTTGTCCCCCACTGGCAGGATCTGGGATTTGCTCCTGACCATGGCTGCGGGCAGGAGGAGGCAGAGGGAGAATCCCTTCTCTCTGTAAAAGGCCCATGCATCGCGGTCAGGTTGCCTCTCTGGCACGTGCCTGGGATGCGGGAGGAGAGCGGAAGGGAGCGGTTCCTGCCGCGGAAGGTGTTAATGGGCTTTTTTCTGATGCTCGCGTTACACCGAAGCGTGAGCTCAGTGTAGCCGAGTTGGAGGCGTGGAGTTGGAGTTGGACGTGGAGTTGGAGAGCGGAGAATGCCTGACTGCAGGTGGCCTTGGTACCGAGAGCCGTGTTCATCCCTGGGATGAGCGGGCGGATCACCACTCCTGTAGCAGCCATGGAGAGTCTTTATACTTGAAACCCTTTGGCCTCTCTAGCAACAAGTTCTCTTTAATGAAGCATTACAGTGCAGGTTACCTAGGCTGTAGCATAGCTGCTGCTGCGTGATGCTTCTCTAGCTGGTGTCCCACCATCTCTGGTGCCTCTGCCCCTTCACTGGAGCCGACAAGGCCTGGAAGCAGCTCAGAGGAGCGTGAGGAGGATGCAAGTGGGAGGTTTTAACAAACTCCAGCAGGAACAGGGCCTTGCTCCAGTCTTTCCCTCTGATGTCTTTGGATTTTGATGTATCTCGGTTCCTAGTCTGGTTGAGAAGGAAGTGCTTCCTTTATAGACAAACGTCCGCGTATCCGAGATGGTGGACACGAAAGCAGTCGCCAGTGGCTTCCCGTGTGCCAGTCTTCCTCTCCGGTGGTACTTGCTGGCTCTGCTCTTGCTGGCTCTGCTCTTACCTACGTGCCTTGGCTCTGCTGCCCGGCTTTCGGCTGGCCACCAGCTGCAGCAATGTAGCAAGCAGATAATCGGTATATAATGCAGCATCTGAAACCCTTCTCCCTCCCAAGCTCCTCTACGGAGACAATTTCTAGGGAAGCCAGCTCAGCTGTTGTGTTCAGGGCCCCTTTTGAAGGAAGAATTCCCTTCAGTAAAGGCTTTAGGTCACGGCTCCCTGTGCAAAACTGCCTGGCCTTTGCTTCCCTCCAGCACCTTTCTCACCCAGGTAAGCGGTCGTGGTCTCCTTGCCGCCACTGTCCCCATCTGGGGACTTGGCATCGTCCTTCCACTGACCGAGCAGCATCGGGTGCTTAGAAACGGGCACCCGAGCTGCGTTGGGAGGGAGACGAGCAAAGCGCATTAGCTCGTTCGTGTTTCTTCCCCTCTTCCCGGTGAGAGCGCGGGGAGCCCTTCCCACTCGCTGCGGGCTGGTGGCACCTGCCCTGGCCCCGGGCGGTCGTGGCTCAGGCTTTGGGGGAAAGGGACAACTTCGTGGCTGCACCCATGCAAGCCTGACCCCCGCGCGCCCGCCCACCCCGCGTTCATCACTCCCAGGCTGGAAGGAAGCCCCTCGGGCTGCCCAGCAAAAGCGTAACGGGAGGGTTGTGGGACGAGAGACACGGCTCCCCCCGCTACCTGTTAGAGCTGCACGGTGATGCACTGCTGCTGGTTTGTGCTTCGACATCTTTATTCAAGACACTATCTGTATATAAAATATACATACTGTATATAATTTAGGATGTAAGTTTATGTAAATTGTCAATATTTTCTCTGCAAATAAAGCTTTTTCCTGATTTCGGTGTTCTGGGTGGGACTTCCTTCCCCAGCCAAACCAGGAGTTTCTGTGGGAAGTATTTTGACTGCGCTTGTGCGGTGGGACACAGCTGAAAGGCAAAGCTCCTCTGTCCGTCGGGGAGCATTTGATACGCAACTGCGGTGGCCACCACTGCTGATGCGAGAGGCACCGGCCCCCTCGGCGGGCTCCGAGCTGCTCAGCGTTTGCCTTCGACTCCCCGCTGCTCTCTGCGGTTGGGGAAGGCGACAGAAAACAGCGTTGCTGTCGCCGTACTTAGTGGGAAAGATGTATAGATTTGATGTACTTAGATAACCAGATATTCTTCTGCTTCCTTAACGCCCAGGCTGGGAACGAGCGTCTGTCACCCTGTGGTGCGGCTGTGATGTGGGGCAAGTGGCTTTATCCCCTTTAAGTGGCTTTATCCCCTTTTCTGCCAAGCCTCCGTCCTGCTGCTCGTTCCTCCGGTCCTTTGGAGACCTCTCACGCGAAACCCTTTGGGGGAACCGAGGCATCTCGCGCTGTAACAGACCGCTCCGGAGAGCTGGGAGCCAGCCTGGAGGCCGGGAGTGACAAGAAGCACGGGATGCCCTGCGATGTGCAGGAGCAAATCTCTTCCCGTCCACGCTGCGTGGTTCGCTCTGCCTTCGGCACGGTCCGTGAAAAGCCTCTCGGTATTTGCAGAGCGCCTTGGACGGCTCTCGGTCCGCACCCGGCTCGCTCTGCCAGGGGCTCCTGCAAAGGGGGTTCACAGCTTTGGGATGCAAATGCCCAGGGATTCTCCGCAGAAGTCCCTGATCAAAATCAGGGACTTTTCAGCTGATTTCATCGGCTGTGCCTGCTGTGCGGACCCGTGCCCAGCAATTCGGGATGCAGGGAGGAGAGGGCCGGGGTTCCCCGGGCGAGGCAGCGCCGGCGCCGGGGGCTGCGTCGGAGGCTGGAGCACTCGCATGGCGCGGTTCCTCCCCTGCGCCGCCTTCCGCTTTCGGGGCTCCGCGCTCGGCTGCTGATGGGAGACGAGGGACGCTGGAGTCGAAGGTTCATCCAGAGGTCGGTGTTTCCCTGGCTGGAGTCTGCAGGATTTCACATCTGCACAGATGCGCGATCCTCACCGCGCCTCCGAAAACAACGGCGGGCTGTTCGCTCGCAGCTGCCTCTGGCCCCGGCTGCTGCCGCAGCCCAGGTCCGCCGCGGTTAGCAGGGAGGGCGTCAGCCTCAAACGCTGACCCTGGCCTTCAGGGTGAGCCCAGCTCGTGTCACCAGTGCCGTGCGTGCCCTGCCTGGCTGCTGACATTGGGGTCAGGTTCAAGGTTGAGCCGCATCCCAGAGGTGACCAAGTGCTCCCCGCCGCGCCAGCTGTCGGGAGGGCGAGGGACAACAGCAGCAGAAGCCAGGCTGCAGCATCTTCCAGATGTGTATGTATGTGTGCATGCATATATATATATTTTTATATATACACACAGAATTACTTTTTTCCTGCCACACTCAACTAGGTCTAGAGCAATAGCCCTACAGCTAAAACTACAGCAAAACGCATCCTCGGGCAACTGTGCAGCAGCCTGCAGAAGCTCCTTCGGATGGGAAGGAAGTTGCCCACAGCGAGCCAAAAACCCAAAAAGCGTGCGTTTTGCAGAACACCCCATAAAGCGTGTCCCCGGGGAGCGTGTCAGCACTAGGCGGCACAGGGAGAAACCTTACCGTTCTCTACCGCTGCCTGGAAGGAGGTTGTAGCAAGGTGGGTGTTGGGCTCTTCTCCCAAGGAACAAGCAATAGAAGAGGAAATGGGCTCAAGCTGTGCCAGGGGAGGTTTAGATTGGATATTAGGAGAAATTTCTTCACAGAAAGGGTTGTCAAGCACTGGAACAGGCTGCCTGGGGAAGTGGTTGAGTCCCCATCCCTGGGGGTATTTAAAAGCCGCGTAGATGTGGTACTTAGGGACATGGTTTAGTGGTGGGCTTGGCGGTGCCGGGTTAACGGGTGGCAAACCCCGGGGAGGGGCCAGTGCCACGAGAGAGTCCCCTCGGCTGGGCTGCGGCGGCACGGGGAGGGGAATTTGTGCTGCCTTCATGCAGCGAGCTCACCTGCGGCCCCGGAGGTGCTGGGAGTCCCGCGGTGATCCCGGCGGCTGCGGCCAGGAGCTGGGTCCCCGCCTCGGGACGGCTCCTGGCGTCCTCAGCATCAGCTGGCCCCGGGCAGAGCCTGGCCCTGGCACAGGGCAGAGGAAGCTGGAGGAAGAGCAGGTCCAAGCAGGGGAACTCCCCCCCAAACCTCGCGGCTTTCCCAAGTACCACCTCTGCCTCCCGGCATTCGATTTCGGTGGTCGGTCCAGCCGATCACCTGAGCGCCGGTGCAGCCCTGCCTCCTCCCCGCCCCGCCATTTCTCTTTCCCTTCCTTGTGGCTTCGCGCACTGTTTTTCCCCCTCTGCAATCTTATGTCTTTCTTTTCCCACTTCCGTAGCTACGAACACCCACATGCGTTATCTCCTTCCCCCATACCATCCTGAAGCCTATTTATACAGAGCCTGGCTCCTGCCCAGCTTGCCAGAGAGCACTGGAGGAGCGGGTCAGGGCTGGCAGCGCCCGCAGCCCAACATGCTCTTGTTTGAACACCGGCTGGCTGAAAGAGGATGCTTGCTGCTCTGGCTGCTCCCGTCTATTCTCAGAGCCCAGTCTAACGGGGAGGCGAGGCCCAGGTCCACGCCGTGCCAGCAGGTAAGGCTGCTTCCCGAGGAGCCCCTGGGCCGGGATGGCCCCAGCAGCATCGCTGGGTCCAAGCGGGGCTGCCAGCATCCCTCTGCGCGGCGCGGGGTGCGTCTCCTCCCCAGCCTCCATCTCTTTAAACTTCCCAGCTTCGATCCCCTCTCTGCTCTCCTGTCTCCGAGCCGGGCTCCGGCTAGCCGGTCCCTAGCACCCAGCTGCTCCCGTGTCCCTGCCGTGCCGGTGGCACCTTCCAGCAGTCCCTGCCTTGGGGCTGTCAGCTCGAGATGCTTGCTAAGAGGCAGGATGGAGTGCAGGGTCTCACGGGGATTCAGACAGCTGCCAGGGGTGTTAGCAAGGCAGTCCAGGCTCCCAACTCCAAACTGGCAGAGGAAACCAATTTGGAGAGAGGGAAGATGGAGCCCACCAGGACAGTGCCCCTCCTCTGCCCAGGCAGGACAGGGATGCTCTGGACCAGTCCCAGTGCCCTCCAGAGGCTGGATTTGCCCCACCAGCCCGTTGCATCTTCAGTGCTTACGCTACTTTTTTTGCCCGTCTTGCTTGCTGGGACGCATGGGAGGACAGCCAGAGAATAAGCCTTCTCCTTGCGCCATCAGAAACAACTTGGCAGTGTCGGCCAGAGTCTTGGAAAGCCCACCTTAACCCTGGGGACACGCTCCTTGTCTCCGAGCAGGGCTGTCAGGTGGTGTGGCTCCTTCCCATCCGGGGCTGGGAAAAGGGGGAGCGGTGCTCATTTCCGTGTTGCTCGTGCCCATCTTGGACAGCAGATGGCTTGGCTGGAGCTGTGGTTTGTAGCCCCTCTCATGCTGATGGCTTCTCCTCTCTCTCTGTAGAGCCCCACGAAGGTGTCTTGCAAAGGAGTTGGCCTACGCAAGTTTCCAAAGGAGCTTAGCCAAGGAGTTAAGTACCTCGAGCTCTCCAACAACTTCATCCAAAACCTATCGGGCAGCTACATGTCAGGGTTTGGGCAGCTTGAGTCCCTGGACGTGTGCTTCAACCAGCTGGAAGCTGTGTCAGCCACGACCCTGGCTCAGCTACCCCAGCTGCGCTCGCTCCTCCTGGGATCGAACCACCTAGACCGCAATTACCTCGCTAACGGGCGAGCCTTTCACCTGCTCAGGAATATCGAGGTCCTGGACCTGTCGGCAAATAACCTGGAGAGCCACATGGCAGGCTGGTACGTCAGCAACCTCACCAGGCTGAGGGTGCTCGATCTCTCTGGGAATAAGATGACCAGGCTGCCAGCAGGAATCTTCTGGAGCACGCCACGGCTGCGCGAGCTCGACCTCAGTAACAACTACGTCATGGAAATCGAGGAGGGAGCTTTTGAGGTTCTGGAAGAGCTGGAGGTGGTGAACTTGGCTTTGAATTCCCTCCACTGTATCTCTGGCTTCAGCCTCACACAGCTGCGAGTTTTAAATCTCAGCCACAACGCCCTGGAGCTCTTCGTCTCGGAGGAGGGAGCGGAGCCCTACCTGCTTCAAGTGCTCGACTTGAGCCATAACAGACTCCTCTATTTTCCAGAGCTCCCCAAAGCCCATTATCTCACGCACTTAAACCTCTCCAACAACCTTATTGCTTCCCTGCTCCCAGGCTCACACCATCCGGGGGAGTTTGCACTGCACTACAAGGAGATGGCGAGCTTTAATAGGACCTCGCATACCACGGCGGGGCTGACGCATGTCGTTGACTTGGATCTCAGCAATAACCGGCTGCAGCTGTTCCCATTTACCTTCTTCCACAGCCTGGGCTCTCTGCACAGCCTCAGCCTGGCTACGAACTGTCTCCAGGACGTAGCCGGGGAGTCGCTCGCCGGCGGCACGGAGCCCAGCGACCGCTCGCCCACGCCGCTGGAGCGCACCACCCTCTCCGTGCGCTCGCTGGACCTCCACGGCAATGCCATCCACGTGCTGCCACGCTGGTTTTTCGATTCTCTGCCTCAGCTGGAAACGATGGATCTGGGCTCCAACAGCCTCCAGCCTTGCGAGAGCCAGGGGAGCGATCGGGGAGGGAATTTGGGAGGGGGCTCTCACGTGCCAACCCCGGGAGGCACCTGCACCCCCTTCTACAACGTGCCTCGCTTGAAGCATCTGAGTCTTTGCAAGAACAACATTACCAGGCTGCAACCCTACGCCTTCAAGCAGACCTCGCTGCTCTCCCTAGACCTGTCGGGGAACAAGGACTTGTTCGTGTCTAAGGAAGCCCTGGGGGGGTTGGAGTTCTCCCTGCAGAAACTCTCTCTGAGGGGCAACCAGATGGATGACAGCAAGGCGGAGCTCCCCTGCTTGGGGACACTCAAAGTCTTGGACCTCTCGAGCAATAATTTGAGCCTTTTGCCCACGGGACTTTTCTGCTCCCCGCTGGAAAGCCTGGACGTTCGCAATAACAACCTGCTGACGCTGGAAAAGCCGGCGCTGGCGAGCTGGTCCCGCAGCTTGAAGGAGGTGTCTGTCGCTGGAAACCCCTTCAGCTGTTGCTCGCTGGCCTGGCTGGACACGCTGCGGGCGGCCGGCGTGGGCGTGCGGGACCTGGACGAAGCCCTCTGCGCCTACCAGGACGAGAGCAGGAACTTCTCAGCCAAGATAACCAGCGGTCCTTGGTGGCTTTGTCCACGTCCCAAGGGCACCGGCTCTCTGGCTCTGCTCGTGGTCGTGATGAGCCTTTTCTTTCTCAGCTCCGGCGCTTGCTGCCTTCTGAAGAAAGGGCAGAAGTCGCCGGAGTGTGCGGGACTCCACAGCAACAGGGTGGGGGTCTTCCCCCACGGCCCCAAAAGAGAGGAGCCACCAGACAGCGTCACCAAAGTGTAGCCCAGCCCTGGGGAGCAGGAACTGTAGCGATCAGTCAGAACTCTAATTATTATTAATAATATTAATAATATTATTGCGTTTTAGGTCTCCTCCCCTCACCGGTATCCTGCGTGTTTTGCAAACCAAATAAAGGGAGCGTGGTTGGTGCTGAGCTCTGGGCTGGGCAGAGGAGGGCTCTGGGCCACCTCTCCTTCTCGGGAAGGACAGTGTCCCCATCTGCTCGGTTCCCTGCAAGAAATTAATCACGCTATCAGCAATTGTGGGTGGGTTTTCTGCCCTGCCATCACACATTCTCATCACCCAGGGCAAGAAACCAAGGCCTGGGCTGCTTGTATTGATCGGCTCCCCAAACCCATCACGTGCTGTGTGTGGAAAGGGAATTGCCTCCATTGGTGCCACCTGAGCGTTTCACAGCTTTCCCAGCAGTCACTACCTGCCATTTAAGTAGGTTTAATAGCTCGGCTAAATAGCTGCTCCTGCTCCCGACAGCATTCCCCAGCCCAGCGCTGCGAGGAGCGGGCAGCAGCAGGGAACGGTGCCGGTGGGAGCTGTGCTGGAGGGCTGGCCCCAGCGGTGGCGGGTCACCGTGCCAGGAAGGGATTTCTGCAGGATCCTACGTGCCCTTCTTCTGCCTTTTCCTGCCAAGCTGGCATCTGAAGGACGCCGTGGAGTTGGCAGGGCTTCAAATGACCCCGGGTACCGCTGTGGGTGCAGGAAGGAAATCTGTGCTGTCCTCACCCATTGAGATGGCGAGAATGAGAGAGAACCAGCCTTGTGCTGTCCCGGGCTGACGCTGGGCTGCTGGCTTTTTGAGGTGGGTGCAGGATGTTCCCCGCTCAGCGCCTGGCCTCCCGAGCCGCCGGCGGCAGGGGCAGCTCGTTCTCCATCATGGGGGTGAGTGCTGTCTCCCGCGGGGACAGGCAGGCAGCGGGAAGGGGCGATGCTGCTCAGGTCTGCCGGGCAGAGCCGTGGGCCTTGGGGCATCTGGAACCCTCTGGAACCATGCGGGTCCATGCACAGCCAGCGTTTAATGTGGGGCTAGGGAGAAGGTGCCAAGGGGGATGGCCGCTGTCGCGGTGTGACGGGTGCGATGCTCCCGGTAAGCACGCAACGGCCGGCTGTCCCGGCTGCGACGTGTCCAGCTTCCCAGGGCAGAGCAGGGCTGCACCCCCCCATGATAGCAGCCAGGTGCCCGACGAACGCCCTGAAGGGTTGGGGCCAGCTCTGGGGAAGGATAAAAATAAGGCTGCAATGAAACCTTTTACATTTCACATCTATTTGGTGCCACCTTGAAAGTCCCCAGCTGGCCCGGGCCACCTACTTGTCCACATGCCTGTTAGGTTAGAGGCTGTGAGAGCAAAAGGGCTTGGAAGTCACTTAAAATCCCAAGTATTTAACCTTTTTTTTTTCCTTTCAAGCTTATCGTGGCTTTACTGCGAAGCAAAGCGCATTTTTGCTGTAAAATATATGCCTTCCCCGTGCTGCCCATATTGCTGCTGAGGCTGCAGCTTCCTGGCCTTTGCTGGGCATCCAGCTCCCGAGGGACCCCCAGTGCCTTTGACGGCCCCGCATTTCCATCCCCGCCTCAGTTTCCCTTTGATCTGGCGCTCCGTGCCTCGTCACGGCAAGCGACCGGCCATGCCGGTGCCCGGGGCACGGCGGGGGAGCCTGGCGCTCCGTGTCACCACCCCGCAGGGACCTTGGGAAGGGGCAGGCAGCCCACGCTGCTGGTGAAAACCCAGCCTCCCGCTCGAGGGCGGCTGTTTGCTGGATCGCCTGCTTCCACACGCGCCCTTCCCCTTTTCGCTCCTGCTCCCGTGTCCCTCTCGTTCGCCAAAATCCCGGTGTGTGCCAGCCACCCTCCCACCGCCACTGCAAGCCATCATCCTCTCCCGGCCCGGCATTCCCTGGCTCCGTCCCCTGCTCCAGCGTGGGACCCAGCTAATGTCACCGGGGAGATGCAACCAGCTGGGCTCTGGGCCTGAAGCACAGCGTGCCACGAGCCGCTGCGCCCGCCTTGGCCACTTCTGTGCTTCTCCTCAGCAGGGTCCCCCGTCCTCAGGTGGCACCCGGGCTCCCTGGGGCAGGGACGAGCTTTCCTGCGTGCCCATGAAGCACCGTGACAGCAGGTGGGTGAGCTCAGCCCGGCTTCAGCCCGTCCCTAACGCCGTGCCAGCCTCCTTCCCTATCCTGGGCGCTCGGTGACATTGCAGGGACGCTCTTTGGGGCTGCCTGGCTGCAGCCCAAAATGCTGCTGTTGCCTTTGGTGGGTGTTTCTGGTACATTTTGTGTGGCCTCTGTTCCTCATTTAAACCCCCTCCCAGGCTGTACTTTCCGTGCGTGTCGCCATAAGATGTCCTGCCCTTTGTGCTGCTGCTTCACCCACCAGCATCCTCCTCCCTCTAAGGCTCGCGGGGGGCTGGAGCCTTGCAGCCACGTGGAGCCGGGTGACCGGCGGGACGCCGCGTACCGCTGGGTGCTCGGGGACGCCGTGGGCTGCCGGGCGCTCGGTCGGTGCCAGGCGCTGCTCCGGGCTTCCCGAGTGCTCCCAAGCCGTGCTTATCCAGCGCTGTTGAGGCAGGCCGTGTCGTGTCCCCGCGGACCAGCAGCAGCAGCTGGTGGCTGACCCATGCGGGGACGACGGTGCTTGGGGACAGCGGGCTGCTGATGCCCGAAGCTTTCTTCCGGGATTAGAGCATCTGCTAAAGCATGTACGAAAAATACGAGAAAGGATCCTGGTGCTGGTTTCACCCTGCAGGGAAGGCTCCCAAAGGCACATAAAGCTTAGGGTAAGAGGGGTGGAAGAGAGCTGCTGGCTGTGCTAAGGGTCGGAGGGGCTGCCAGAGCCCAGGGGAGGGGGACGTAAGCTTTAAAAGAGAAAAGAAATCCTGGAGAACCCCTGAGGCCAAAGAAGGGTTGAGAAGGTACAGAAACTGAGCCAGGGAAATGGTGTGTCGGGTTATTATCTTTCTTGGTGTCTGCATGCTTTCCCGATTCAAAGAAGAACGGGATTGCAGGGTGTGGTCTCACCGGTACTACGAGAAGAACTAAATCCATGTCAGCGCCGAGGGCAATGCCCCCTTCTCCCAGCGACGGGGAAAGCAGCATGCTTTCAGCTTTCGGTCCTGGCACGGGGGACGATGCGGTGTGACCAGGCTTTGTGTCAGCAGCAACCAGCACGAGTGACCCGCGAGGTCAAGAGAAACCCGGCTGCGGTGCTGCTGGTGTTTTTGGGAGGGGTACGTCCGAGGTGCTGCGTTGCTCCTCAGCCTGAGCTTCCCACAGTTTAGGGGAAATGGTTTCCTTATCCCAGGGATGTCTTGGCATCTCAAGCTTTTTCTTGATCCAAAATGAGGGTAAAAGATCTGTAGGATATTGACGTCGAAACAAATAAAGGGATGATGCCAAAAATGTTGCGTTTTCATGTCGAGCTGTAAGACACCAGGAGTATAAATTTTGGTCTGAAAAAGAGCAGTGGTGGTTGAAATATTGTGACCATTTACAAATTTTCTAGAGAACCAGTTGAGAAATCCAGCAAAACTCATTCTTTCCAGTGGAAAACCTTCACATTTCAGTGGATCTGCATTTTCAAAGAAAAATAGATTTTATCAAAAATTTCCAGCTAGCTGTTCTGCTAACTCATGTGGAAATTACCTTGTCTGCAACTAACTTGAATTAGAGGACTTTTTTTTTTTTTTTTTTTTTTCCTTTTTCCCTTTCTCTCCATGGAGATGAGAGCCAGAGCTTCATCTGCTTCAAGAGCTGGAGAATTTCCTGGTCGCTGGCTGGCGGATATCGCTCCTCGAGCCGCCCCTGCCCGGCAGAGCGGGAAGAACACTCCTCATCCTCTGCATTTAGACGGACCACAGGTTAGCCCAAATCTCCCCAACTCTGCTCCAAGATGACGCCAGACAACGTGCTCTAGGCTGCTGCAAGGCGTGAAACCGTCATAGCCGTGAACGCTGTTTTCCTCCCCGCAGCTCCTGCCCCAGGTTTCGCCCAACGGCAGAGCTCGGGTAAGTCCACTTCAGCGCACAGACAGCAGCAGAACGGCTGCTGAAGGTATCGTTTCTTTTCTTTTTTTTTTTCTGATATTGCTGCAATATGTATTCCCAAATGTGGTTGATCTCATAAACCACTGTCCTCTTGCCATAGCCTGGCTCCCCGTGGCAGGGTGCCTTTTACGTGCTCCTCGCTAATGCAGCATTTGCTCTGCGGCTTTGGGACGGGGCAGGAGGCTGGTGGCAGTGGCTCATCCCCATGTGTCACCTCCGGGCCATCGGCCCACGTGTCCCTCCCATTCGTAGGGCTGTGCCGCCGCTGCTTTCCATTATCACTCACTGCCACAGCCTCTTCTGCGTGACTCAACAAAACTCCCCTGGCAGCTATTTCTAGCCTAGCTAGTGAGGTCGGGCGTGTTATTCATGACACTTTCTTCCTCTCTGGTGGGGCTCCGGCCAGGCTGGGACCTGCCACCGCCTCTCCAGCATGCAGACCTCCAGCCAGAGGAGACTCTGGCAGGGAGCAGATGGGGAACGCAGCTCCCAGCGTCTCCGCTGCCTTGCGACGTCCTGTACCGCCTTCTGCAGCATCGCTTGCCCGGGCTGTCCCGGGGTTGCTGCGGGGGGAGCGCAGATGCCGACACATGTTCTGCAGCTGGATCCCCCCAGCGCAGCTGTCCCGGGGCCCTGAGGACGGGACGTGCTGCAGAGCCTGCTCTGGGCTGCCTTGGCGTGCGCTGCCTGCGACGGGACGCCGCCGTGGCTGCAGGCAGCCCTGGTCGCAGCAGCTCGTGCAGTGTCACCGGGTGCTCTTCTCCTTCCAGCTTGAGCCCACAAGCAGGTGCAGAGCCACGGTCCCCAGTCCCAGCTTTGCGATGTCTCTAGGTAGATGCGTGGGAGCAGCCTCGCGGGGAAGCCACAGGGCCAGGTGAAGCTGGAAGGCAGCACCGTGCGTACGTGGCTCTGGAGGGGATCAGCTGGCAGGAACAAGTCCTTGCAGGTCCCCGTCGCCCCCAGGCAGCTTCTCAGTATCCATCCTGTGGTGAGGTCACTGACTCCATCACTACATCGGAAAGAGGAAGGAAAACGGTTTCGCTAAAGGAAAGCAGCCCTCTGCAGCAGGACGGTCACCTAGCACCCAGGGCGGCCCTCACCAGCATCCCCAGCCTCCGGAGGGGACGGGATGCTCCCAGGCGCCCGATCCCCTCCGCAACCTCTGGGATTTGGCGGGAGCTGGCCGGGGAGCGTGACCTGCCTCCTTGCCAAGACGCCGGTGCCCCATGACAGCGTGCCACCGCCGCCTGCGTCACCGCAGCCCGGCGCTGTCACAGCCTCCAGGCAAAAGGATGTGGCTTCTCACGCGGTCGGTCGGTAGGTGAGCGTGGGGTGGGGGAGCGCCGAGGTTGCCAGGGGCTTGAGGGGACATGGGGCGCCTTGACGGCAGGGGAACCCCTGGAAGGTCCTCGCGTGAAGCCGCCTCTCCTGAGCCTGGAAGCCGCAAGCCGCTGCAAACTGGGATGGTACCTGGGGAGGGGTCCCCGTGTGCTTATGCAGCTCACAAACCATTCACGGGAGTCTTATTAGTGGCACACACAAACCTTTGGCCATCCAGGACAACTATTTAATGTTCCTCCAGTAATTAGCCTTATGCCAGGAGCAAGCTCTGTGTGCAGGCAAGCCCTGACCCAGCAGCAGGTCTTCTCCTTGCCCTCCTGTGAGCTCGTCCTTGAGCTTTCCCCTCCTGGCTGTGTCCCCAGGGCAGCCCACACCAGGCAGGCAAGCACTCAGGGGGTGATGTTTTCCAGCGTCGCTCCCAGCTCCTCGCCTGCTCCCCCCAGGTCTTTCCCCCTGCTCAGCGCCCGCAGACGAATCCCCAGCAGCACGGCTGCACCTTCTCCCCGTGGTGGCTCGCAGGCTGGGGAAGGAAAGCCTTTCTCCTGGGCTGGGAATCCCCTCCTGCCCTCATTCTTCCCCAAGAGAGCCTGACACGGAAGGGGAAGGGGTATTTTTAGCACTTACCCTACGGTTGTTTCAAGGATTGAGCTAAGAAGAGGAATTGACATCAAATGAAGGGTTGCTTTTGCTTTAAAAGGAAGCCTTTTTTTTTTTTTTTTTCTTCCTACTACTCAGTCATTGCAAAACTTTTCTGTGAAGAGGGATTGGTAAAAATCACCTTTTGTAGGAGACGGGGCCCTGGAGCCGGAGATTGGCGTCAGAAATCGCTGGACACCGTTCCCTGTGCTGGCATTGGCTTCTCGTGCCCTTGCCCAGCTCCCACGGTGACCTCGCATCCCAAAAGCAGGGGACAGGGTGGTATGAAGCCCCTCTGCCCCAATGCTGATCACGACTCCCAGTATCTGCGAAGCTACGAGATGCCTCCACCTGCCAAACCATCCTCACAAGTGTCCTCTCTGCATTCCTGCTCTCCAGCAGCTTTTCCTGACTCTTGCTCACGGCTTTTCCTAAAACCCCTGGGACCCCAGGTGCTCTCGCCTTCCCAGCCACCATCCGACCCGGTAGGTACTGGCTATGGCAACCCATCTGAGATCCTCCAGCTCCCAGGCTAAGGTGCCATCCACACCTTGAGGAGTTTGCCTGAAAGCAATATGGTTCATAGGGCAAAAAAGTGCCGTGCCGCAACGTGCGAGTTGCCAGCACCAACACGGCAGGCAGGAGCGTGGTGAAAGCAGGTTCTCCAGGGACCCAAAGGGGAGGTGGTGGCCCTTAAAAGCAAAACCACTGCCAGAAGGTGGCAATATCCCCTCTCCTTTCTGGGCCTGACACTGCGCAGAGCAGAGAAGGGGTCAGCCCCTTGTGCCGGGGATGAGTCCATTTTGGTTTGGAAGCCCTAGCCCCGCTCAGGTCCGCCTTTGGATCGAACAGCTTGGGCAATGGCGGGACAGTGCTCCATGCCCCACCCGGGTGGTGGGGCGTCCCTGCTGTCCATCTCCCGAAGCTCAGCCCGCACCAGCTGTAGCGGGTGCTGGTGGTGTGCATGCCACGGCACCTACGGCCAGCGGGGAGGAGGGTGTTCAACAGCGGGGAGTGCAAAGTCCTGCCCCGGTACGTGCTGGGGCCACCCAGCTGGAAAGCAGCTTCTCCTAGATAGCAACCCTAGACCTTCCTCCACCTGCACCGAGGTGGGCTTGCACTTTGCCCGCCTTTGTGTCCCGTTCAGGGGAGATTAGGGGACTGCTGACCTTCCTGACCCTCTTGTCTGAAATCCTCTGTCGTAGGGTCTAGTTGTGCTGATGGTCACTTTTTTTCTTGGGCGGTGTGGGGCTGTTCCAGGCAGCTGATGACATAACGTTAGAAATCACACCAGAAGGATTAGCATCTCCGGCAGAGCCTGCGTTCCCACTGAGACCTCCTCGCCCTTCAGCAGAGATGTGGCACTGGGACGCTTTGGAGCAACAACCGGCAAAGCAGCTCTTCCTGGCAGGCTGGATGCAGGGCACCTGCCGCAAAGGAGTCCAGGGCAGACAGTAACTGGGAAGGACTGGGAGCCCCGGGAGCCCCTGCATCCCTCTGGCTGGAGTCTGGAGAAGGAGGTGGCTGGTTAGACATGCCCAGCGCGCAGGATTGCCTTTGCTGGGCAGCTCCTGCCTTGCACGTGCTTGGTGAACTGCTGCCCTCCCTCTGCCCGCTGAGCACATGATGCCCAGAAAAGCACCCAGGCACCTCCCAGCACTGAAAAAAAAGCAGCTTTTCCTGGTCAGAAAATTCCTAATCCCTCCAGAAGCTGTTCAGATTTCCCCGCAATGTCCCCCTCAGCGCCCAAGGCATTTCCCCATTCCCCAAGGCTGAAAAGGGAACTTACAGAGACTGTGATTTCATAACATCAAAGTCCTCAGTGTTAGAGTGAAAGGAGCGCTTGGGCTAGCAAGAGGGAGAAGTGTGGACACCGTATCTGATTGCGGGTCAAGGTAAGAGAAGGATCTGCAAAAGCCGTCGTTGGGAAGGTGGCACGTCAAAGAAATATCAGGGACTTCCAGAGCGCAGTGAGGTCCAGCGGTACTGAACTGAGTCAGGAAAGGTGAAAGCTGAACTATGTCGCTGTGGTGAGACCAGTCTGACTTCAGCCTCACCAAGCACCAAGTTATTTGCCAATAACTTGATGGCAAAGGACCCCAGCTTTGCCCCAGGCCCTAAGGAGTCTCGCAGCACCAAGCTGTTGGTCATATGGCAGGGCCCCAGGCACCCCAGGGTGCTGGCACCCTGTCCCACGCAGCACGGGCATCCGGTCCCAGCAGCGGGTGCTGCTTCTTGGGGCTTTTCTACCTCAACCCTCAGGGTCCTGTGATGTCTATAAGCAAATCCATCGTGGCAGGGACTTAGCAGGGACTCTCCCTCATTGCAGAGCCCTCGGCAGAAGCGGACCAGGCTCAGAGACCAGGTTCATCTCTGCCACGTGCCTCCTGGGATTGGAGCCAGAGAGTTTGATCTTCCATGGGACGGCGGCACCAGGCCCCAGGTACCGCTGGAGCAAAACAAACCGCAGCTTTCTTAAATAGGAGGGATGCTGGAGGAGGGATTGGGCTGATGAGGGAGCAGCTGAGTTGGGCTGAAAATCCAGGGGCTTTCAGAAAAATGAGGGGGGGGAAGTGAATTGCATTGTGGAAATGCTCAGGGTGCTTGAATTGTGTCTGGGACCATAAGGAAGCCTAGAGAGTGAAAGATGCTCTGGGGACTGCCCAGGCTGAAACAGCACGGTGTGTCCCAACACTCCCTCATCTCCTCTTGGCAGGCTTTCCCAGGCGAGCCCACTCCCGCAGAACATCCTTCCCATGGCGGTCGGTGCGTTGCCAGCAGATCCCATTGTCCCTGTGGATGGATGAAATCTGCCCAGATGCCTCTGCTCGACCTCCCTGCAGGCTGTGAGTTACCCATCCCACAGCTGGGGATCACAAACCGCTCTAGCTAGCGTCTGACTTGCCCTCACCTCTTCCTCCGCGGGGCAATATTTGGGGCTGGAGAGGGCAGCAGAGGGGCAGGACCGGCCCCGCTCTCCCACAGATGCTGGAGGACTCTGTTGTCCCCGGTGCTTGGTCTGCAGGGGTTGGGAGCAGAATGTGCTGCAGGAGAAGGCGTGCTTATTGCTACTTTACCCCATAAAAATAGGCAGACTGTGGTTATTTTAATCAGCTTAGTCCTCATTTTAGAGACAGAAACCAAAACCATGGGGTTTGGTGTTTAGGGAATATAGGCTTGGGTTATCCCTTGCCCTCTCCAACAGGGACTCTACTTTCCGCAGCTGGGAAAGCATTTCCCACCCTGAAATACTCAAGGATAATTTTCTAAGTGCCAGCTGCAGTGAGAAAAGGCTCCTCTTGCCCTAAACCAGGGAGTCCCAGCCCAACAGTGCCAATGTTCAGCCAGTGGCAATGCAGCCAGCGGAATGTCCGGAGCAGGGCAGGCTCCATGCTCAGACCACTCCGAAGCAGAAATCTGTGGATGGCGCTTGCTGGCCTCCACGTGCCCTCTGCAGAGACATCCAAGCTGTGCGCCCTGATGAGCAGCTCAGCAAATTTGCTTTTATCCTGTATCTTTCCTACTCCTGCTGAAAAACCATTCCTCGGCTGACAAGAGCTTGCTGTAACTTTGGAGCCCTTTGGTGTCAGTCCACAGGCATCAGGGAGAGGAAGGTTAATGGGATCAGAGCCAGCCGATTCCAGGCACACTGAATACAGCGTCTCTTTTCTCTCTGTCCTTTAATTAAGCCCCTTGTAACTCTGCTTGGGATTTGGGAGTGACCTCGGCGCTTTCCTAGCAGGACCCTTCCTCATGGGCCGTTGCTCCGGCACAATGCACCATGGCCTTTTCATCCCAAGGGAGTAGTTTGGGAAGGTCAACCATTCAAGCTGCGTGTCCTAGTTTTAGTGCACATGACAGCAAGTCAAAGGGAGGTCACAGGGGGGATGCTAACCAACCCCCCCGTTATGTCCTGCAAAGGGAAAGCGCCTTCCAGGGAGAAGGGACGTTGCACAGCGAGGGAGAAAGTGAAAGCCCAAGTCTTCAACCTGTGACCGTTTCCAAAAGAAGCTGGTGTCAGCTGGACTTGTCTCTCAAATGTCAGTTCCCACTGTGGGAAACTATCAGTCTACCTGCTTCCTGAAGGTCTTAACAACAGCAAGGTTGCACTTTTGGTTTTCTATTTACGGAAGGGAAAGAGTCAGAAAAATATACCTTGTGACAAGCATGTGCAAGCCACAGAAATGTCACACCAAACCAGCTCCTGTCCAAGCAGGCACCGTTTCCCTGGCTGCATCATTTCTGCCAGCTGTAATCTGGTTCCTGCAATGAAACGGGCACTTCTGCAGCTGGTACCCGTGCCCAGTGCCAGCTCACGGATGTGCACACATCCGTTTGCCCACAGCACCAGGCAAACACCCTTCTGGGCTCTCTGTGAGACAGCAGCGGACTTTAAGCTCGTTTTCTTGGCCTGGAGAGGCAAATTTCTGTGGAACCTGATTACGCTGTTTTCAGGAGCCTGGAATTAGCAGTACACATCAAAGCATCAGTCCTGATCTGGAAAGCCCAGCGACAGAGTCAAAGCAAAGTCCTTTAGCTGCCCCTCCTGCCCCTGTGTGCTTTGGGGTGCTGAAGGCGACAGAAAGCCCTGCACCAACTACACGCTGGGCTTTGCAGCGCTGACAAGCTAAAGACAGCCCCGAGACGAGTTAGATCCCGCTCTGACCACGTTTTTCTAATGGGCGCATTCAGTTTTAGGGCTGTTTCTCAAGTTTGCATGGGCAGGCCCAGAGCGCAGAGGAGGGAGCCGTCGCGCTGCAGCCCAGCACCTTCCTGCAGCAGGGAGAGGTTGCTTTAACCCCATTACTTTGAAATGCGCTTGCGTGCGAGAGCCCTTCCACGTGTCCCCTTCTGCTCACCCTCTTCCTCTGCAGTTACAAAACCCGTTAGTAGCTGCTTGGTGCCCTGCCCGAGGTGATGGGTCAGTAAGAGGGTTTGCCTGTAAGAAAAGGGGTTGAAGCTGCAAAGTCGGTGTCTAGGGGCAGGATTTCCCCACGTTCAGTCAGCTTCAGTCCCAGCACAGCCTCTGGCTGGGTCCTCTCCGGGCTGGTGAGACCAGTGTCCGCACCCCTGGCTGACTCATGTACATCTGGAGCCCTGGTTATTGCAGTCCTTGCTGTCTTCGCACGGCTCCGGAGGCAGAGGAGGCAGGCAGCTGCGGCTTTCACTCTTTCTGGGACAAAATGTATTTTTTCTTTAAAGCTTCTTGCAAAGAAAATAAGAAAAAAAGACAGAAATTAATATCAACCCCTTCTACCCTTTACTAATCTGTCCCTTTCTGATTCCTGCCAGCCAGTTACAGGGATGAGTTGTTACCTGCTGAGCCGAGCCACGTACTCGCTTTGCGATCCAACAGCTCTCCCGAAGATGCCGAAGCAGAACGCCACGGTGTCGGGTCCCGTTGTGCGCAGCACCCCTACGCCTCGCGGGGGGCACGAAGGGGTATGCGCCAGCCGAACGCTTAGAGGGGCGACGTGCCGGACCTGGTGCCCCCAGCTCCATCCTGCAGTGGGTCATTTCTTAATCGCTTCCCAGGTGCTGTTTCGGAGATGTTGACAGCTAACAGCAGCTATACCCCCCCACACACCCCCCTCCCCGGCTCTAACCCGCTGTGAATGGCACCGAAACCGCCTTTGTTCCCCTCCCCGGGGGGCAGGACTACGCTGCCCGCGGCTATAAAAGGGGGCGGTGGCCCCCGTCCCAGCCCCGGTGTCCTGGCCATGGGCCACCCCACCGCCATGGGCCACCCCACCGCCGCCGCCACGCTGCTGTGCCAGCTGGGGCTCTCCGCGGCCATCCAGTGGCTGTGAGTAGTGGCCCCGGGGGGATGCACCCCCTCCCCGGTACCCCCCTTTGGGGCTCCCCCTCTCTGGCTGGGTCCCCGGAGGGGTGCCTGTGGTCCCCCCCACCCCGCTGACACCCATCCTCTCCCCGCAGCGGGCTGACGGAGAGTGGCAGCGGGGTGGCCTGGAATGAAAGCCACCACTGCCGGCTGCTCGCCGGGCTGGTGCCCGACCAGTTCCAGATGTGCCGGAGGAACCTGGAGGTCATGCACAGCATCGTCCGGGCTGCCCACCAGACCAAAAGCGTCTGCCAGAAGACCTTTGCAGACATGAGGTGGAACTGCTCCTCCATCCAGCGTGCCCCCAGCTTTGGCCCTGACCTGCTGAAAGGTAAAGGTTGCTTCGTCCGCTGCGTTTGTGCTCCTCCTTCCGCTCCGCGTAGCCTTTAGCCCTGACCTGCTGAAAGGTAAAGGTTGCTTCAGCTGCTGCGTTCGTGCTCCTCTTTCTCCCCCACGTAACTTTCCAGGCAGGTAGCGCTTTACATACAGTGCTGCTGCTCAGCTGATGGGTGTCAATTTTGGAGAAACTTGCTGCCATTACGCTGGTGTTAACCCTATGCAGCTTAGATCTGCAGGAGATGAGGGGCAGTAACTTCCATTTCAAACAAAAACAGGGGCTAGAGGCTCCAGAAAAAATGGAGAAGAGGTGGGGATGCAGGCTGTGTACTGACAGCATAATATAATGGGTGGCACAGGTTAAAAATACAGCGCGAGAAAAACGCTGGGCCTTGGTTTTATCCTGTTGCACGGAAAAAAATCCCTCATTTGCATTGTGAGATCTTTGAGAGGAGTGTTTGGCTGGGCAGGGAGGAAGGAGATCTCCCCCTCTTCTTCCCAGGAACCCGGGAATCCGCCTTTGTCTACGCCCTGGCTGCAGCCGCCGTCACGCACTCCATCGCCCAAGCCTGCACCTCAGGAGAGCTCCCTCTCTGCTCCTGTGGCTCCGTCCCCTCGGAGGTCCCCGGGCCGGATTTCAGATGGGGTGGCTGCGGGGACAACCTGCGCTACGGCCTCCAGCTCGGCGCGGCTTTTGCTGACAGTCCCTTAAAATCCAGCAAGCTGGGGACGCAAGCGCTCAAGGCCATGAATCTACATAACAACGCGGCAGGGCGGCAGGTGGGTACGGTGCCCACCACGACTGCTGCAGCCCAGCGCATCTTACAGAACCCCGGGGGGCTGAGGTGCCTAATGTAAGGCAGTAAACTCCGGCCGGGCTGTTGGGATGCTGTCCTTAAAGTCAGGAGGCGACTAAATGGTTAAAGTGGAGTTGCGTGTGCTTGCAGAAATCCCCCGCTGCTACCCTCCCCCAAACACCCTTTCCACAACCAGGGCAAGATGTTTGCCACTTCGCACCAGTACTTCCAGTACTTTTTTCCACGGGAGCAGACGCCCGTCCTGCCCCGCTCCAGCTGGGCTCCCCAGGGTTTGTGCTTTCATGCACTCCTGTTCCCCAGGTGAGGACGTGGCCATCCTGCACCCACAGGGGCTAGGGAAGCCACCAGCCCCACTGCAAGCTCCAGCGGGGAGTTCCCCAAGGGTTAGGTTCTTATCACAAGGGGAATGAAGCAGGGCTGGGTCCTTGATTGCCCCATTATATTCATTTAAAGGTGGCAGTAAGCAGCTGAGCTCTTTCATCTCTTAAAACTTCCCATGGATGCTCTTGCAAATCACTCGGTAGGGCGGGTACCAGGAGAAAGCAGGAGCAAACTTGTCTCTTTTCCTGTCTTCTGCAGGTGCTGAGTGACTCCCTGGATACCAAGTGTAAATGCCACGGTGTTTCAGGCTCCTGTTCCGTGAAGACCTGTTGGAAGGGACTGCCAAACCTGGGCGAAATCGCCTCTGACCTCAAGTCCAAGTACCTGGCAGCCGTCAAGGTGACCCACCGGCTCGTAGGGCCCAGGAAGCAGCTGATACCCAAAGACATGGACGTCAGGCCCATGCAAGAGACGGATCTGGTTTATCTCATCAGCTCTCCCGACTACTGCACGCCGAATCTCCACCTGGGGTCTCTGGGGACACAGGATAGGTAAGAAACTGCTGCAAATACGCTCTAGCTCAGCCTCCCGTTCCACGAGTGTCTGTACTGCTGGGTTTGAGAGCATGCTCCGGGAAGCTGCTGTGGATGGGTGGACCCCGTTAGATAGGGGGGATATTTCGCACAGGGACTGATGCGAAATCTTTGCATCTTTACGTCCCAAGGAGGGCAGGAAGGTAGATATTATTTTTACAGAGCTATGCAGGTGTAAAGGCAAGGGAGAGCCCTCACGGAGAGTCTGTCAGCTCCACTCCCCAGGACAGGATTCATCCACTGAGGAGTCAGAAAGGAAAATACCATCTCTCCCTGCAAGCCTTTGGGTGCTGCCTGCCAGTAACCAGAACGGTTCAGCAGTCCTTGGAGTCTGCGGTGCTTCCCAGATGTCTCCTTCCTGGAGCGATTGCAGGGCGGGGGGGAGTTTTTAGAGGGATGGGGAAGCCTTGCCTGAAGGCTGAGCCAGGGCTGCCTCAGGGCTGTGACTTGCAATCCCTGTTAGATTTAGCAGTAGCAGAAGTTCCCGGTCCCAGCCATCCGCTTTTCCTTCTCCATGGGAAGTTCCTGCCCCCGGCGTGATACAGAGCGAGCGTGCCCAGCCTCAGCCACGGCTGCTCAAACACTGCCATAGTAACGTGAGCTGACATCAGCCCCGGTCTGCAAGCAGACCCCTGCATCTCGCTGCCTCCTGCTACGGGCACGTAAGCGCTGGGAGGAGGCCAGGGCAGAGAGCTGTGGTCCTCACCATCGCCATGGGTGGGCAGGTATGCTCCTGCAGCTCCCGCTTGTGCGTCCTCCCCTTGACAGGCAATGCAACAAGACCTCCGTGGGCAGCGACGGTTGCAACCTGATGTGCTGCGGCCGCGGCTACAACGCCTACACGGAGGAGGTGGTGGAGAGGTGTCACTGCAAGTATCACTGGTGCTGCTACGTGGTGTGCAAGAAGTGTCGGCGGAAGGTGGAGAGATACGTCTGTAAATAACGCCAGAGGCGTCACGGCAGGCGGGAGGACTCTTGCGCTGGTCTCCTCCGGGGCACAGCTGGAGACCGAACGCCAACCGCAAGGGATGCTCGGAGCTACGGCAAGAAGGGGGCTATGCGGGAAGCCTGGACTTTCGCATTACCACGGAAGACCTCAAACTGAGAGATGCCGGGAAGCCTAAGACCGGGGGCCGACCTCTGCTCCATCGCTCCAGAGCAAGACAAAGGGCTGCCCTCCTGCAGCGGATCGGGAGCGTCCAGCCCTCTGTCTCCAGCTGGGGACGAGCCATTTATCACTCTGCATGCACAGGCCCTTTTCTCCAGGGGTGAATGGGGACCCTGGGCTGCCATTGTCTCTTTGCAGGAGGTTTCTGACAGTGGCCTGAAAGCCAGGAGTGATGGATGGGAAGGGGGGTAGAGAGTTGCCCATTGGGAGAAGGCTGCAGGGGAAGAAAGCTGCTTCAGGTGAGGGGGTCACAGGCGGCTATTTTGGGGGTAGGTTTCTGCTCTGGGCTCACCCAACACCACTGAATGTTCCTCCTCAGGGGCAAATACTGGTCCAGTGCCCTTTGCAGCATCTGAAACGAAGAGCAGGCCTGGACAAAGGCAGAACAAGTTATCGCTCCAGGAGGCAGAACTCATCAATCCTCCCCATGACCTGCACGGAGACTGCCGCTGCTCTCACAGTAACGAGCCTTCGTCTTTGACTGATGATGGCACACAGACCTAGGGACAGGAGCGGTCCCAGGGGCTGGCAAAGCAGGGCAGCGTGGCAAAACTGCACCTAGCAGCCTTGTATTGAGGCGGCAGCCATGGCAGCACTGCAGCTTCTGCCCTCTGGGCTTGGGTTGGAGGTAGAAGCCCACTCAACGCGTGGCATACTCATGGCTTGTCCTTCCTGCTCCTTCTTCTAGACCACTAAGGTCTTCAGACCACTCCTTCCACCCCCTTAATACCAGGTGTGCTGGCACTCTGGCCTGGAGAGAGGACACGACTTCAGGGCCCTTGGGAAATAAGAACGAGCCTTTAGCCTCTATACTTCATGTAAGTGGGATTCTGGTGTGTGTTTTTTAAATAAATGTGTTATCCTGTACCTTTCTGTGACATGTTTCCTAGGACAACCTCCTTCCTCCATCTCCTCCTCAGCTGGCCACAGAGAAAGCGAGGCTGTAAGGAGAGCGTAAAGTCCCATGTCCGTACCCTTACACGCAGCGGGGGACCAGTTCGGTTTTAACTCTTTCTGCTGCTCGTTGGCCCAGGTTTGCCTTTAATTACAGATATCTGTCAGCCTCAGCTACTGTGCACACAAGGAAAACCTGTCGGAAGGTTTCTATCGCCCGCTTCCTCAGGTTTCTGAGGAAGGAAGCCAGCAAGGAATCCGGCTTCCTGGGATTCAGCACTGGTGGCTGGAAACTGAGGCAGTCTGGGATTATTTTCTGATCCTTGTGAACATGGGCTGGACTAGCCAAGCGTGTGTGTCGGGAGCCAGGGGAGGGAGCTCTGATGGACCCCATTTCCCCTAGTGTGGGAGCTGGCTGAGCGCTTACATGGGATAAGGGATTCCTGGTTATGCAGCCTTTGGAGAGAAAGGATGAGTCTAAATACACAGGTGCTGAGGAGAACCCGCAGCACAAGGAGGACAGGTAAACGTGATGGAAATCCTAGGGCAATTTCCTGCAGCTCACACCATGACCTTGAGACTCTGGTGGCTTTGCGTGCGCCTGGGTTTATTTGTGGTTTGCATTGAATGGAGTTGGCCACGTCCAGCCCCGAGTCCAGCTGTACGATTACTCATTTCCATATTCATTCCATCATTTTCAATAGCCTCTGCTGGGTCATGGAATCAATTCATGAGCTTTTATTGTAAACCATCCCCTCCACTTAATGTGCTCCAGGTTTCTGTATGAACAGTAAGAGCCGAGAGTCAAAGGTGGTTTGAGACAAGCCTGGGAGCTGGAAGTTGAAATGCTTGGGGGTGAAGCATATGCTCCCACAGTTAACCAAGTGAGTTAACTATCATTATCAGTTGTTAATGTGCCATTGACTTGATCTGGCTGCTGACATCTAGCCTTCCCAGAGTGACAGTAAAGCCACAGCTGCAAGGCTTCGGTCACAGCTGCCGAAGGCCAAAAAGCTATCTTGAGTTTTTCTTTTAAAATGCAATTAGGGGTTAGTCACTGGCATTCCTCAGAAAAGGGAGTCTTCAGCTGCCAGGCTGTAAAATATCTGCAGTTTCTGTGTCCAGAGCCAGGCTGAGTTGAGAGGTGGTGCAGGTACTTAATTAGGAGGATTGCTTAAATACCTTCCCTATAGCCATCATCTGCGCATTGCCAGATCAGAGGGAGGTGAAACCGGGAGGGGCTGTGAACTCTGCAGAGCATTGCAAAATGAGCTGGTGTTAGAAAAAAAACAGGGGAAGGATCTGGTGGAGTGAGAGATTCAGCCAGGAGGGTGGGAAATGTGATTTGCATTTGGTAACTACAAACACACATAGCCTGGGGTAGAGGAGAGGAGCCACAATAGCTAGGAATGCCCCATGGAGATGTCGTGATCCCCTCCTAGAGAGGTTCCATTTGAATTTCTGCCTGGGAAAAGGCAGGGTCAAGTGCTGAATATGCAGAGTCCTCTCCTCCTCCTCCTCTTGCTCCTTGCATCTTGACTGCAAGCTCAACAGGGAAGAGCTGGGAAAGGACCGGAGGGGTCAATCAGCAGTGAGGACCTCGGGCTCTGTTTGTGTCCTGCGGGAAATTGGAAAGCACAGTAATTAGTCAAAGGGTGCAAAGGGTCAGGCTGGCAGGAAGGACGATGGTGGGGAGGTGACAGGTAAGTGACAATGCTCAGAGTGGGAGGTGTCGTAATCTGGGCCCACACCTGGATTCACAAGGCTGGTGAGATCTGCTGCACTGGAAGAATTTCCCATGGACCAAGAGCCAGAGCAAGGCAGTTGGCATCAGATGATGGATCCAGAGGGAATAAACCCTGTGCTTGGTCCCAAGGGTTGAGGGGATCCACCTGATGAGATGCATTTTTCTCTCTCTGCCCCTGCTTGGGCAGAAAAGCCAGCAGGAAGGTGCCAGGGGAACACGGAGCCCCTTCACCCCACCTGGGCTAGCACAAGCTCCCTCTGAGGTAAAAAATGGGAAAACTTGGACCCTGATATCACCCTCCAGTGGCTTCCAGCACCAGTCAGTGCAACCCTCTGCCAGAGAAATTGGTGCAAGAGGGCTTTTCTCTAACCCTCTACACCTTTGCTTCCACCACAAACATCTCCAGCTCTGGCAGATGGCCCTTCAGGACCTGCATAAACCTGGGCAAGGACAGTAGCGGTGTCCCTGAAAGTGAGAGCATCTCTGCAACAATTGTGGCTTCATAGCCCTTCAGACACTTCCTCATGCGTTTCTTTTGCCCCGCTTTCACAATCGGTCCTCTCCAGACTGCGGTAGGCTGCTGTCATTACCCTCTCCTTCACGAACCCTCGCCAGGCTCACTGCTAATGTGACGGATCTACCTCTTTGACTTTCCTGTCATTAGCCATTTTTCCTGATGTCTTGTGGCTTTTTGTTTATCTGTCTCTCTGGAAATGAGACTCCCTGGAGCTGAATTCTCCACGGCCGTGGCAGAAGTCTTTCACTTTCTGGAGCTGTGAACTGACATGAGAGAGGTGGCTCTAAAAATGGATTGCGCGCAGAAGAAAACCATCCCTCTACATGAAATGTGGTGAGAACCAGGCAAGGGGTTTGCTATGGAAAGCCTCCTCTTGGTGACTGCTCGATTTTTAATTTGGGCTTGAAAGGAGTAACACTGGTATGAATGTGATCGTTCCCTGCTGGTTAGACTTGTGCAGACAATGAAGTCTGGAGAAAGGAGAGTGATTTTCATGGACTCTTTTGACTTTGCTGCCAAAGCACTGACAATTTTTTCCCCTTTTATTTCTTTATTTATTGAGGGATGCTGCAGAACTTATTCCAGGAGGATAATCTGAGCAAGGGAAACAAGCTGTCGGTAACCAAGCAAGCATTTTGGAGGAAGAATGACTCTGTGTTCAAGAACATGTTGGGATATTTCTTCCGTTCAGCCCTGGATCGCAGCTCGGACAGGACCATGGGTCAGGACTTCCACCTGCTTTTTGCTTGTGCTCTTCACAAAGCAAGCTGAGCCAGAGCAAGAAGGCGGCACGGGATGGGGCCGCTGTCTGGGGGCTCAGCTGTTGATCAACATCTGTACTGATGTAAATATTTGGGGGATGTTGCTTTGACCTTTGGGACGGTTGGTGCCTACACTATCACACCGCAAGACACAAACATGAGTAAATGCTTGTACTTAAGGAAAAACCCTTGCATCTCTGTTCTCCTTTATTTCTGGGGTGTTCAGCAATATCATCATGTCCTAAGGACAATCCCTATTATTATTTGTCATCCTTATGGGGATCTTCAGCTGAGGGACAGGGACAAATCAACATAGGTGAGTAACAGCCATAAGACCAGAGGGGGAACTAGGCTGCAGACTGAGGGCCCTTGGGCATAGCTTGAAGGACAGTTGCAGCAATGGCTGTGTGAGGTTCCAGGGGGAAGCAGACCTCCATCCCTTCTCCTAGGCTGGGCAGGCTGGCATCCCTTCCAGCTCTGAACCCTGTATTTCAGCAAGTTGCTCAATCAGAGTGGAAAAGTCCCAGATACCGCAGGTTTGTGGTATCCCCATCACATCCGCAGAGGCCAGGAGGAGCAGGGTGGCATTGCTGAGCACCCTAGTCTCCCTTCACCAGCCCATATTTCTCCCTCTCGCTTGCTTAAACTCATCCACGGTCCGTGCGGGCAGCATCCTGGAGGCTGCTCACGGTGGGCTTTTCGAATCGCCTTTCTGCCACTACAGAGAAGATGCAGTGGCCTTCTTGTTGAATCACTAAGTAGTAGCACCTTCCCTTTGTGCATCCCTGGGGTGACTGCCTCCAAGGTCCGTCAGAAAGTGAGTTAAAGCAGGGAGGGACCTGCAGAACAGTCTCCTCTCCAGATCTCCAGAGCAGAAGCTGACGTGGGCCTGTGAGCCACTCTGGGGCTGCCATCCAACTGGGCTTTTCCAGGAGCATCCTCCCACCAACCCGGAACCGGGGCCATACAGATTTTGAGGACTTTCTCAGCTTGCGTATGGTGTCAGCTGTGACCACCATGCATGTCCTGTGTGGTGGAGTAAGGAATTTCCAGGCATGCTTCAGTCTGCCTGGAGCAGTGCTCGTGTGCTGTCGGATGACATGCAGAAGCTGTAACACCTTCCAGGAAGACTGGATGTACATGTAACATTCTGGAGCTCCTGGGAAGCACCGCCAGGCCTTCTGGATGTGCACAGCCAGATGTTCTACACATGTGAGTTAAATGCAATACACCGTGGCGGTCGGTTTTACTACCTGTATAATGGAAAGCACGCAGCCACGCTTCATGTCTGGAAGTGGAAATGTTAAGAACCCTCCAGAAGCTGAAGCTGAGCCCTAGACAGCGACTTTATGCTGAAAACCTACCACACTGAGACACCTGGCAGAACTGGGGAGCGGGAGAGATCAAGCCCCAGCTTGCCAAAGCTCTGGAAACTCCCCCTTTTCACATGTGGTGGGACTAATCACAGCTACTATTCCTGTAGTCCCCAGCTTGAGGCTCATTGTGGTGTGAATAGGGGCTTGCTGGGTAATTATACTGCCCAAAGAATCATTTCTTTTTTTCCTTGTGTTGAGAACATTAGCTCTGTAATTAGAAGGGGCAGCTCGAAAAACCATGTCCTGCCCGGCAGACCTCAGGCAGGAGGAGAACATGTGCGGGTACTTGCAGTTTGCTACGCTGGAGCTGAAGAGTGGACTGTGGGTGATTCTGGTCGCTAACCCTGACTGATTTCATGCCTCCATGGTGTAACCGAAACCTATTCTTGACCAGTTGGGACAGCAGGTAAAAACAGGGAGGCTGATTAACTTCTAGCAAGGAGATCCAGGAGCATCCAACCAGCTAACCCACTTGGCTCTTAGAGGCAAAGCCCTCTCCATCTCAAAGGAAACTGAGCCTCACACGGATTTCCTATTCTCTTGGTCTAACTTGCCTGGTGGGCCGGGATAATGTGCTGCTCAAGGCCTGTCCTGTGCTGCCTCTGACAATCGGGGTCAAAACTGCCTCGTCCACCCCCCAGTTCTAAGGGGAGGGGAGGTGGGCTGAGATCCCACGCTCCATCATTGGCCTATTCACAGTGACTTGGAGAGCAAGCCTATGAACCTGCCTGGCTTGCTCTGAGAGGTGAAGGCCTCCAAGGAGAATGCCCTGAGGAGATGTTTGTTAAAGATTAAACAGATATCCTATAGAAAGGTGATCTGGCAACTGCTCAGAGACTCTTTGGGTAACACAAAGGATAACAGAGGAGTTCACTCTAGCAGTCTCTTTTGCTCTGATTCTTTAAAGTGCTGCTGAAATGTTGGATCTTAGCGGTTAGGGGTGGTGATGATGTGATAGCTTTACCGTCGCTTTTAACTAATACATATGAAGGGGTGAGACACTGTACTGAGAGTGGTATTGCCTTGATGAAAGCTAACTAGTTGCAATTGTTGGAGATGCCAAAGCATCTTCTGCTAGTGAGGAACAAGGGGCTGTAGATTCCTGGCCCCATTCCACTTCCAGTCATTACACTAATTAATTTTCCCACCGCCAGACACAGCGTTGTTCTTCACCTCCTACCTGGCGTGCAGGAACAGCACAGAGCGACGCGGTCAACTCTTGATGTACCTGACCCTACCGGCGCCTGCCTTTGCAGTCTGAGCAAAGCAGTCACACGGAGGGAGGGTGACAGGAGAGTGACACCACCGCGGGGTACTCGGGGCACAGACAACGGGAACCTAAACCCCACTGCTCTTCTGTTATTTATAAGTAACTTTTTATTGCGCTATCTCACGTAGGTATGAAGAAAACAAACAGAGTAATCGTAAACTGACTCATTCTTGGTGGCCGAGTGCTTCCAGCCGGCCTGGAATTATTATTATGCCATATGAATTTCTCCCATCTAGGTCAATTACCTGTGTTTCTAAGGGACCAACATCAGTTCCTAAAAGCCCGGCTTTAACCCTTACGTGCCTTGTTGTCGTGGTTTAGCCCCAGCCAGCAACTAAGCACCAGGCAGCCGCTCACCCACTCCCCCTGCCCTGGTGGGATCGGGGAGAGAATTGCAAGAGTAAGAGTGAGAAACGCTCTTGGGGTGAGATAAGAACAGTTTAATAATTGAAATAAAAGCAAGTACAATAGTAGTAGTAATAACAACAATATAATAATAATGATATACAAAGCAAGTGTGTATCGGTGTACCCACCGACTGATACCCAGCCCGTTCCCAAGCAGGGATCGCTGCCCCCCGGCCAACACCCCCAGTTTCCATACTGCCCATGACGCCGTATGGTATGGAACAGCCCTTTGGTCAGTTGGGATCAACTGTTCTGGCTGTGCCCCCTCCCAGCTTCTTGTGCCCCTGGCAAAGCATGGGAAGCTGAAAAGTCCTTGACTGGCATAAGCAGTGCTGAGCAACAACTAAACCATCAGCGTGTGATCAGCATTCTTCTCATCCTAAATCCAAACCACAGCACTATGCCAGCTACTAGGAAGAAAATTAACTCTATCCCAGCCGAAACCAGGACACGTGTGCCTGTTCAAATTTCAGAGGTATTGTAAGAAGGGACTTAGGAGCTAAATGAAAAAGGAATGAAAAGGGCTGCTTCTCTTACTTTTGTCACAACAAGAATACAGAGAGAAGAAATGGAAGGCGCCGTGCTTAAAAGAACAAAACCTAGCACGACGCTCCTGAGCGTTCAGGCTGTGCGCTGCGTGCTGCCGGGATCGTCTGCCAGACGAAGGTCCCAGGCTACGCAGCCGTAGCCCTGTGCGGCACAAGCCCACACCGAACACAGCCGGTGTCCCAAGGCTCAATGTCATCGCTAAACCAATTAAGGGTAGCGTAGTAATTTCAGCGCCATTAACGCCCTCCTCGTCCCTCTAGCTCCTTTTTCTGGAGCAGGAGGCGCGTGCTTTCTGTCCATTTATCTCATTATCTTCATTTTTGCTCGTTTATGGGATAAACCATAAACAAAAACAGCACAGGCTCAATGCCACCTCCCCCGGGAGCTCCCTGGCACCATGCGGGGAGGCCTCCGCACCGGGCAGAAACCACGGGGACGAGCTTTGGGAGCACGGGATGCACGTGAGGGCCCACGGCCCCGCCGAGCCTCGTGTGGGCGAGCCCAGGACAGCCGCAGGGGTCCCGGGCGCTGCTCGGTGCGGAGGGGCGAGCCCGGGTCCCGGTGGGCCCGCGAAGGCCTCCTCAGGCCCTACCAAGATGGCGGCCCGCCCGTACCAAGATGGCGGCCCGCCCTGCCCTCACCAAGATGGCGGGAGGGGCGGGGTCGCCGGCGGCCGACCCGGAAGCGGTTCCGCGGCGGCGCCTTCCCGGCCCAGCATGGCGGAGGGGGCCGGTGCGGGGCCGCGGCTGGCGGAGCTGCTGGCGGCGGGCCGGCGGCTCTGGGAGGAGGTGGAGACCGGCGCCGAGCCGTCCTCGGGGGCCCCAGCCGTGCAGGATAAGGTGCGGCAGGGGCTGGACGCCCTGCAGCAGGCGGCCGCCATGGTGGCGCAGCTGGACCTGTTCAGGTGAGCGGAGGGGAGGGGAGGGGAGGGAAGGGCCCGGGCCTGGGCCCCGGCCTGGGCCCCGGGGGGCTCCTCCGAGGCTCCTCCGTTCCTTCCGCCGCCTCCACACGGGCCTCCGAGCCACCGCGGAGCGGGCTGGGCCTGGCCGGGAGCGGGAAGGGGAAGGCTCGGCTCATCTCTCCCCTTGCTTGCAGCGAGAACGAGGAGCTGGAGGAGATCGCCTCGGCCGACCTGAAGTACCTGCTGCTGCCCGCCTTGCTGGGGGCCCTGACGCTGAAGCAGGTCGACCTGAGCAGGAGGCTGGAGCACCTGGAGAGCGCTCGGGCCCATTTCTGGCGCTTCCTCACGCTCTGCAGGAGCTACGGGCTGGGCAGCTTCCACCTGCCCCCCGCCAGCCCCCCGGGGGAGGAAGATGCCGGGAGCCCGTCCCCGGGGGGCCCTGCTGCTGCCCAGCCCAGCCTGGTGGCCATGGCATCGAGTAGGCAAGCCAAAATCGAAAGGTAGGCTCTTGCTTTGCGCTCTTTAAAGGCTTTTGGGAATCAGTTTAAGAGAAGGGGAGAGCCTCGGGCAGCACGAGATTGTACGGACAAGGGCTGTCAGGGAGGACATGGCAAAGAGGCCTCAACCACTTTTTTTAAAGTCGGGGAAGAACTGCTTCCCTTGATACTGGAATACTTTGACCATAAAGCATTCATTTTAAGTTATGCACCACGTAATATTTGATGGTGTTGGATTGTGCACAGACTGGGGAGGTGTATTTGTGCCTTTAGTTTCTGGTCTTTGAAGAAGAACTGCACGAAAGCTCCTATGATTAGTTCTTTAATCGCTGCTAACAGCGTAAAGCCACCCACATTGGAAGTTAGCTACCAATGTTCTTATCAAATCTTTAAAAAGTGGTTGATCCCTCTTTATCATGTTTTAGTTGGGGATTTTGACAATCAAGTTGTTGCTTATTATGGTAGCACCAAGAGGCCCAAACTGAGCTCAAGAGCTGTTTAAATTGCAAGAATACAAAAATATGATTTATATTCTAGACAGTAACCTAAACTGAGACGGGTTGGGGACACTAGAACACACGGGGGCCTTTGGGGTCAGCGCAGCAAAGCCTTTTCAGCACAGGCTGCTTGTCAGCGGTCTCAGGGCTGCACGTCATCTCCCAAGCGCGAGTGAGTTTTGTAGGTGCTGCAGTCAGGGCTTTGGTTACGAGTGAACTCCCCTCTCGCCGAGGGCTTGTGTTTGCCTGTACCGTGACTCCTGCTTGAAGAGCGACGGGAGTTGCCTGCATTGTGAGTTCTGTCGCAAGCAGGTTAGTACTTGATCAGGGTGAGGCATTGCAATTGCGTTTGCTTTCAGTAACACGCATGGACTGCGTGAAGCTGCCTTTAGCCTTGCTCTCTGAATGAGCACGCGCCGCGGCGTCCCCGGGAGCACGCTGGGATTGCAGCGGCCAACTGAAGAGAACTTATCCCGCTGTGGAGCATAAAGCCAGACGGGAATGGAGTGGTTTGCTTCCCTGCAGGACAGGGCTGGGCAGTCAGAAGCTCAGCCAGTTAAGATGTGGTTTTGGGGGTTCTCTGTGGAGCACTTGTGGGCGGGTTTGGTTTTTAGAACGACTCTTGTATGCTCCTTGTCCTTTCGGCTCCCGTAGGTTTCTAATCCTTGGTTCTTACTGTTTGTTATTGAGGCGGCACTATAACTGAAGGAAGTGGGACACACAGATTTAGCCTGGAAGTCTATTATATAGGTGGTTCCCCCCTTTAATAACTAATTCATGAAAAGGTCAAAAAATCCAGAAAGCCAAAATTATATTAAAAATCAACATGCACACACAAAAACACCCGAGGCAGAAATTGGAAAAGTGTTTTAATCTGCCTCTTAAGTGACTTCTTGATATCTTTGTGTCATATAGAAGCAACTCAAAATAACTATTATATTGGTTTTCTCAGTGAAGGAACTGATGAGTTAAAGTCCTGTTTAGGAGATTAGTGTTGCCAGACTTGCCTAATTTTACCTGGGAGGCTTAATTTTCAAGGATTGCTCAACTTCTAGGAGAAGAAAAAAATAATTGAGAGAGGCGCCTCTAAATTTAGACCGTCTACTTAAAGCTGCTTTTAACAGACAGGAGATACTTAAATTACAACACTAAACCATCACAACCTTCCTTTTTATATACAATTTTCTTTTTAAATAAGTGAAATCATATTAAACGACTGACAAGGAGTGGTAAAGATCCTGTGTAATGTCTAAATTTGAGTTGATGGATGGAAGTGATGGGGAAGGTGGGAGGAAAAGATTTTGGTGCTGCATATATGTATATAACCGTGCATTTTTAAAGCCTTTTTTAAGCAGATTGGAACTCTTCTGATTTCTGTAGTTTTCATTTGTCAAAAACCTGCTGTTGTCAGTCAGATGAAGGGGGGGAGATGGATCCCCCTGCTTGGCGTTTTGCCTCTTGCTTACGTGTCGTTAGAGGTCATCAGTAAATGACAACCGGTATGATCTGGTGCCACCAGTGCTCCTTCACTTTGTAAGGGTACATTCCTGTAAGTCACTGCTTTACATCTGCAGGACTCTTACTCAGTTCTTAAATGAGTGGGTTCTCCTCGCAGAAGGAAATTTGTCAAAGACATGAGGAGCTTTATGAATGTCTGGGATTTGCAGGCCCTGATGAGCGCTGGTCAGCAACTGTCACCTCTGAAAAGCAGTTCAAAAAGGATTGGGACAGGAGGTAGCTCTCTAACCACATTTGATTGAATTGCAAGAAATAGGAAATTGTTTATTTTAGAAAACACTGTGTCTAGGCTGTGTTAGAGAAGGGTTACTTAAATGATCTCATTGTAGAATCATAGAATCGTTTAGGTTGAAAAAGACCTTTAAAATCGAGTCCAACCATTAACCTAACACTGCCAAGTCCACCGCTAAACCATATCCCTAAGTGCCACGTCTACATGTCTTTTATATACTTCCAGGGATGGTGACTCAACAACTTCCCTGGTTCTCTCTTTTTTCCCTCTCTTTTTTTTTTTTTTTGGTTCTCTTTGAGACAGATATAAGCAGAAGAAAGAACTGGAGAACAGGTTGGCTTCTATGAGAACCTTTGTGGAGAGCGGGCAAGCAGATGAAGATCAGATACGGGAATTTTATGTACTACAAATCCAGAAATGGATCAACACCAGCCTTGAGGAAATTGAGAGTATTGACCAAGAAATGGTCATCCTGAGGAGCAGAGGTACAGCGAAACAGGTATGAGATCCCTCTTGCACTGCAGGTCCTGTGGACTGCAGATAGTTAGACCAGATGATAGACACTGTTGCAGGTAAATGAACCTCAGGGGAATTCAATAGCAGAGTTTCATAAGTTTTATTCCATGAATCCTCGATTGAAATTTAGCTCAATCACAGCACAAGCAGGTGGGGTTTGGTTTAATTCTGAACAGGTAGTAGTTTGATTTTTGGATTAGTCACTGTCCAGTGATACCACATGTTCTAGACAGTCATGGCTTGTGAAATGCTACAGCATTGAGTATCAGAGCTGAACCAGTCTGCGTGCAGAGGCTTTTCTGCACTGTACTGGGTTCTGCCAGACCCTGAACTCTAAAGAACTAAGTACATCTGTAAATTAAAAGATGACCCTTGTGATTTCTTTCAGACCTACGCTTCTGGCCTACCAAGTGTCCGGTTGTTAAAGAAACAAATGCCCATTCTGAAAGCTTCTTGTAGACCTGCAGTTCCTTTGCAGAATAGTGTTTCTGGGCTTTATGTTACTTGCCTAAAGTGCCTGTGTAGAAATAAAAACCCCTAATGTGCTGACACAGACCATAGGCTAGCTTTGTTGGCACAGCTGGTTCGTGCAGTTCATTGTTGGTGTTGCAGAACTCTGCTCTTCTGTAGTGCCCTGGGTGATATCATCGGGAATGATGAGCTCTACTTGCTTCAGAATGTACTGCGTTTGATCCCTGGGAAAAATAAGCTATATTTCATGCTTTGATCTGAGCTGATCTGGTTTAGCTCTGTCAGCTTTCTGCTTTGATCAGAGCGGGTGTAACAGAGGCACAGAGAGAAGTGATTTGTAGAAGCTCACAGATGGAGTTCATGATTTAAAGTGGATTAAGGCCTGAATTGTCCATCTTGGGATGTTGCTCTGACAGCAGAGGCATTTCTTTTCTACAAGACCTGCAATAACTTGTTGGGGGTGGGAAACAGAGAAGGGGATTCTCATCTACACGATTATCTTGTGACTGTTGTTTGCATCTTCAGTCTTCAGCACCACGACACGGTACTTCTCAGCAAGTCAGGGCTCCGTTGAAACCTTTCATTCTTACCCGGGATGCTGCTCAGGCTAAGTATGTTGTTTTCTAATTATTTAGACACAGTACGAGGCAGTGCTCTGTTCTCACATCAAGCCTAAGATACACTTTCAAATGCAGAAAACCAGTTGTTACCTTCAGGCAGCGTGTCGCATCAAGATGGCGTGTGTTGTGCATCCGGGCAGGGGATGGGGGGAACATCTAATGCATTTCTTGAACTTTCTCTGATTTCTTCTGTTGCCAGCATGCTGCAGTGTCTTGGCTAATGCTGTTTCCTCCTGTTGGGATGGCAGAAGAGATCGTGTTAAGCAAATATTACTGTGTTAGTTTATAGGCCACGTGCTTGCTGTTTGGTAAGCTGTGGAGAGGCGAGGCTTATCTGCCCCTCTAACCTCTATGTGCTATAGCAGGATTGTTCTTCACTGTTAAAATAAAAAGCCCAGCAGTGAAAAGCACATGTGGTCCTCTTAATCTAATGTAAACTCTGGAAGATTTCAGTGAATTCAAATAAGTGATCTTAGGGGCTGGGAAGATGTGATACCTACCAGAGAATCATCAGGCACGATAATACAGTTTTTAACTATAAGGCTTTCCCCAGGGTATCAAGACCTGAGCACTTTGTGGCACTGTCTGATTCTTGCAAGGAATATGGCAGCTAAAGCACAAAATGGGATAGGAGCCAGATTTCTTGTCATGCTTTTGACATTATTTGCCCTGAGCCTTCCATGTATCTATTTAGCTGAGCCGTGCCTAATTCCATTCCCAGGGGCCTCCTTGGCAAGCTGTGCTAGCACAGAGTGTTCTCCTTTGGACTGGAGAAGTGATTCAGGGTCTTTGGACTAGAACGGCCCTGACTTCTCCAAACGAGCAGGATGAACTCTTTAAAAAAATGCTGTCACGGCTGGGTCACTGGCAAGTCTCTTGCTGAAGGCCCGGGCTGTAGAGATACGTTTGTTCTCAAGCCCTCCTTGATAACATGCCTTATATTGTTGGTACAGATCGGATTAGGCAGTAGTTCCGCGCATGGCTGTCTATGTTGCCGCTCATTCATAGCGATGTAAAGTGCCACCTTTGGCTGTCTCTCTCTTCCTGTAGAGTGTTTGGTGCTGGATATCCCGGCCTGCCTACTATGACCGTGGATGACTGGTATGAGCAGCGCCGAAGGCAAGGAGTCGTGTCTGGTCAGAGCGCGCCTCAGCGAACACCAGGTACAGAGGGGGAAGGCAAAGATTGGGATAGAGAATTCCTCTTGAGGCAGAGGGTGAGTGGGGGTGTGTTCAGGGTGTAAAACACGCGCTGGCTGAGGAAGAGTAAGACCAGACTTCGTTAGGCTGTGCGAATAACTGCGTTGCTAGCGACCAGCTCCTGGCAGGGCTTCTGATTTGAGAACTTGCCTAGGGATCTTGCACTGCCTTACTGCCCCTCGCTCCTGTTCTTGCCCTTCAGCAGGTATAACCGATGAAGAGTTGCAGAAGCAGCAGCAGGAGAAAAAAGAGGAGGAGGATGATGAGGAAGCTCTTCAAAAAGCTCGCAACTGGGATGACTGGAAAGATACACACCCGAGAGGCTACGGCAACCGGCAGAATGTGGGCTGATGCTCTCGCTGCAGAGGGAGTGGGGCCTGGAAATCCTGTAAGAATTGCCTGTGTCCTGGAGATAGAGGAGTAAATACGCTGTACATATGCGGAGGTATCCATGGCTTCTCTGGGAGGCGCCGGAGTCGGAGGAGTAAACGTGACAGTTTGCTTTGGTTTACGTTACGTGTCAGACTGCGTGCACTGGTCATGTATGGTGCTGCCCCAGAGCTCCTGTCAGGTGGAGCTCTTTCTGAGGGGTCAGGCTGCCTCTGTTCTCCCAGTCAGAGGAAGTCCTTGAAAGAAAAGTACATGAATTTAGAAACTGCTCTTTGTATTGTGGGTGGATGTATTTATTTTTTTCCTCTCTATTTTAAGCAAAATAAAATCTCTTACGCTGCCTAGTTTTTGCTGTGAAAATCCCTTGCTCTTCCTCCTAGGCTCTTCCAGAGCAAGTCCGTAAGGCTGGTTTCCAGCAACCAAGGGAGTCGGGGATGGGAAATAGGCACTGTCAGATGACCAGTTTTTTGGGCCGGGGCTTCTGAATGCACCAGCTTGCCGTGCAGCGTTCACCTCAGCGGGGAGGTCTGTGTGCAGCCGGGTGTGCAGTGGCCTTTCCACAGGCTCATCCCGCTGGTCCTCCCCGAGTGGGCAGACTGAAGTGTTTGGGATTTTTTTTGTGTGTGAAGTAGATTGGGCGTTTCGAGGGCCATGTCTTGAAGTGCTGATACTACGCATAGTACAAATGCCTTCATAGAAACGTTTTGTCCTTTTGCTTAGCGTAATGGGGGGGCTGCGTGGCTGTAGCATACGTAACGTAACGCGCAACGCGTGTATGCCAGACCCTCTCGTGGGGCCAATGCTGGGACAAATGGTGCCGTATTCGAAAGCGAAGTAGTGCACAGGTTGTCAGCGTGCTTTGAAATCTATTTACAGAATAACCCTGTAGGGGTGAAAACCTTTTCTGGATTCCTCGGAAGCTCGTTTAAATAGCTGCTGGCACTAATCCTGAACTGCTTGAGAAGGGAGGGCATGGCTGGTCTGCCGTACCTGGCGCTGATGCGGCAGGCGTGTTGTTGGGGAAGAAAGCGAGGAATCACAGCTGGAAGCTCTGGAGTTGCCCAACGTGGGCTGGCAGCCGTGACTGCAGTTGTTCTAAACCTGTTACAAATGTTGGGATTAAAAAAAAAAAAAAAACCAAACCCAAACAAAGCATCACTGCTACTTGTGTGCGTGGCAGCGTGTTACCTGGAGCAGGCCACAGGGCATTTCCCGTCCTTGATTTGGCGTGGCCGGGCTCATCAGCAGAGTGCTCCCCTACCTCAGGACAGTGGGATTCTGAAAGAATTTGGGGTTTTTTCCTTCCTATTAGCATGATTCAGGCACACCTAAGGGGCCAGCTAGGCTGCAGGAGAGCTTAGGTGAGTTTTAGGTAGCAATCTCAGCTCCTCTTACCGAACCTACATCTGTGAATGCTCTTGTGCCCTTTTTTCCAGATACGGAGTCTCTACAATCCGCAATGGCAGATTATGAGTTTTTGTGGGTTCCTGGGTTCCAAACCTCTCCTATGAAACATGTTTTTTACTTTAACAACGCATGCAACCCTATACATGTATTCATCCTTTTCGTACATCTGATGTTAGCCAGCTCTTCCTAGTGAGTGCTTCCGGAGAGGACAATCCTGAGAAGTAGCCCTAGTGAATCCTTTCCTGTGGATTTTCACTGTTCCTTTGGCTGTTGGCCTGAAGCCCCATCTCAGTGCTGCTTTTGTGATGCTCGTTTCCTTTTCTTCCTGTTTTTTTTTCCCCCCAGTCCTCTCCAGGCAGTACTGCAGTCCTCCTGGGCTAGCAGGCAGGGCTGGCTGACCCCGATGCCCCTCGTTGGGGTGGAAGAGGAGGGGATGGTGCTGGACACGCCGGGGCTGAGGGTCAGGGCCCGTCTGGCGGGCTGCGTTCCCATAGCGGGAGCTTCGGGATGATGTTTTCGGGCGGCTCTGGCGGGGAGTCACACCGGTAGAGCATGACAGCGGTTTGTGAAATACCCAAAGCGCGGACGGTACCATTCCCAGGGGAAGGCGGTCCCCGCCGAGCCGCTGCCAGTGCCGGCAGTGGTGCCTTTCCGAGGAGCGGCAGCTGCCCTTCTCGATGGCAGCTCCTCACCGCTCGCCGTGACTCCTCATCCTCGCAAGGACCATCAGCTCTTTTTGCTCTGCAAGCTGGGGTCGGAGCGGGTCCGCTCCCCTGCGCGGCGGACGGTTTACCTTGGATCAGCTGGTTAAAGCGGCTGGATACACAATCGCCCTCCGGTATTTCCAAACTCGCCTTTTAACCTGCTGAACCAGGAGGGTCTGGCGCAGAACTCCTTGCCACCATGAAAACAATTATTGCAGCCTGTTCCCAAAATCTTAGCGGTAAGATATTTCCAAAGCGTGTTTGAATGGTTTCTGATGCTCTGGCTATGCTAGGAACTGGTCGGGCAATTAGCGTTTGTTGTCACTATTGTCTATCTGCTTTAGACTGCTTAGGGGAAAGGGAGGTGTTCGGAGCAATTTGGGGTTAGCAGCACCAGAGGAAAACATACAGTTGCTCAACAGGAATGAAATTTCTGACAATGCATTCGCTAACGTTACTCCCGCAATATGCTCCAGAGTGCTGCAAATTCCCCTTCGTGTTTCCTTGCTGCCCTGGGCCACGGAGTCCAAATTTCTGGGTTTGAAGAGCGTTCTGTCGCCGTGGACGGGGCCGGCAGCAGAGCCCCTGGGGTTTCTCCATTTTTCTGTCTGTGGTCTGGACATCCATGGAGTGCTTGGGGGGGAGCTAGAAAAAGGAACTAAAAAAAGCAGCTGTTTGGTAGGGACAAAGTTGCTGGGCAGAGCTCTGCATCTTCCCTGGAGGAAAAAAAAAAAAAAAGGGGGGGCTTTGGAAAGTTGAGAACGGCAGGGCCATGCGGGCGGCAGGGCTTTTGGGGATGCCTCGCTGGGCGTGCGGGGACAGGCGGGAGGGATCGCTTAAAGCACGGCACGTTGCTTTGGGGAGAGAGAAGACAATTCTTCAGTGCTGGTGATGGCTCCAGCGTTTAATTTATTTCAGTTGTCCCATTCATGGGTTGGATTGAGCCGGGAAGAGTTGAACCTCCACCGGCCACCCGAACCGGGGTTTGGTGGTTCGCCTCCCACCCGAGGGTCCTGCTGGGGACCTCAGGGTCCCTGGCCCGGGGAGCCATGGGGACAGCTCTGCTCCTGTCTCATCCTGAGCATTTCTGTGGGGCCAGCATGCTGATTTGGGGTGGTTTTCCCAAGAAAACAAGGCTCTTGTGACACAAGAGGTAGCCGGGTGGTCTCAGCCACGGCAGACCTTTGGCTGGGAGCGGTGCGCTGGCGGGACCGGTGCCTCCGGACCCTTTCGGGGAGGAGGGATGGGGCGGTGCGTGGAGTTTGGATCCTGGCGCCCGGCCCGGGGTGGTTAATGGTTCACCAAGGTCAGCTGGAGGGAAGGGGGCGGCAGGGGGAGCGGAGCGGCCACGGGCTGCCGGACTGTCCCTCGTGGGAGGCAAGGCTCGGTAGGGACGGCTGCGGGGACTGCCAGCCTGGGCCACCCTGGCTCGGCCCCTGGCCACTGTCCTTGGCGCTTGCCGGGGGGCAGACGCTGCCCCGCGCTGCCCAAGAAAGCCCCAAATCCTCCGTGAGCCTGAACACACCGAGGAGGGCACAGAAAAGGTCCTGGCCTTCGGGGAGCTCAGCACAGTGCGAGACATGCCGCTGCGCTTGGCTCTGCTGGTGCGCCCGGGCTCACGCTTGGGCTTAGGGGTGCCCAGCCTGCCAGCTGCCCCCTGCTCAGAGCTGGGCTGGCCCCAGAGCGGCTTCAGGTTGCCCAGGGCCACCTCCTGCCATGGGCTGGAGCTCTCTGGGGATGCGCATCCCCCATCCCATCCCTCCTCGCCCAACTGCTTCATCTTTCCCATCCTACCTCCCGCCTTGTCCCCGCACCCAACGCCGGCAGCCACGGGTACCACAGACCGGGATGCCCGCCGGCTAGCTGGGACAGCGTTTGCACAACCCGTGCTGTTTTGGGCTGGGTGCCGTGTCCCTCCCCGCAGGCAGCCGCGCCAGCATCCAGACCGCCCTGCGCACCCTGCTCGCAGCACCCTGGCCCTCGCAGCGGGACGTCCGCTCCTGGCTCCAGCTCCTCTCCGTCCTGCAGTGGGTGCTCAGTTTCCTTTTACTGGGTGAGTAGGGGCTTGCGGGGGGTCCCGGCGGGGTGGGCTTGTGCCCGCTCACCCCGCTCCCTGGCTCCCGCAGGAACCGTCAGCCTGCTGCTCCTCATCTACCTGGTGTTCACCAGCTTCTGGCCCATCTCCGCGCTCTATCTGGCCTGGATCATCTTCGACTGGGACACGCCGGAGAAAGGTGGGGATGGGCAGAGCCCCCAATTCCTCCAGCTTCGCAGCAGGACGGGGTGCGGGGTCCCCCCCTTTCTCTGGCTCCGTCCCAGCGTGGCAAATGGGGAGCACCACATCCCACCCGCTCCTTCTCTTCTCTCCCCCATCATCATCATGGTGGGAAGAGGGATGCGGCAGGGCCGTGGGGAGCGTTTCCCGCCGGTCCTGCTCCCCACTGGGGTGGGCATCATCTCCTGCGGTCCATCCCCCGTTTGCAGGTGGCAGGAGGCTGCCGTGCCTGCGGCGATGGCCCGTATGGAAGCACTTTCGGGATTATTTCCCTGTGAAGGTACGGCATGGGGAGCCGGGACGGGATGTTCATGCAGGCGGCGGTGGTGGCACCACCCAAAAGGACGTGGCACCACCCAGAAGGATGTGGTACCACCCAAAAGGACATGCCACCGTTATGTCCCTGCAGCTGGTGAAGACGCATGACCTGTCCCCCAGCCACAACTACATCATCGGCTCCCACCCCCACGGCATCCTCTGCGTCGGCGCTTTCTGCAACTTCATCACGGGCTCGACGGGCTTCGGGGAGATGTTCCCGGGCATCCGGCCCTTCCTCACCACCCTGGCCGGCAACTTTCGCCTGCCCGTCTTCAGGGAGTACCTGATGAGCGGGGGTGAGCGCCCATGGGCAGCTGCCTGCCCACCCTGCCCTCGTGGGCAGCCCCGCAGGCACGGCCAGATGTGCTGGCTTGAGCTAAGTGGGTGCCCCGGGGACGCACCCCCTGCCCGTCCCGCTCCTGCCCACCTCTGCCTGCTGCCACGGAGGGTCAGAGCACGGAGGGGGCAATGCCCACGGGCAGGGGGGCTCCCCCGTCCCATCTGAGGGAAACCTGGGTGCGACAGCCTCCGCGCTCCCCAGGAGCAGGCAGGGCAGGGGCGGTGCGCTGCCTGCACCCTGCCTGCACCCTGCCTGCACCAACTCCACCCTCACCCTGCCTGCACCCTGCCTGAACTCCTGCCAGCGCCCTGCCTGTGCCCTGCCTGTGCCCTGCTTGCACCTTGCCAGTGCCCTGCCTGCACCCTGCCTGAACTCCACCCTCACCTTGCCTGCGCCCTGCCTGCGCCTTGCCTGCACCCTGCCTGAACTCCACCCTCACCTTGCCTGCGCCCTGCCTGCGCCTTGCCTGCGCCCTGCCTGCGCCTTGCCTGCACCCTGCCTGAACTCCACCCTCACCTTGCTTGTACCCTGTCCGCACCTTACCTGCACCCTGCCTGCGCCAACTCCACCCTCACCCTGCCTGCACCCTGCCTGCACCCTGCCTGCACCCTGCCTGCACCCTGCCTGAACTCCACCCTCACCCTGCCTGCACCATGCCTGCACCCTGCCTGAACTCCACCCTCACTTTGCCTGCGCCCTGCCTGCGCCCTGCCTGCACCCACCCTCACCTTGCTTGTACCCTGTCCGCACCTTACCAGCGCCCTGCCTGCGCCCTGCCTGCGCCCTGCCTGCACCCTGCCTGCAGGGCTGGCAGCCCGGGGGACCCCACCCCTCCCTGGGAGCTCTCCCGCAGCAGGGGGCGCCCTTGCACTGTCCCTTGCATGGCCCTTGCATGGTCCTTGCGTGGTCCCACCACACACGGTCCCTTGCGGGGTCCCTCGCGGGGTCCCCGTCCCCCGGGCAGGCAGTCCCACCGCACCCATGGTCCGTTCTGCCGCAGGCCTGTGCCCGGTGACACGCCGCGCCATCGGGTACCTGCTGTCCAAGAACGGCACCGGCAACGCGGTGGCCATCGTCATCGGCGGCGCGGCCGAGTCGCTCTCCTGCCATCCCGGCGTCACCACGCTCATCCTGAAGAACCGCAAGGGCTTCATCCGCATGGCTCTGCAGCATGGGTGGGTCACGGGCACCACCGCCGCGGGGGTCCAAGGGTCCCGGCACCCCATCACCACCCACCTTGTCCCCACCACAGGGCCTACCTCGTCCCCTCCTTCTCCTTTGGGGAGAACGACCTCTTCCGACAGGTGGTCTTCGAGGAGGGCAGCTGGATGAGGAGCATCCAGCAGCGCTTCCAGAAGATGATGGGCTTCGCTCCCTGTGTCTTCTATGGCCGGGGTCTCACCTCCGTCCAGTCCTGGGGCTTCCTCCCCTACCCCAGACCCATCACCACCGTGGGTGAGCATCGCCCGCCGGGGCGGAGGGGACCCCCAAAAGGTGGAGGGGTGGAGGAAGATGACACCCCACGATGGGTGGCGTTGGAAAGCAACGCTCAGCTCACGTCCCCGGTGAGCTGAGTGCGTCCCCGCGCTGCCGGCCTGACCTTCCTCCCCTCCCGGCAGTGGGAGAGCCGGTGACGGTGCCCAAGATCGAGGACCCGAGCTGTGAGACAGTGGACATGTACCACGAGATGTACGTCCGCTCCCTGCTCAAGCTCTTCAACGAGAACAAGACCAAGTATGGGCTGTCGGAGACAGACGAGCTGCACATCCTCTGAGCGCGGCCGGCGCCGGCGGCCAGATCCTGGCTCGCAAGGGCGGCTGGCTCTTGTGGGTGGGGATTTCAGCCAGCCCGGCATGGGGAACACACGGGGGACAGTCCCCGCTCCGGCCCTCCGCTCCTCCGGCCAAAAAACCTGAGTGGGAGGTGGGAGGAGAGGAGGAAGCGAGGGCGAAGGGAGATTGGGAAAGGGTCTCCCTTGAAAGGGGTTTGGAGGGGCTGCAGGTGACACAGGTGTCCCCTGAGGACGTGGGGCTGATGTGGGGGGGCTGGTGCGAGGCTGGGGGCCAGCGATGGGCACGGTCCCCACAAGATAACCAGGACATCACGAGCTGAGGGAGGGGGTGTCATGGGAGGAGGGAATGAGATGGGCTTTTTGGGGTGGCATCCCGACGGTGAGTGAGACCAGGCTGGGGAGACATCCCCCCATGGGGTGGAGGGGGGACGCTCCCGGACTTGGGGACCCATGGAAGTGGCCTCAGCCAGGACCGTGTGGCCCTGGGCAAGGGGTGGGTACTGCTCTGGCCCCAGATGAGCCTTTTCTGCCGCCTCTGTACCCAATACAGATTTCCAACCCCCCGCCGCTGCCTGTGTGTGCTGGGGGGGCAGGATCGGCAGCACCGCGGCCGTACCCCTGCACTCCCAACCGTGTCCCCTCCCTGGCCGTCCCACCTCCAGGGCTGGGGCCGTGCTTGGTGGGGACCCGTGCAACACTCAGGTGCAACCAAGCAGCTCCCGGGTCCACCTGGGCCACGTTGGATATAATGGGAGGTGAGGAGCAGCAGCTGCTCTTACTGGGTTAACTGGGCCTAGAGGGAGGTTGTCGTTCCTCTCTGCTTTCGGCTCGGTGGTGAGTGAGGGGCTCTCTGGGTACCACTGTCCGGTGGGATGGGGATGTGGGGCTGGGATGTGGCATCCCTGGGGCCCTCTCCCTCCCCAGGTGACCTGGGCAGCTCCTGGTGGGATGTGGCCGTGCGTGGTGCCATGGCTGGGGGGTGGCACCCCGATGATGCTATGGGCATCCCTTCCCTAGGTATATGTTGATGGGACTCGTGGGGGGGCAGCCCCTTCAGGGGCTCCCCCATGGTGGGGACAACCCTACCCTGTCCCTGCCCCGGGCTAGTGTGGGAGAGTCAACAGCGCTGATAGCCATCTCTGGTCTGCTCCTCTCTGTGCTGACGCTTGGTCAAACAAAAGGGCTGGGTAAATGTTTGGAAAGCAAACACCCATAAAGGCAGATTCCCAAGGACTCTCCCATCACCGTGGGCATCACCGCTCCGGCCCCTTCCTTTGAACCAGCCCCAACCCTGGCGCTAAGGTGGTGGGTGGCTTTTCTCTGCTCTCAAACGCTTTTTGGGGTGAGGGTGGGCATCTCGTCCTTCTTCCTTCCGCTATGGGAAGAAACAGGCCTGAGTGGAGAGAAAGGGGAAGGGGCTTTATTGGCAGGTGACAGGCAGCAATGCCCCGTGCCGTGTCCCTCCCCACCTCTCCCAAGGCCAGCAGTGTGACAGGGACATCTCCGAGAGCCTCTGCCAGGCACGCGGAAGGCCCAGCATCGGCTCCGTCCCCAGGTTCAGTCCAGTCCCCACACGTTGCTGTCGAGCAGACTGGACAGGCTGTGCGTGCCCAGGGAGGGACCAGCGTCCCTTCTCTTTAGTGGCCTGTCAGCCCCCACATGGCCCCAGGAGCACCCTGGGATGGGATGCCAGCCTGCCTCCCCAAAATGGCTTTCTCAGCATCCTTCCCATTCCCACAGGTGCCCGGTGGCTGTCCTGCGCAGAGCGGCACCTGCACCCTCCTCCCACAGCATCCCGGGGCAGGGCTGGGACAAGCCCCATGGCCACCGGCCCTCAGCCCTGCGGTCTCTGCCCCTGCAAAGGCTGGGCAGGGGTAGGTCAGGTTTGGGGACCTGGGGGTGCCAGGGTGCCCACACAGAGCCCGGAGGGGCTGCAACTCGCGGAGACCAGGGATGAGGTTACTGCAACCCCCGTTGGCCCCTCAGCACCCGCCTCCACTCCATGCTGTCCCCGTCCCTCGGGTGTCACTGGCAGCGTGGCTACCACCCGCGACGTTGTCCATGGAGGGGGATACCAGGGCCAGGTTGCACATGGGTGTGGGCTGGAGGCGCTGGGCTGGCCCCCGGCGCAGCCGACCCCGGTACTTGTCCCCAGCCATGAAGTACAAGATGGGGTCGAGGCAGCTGTTGATGCTGGCCAGGGGCCGCGTGATCTTGTAGCTGAGGTTGATGATGTTGAGGGTCTGGCAGTCAGCTTGGACGTAGCGGGAGGTGTAGTAGATGGTCCGGGTGATGTGGAAGGGCACAAAGCAGATGGCAAAGACAGTGAGCACGACGATGATCATCTTGATGGAGCGCTTCTTGTAGGAGGGCATTCGGTGGCCGGGGCTGGAGAAGCTGGACTTGCTGAGTCTCTTGGCCATCAGGCAGTAGCACAGGACAGTCACCAGGAAGGGGACCCCGAAGAGGAGGGCCATGACGGAGGAGCTGTAGTGCACGTAATGGTCAAAATCCTCAGGCTTGGTGGTGTCGTGGCACAGGGTACTGTTGCCCTTGGAGCTGGTGGTGACAAAAATGATGTTGGGTATGAGGCAGATGGTGACGACAAGCCAGGCACCCATACAAATGATGCGGGCGTGCTTGGTGTTCACCCACTTCAGGGAGCGGATGGGGTGGCAGATGCCCAGGTAGCGGTGGACGCTGATACACGTCAGGAAGAGGATGCTGCTGTAGAGATTAGCGTAGAAGAGGAAGCGCACGACCTTGCAGAGCCATTTCCCAAAGGGCCAGTTGTTGCGGTCGGCATAATAGTAGACCAGGGTGGGGAGGGAGAGGACATAGAGCGTGTCGGAGACGGCCAGGTTGAACATGTAGGTGGTGGTGGCGTTCCAAGGCCTCATCCTGGAGATGAACATCCACAGGGCCCAGGAGTTGAGGGGCAGCCCCACCACGAAGACAATGCTGTAGGAGACGGGCAGAAGGATGAACTTGAACTCCTCGTTGAAGACACACTTTGTCTCCGCGGTGGTGTTTCCTCCTGGCCAGGGAGCCGGCGTTGGTGTCCACAGGGCAACTGGGAACGTCCTCACTGAAGTGGCCATGTTCTCCGAGCCAGATCTAGGAGAGCAGTTAATAAAAGCGCATTAGTTGTTGATCCTGACCATTGTCAGGCACAAAGCGTGGAAGGGAGCCAAAGATGCCAGATTTTTCCCCCCCTCCAGGAGCTCCGGCCACTTTGATGGTTCTCTGGTTTTTCTCAGCTCGCGCGTTCGGGCCTCGCAGGGAGCTGAGGGGGGCTTGACAAATCCTCCCCGTCGTAGCCCCCGCAATGACACCCGTTAATCATCCCTTTGAGCAGCGCGCAGTGACACCAGCGCCGCGTGGAGCCGGGAAGCGTGCCTGAGACAGAGGACCGCGCCGGCCCCGCCGGCCAGCAGCCCCACGGCGCGCTGAACAATGAGACCTTTATGAGCAACAGCAGCCCCTGGCCGGTGCCAGCGCAGCCTCTTGGAAGCCGGCTCAGCCTAATTGGCACCATCCTGACAATGCTGCTCGTCCCAGAGGGCTTCTTGACAGAAGAAAGGCGGGAGGAGAAGAAAGGCTTGTCTAGGGGAATATTATGGCCCGGAGAAATCCTTGGGGGGCTGTAAAAGGAGCCTTTGGGAGAGAGCGTCCCTGGATGCTGAGGGGCCTCCAGCTGCCGGGTATTCTCCGTAGGAGAGGGATGATCTAAGGCCTGCGGAGAGGAGCTGCGCCGGAGCCAAGCCCCAGCCCAAGACAGTGCAAGTTCACGAGGCAGGCAGGACGTCTCCCCTCGCGCGTTGTTAGGATCAAAGGCTGGGATCTGCGTCCTCCTGGCAACTTGGACCCCGGGGCTGAGGTGCGAGGGCGAGCTGTCCAAGGGCTGCGTTCACCTCTCAGGACAGCTACAGTTCAGAGCCCGCTCCGGAGGGAAGAGGGAGCTTCTGCCACCGTCATGGTGTCCAGCAAGGGACTGGCGAAGACTGCCCGTGCCTTGGCCCTTTCACACCCGCCACCATCCCTGGTGAAGCGATTTCGGAGTGGCCGCTTCTGCTGGCAAGGATGGATGCTCGGATGAGTAACCTGGGAGCAGGAGCACCTGCTGTGCTGCGGGCAGAGGTGAGGGTGTAGCCCAAACCGCGTCTGATAGAGGGAGCGCTGGTGTGTCTCCAGTTTCTGTCAGTCCAGAGCTCACCCAGGAGGTGATGGGCGCCAGGACGGAGGAGGACTCGGGGCTCAGGGAGATGATGCATGTTTGCAGGATGCTGGCGGTGGTGGTACGAGGCAAAAGGCTGCATCCTCTCAGGCTCCTTCATCCCTTGGCTCCCTCATCATCCCCCTCCTGTTTGCCCCTTGCCTTCGCCACTAAGATTTGCAGCCTGATGGCTTCTCATGGCAAGCTCCGTTGGCAGGAATATCCTGTAGGGTGTATCCGTGGGGTCAGCTGAGCTGCGATCCATCTTCTCCCTGGAGAGACGTCCCCAACTTTACAGAGATGATCATAAATGACTCAGCAGGCAGATGGGCAAGCGGGTGGCCGCGGACTGGCCCCACCGTGCTGCACGCACCTCCAACCTCAAACACAACTCTGTTTGAGTTGTGGGCTGAGCTGCAGCTTTGGGTTCACATCAAACACCTTGCAGCTTCTTTCCCACTGCAGGTGGCACGGGCAGCTGCCTGGTTTTATTACAGGGATGAGTTCAGAGAGCAACAGGCAGGTCCTGATCAAACATTAACAGTGGGAAGAACTCGCTCTGTTTTCCTAGAACCAGGAGGAAAAAGCAGCTGGTGGGAAACCCTGAGCCTCCGAGCGCTGGTGCGTGGTGGTCCCGTGGGGCTGGCTCTGCCGAAGGGAACGTTGCGCCGGTCATGCTGGTCCCAGCCCGGCGGCTGCGTCTCCCCAAGCCGTGACACTGCTGATGACACGAGGCACCAGGAGAGTTGTTTTCCTCTTCTAATCTCTGAGTGCGAGTGAGCCTGAAGCCTTGAGCCTGACCAGACCAGAGGTGCCGCAGGGTTCAGTGACCAAAGCCAATGTCCATGACATAGGTCAACAAACAACTAGGATATGAAGAAGCCAATAAATAAAAAATAATAATCTGGTGTAAGAAACGCACAAGGAAAAAGAGCCCACCAGCACGGTGCTGGGCTGCTTGGAGGAGAGTGCAGATATGTGGCTTCTGCCAGCTGATAAAGCCCGTGCACGGTTACCACTAAGCGGCATGATTTAACTGTTCCTAAGCAAGCTTCCTTTGCGGATAACCAGCAAAAAAGAAAAATGCAAAAGATGATGATATTTGGCAAGCTTTATCTCAACAGGTTTCCTGTTTCCTCATCTTAGTCACAATCAAAATCAGTGGTTTAAATTACTGATTCACACCGGTCCACCCTGAGGACATGTCACCACCGGGCTCGTTCCTACACCTCGCTGTTGTCCCCAGCAAGGCTCTCCCTGGCCACGGGCCCCTCCAGCGTGGGCTTTTCAAGAAGGGACCGACCGCAGCCGCGGTGAGCTCTGAGCCAAGCGTTTGGGCTCGCTGCTGGAGCGGGAGGCACTGCTGGGAAAGGATGTGTTGCTGGGGAGGTGATTCCTGCTCCTGCCCAGCACGTTTTGTGGATGCACGAGGGCTGCGATGCTGGGGAATCCCTTGCCCGTGGCGAGCACATCCCCCTGGGACGGTGCCTGCGGGCTGGTGCTTGCACGCGCCCTGGGAAGCAGCGAGGGGTCCTGCAAAACACCTGCACAGCCATCTGCCAGGGGAAAGGGGCAGGGGCCGGCCACAGGGCCACGTGTCGGGGGCCACGTGCTGCCCTTGGCCCTTTGCCGCAGCAACGGGAGCTCTGCCCTGGCCCCGCGGCCGTGCCCAGCCTGAACCCATCCTTTGGCCCCGCGGGCAGCACCGGCCCCGATGGGTGCTGGCGGCTGCCCCCAGGTTGGGGCTGGGGTGCCCCCAGGTTGGGGCTGGGGTGCCCCCGGGTTGGGGTGCCCCAGCAGCTGGCCGAGGCTGCCTGCCCTGGGGAGTTACAGGGGCTTTGGAAAGGCACCAATGGTACGAATGAGTGGGGCAGTGCCGAAGGCAGCCTCTGCCCCCGAACCAAAGTCCTGCCCGCTGGCAGAACGGATCGGGGGGTTGGGGATTGTGGTGTAGTGGGCAGGAGCTTCAGAGAGGGGACAGGAGAGCAGATTTTGGAGGGGAACAAGCAGCTGCCGAGGGACACGGGGCTGGGTGAGCCTGGGACCAGCTGCTGCTGGAACACAGGAAAAACAGGGCTTTTCTTCTCGCCTAAGCTCTTGGAAATTGCAAAACAAGGGGAAATTATGCAAAACATCCTGCAGAAGGACCCTTGTCCCTAATCGCCATGTGGTTTGCGCAGCCAAAGCCCCAGCACAAGGTGAGTGTGACCTAATTTCTTTCCGATCCTTCCTTTCGGCTGCAAGAGCAGCGAAAGCACGACCCGCCTGTGCTGCCTGGGCACCAGAGCCTCCTCCCCGGGGATGCCAGCGGGGCCGGGCGCTTCCCTCGCTGCCCACCACGTCCCCTGCTCCGAGGAGACCCCTTTTCTCAGCGGGGTGGGAGGTGAAGGTTTCCTTTCGCCCTTGGGTGGGCTGTCCCTGTCCCTCCACCTCCCCAGGGAAGGGCAGGAGCCCGAAACCTCAGCAGTGCCCTGCGAAGAGGCAGAGATTTGAGGGGTGGAGGGGAAGATGAAGGAGAGGTGGCCGCACCAGGAAGGATGAAGGCCCTTGGTGATGGAGGAAGGTGGTGGCGTGTTAGGGAGGAGGATGCACGGAGGGATTTGGGGATGGTGGAGGCATGGGGAGAACTGGCAGATGCCCACCCCACACCCATCCAGCCCCAGGGATCCCACCTCTGTCCCTCGTGGGGCCAAAGCTGCTCCCCACAGGGGCCCCCCAAAGCCCGGCTGGGTTTGCACGGCCGTGTCACGGCCATGGTGGGGCTGTCCTGGCCGCTGCCCTGTGCCAGGCGTGGGCTGCCCCGGCTCACCTGTGGTCCTGGGCTGGGGCAGCTCTCAGGAGTGGGGGACGCCCGGGGAGCGCCTGTCCCCCGCGGGGCCGGGGGCCATGCTGGCGGGGCTGCAGGCTGCCCTTCGCCGTGCTGTGCCGTCGGTGCCCGCTCCCGCTCTCCCGCTGCTTGGGAGCAAAGTGCCAGGGAGAGGCAGGGCTGGAGGCGGGCAGAGGCGGGGGCAGGAGCCCATGGCGTCCCTGCCTGTGTCCCTGCCTGCATCCCTGCCCGCCCCAGGGGCTGCCCGCAGGGCTCAGCCCCGCTGCGCTTCCATCCCGTCCATCGCCCTCGCAGGATTTGGGCCGTCTGCAGCCCCCGCAGCAGCCCCCCCAGACATGGGACGTGGGGGCCTCGCCCATGGGGTCACAGCCCTTTCCCCATGGGGGCCAAGGACCCTTGGCCATGGGGACCACGGCTCCTCACTCATGGGCACCGCGGCTCCTCAACCACGGGGGCCATACCCCTTGTCCATGGGGACCGCAGCCCCCTGTCCGTGGGGACCACGGCCCCTCGCCCACCCCAGGGCAGCCTCCCTGCCCCACTGGGGCCATGTGGGTCCCGGCAGTGGTCCCTGCTGGCACCCCAACCCTGCGGGGCAATCCTGGGGACAAAGGTGGCCACTGCCACCTTGAGGCCAGCCTGGGCATAGTGTCCCCAAAAACGGGGCCACCTCAGGTTGGGTTGGTGTGTCCCTGTGTTTTGGGGGATGCGTGTGTCCCCGCCACCTGCAGAGCTGTTGCTGGTCTGGGGGATTTAACTCCTTTGCGAGCGTGCAGCTGGGCAAAGGGTGGGTGCTGTGCAAACACGTCAGTGTTGCAATGAACAGGGCACACCAGGGGTGAACGGGTGCACCCCGAGATGCAGGGGACCGTGGCCAAAAGCGAGCCGGCTCAGGGGAGCAGAGGTGCGAGGGCAGCCAGGGATGCTCAGCGACAGCGGGAGAGCGCGGGGACCCTCGGTGTGCAGGGCTGAGCAGGCAGAGCCGGCACGCTCAGAGGGGAACCGTGCCACCACAGGCACCCGCCGAGGGCAGAGCCAGCCCAGCCCTGCGTGGGAGCCCCATGGGACACCAGGTAAGGGGCAGCCTGGAGGGTTGGGGTTTGCAAGGTCCCTGATTAAACGTGGGAGGCGGGGGGCAATGCCCCTGGAGCAGCCGGGGCACCGGGAGCCGGTGTGCTCCCCGCCTGACTTGCCTGGCTCACCTCGGCTTGGCACACTCGCTCCTTGCCCCTGCACAGAACCAGGCGTTGCACACATGCACCCCAGTGTCCCTGAGATTTTATTCTGGATGGGGATAGCAAGGGGCATCTTGTAAGGAAACGGCGCCGCAGCCTCAGGAGCGGCTGCTGTAGGAGAAGTCCTCTGGGAACGTCGTCCGACCAGGGCTGAGCCCGGGGAGGAGGGAGCAGCCGCTGAGGCCGAAGGCACGAGGGTGTGCAGGGCTGGGCTGGCCACAGATGCTGCCGTGCCCTCACAGGCTGCACGTCAGCCACCTGGAGAGGCTGAGCCTCGATGTCCAAAGCACCTGGCAGTCCCCACTTCCCAAGTGGCCTCAACATCTCCCCTGTCCCCATCCCTCCTTGCTGGTGGCACTCAGCACGGTCCTTCCATCGCTTTGGGGAGGGAGGATGGAGACAGGTGGTGAGACCCCGAAAGTGTCCATCCCAATGGCCACAGGAGCTTCCTGAGACTTTCCAGCTGACCAGTCGCTTGCTGGTGAGGCCAGACAAGTTGGGAGTGAGGGCAACAGGTCCAGCCCTGGGTGCCTGCCTGCCCGGTCCTCCTCAGCAGCTCCCTGCCCACCCCTCCACAGAGGGGGGCACGCGCGGGTGCTGTGGCAGGGATGGGTGCTCTAGGCGCTGGGTCCGAGGTCAGGTCTCCATGGCAGGCTCACCGTGGTGCCCTCGCCGAGCTTGCCGTGGACAAGCCGGGGATGGGTCGGGCTGAGCAGCCCAGCCTCCAGCAGGTCCCGTTCCGTGACGTCTCTGCGTGTGGGGCACGGGGGAGCATGTGCTGGGCAAGCCACCAAGAGGCAGCGGGGAGCCTTTGTAGCCCCGAGGCATCCATGGAGATTTGGGGACTTGATGTGCTCCTTCCCCTGCCGTGACACAGCCCCATCCTGGGGCTCACCTCTCCTCCCCCCCGGGGTGTGGGGCTCTGCCAGGGACCCTAGGGCCACAAGAGCTGGTCTGCACGGTGCCCCCCTTTCCGAGCTCCAGGGCCTGGGGGTACCTGAAGATCTCCAGGTGGTCCCAGCCGTGCTCCTGCAGCCCTTCCACATCCTGCTGCAAGCCGAGGTGGCCCAGGCACCCACCAACGCCGCGGGACTGCTCACCCCTGTCGCAGGGCCACTGGGGAAAGAAGAACAAGGACACGTGCCAGCAGCATCACACCAGGACCACGATGTCCCCACCTTCACGTCCTCACCCCGCATGAACCGGGCACGTTGCTGCTCCTCCACCTTCCAACGCATCCCACTGCCTGCGCCATAACGGCTCCACCAGGCAGAGCACAGCCATGGGGATGGGACCCCGCGTCTGCTGGTGGCCCCGTGGCCAAAAGGAGGTCCCCTCCCCTTCCTCAGCTCCCCAAGCCTCCCAGCTGAGCTCCAGAACCCCACGGGAACCGCAGCAGTACCTCTCTGGGGCGGCCGTGCTGGTAAGCATCCGGCGCACACTTCGGCACCTCTCGGCAGGGCCGCGGGGGTGGCTCCAGGGCGCTGTGGGTCTGGCGCAGCAGGGCTTTCTGGCCGTCCCCTGCGCGCTCGGGGGGCACCCGGTCCAGCTGGCTCAGGCAGGTGGCCATGTGCAGCGCCGTCAGCGAGCAGTCGCCCAGCCCCGCTGTGTCCCTCGCCAGGACGGCTGATTTGGGTCTCTTCTGCCGGCCCATGCCGGGGGGGCTGAGTGGGTACCCAGGGGACAGGCCCCCGGGCACACAGTGGGGCCAGCCGCCCCACCGCTCTTTCTCTGAGGGTGAAGGGACCCGTGATCCGAGGGGGCTCCGGCGCCGCTGGCCCCCGGCCGGGTTATCCACCTGCTTGTCGTGGGCTTCACCGGCGCTGGGGGCCGGCACCCAGGTGTTGGGGACCCCCTCGAAGATGAAGTAGGCTGGGTTGGTGTAGCCAGCGGCCGGCTCTGGAAGGCTGCGGGGCCGGCTCCTGCAAAGCACAGCGGGAGAGGGCTCAGCATCGCCCATGGCCGGCACTGGTGGCGGGGCTGAGCCCGGCTGGGGTACCTGAGGCGCTGCAAGGGTGGCTTGGGGCACGTCGGGGTGTCTGCCGCCGGCTCGGCATCCTCCTCCTCGAAGCTGATCCACTCTGCAAAGGCACCGAAGTCTGGCCTCTCCCCGCTGGGCACCGCACAGCCCCTGCCTACGGCTGGGCTCCAGGAGGGCGGCACGGGCACGGGCAGCTCTCGGCCATGCCATGCCCAGGGCGATGGAGCGGGGCTGGTGCGCGGCCGCCTTTACCGTAGAGCCTCTCGCGGGTGCTGTGCCGGTCCTTGGGGACCCGGACCTTCATCCAGCCGCGCATGGAGCCTGTCTCCTCACCGCGGTGGAAGAGGAAGGTCTCGAACTGCTGGGCCATGCTGCCGATCATTGACCTCATGGCGATGCAGCACTCGCCTGCAGGCACAGTGCACGCCTGCGTTAGCCCCCCCTGGCAGCTCGGGGGGCAGGAGAGCCCCCCGTATGTAGCAGCACCCCAGAGTGGGGTGGGTGCCAGGGTCCCTTCTGCCAAGCTCCAGCTGCAAAACCTTACACCCGGCAGGCTGCTACCCGAGCCCTGTGGGGGCTGTGTTTGGCACCCACCATGCCACCACGGTGGACACCCGCCACCGTCCCGCACGCACCGTAGGACTCACAGCTCTCCACACCCTTGATGCTGAGGAGCAGATGCTGGTCCCCCAGGTACTCCAGGTCTGGCAGGATGGGGTTCAGCTGCATGCGGAGAGAGGGGTGCTCAGGGGGGCTGCCGCAGGGTAGGGTGGCACAGGGGTGGCTCTGGTCTGTGGGGGACGGTGACAGCCCCCGGCACCCCTTGGGGCTCAGGGTATGGAGCTAGCAGGAGGGATGGGGAAGAGGAGGATGCTTGAGGGCTGGGGGGGGGGGGGGGCGGGCAGCCTCTGCCCCCCGCTTCCTGGTGCGTACCACGGGCAGATGCTTCGCAGACCAGCCCAGCTTGAGGAAGCCGGGGATGTCACAGCTCTGGGACGTGTTCTCCCCGCTCCGCTGGGCTTCTGCCGGGGGAGAGCGGGGGGCACAGCTCCAGCCGGGGCCGGCTCACCCCCGCAGCACTCCCCCAGCCCCCCGGCCCCGCAGGGCCACCTCACCCTCCAGGCAGTAGGAGTGAAACTCGATGTAGCACTTGCTGCGGCTGGCGGTTTTCACGATCACCTCGATGCTCTCCCACTCGATGCAGGCCAGGGCCTCGGGGCCGGATCCGGGAGCTGCGGGCAGGCACCAGCGGGTCGGTGGGCGCCGGCTGAGCACCCATGGCCAGGGCTCGCCCCAAACCGGGTGCCGGGGGTGACAGACCCCAACCCCTTACCCTTCTTGGGCACGAACTGCGACGTCACTCCCACCTCGAACGTGGCGAAGACGGGTGAGTGGTCGCTGGTCACGATGTCGTCGGTGCAGCCTGGATGGTGGGAGGGGGCAGGTGGGTGATGGTCCCCAAGCCCTGGAGTCCTGGGCAGCGCTGGCCACCCCGGGGTCCCCCCAGCCCTGGGGTCTCACTCACCGTAGGAGTTACAGACCACATGGGTCTCCGGGTGCGACTTCCACAGGATGCGGTCGCACCATGAGGGGACGTTGATCCTCATCTAAAAATGGGGAAAGCAGCTGGCTTCAGTGCCCCCTCGGGTCTGGCTCCCCCCCAGCCCAGAAAAGCAGCCCAGAAAGTGAGCTCCCTTCTGCCCGGACCCCCGTGGGGAGGGAACGGGCTGGCAAAGGCATGGGGGCTGCACATCACCGTGCAGCCCGCCCAGCGCCGTCCAAGCCTGCCGTCCCCATCCCCCAGCGATGTCCTGCAGCTCGGCGGGAGGCTCCGGGAACTCACCCCCGTGGGCTTGAACTTCTGCCACATGTAGCTGTCCCGGGAGCCCCGCTCGTACCGGTACGTGGGCGGGAAGGAGATGTCACCCTCGCCTGGGAACCAAGACACGGAGGTGGCATAGGGGCCAGCATCCCCGCCTGTCCCCAGAGATGCAACCAGCCAGGGAGAGGCTCCATGGGGTGTCATGGTCCCCATCCAGGGCTCTCACTGATGGCTGGCACCCCTGGGCCCGCTGACTGTCCCCATGCTTGCACGCTTTTGGGATGCAGAACCCAGGGACCTGCCCCAGGGGGGGTTCATGGTGCGTGTTGGTGTCCCGCAGGCTTTCAGCACCTCGCGCAGGGCTGTGCCGGGACAGGGCAGCACCGTGTGCTGGAGGTGGCACAGGCAAAGCTCTGCAGGGACCCTGGGTGCCACTGTCCTGGTGGGGGTGAGCAGTGCCCTTGCCCCTGCACTCACTGAATCGCAGGAACACCTTGTTCTTCTCCCTCTCCAGGTTGAGCTGGTCGACAGCCAGGAGGGCTTCAAACTCCTTCTTGGTTATATGGGCAAGGATGTCCTGTGCCGGGGGAGGAAGGCACAGTGAGCCCCAGCTCCTCTCACCCCCGCGGCTGCACCGGTGCTGCTGCCAGCGTGCCGCCGTCCCCAGCCACGGTGCCTGCAGGGTCCCACCTGCACGTCCATGTCCAGGCGGTAGTTGAGGTCCCCGAACCAGAAGAGGTGGGTGAAGCGCAGGGTGAGGTCGAAGGCGCCGAGCCGCTTGTCGCCCAGGACCAGGGAACGCAGGATGTCACTGTAGTTCTGGTTACGCCTGCGGCGGGGAGGGCAGCACCCCGTGAGCCACCCTGGGGACACCTCATCCTCACCCTGCCCCTGCCAGGTGGGGACAGGAGGGGGACAGGGACAGCCCCTCAGGGCTCCTCCAGCCCCCTGAGACGCCCGCCTGCCCCAGGGCAGCCCTGTTGCCCCGAGCCCCTCCATAACCTGTGGGTCTTCTCGCTGCCGGAGGCCAGGTGGCAGTTGACGAAGCCGAAGGAGGTCCCGTTGAAGAGGAAGGAGACGCCCACAGCTCCCTTGTTCCCTGCAGGCATGTGTGAGCACTGAGCTCTGGGGTGGGGGCCAGAGATCCTGGGATGGTCCCCAGGCTGCCCCTGCACTCTGGGGCATCCCCCCCATCCCCATCCCTACCCAGCGTGTTGGCGATCCCGGTTTTGACGCTGGAGGTGTGGACGTGGCTGATGCGCCGCTCGTGCTCAGGCTTCACCAGCACCACGATCTTGATGCTCCAGAGGCATTGCAGGGCGACCTGCGGTGGGGCGGAGAAGCAGCAAGGTGAGCCAACCCATCCCTAAAAGGTGGCTCCTGGGGAGGGCACTCCCTGCATGGAGCCCATGGGGTATAGGAGGTTCCCTGGGCTGCATTTAGGGTGGGAGAGGACCCTGGATTTGGGAGTAAGAGCCCTGGGGCGATGGCTGCTGGCAACCAGCCCCCTGAGACTGCCGGGGGTTGTCTTTAGCCTGCTCAGCACCGGGTGCCTCCCCAGGCACCGCCGGAGGGGTCTGGGCTGCGCCCCGACGTTACCACTCGGTAGTCGATGGCCATCAGGGTCTTCAGAGATGCGCGGAGGAACTCGACCCACTCGCGGTCGCCCAGGGAGTTCTCCTGGGTGCCGATAACGTAGATGTCGTGGGGGATGCAGGCAGTGGTCTCGTCCTGCGTGCGCCCCAAGCCCCTCGAGGTCAGCCAGGAGGCGAGGGAGCGGGGCGGCGGCGTGCTGCCTGCGGGCAGGGGACAGCAGGTCACTGGGGTGGGGGGACAGCATGCAAGGGTCCTCCAGCTCCTCTCCCACCCCAGACCCTACACATTTCCAGGAGCTGCTGGGGATGGGAATCATCATGCCAGCCCCATGGTTCACCCATGCGCATCCCAGACTGATGCTGGGATTTACTGCTACCACCCAAAACCCTCCCAGTACCCCAGCTCCTCCGTTTCCCTGACAGCCTCCGGGCAAGTGGATCATGATGGGACAGACAAACCCAAAAGTGGCCAGGTTCGGGTCTTCTCCAGCCTCCTCCTCCCACCAAGGACCAGCTCGGACCTCAGGTTTCCTGGGGCAGCTCCCTGCAGCCCTCACCTCCCAAAACCCACCCAGGCTCACGACGAGCCATGACAGCCTCCCAGGACAATGCGACCTTATCCTGGCCCCTTACCCATGTTCCATGTCCCGATGTACACCGAGATGAGGTCAGGCTCGTCCAGGTTGGAGTGCTGGATCTTCATCAGCTGCAGCAGCTGGCAAAAGGCCTCTCGCTTCTGCGGGACGATACGGGGGTCTTAGGGTCCCAAAGGGGAGCTGGGAGCCACAGCACCCCAGAAGGTCCTGGTGGTGGGATCAGGGGGACATCACCCCCAGGCGAAGGAGCGGGCTTGCAGGGGTGGTCTCAACCCTGAGACCACTCATTTGCTGCATTGCTACGTAACCGCTCTGTGTTCCCCCAGGACACCCGGTGAGCACAGCCGGTGCCACTTACCCGCGCGCTGGGGAAGACGAAGTCTCTGCTCAGGCTCCTCTGCGGCTCCCGGTCGTACACCAGCCTCACCTTGCTCTGCATGCTCTGGTATTTGATCAGCTGCAGGACTGAACGCTGGGTGTGAGAGGGGCACTGGTGGCCCCCCGCGTCCCACCATAGGGGCGGCAGGCAGCGTGGGATGGGGGCTCGGGGATGCGACCGGGTCTGCAGCCCACCACCCTGGCATCAAGGCCTGTGCCAGGGACCCCCACAGCCCCACAGCACCCCATTGACCACCGGCGGGGGGGGCAGCAGCCCCTTACTTTTGTCCTGCAGGATGGTCTCCTCCGGCGACCCGCTGCCCCGCTTGGTGATGGCCACCGTGCCCGACTCCACGTCCACCGTCAGGGACGCCCGCTGCGACTTGCCCACCTTCACCTGCAGACGGGGACGCGGTTCCCGGGTCGGCCCCGTGCCTGCCCTGCCCGAGCAGCGACGCCGGGGCCCCGCCGCACCCCCCCACCTCACCTCGAAGCTCTGCACGGCCAGGGGCTTGGCGGCTGGCGGGGGGGGCCGCTGCCACGTTGGGCAGCGCCAGGTTGTGCCTCGACACCGTCTCCTGCAGCGACTTCAGCACCTGCCGGAGAGATGGGCACCGGTCTGGGGGCACTGGGCTGACTGCGAGCCCTGGGTACAGTCTGTCCTGCTCTGAGGGGCACCCCGGGGCTGTGCCACCGCCAGCAGCTTGCTTTGCCAGGGGGTTTAATTTTAGGTGAGGGGTTTGCTGGAGCAGAGTGAGGTTCCCCAGCCCGGGGCACCAGCAGAGCCAGGCAGCGGCTGTGGTTAGCAGTGACCACACTCCCCCTGCACCCATCCGGGCTTCCCCAGCCTGGCATCGTGGCAGGGGCAGGCACCTTTTTCTCCAGCGAAGAGAGGAGATGGTTGACGGTAGATATCTTGTTGAGGAGCAGCTCAAGGTCTGGATCGCTGGTGAGGAGACCCTGAGGGGAAGGGCGGACATTTTTGGAGCAGCGCGACGGCACTGGACATGTGGATTCCTCCCTGTGGGTCCAGGCTGCACGCCAAGAGGTGGGGGTCCCTGGGGTCTGGCAAGGGAAGCAGCTTCCCACCCTGCTGCATCCTGGGCTGGGTGCAGGCATGAGTCCCTGCTTGTCCCCGGGCCACGGGGAGCCAGATCCCCTCTGCCAGCTGCTGGAACCCTGGCGCACACAGCACCCAGGGACCGGCAGCACCACGGGGCATGCAGCACCTTTGGGTGCCAACAGGCACCAAACCCGCCCCGACCGCCTCCCCTGCAGTCCAGCTGTGCCCAGCCAGATGTGACAAGGCGCCCGCAGGCAGCTCGGGGCTCACCTGCTCCCTGGCTGGGCTGCGAGGGGACGCAGGGGGGTCGAACACCCTGGCCAGCGTCTCCAGACCCGCCAGCGTGAAGTCGATCTCACTGCGGAGGAGAGGAGCAGGTGAGAGCCAGCGCAGGCATCCGCCCAGCCTCGGCGGCGATGCTCAGACACCACAGAGGGGACGGGGATGGTGGCCCCGGGGCTGGCCACTCGCCTGTGCAGCGCCCGGCAAGCGGTGACCAGCGCGGTGCTGAGATGGCGCAGCTGCGGATGCCCGTGGCGCAGAGCCTCCAGGTCCAGCTGCAGGTGATGGTTCAGGTACTCGGCCATGAAGCCCATGAAGTCACTGGCTGGGCTGCAAGGGCGGGTGGGTGTTTTTGGAAAGATCCCCCCTCCGGTGCATGCCACCATCGCAGGGGTGGGTTGGCCATGCCCATCCCATCGCCTCTGTCAGCCTCGAGTGGGCAAGGGCGTGTTACCTGCTGTGGACCTGCTCCTGCAGCCTCTGGTGCAGCTGCTGCGAGATGTGGGTCCGGCCAGCGATGGGAGCGCTGAGCCATGCGCCCGCCCCGGCTCCCCCGGACGGGACCGCGCTCGCCGCATGCCCGCCGCCTCGGCCGTCCTCCCCGTCTGTGGGCAGAGGACAGCCAGCTCAGCGGGACCCCCTCCCCGCTCTCAGCCTGGTGCGGTCCCCACAGCCCCCTCCCCGGCTCACCCGAGTCCTCGTCGGCCGCCTGCCTCGCCCGGTGCACGGGGTAGAGCAGTGGCGTCACCAGCCCGTTGTTGGGCTGCTGGTAGGCGCCGATCAGGTCGGGGAGGGTGCGGAAGCATTTGGCCTGGATGCCCTGGATGGTCTGGGGAGGCAGAGAGGGGGCAAGCACTGTCACGTCTCCCCGCTCTGCCAGCTCTGCATGCCAGGCAGCCCCCCGCCGGGCTGCAGACCAGCTGGCCGTGTCGAACGGGTCTGTCCCCCAAAACGTGCCCATGGTGAGCTGTAAGCGCCAGCTGGATGCCAGCCCCATGGGGAGCTCACCCCGGCCCCTGGCAGGGCAGCAGAGCAAGGAGAGGAGCGCAGCGACATCTGCCTCGGGCAGCGGATGGGGATGCTCCCTAGGGACCCTCAGGATCCTCTTTTTAGGGTGTTAGAAGGGGTGGCTGCAGAGAGCCGGGCACAGGGACAAGCCGTGAAGTGACGCCAAAGAGGGGAAGCGAGGCCGAGCTGGCAGCCAGGACAATCGTGGGGACAGACGTCACGGGGATCGGGCCTGTGTCCCCAGGCTGGGGCAGGGGACAGCGGCAGGAAGGGGACAAGCGTTTTGCCGGGCAGGCTGGCAGCAGCCATGGGGCTGGCGGGGAGGCAGCTTTCCCAGGCGGCCCCATGCCGAAGGGGCGGCTGCAAAACGCTCGCATCCTGCCGTGCCGGGCGCTGCAGGCAGCTCGTGCAAAAAGCAAACCGCACGGCTCGCTCGCAGCACTGCTGTGCCGGGGAAGGCAGGCAGAAGCCACCTCTCCGGGTGTTGCATGGGCGCCGGCGGGGGAGGCGAGCACCCCAGACCCTTCACACGTGCATCCTGCCCGCGCCCCGGCTTGCAGCCGGTGGCACCCATGGCGCGGTGCCCAGAGGGGATAGCCAGGGCGGGGAGTGCACCCCGGCGGCACCCAGCCTTCTGGGCACCCACCGCTGCACCCACCTGCACAGAGAGCAGCCCCTCGTCATCAGGGAGGATGCGGTAGGTGTGGACGTGCCGCTGGAACCTGGGAGAGAGCAGACGAGGGTCCCCCATCATGCCCCCCCCCCATGACACTGCAGGCATGTGGGTGCCTGGCACCCAGCCCTGATGCAAACGCCCCGTCCCCTCTGCAGAGAGAGGAACTGAGCTCTCACTTCTGAAAATAAAAGCATCACCCTCAGCTCTGGGTCTATACCTGTTTGCAGGGGAGGATGTGCAGCATCCCCCTGCCTCCAAACAGCACCCTGCCTGCAGCGGGCACGGCCACGGCACGGCCATGGCACGCCAGGGGCTCGGCCACGTCTCTGCCAGCGTTCGCTGGGGCACCTACAGCCCCGTGGCTCCGTGTGGCAGCGAGGGGTTTTGACCAGACAGAGCCCGGCACCATGCTCCCCGTGGCTGCGACAGCACGGTCGTGCTCGCTCCGAGGCCACTGCACATCCCTGCCTGTGCCACCGTCCCCTCTGGCATCGCCCTGATCCCTGACTCGGTGCCGGGATGCTGGCAGAGCTAGGGTGGCTCCTGGCTGAAGCCCCGGCGTGCCCCGCGCCCCTCAGCACCCCTCAGCACCATGTGTTTGCAATTTGCCCCGCGCGCCGGGCCAGGCCAGCCGTAGGGAAGGGGGTGGCATCCTGCCAAACCCACCGAGGCACAGGCACCGCCCCGCACGCTCCCCGCTGCAGACGTGTCGCTCGGCTGCAGGAAGGGTGCAGGCAGCAGGAAGGGTGCAGGCAGCCCCAGCGGCAATGCCCTCGGGGGCTGTAAACCCCCGTCCCGGGTGTGGAGGTGGCAGGGGGCCCCGTGGGCGGCAGGGGATGCAGCTCCGAAGTCCCGGCATCTGAGATGTTAACAGTGGGCGACGCGGTCCGGATGCGGCCGCGTTGGGGGTTGGAGGGAAAGGGGATGTTTGTTTTTGCAGAAGGAGGGTGATGCGAGTCAGCTTCTCCCGCTCCCGTGCACGGAGCCAGGATGGCGGGCAGCCCGAAAGGGCTTGGCATGCCCTGGATTTTGGGTTCTCCCTTCAGCAGCCCTGGTGCTGGGCAGGGCTGCTGGCCCAGCCTTCTGCCTGCTCCCAAGGACACGGGGTTTTGCCCTGGTCTGACTCGGGGATCACCCGAAAACCCCCGTCCCAGAGAGCTTGCACCCTGTGTGCCCCACCGGCATCCCTGCAGAAGGCTTTTCCACAAGGTTTCGGCAGTGCCAGCCCGAGGGGCAGTGCCAGGATTGCTGTGCCTGGAGCCCGGAGCAGGGAGAGGGACGGAGGGACCCCAGCAAGGGACAAGAGAGAGAAGCCGCGAGCAGAAACCAGGCAGGTGACTCACAGGAGGCAGAGGGCATATGCCCCCGAGACCGACTCGCTGTCCCGCACCAAGAAGCAGCCGTCGCGCCCAGCCTTGGCCAGCAGTTCCTCTGCCACCACCCGGCTGATGTCCCGGTGGTACCAGCTTGCTGCCGCCATCCTCCGAAGTGGCGGGACACCGGCTGCGCTGTGTCCCCGTCCCAGCCCCGCATCGGGGCTCAGCGGTGGGTGCTGGCCATCGGCTGGCCCACAGAGTCGCTTGGGGAAGGAGAAGTTGGGGGTAGTGTGTGGGGACCGGCCCCCCGGTACCCGAGAGAGCCGGCGGCCGGAGGTCCCCGCAGGTGATGTGCGGCCACCGAGGTGATGCTCATGGGGACAGGGGTCCCCCGCGGCCAGGCAGCGTGGCAGGAGCAGGACCGGGGGGGTGGCTGGGGGAGGCGGGGGGTCCGGACGCTCCTCATCGCAGGGGGCTCCAGCCTGCGGGGTGCATGGAGGCAGAGAGGGGCAGATCAGCGAACGTATCACCCCGTGCTGCCGCCCCAGTCCCGGGGCCACCATCCTGCCCCGGTGCACAGCGAGGACAGGCCGTGCTGGCATCCCGGCGGCGCACGGAGGCCCGGACCTCACCCGACACACTCACCGTCCCTCGCAGACACGGTGCGGGGCTCCTGCAGCTCTTGTGGGGTGCTGGGGGCAGCGAGATGAGCTTTCGGGGTGCAGCCAAGCAGAAGCGGAGCCGCGACGCTGCACCAGCCGCTCTCGGTTTCCTCCCGCAGGGCACGCCGGCAGCCCTGCCTGGCACACGCTGCCCGTCGGGGGTGGCACTGTGGGGTCAGGCAGCACCCACCCCGCTGCACCCGCTCCCCGGCCCCACCGGCCAGGCCCACCCGCTCGGCGTCCCGTGCCGCTCGCTCGGCACCGCGGCGGCCGCCGTGCTCTTCCTCCTTCTCTACGCTCTGCTCTCGCTGCCACCAGGACCAGCCTCCTCGCTCCTCCTCCCGCTCCAGCCCCGCTACGGGGGGGAAGCCTGCGGCCACGCAGGGCTGAGCATGGCCGGGTGCAGGCAGGAGCAGTCCTGGAGCAGGGGGTCTGCCTCTACCCCACTCCCCACTGCCCGTTTGCAGGCGGGCAGCTTGCGGGCAGCAACCGAGCTGCCTGCTCTGGGGGGAGCTTGCTGCCTGCACCGGGGCTGAGTTTTGCCGTTTGCTGCCGGCTGCAAGGAGACGGAGATGCAGCAGGCATCGGGCAGCTGAGCGAGCTGGGTGCCCGTAATCCTATTCGTGTCACCCCCTCTGTGGGTGCCCTGAGAAGGGAAGCGGGGTTCAGCAGCTCCCAGGAGGGGGGTCGGGAAGGTGGGAGGCTTTTCCTGGCTGCAAACAGCACCAGGCAGCTCCCAGGCACAGACCCAGAGGTTTTGCTCCTCGTGGCAAGCGCAAGCGGGCTGTGCACGTGCCAGCGGCCGCCTGGGCAAGTGGCTGGTTTGAGCTGCGCTAGGGTGATTAGCACCAGTTAATTACAGATGAGTGGTAGCCAGCGTCTGCTGCCAGGGTGCCTGGGAGCACCAGGGCTGCTCCGGGGGGAGGTGGGATGGTGGATTCCTGCAGAGGAGGATGAGGATGAGGATGGAGTGCCATACCGAGCCATGCTCCCGGCTGTCTGTCGCCCTTGGCGTCACGAGCCGTCCCCCATGAGCCCAACGCAAGGGGACCGACCACACCACCGCATGCCCCAGCCCGCTGGCACAGACTTGCCAAAAGCCCCTGCCGAGGCTTCCTCCTGGGCTCCTGGCCTCGAGAGGAACCTGTGGCCGGGGACACCGAGAAGTTGGGCAGCTCGCTTGATTTTGGCACCAGCGCCCGCCATGGGGGACGTGCAGCGATGGCGGGTCTATGCAGGGACGGCGGCTGGAGACCTCCATCCCGCTGGAGACCCTCATCCTGCCGGAGACCCCCATCCTGCCGGAGACCCACTCCTGCCAGCGCTGCCCCCTCCCATTACTTAACAGCGTGGTAATAATTCCCCGCAGCCACGGAGGCGCCTGGCTTCGGATTAATGCCATCTGCGCCGCTTAATCCGGATCAGGGGAGGAAGACCTGGAGCTCCGAGGGGCTTTGAGACATCAGCGGTGCCAGCTGCGGGTGTTTACATAAGGCGGCTGCGGTGCACAGTGCCGGGGGCTGAGCCGGGACGTTGCCAGATGCAGCGGCACTGGCACCCGGCGAGCGCCGCCGGCGCCTAGGGACAGTCGGATTTTGGAAGGCAATGTGGGTTGCCCGGTGTCAGCTTGCTGGGTGGCTCCGGCTCCACCCGGGCTCCCCTTGGAGGGCAGACCTTGCGGCCCAGGGCACCAAAGCGGGAGGACGTGGGAAGCCCCGTGGCCATTCCCCAGGGAGGCAGGACATGGACAGGGATGAAGCCGGCCCCCCGCGCACTCCACCAGCCCCACGTCTGCCGGCGTCCTGCCCCGCTGGAAGGGGCGGACGGAGCTGTGCTTCTTGCGGCACATGGGCCAGGAGGGATGGGTGGGACGAGGCAGATGAGAGGAGCCTTTGGCCATTTATTAAACAGGAAAAAGGAAGAAGCCCTCTCTCATTTCCCTATTATTTTTAACACGGCGCTGCATCCCCCAGCTTCCTTCCCCGGTGCTTGGTTCGGAGCACGGTGTGAGCGCGGGAAGGGATGTGGTCTGTCCGTCTCACCACCTTCTTGGGGGGGGGGGAAATATCTTCCCCCCAACCTGGGAAAGGTCTCTCTGGCTGAATCCACTCAGTCGGGATTAAACTGAGCTGAAGCCACCCTTAATGAAATCTGCTCTCCATCCTCGCCAAGCTCTGCAGACCCTACGGCCATGGCCCTTGTGAACCACGCCGGTCTCAGAGGCATTATTAAGAGCCTAACGAGGAGCGGCAAAGAGAGAGCTAGGGATTAGATGCCCTGGGCACGGCGCTGGAGGCGGCTGCTCCCCTGGCCCCCCTGGCCGGGCAGCGGGTGTCCATGTGGGGCTGCCTCCTCCTCCTCCTCTTGCACTCACCAGTGGAAAGGTCACAGTTCACGTGTCCCCCCTGACCTTGGCAGAAATAGCGCCCGCTAATCTGCAAACTAAGCAGCTCTCCTGTGTGCAATTAAAGAGATCACAAGTCCCGGCCCCGGGCAACGTGTGCTGACAGCTAAAGCCCTGGTGACAGGGCTGGCGGGGCTGGTGTGCCGTGGTGGCTCCCACTGGCTCCTGATGGCTCCCAGTGGCCCATGGGGCCAGGGGCACAGGTGGGCTGCGTTTGGGAGGGGTTGGTACCCAGGTGTTGAAAGTCGTTGTGCTGAGCCAGGGTGCTGGGAGGATTCTGCTGGCAGCTCTGGGATGGAGGCACAGCGGTGAGTGGGGACATCCTGATCTTGTGCTCAGCCCTGGGGGCTGAGCCAGAACCAAGCGCGTGCTCAAAGCAAAGGGTCTGGCCGAGCAAGGAAGGGCTTCAGGGATGCTGGAGGTGAGGAAGATGAGTGGGGCCTTGCCGGAGCACTTTGCAGGCTGCCCCGGGCTCTCCTTGGGGTCTGTGATCTGAGGGTGCCCAACCTGGAGACAGCATCCATGCAGGCATCCCGGAGCTGCCCCTGCGGGAGGGGGATCCTGTGCGCCGGCAGCGGCCAAGAAAGGACAGTAGCAGGGAGCGCTTCTCTCCCGGCCGGCTGTAAGGCAAATCCATTCTGCGCTTTCAACAGTTTTCTATTTGCAGCAGCAAACCTTGAATTAATGATGTGCTAATTGGGTCAGGCGAGGCCAGCCCACGGCGTTATGAAATGATGCGGGGCTGAGCAGACTGCCCAGCGGTGCTGAGGGATGGTGGTGGGTCTGTGTCCCACCACCCAGGGGTGGCCAGCCCTTCCCCCCTGTTTTAGGGGGAGCGAAGCCTGGTGTGGGAGCTGCCGCAGCAGCCCCGAGCCTCACGTCCGCCTTCACCCCATCATCTCGTACATCAGCATCCCTGTGGCAAGGGTGTCCCGTGTGCCCTGGACCACAGCAGGTCACCTCTAGGTGACCAGCCAGATGGGCACCTTGGCCATGCAAGAAGCTGCCTGCACCTCCTGTCCATCTGTCAGCCGTTCAGCAAAGTGCGTAAGGGAGGGATAAAACCGGGCAGGTCCCTCCCTCCCCTCTGCCATCTCCATCCGCCCTCGTGCCCGAGGCTGGCCCGGCTCCACTTGCCATGGGAGCAGCTGTAGAGCCCCCGTGGGAATCTGCGCCCCTGCCCACGCCCCTGCCCACCGGGAGCAGAGCTTCCACCTCAATTACCGTCACCTTGCTCCTAAGCCCGCTTTGCCAATCTCCATAAGCTGCTTTCTCAGGGCTCCAGCCGCAGCCGTATTTATAGCCCACTCTTACTCATGAAGTGTCTTCCCAATTAATAAATTAATAGGATTCTTCCCGAAAGTACCTCTCCTGTGGTGCAAACACACACATACACACGCACTCTATGCATCTCCAGCCAAAGCCGAGCGGGTGAGATCAGATGCCAGGGGAGGGACCGCCGGCGGGATATAAGAACCTGCAGGACTGGGAGCAGCCCGTAGTGACTGGGTGGCAGTGGGACGCGCTGGGAGAGGAAGAGGAGGGCGTCTGTCTGTCCATCCACCGGCCAGGTGAGTGCTGCCTGGGCCCTGCCAGTGCTTTGGGGCACGGATTCTGCTGTTTTGTAAAACACTTGGGGGCAGGGACGCTGGTGCCGGACTGTGGCTGGAAGGAGGGTGGTTTGGGGCTGAAAGGGGAAAAATGGGGCCAAAAGGATTTCAGCGTGGCCAAGCCAGAGGGCACGGGTGCGGGGGTCGGGTAGGAGCGTGGGAGAGCTTAGCCAAGCCAGGAGGGGTCCGAGTCCCCTCTCTGGGGCTTGAGAGATGCAGAGGAGGAGCTCAGCTCTTCTCTCCTCCACCCTTCATCGCCTCATCCCCAATTCCCAGGCTCTGGAGAGGGCCGAGCCCGCAGCACCGCTCTGCTCCCGCTCCCTTCGTGCCTTCTCTTGCTGCTGCCCACGAAACCCTGCGGGCGAGGATGCCCGAGCTTCACATCCCGCAGCACCTGAGGGCATCAAAGATCCTGTGTTTGGGACTAATCCCTCATTTTCCACAGGGAAGAGGATCACCTCCTCCCCCCATATCAATTTCTTCTTTCTCCACAGCATCCCTGAGGTTGCATAAAGAGGCAACTCTGCCCACATGCCCCTGGGGCTTAAAATCCTGCCTGGGCTTAAGCTCTGCTAATGTCGGAGCTGCCTAACTTTAAGAAGCTGAGCTCATCCCATCTAATCTCCCGGCGAATCAGCTGGTGATCAGCGCGATATTTACGGTTTAATTCTGGATGCCAGGCTTGAGCAAGCAAAGCGCAGGCAGCGGTCTGGCAGGGCCGGGCAGCCCCAGGCAGGCTCCCAGCGTGAAGGCAGGGCTGCCAGCGCTGCCCTCCCAGAGCCAGCTCTGGCACTGCCGGCCGGGAACGGGGACGGAGGGGCGGTGGGTTGGGGCCGTGCACCCTGAGATCCCCCTGCCCGCGGGGCGGTTAAGTTGCCCTCGACCTTTGTGCCGGTGGTTTCATCGCCCTCCCGTGAGCAACGGGACAGAACGAGCCCGTCCCTGCCATTAAGCCATGACAGCCAATTTCCTGCAACAAGAAAAATTCATAAAATTGAAACTCCGTAAGCCCTTTTGTCCATTTTCTTGCCTTTCCCAGCCTTGAACTCGCTCCCTTGGGAGTCACCGCTTTCTATTTTCTGAAGCCTGCCCTGCCTGGGGCATCGCTCTCCCTTTTCCTTTTCCACCTCCTCTTCACTGCTTTTTTGGCCGAGGGCAAGGGGCTTGCTCAGCTCGGCTGCCCCGCCGGGTCGCCAGCCACCAGCACGTGCCTTGTGCCCCATCCCGAAGCTGGGGAGCCCCAGCTGAACCCCGAGCTTTGCAAAGGCAAAAGGCCCAGCAGCGCTGCAGCCCTGCGGTTCACTGCGATGCGAATGATTCCGTCCCGCTGGCTGGCAACGGCCGGCGGCTGCCCCTTCCCCACCGCCTCGCCCAGCATTTCCCCTCCTTCTCTCCCCGCAGATCCCCGCCTGCGCGGCCGCTGACTTGAAATGGCAGAAGGAGCAAAGTAAGTGTCTTTTTTTCTTTTTTTTTTTTTAAATTGGGATGGAGCAGGGCGCTGCGGGGCAGGAGCAGAAGGAGAAAGTGAGCCCCCCGCTCCCCTCACCCGCTGCGGGTACATGAGCTCGCCGTAGCGAGATGGAGCAAGCCGTTGTGGGGCCAGCAAAGCACCTTCTCTTTTTTTCTGCGTGTTGGTGTTTCTCACTTGCCCGTAAGACGCAGCCAGCTAATGCACTCCCTCCCTGATGGTCACAGTTTGAGCTTAGGAGCATGACACCCCCCAGGGCAGCCAGACGGGGCAGGTTTGGCTCTGAAGTTGCAGGACACCACATTCCCCAAGGCCAGGACATCCCGTGCACGCTCTGGTGTAGCTCTTGGAGATGCACAATGCTTGCCGGGAAGCCCTCTCCCTCCTCGCCCCGGGCAGATGAACAGTCACCTGCTCCCTGCCTGCGCCCGGAGCGGGCTGCGTCGCATCCAGCCTGGTCCAGGGCGTTCCCAACCCAACTGTCTGTGTTTCCTCTGCAGGGTGTTCAAGAAGACCAGCCCCAACGGCAAGGTGAGTCCGTGCACGCAGAGACGGGACCGTGCACCCGTCCCTGGGTGCGGGTCAGCCCAAGGTGCAGGCTGTGCCAGCGTGGAGGGGCTGCGGGGCTCCTCCGGGGTGGCTCTGCCCATGGAACGGGGCGCAGGCTGGGTTTCCCTTTGCTTTGAAATCTGATTGATTCCTGCTATACCTGCCACGATACCACCACAGGGTTCGCTTTTCAAAATAGAAATTTAAAAAAAAAACCAATCCTATATGAATCCTTAAATGCAATGCCTGGTCCAGCACGCTAACAGCAGGGTTAACGAGTCCCCCGACACCACCCGGGGCTTGAAAATTTCAGAATTTCAGCCAGTTCCATGGCAAACACTGACCTGTTTGCTTCTCTCCTTTCGCCGTGTGCTGCCTCCAGCTGTCCATCTACCTGGGGAGGAGAGACTTCGTGGATCATGTGGAGTCGGTGGACTCCGTAGGTGAGTGGGGCCGTGCCCGCCGTGGAGGGGGAAACACGGGCAGTGAGCGGCCAGGCACACCAGTCCCTGTGCCGGCGGCTGCTTGCCTCTGCTTCCCGCTGGAGCAGGAGGAGCAAGGGCAGCTCCAGAGGAGCAAATGTCCTGTTTTCCTGCAAAAACCCTTACAGAAAAATGGTGGGGAAAGGGACAAAGTCCCTTTGCAAAACAGCCTGCCCACGCTGCCGGTGGAGATGCTGGAGGAGGCATCGCCGTCCCCCTGACCGGCAGCTCCCCTCAGTCACCTTCCCAGCTGATGAGCGGATTATTTGACCTTAAAAAGCGCTGTATCTTTGCAAGGATCTTCCCGGGCAGCCGAGTTCACTGGCCCTTCTTCTCTGCTTGTTTGCAGATGGCGTCTGCCTGATCGACCCCGAGTACCTAAAGGACAGAAAAGGTATTAAGACACAAAATCCCATGTTATAAGGGGAAGGGATGGAAACCAGTCCAAAGCTCACAAGCAACGTGGGACTGTAGTCAGGTTAAAACTGCAACGGGTCATCTACAGCTCGCTGTACATCAGTGCCACGGTGGCTGACCCGAGAGGAAAGCTGCCTCTTTCTTCTTGTCTTTTCTACCGGGGGCACTGGCTCTGAAGCTACCCGTGCCTTGCAGCACGATGCGATGTTAACTTGGTGTCTGAGGTCTGGGTCCTGATAAGAGTCATACTTCTAAAGAATTACTGAAGTAGTTTTTCTTTCTTTCCTCTTTCCTCAACCCCCTGCCCTCCCTTTATCTCACCCTTCCCCTAACCCTGCTCCTCTCCGTTTCCATCCGGCTGCAGTGTACGTGACGTTGACTTGCGCATTCCGCTACGGCCGAGATGACCTTGATGTTATCGGGTTGACCTTCAGGAAGGACCTCTATGTCCTGACCACCCAGATCTTCCCGCCGGTGCCAGACCAGGCACCCAAAACCCTCACTCCCTTGCAGGAGAAGCTGACAAAGAAGCTTGGGGAGAATGCCTACCCCTTCACCTTCGAGGTAGGGGCTGCTCAGCTCTTCCCGACTGCACGCCTCCGTGGTGCGCACCGGGGCTCCTCTCTGGGCACGTTCTTTATTTACTTTTCTCTCTCTTTTCCTGTTCTGCCCAGATTGCCACCAACCTGCCCTGCTCGGTCACCCTCCAGCCGGGACCAGATGATGTGGGAAAGGTGAGCTGCTGTCCCCAGCCTGTGTCCCCTGGACCCGTTCCCTCTGGCAGGGGGTTAAGTTGTGGGGTGCCAAAACCAAAAGCCGCTTCTCTTTCATGGGGACTTGGCCCGCAGGGTGAGGGTTGGAGGGGAAGGGTGGCTGGAGCTGGGACCAGGGTCTGCGGGGATGCCGTGGAGGAAGGAGGGGAATGAACCTAAACCTCAGGCAGCTCTGAGCCCCTCCTGTTTAGTGACCATACGTGTCCCCCCAGGCCTGCGGCGTGGACTTCGAGGTCAAAGGATTTTGTGCTGAAAATCTGGAGGAGAAAATTCACAAGAGGTATTTGCAGGGGATCCCTTTCCTGCCCCATGGCCCTAGAAACAAACCACCGGATGGTTTTGGGGTGGCCAGCTTAGGGGGCGGGCCGAGGACCTGCCGTCAGCCTGTGCCACACTGGGATGGGGGACTTTGCCCAAAGGAGGGGCAGTGGTCGCCATGTCAGCACTCACCACGTCCTACGAGCAGGCTGCAGCTTGCATCCTTTGGCTAGAGACGCTGCGATGTCCCTGAAGACAGCCGACGAGTCCCCCTTGAAGGCCATGTCAGCACAATCCTGCCGGGGGGGCTGGGGGTGACCGCCACCTCTCGCCCCGCAGGAACTCGGTGCGTCTCATCATCCGCAAGATCCAGTTTGCACCCCTGCAGTCGGGGCCACCCCCAAAGTCGGAGACCACCCGGCAGTTCATGATGTCCGACAAGCCCCTGCACCTGGAAGCCTCCCTGGATAAGGAGGTCAGGACGGGGGCTGTCGCCCAGCTCGTGCCACCGCGTGCATCCCCAGGGATGGGGACCGGGATGCCCGGTCACGTAACTGAGCCTCTTCCCGCTGCAGGTCTACTACCACGGAGACCCCATCAATGTGACCGTCAACATCAACAACACTACCAACAAGATTGTGAAAAAAATTAAGATCTCGGGTGAGAGGGGGCAGGAGGGGCACATCCCGGCACCCACCGCATCCCGGCCTCCCCGTCGGAGATGGGGACTGCGTGCCCGTGCCTCTGCCGCGTCAGCAACGCTGCGCCCTCCTGTCTCTCCTCAGTTGATCAGATCACAGATGTGGTCCTCTATTCGCTGGATAAATACACGAAGACTGTGTGCACCGAGGAGATAAAGTAAGTGAAAAGGGGCTGGGGGTGGCATGGCATCACGGCCAGAGGGAGGAAGAGAAAGGAGGAGGAGGAGGGGAGAGTGATGGGGAGAGGGGGTGGGGAAGACGGTTTTACACCAGGCAGCAAAAATATCAGGGTTAGAAGAGCAGATGCAGAGGAAGCAGAGGAGAGGGAAGGCTGTGGACACCGTGCCCCGCAGCGCAAGCTGGTGTTGTCGGCTGGGAAGGTCCCTGGGGAAGGTGCGCAGCTGCCTGCCCCGGGCTGCTTCCTCTCCTCGCTTTGCATCTCTGAGGCCGGCCGCAGCCTCTGTGCCCCTGAGAACGAGGAGGGCTGCAGCAAAGGCGGGGGGTAGAAAAAAGAAGTGGTTGTATAAGAGAACGAAAGGAGGAAACAGGCCCCAGACAGCTGCGTGGGGAGGGCAGGCTGGGGGGGTCTGGCTCTGCCCAGGTGCCTGGCACGATGCTGAGCGTCCCCGGTGGGTGCTGAGCGCCCGCCAGGCTGGTGCTGGCTCTGAGCTCTCCTCCCCCACCCCTTCCAGCGAGAACGTGCCGGCCAACTCCACCTTCTCCAAAACGTATTCCGTCACTCCCATGCTCTCGGCCAACCGTGAGAAGCGAGGCCTCGCTCTTGACGGCAAGCTCAAGCACGAGGACACCAACCTGGCCTCCACCACCATGTAAGAGCCGGGTGGGCTTCCCCCGCCGCCCACCATGGCTGGAGCCGTGCCTTCCCCCCTCTCCGACAGCTTCCCGCTGCTCAGGGTGCTCTGGGCTCCCACCAAGGGTCCCCCACACCTCCTGTGCCCACCCCATCCAGCTGGAAAATGCAGGGATTTTGTGAGACAGCCACAGAGCCACCTCCCATCTCATAGGAGATGTAGCCTCCCAGTCCCAACCATCGTCCAAAGCCCCTGTATCCCTCCACAGAGCTGCCTCGGGTCTCGTCTCAGGAGTAAATCCCAGCTCAGGCAGCTCAAATGGCTTCCAGAAACAGCGCTGTGGCTTCAGCCAAGCGACCTGCCCTCCCCTCTCTTGTACTGCCGCGCTGTGTTGTCCTCTCCTGCTACACCCCAGGGCACCCCACACAAAATGGGGCATGGAGACAGCCCCGGGAGCTGCTGTGGGGGGAGCGGACGGGGTCTGCGAGCAGCACTGCCCGCCTCACCGCTCTGCTCTGCCTTTCTCCTAGCCTGAGACCCGGCATGGACAAGGAGGTGCTGGGCATCCTGGTGTCCTACAAAGTGAAGGTCAACCTGATGGTGTCCAGAGGAGGGTGAGGCTCTGTGGGCGCGGGCGGCGGGGACCGTCCCCTTGGACCGTGCTGTGGGGTCTTGTACCACCGGGCAGATGACGAAGGGACTCCTGCCGCGGATCCCCTCGCCCCTGCCCTGCTCCCCCGGGCTGTGGGGCGGCCGGGTGCTGGGCTGCTCTCTGACTCCCACACCTCCATCCCCATCACCGCTGCCCTTCACCCCTATTATAAATCATCTTCTACCTTATTACAAAGCAAAGTCTAACGCCTCCCCTCCTCTGCCTTGTCTGATTTCTGTCCCTTCTCTCCCGCAGCATCCTGGGGGATCTCACTTCCAGGTAAGGAGTAACAAGCGATAGGATGAGAGGTAATGGCCCCAAGCTGCGCCAGGGGAGGTTTAGATTGGATATTAGGAGAAATTTCTTTACTGAAAGGGTGGTCAAGCATTGGAAGAGGCTGCCCAGAGAGGTGGGGGAGTCCCCATCCCTGGAGGGGTTCAAAAAACGGGCAGAGGTGGCACTTGGGGACATGGTTTAGTGGGCATGGGGGTGTTGGGTTGATGGTTGGACTGATGATCTTAGAGATCCTTTCCAACCTTAGTGATTCCTAGTTTTACTTTCATTAAAAAATAATCCAGCCACCAAGCCAGGAAACATGAAATTATTCCTCTCCCCTTAATTGGTTTAGTGGTGGACTTGGTAGTGTGAGGTTAATGGTTGGACTGGATGATCTTAAAGGTCTTTTCCAACCTAAACAATTCGATGATTCTATGATTCTAAGGAGGTAGCTGCCCGCAGGGCCGAGCACAGTGCGGTGCTGGTCAGGTTTATTGAAAGAAGCACTTTTCCTTCCAGCGACGTTGGCGTCGAGCTGCCTGTCATCCTGATGCACCAGAAGCCTGCGGATGGTAGGTAGCGCCTGGGGTGCTGCTGAAACGCGGGGGAGGAAGAGGCAGTCCCCATTCAGAAGGGAACTGCTAAAAGCATCACTGATGCAGCTGCCTCCGTGCGAAGGGCCCCGCTCTGCCCCAGCACCCCCGGCTGTGGGGCGGGCAGAGGGGCTCCAGACGCGCGGCAGCCATCCTCCGTCTGCGGCCGGCCGCAGGAGCAGCTCTCCTCCCCGTGACGCACTGGCTGCCACCCATCTCAACATCTCTCTTCCCAGAAAAACCACCTGAGCGTTAAGAGATGTTAGTTGAAATGTCCTTTCTTTATTAACCTGCATGTGTGTCTCTCTCAATCCTTGCCTCCCTGTGCTTTGCTTATCAATGGACTACAGATAAGCCAAGGTAAAGACATGCTTCCTGGTACCTCAAGCCAGCATTTCCTGTAACACATAAACCATACAGATCCATCGCAGATGGATGTGATGCCCCGTTCCAGTTTGAGATTACATCCTTGGATGAAGTCATCCAGGCCTCAAAGTCCTGAGCCCCTGTGTCACGGCAGACAGCATGACACCCTCCATGGGGCACAGGCTGGGAGGATTCAAATGCTGGGCTCGGCACGTGTTCTGCAAATTTCCAGGGCTTATTTTACAACTCCCCTTGCTGCAAACACAGCAGCCTCTCCTGCTGCAAGCCCAGACCTCGCCTTGTCCCTCGGAAGCAGCCAGCAGCGCTGCGTCTCCCATCACAAGTGCCACCGCTGGACACAACGTCCCCGGCGGCCCCGGTCCCCGTCCGCCCCGCGCTGAGGTCCCTCGGCCGCTGGAAGCGGCCCCGGTCGCAGCCCCGTGCCCCCGCACGCTCCCCAGTGCCAGAGCCCGCTTCTCCTCCCACCACATGAGCTTATTCCAGCTGAAGCCACAGCTGGGGTTGCTTCCCCCCCGGGAAGCCGCAGCGTGCCAAACCCATTCCTGGCAGCCGTGCCTGGCAGCCGCGGCCGCCAACCAGCCCCGCAGCTGGCCCTGGCTTGCAAAGCCCCCAAAAGCTGTTTTTGTGTCTGGTTACACCCGGCAACGGGACACGAGCACTGGGATTTGGAGCCTGGAAACTCGGGCTGCAACTGCGAGGCTGTCACACCAAAACCTGTCAGCTCCCCAGCTCAGGGAGGATTATTTAAACTTCCAGAGGAAGAAATCTCTTGGCCTGTCCCCACCATCGCTCCCTGTAGGTTTTGCCAAGTCGTTTCACATTCGCAAGCTTTTGGAATCGGTCTTGCTGACTCTCTTTTTCCGTTTTTCTTCCCCCCACTTTTCATTTTGTGGCTCTCCCTTGATGTCATCCGCCGCTCGCCTTTCGCAAGGAGGTAACTAATCTCTTTGTCTCCACTTTAATTTCTTTTCCTTCCCTTTTTTCCCTTGACAATGCAAAGCACTGTCTTCAAAAACGCCAAAAGTTGCAGGCAAGAGCCCAGCTCCTCCGGTCACGCACGCTCGCAGTCGAGCCAGCGCTCTGTCCTGGGTCTGCGTGCTCGGGTCAGGCCGCGGCTCGCGGTGACTGTTCCCCGCGGCGCGTGGGGTGACGGGGCCAGCGCCCCGTTGTCCCCGAGCGGGAGCAGGGTTCGGGCGGCAGCGGGGATTTCGCCCTCATCGCTGCGGCGCAGCCCGGGCAGCCGGCCCGCGGGCTCACCACGCTCTGCTTTCCCTTCCAGCGACGAGGACATCGTCATCGAGGAATTCGCTCGCCAGAAACTCAAGGGGGAGAAAGACGACGAAGATGAGAAGGAGGAGGCGGACAAAGAGGACAGCTAACCTGCCGCCTGCTCGCAGGGAGAGCCACCGGTGCCACGCGCCCCGGTTTGGGCCGTAGATGCCCGTAGCATGTTCCCCGCCGTCCCGCACGCGGTGCAGACACCGCAGCCCTTTACGCGCGGCGCCATGTGTTCCCCTAGGTCCCCCATCCTCCCCCGGGCTCCTCGCACCCGCTCCAAGCCCCGGTTGCGGTGGCGGGAGCCAGCCGGTGCCGGTAAAGCTGGCCTGTGCGCGGGACGGTGCTCCCACCTCCTTGCGCCCATGGGTGCGAGCGAGGGGCCAGGGAGGGTGCACCGGAGGCCGGCCGAGCGCCGCCACCAGCGTGTTTGCCATTTGCCTGCGTGATGCAATGCTCTGTGACACCGTGATAAATAAACCCGCCCCAGTGGCCCCCCGCTTGCAGGCTCCGTGTGGTGGTGCCGGGGCGCGGGGCCCACCCTGGGGGCTGTGGGAGAGCACGGAGCGGGCAGCCGGTGCCCGGTGCCGGGGGTGCCCGGGCAGAGCCGGGGGTGCCGGGGCAGAGCCGGGGGTACCCGGGCAGAGCCGGGGGTGCCCAGGCAGAGCCGGGGGTGCCGGGGAAGAGCCGGGGGTGCCGGGGAAGAGCTGGGGGTGCCGGGGCAGAGCCGGGGGTGCCGGGGAAGAGCCGGGGGTGCCCGGGGAAGAGCCGGGGGTGCGGGGGCAGAGCCGGGGTGTGCCGGGGCAGAGCCGGGGGTACCCGGGGCAAAGCCGGGGGTGCCGGGGCAGAGCCGGGGTGTGCCGGGGAAGAGCCGGGGGTGCGGGGGCAGAGCCGGGGGTGCCCGGGGCAGAGCCGGGGGTGCGGGGGCAGAGCCGGGGGTGCCGGGGCAAAGCCGGGGGTACCCGGGGCAAAGCCGGGGGTGCGGGGGCAGAGCCGGGGGTGCCCGGGGCAGAGCCGGGGGTGCCGGGGCAGAGCCGGGGGTGCCGGGGAAGAGCCGGGGGTGCGGGGGCAGAGCTGGGGGTGCCGGGGCAGAGCCGGGGGTACCCGGGCAGAGCCGGGGGTGCCGGGGAAGAGCCGGGGGTGCCGGGGCAAAGCCGGGGGTGCCGGGGAAGAGCCGGGGGTGCCCGGGGAAGAGCCGGGGGTGCGGGGGCAGAGCCGGGGGTGCCCGGGGCAGAGCCGGGGGTGCGGGGGCAGAGCCGGGGGTGCCGGGGCAAAGCCGGGGGTACCCGGGGCAAAGCCGGGGGTGCGGGGGCAGAGCCGGGGGTGCCCGGGGCAGAGCCGGGGGTGCCGGGGCAGAGCCGGGGGTGCCCGGGGCAGAGCCGGGGGTGCCGGGGAAGAGCCGGGGGTGCGGGGGCAGAGCCGGGGGTGCCGGGGAAGAGCCGGGCCCTCGGCGGGGCGAGGCGCTGGGGCCGCTCCCGGCCGGCCCCCGCCCCCCCCCGCCCCGCTGCAGGTCGCGGAGGGGCGGCCCGGCGCCATGGCAACCGCCCGCCCCGGAAGGTGGGGCGGAGTGACGTGCCGGTGACGCCGGCGGAAGTGACGCGCGGCGCGGCGGCGGGGCCGGTGGGCGCTCGGTGGTGTCTCCTTCTCCTCAGTCACGGCTCCGGCTCGGCCTCCCCGCGCCGCCATGTCCGCCCCCGGCAGCGGCGGCGAGTTCGGGAACCCGCTGCGGAAGTTCAAGCTCGTCTTCCTGGGCGAGCAGAGCGGTGAGCGGGGCGGGGGGGGGGGCGGCGGCGGAGAGGAGCCGTCAGGGCCCCGGGGTGTGGGGGGGGGGGGGCGAGGGGCCGCTCCGGCTCCCGGGGAGCGAGGATCCGTGAAGGGCCGCGGGGTGCGGAGCCGTTCTGCCCCCGGGGGCGGGGGGGAGGCGGTGAGGAGCCGTCCGCGGCCCCCGCGGGGGGGCGTCGGCCGGAGGGTGCCCGCCCGAGGGAGGGGCGGCCCCGCCGCGCTCCGGCCCTCGGCCTCCGCCGGGGGAGGCCCGGGCCCGGCGCTGAGCCGGTCTGCGTGCCCGGTGGGCCTGGCTGCCCGCCTGCCCGGGGCCGGGCCTCCGCCCGGGGCTGGCCCGCAGTGCGCCCGCCGCCGCGCTGCTGGCGGGGCTCGGCCGGGCCGGGCCGGGCGGCTGCGGGGAATGCGGCGGCGCCCGGGCTGCGGCTCCGGCCCCCGTGTCCTGGCCGCGTCCGCACCGAGGGTGCGGCACACGCTGGAGAGAGCAAACAAACGGCAAAGCAGCGCTGTTCCGACAGCGTGGCCCTTGCCTCCCGTCCATCTTCTTTCTATTTTCATTTATTTTTATTTTTCAACCTGGTAGCTGCCTCCCTTTTGTACCCCTTTCCTCATAACGTAAGGATGAGTTGCATCTTTTTCTCCAAATTGTGGTATTCTTTGCTGTATTGCTCTCTTTAAATCTCTTACTGCTTTCCTCCTCTTCGGTCCCAGAACTGTAGGTGTTGGAGGAATTTCCAGAAGCTAATTCCCCTGCCTTACCAAGGCGTGACCAACATTGCTGCTGACAGACGTTTTTCTAACCTGTTTTTAACCCTCTCCAGCATTCACAATTTCACAGCCTTTCTAGGCAACGTCTTCCTCTTCCCTCTTCTCTTCCATCCATGTCCTTTGAATTTTTCTTGGCTTCCTTTGAGAGAGGATCGGAGATCTGGTCTTTGGTTCCTGTTTCTTGTCAGTTCTGCGCTTTGTCCCTTGATAATATTTGGAGACATAAATTTAAATTTTTTAAGCGAGCCACCGAAGTTTACTCTCTATCTAAAAATCCTGTAATGAAGAAAGGATGTAGGTCTTGAGTGTTGCTTTGCTGTGCAGCCAGAGGCAGCTAAATAGCATCTTGTTTGATGTTTATGCCTGTAAGTCCTAGACTTGGTGATTACATAAGTAGCAAAATACGAGCAGCAAAGCAGACTTATGGCTTGCTTAAAGCAAACAAATAATTCTTTGTCATATGCATCACATTGTACCTAATTTTGAGGGCCAAGTTTTCATCATGATTAATTTTTGACCTACTGAGATTGATTTGGCTTAAAGTACTTCTGTCATTTTGTGAATGAATTTCTTAGCTGGTTGTTTCACATGAGGCTGTAAGCAGGGAAATAGCCTTAGGTTGGCAACTTCCATATGATGATCAGCGCTACCAGCATGTCACTCCCAAAGCAGTGGCTATTTTTTTTCCACTGCTGCTTGAAAGTAATTTTTCTCTTCTTTTGTAGTTGGGAAGACCTCTCTGATCACCAGGTTTATGTATGACAGTTTTGACAATACTTACCAGGTATGTGGTAGTTGTCTTTTTTTTTTTTTTTTAATATATATATATATATGGATAAATCTATTCCCCGTTATGAAAATATATGCCTGTGAGAACTATTAGGGGTGAGCACGTTTCTCCATGAGATACCAGTTCAATATCATATGTAAGGTTGTACTGGGCCTCGAAATGGAGATGAGACTTTATCATTAAGCCCAAGCATCTAGTATGATGTCAGGAAATACAGTGTACAAAAAAAGAAGCAAGGTTTAGATCGTGTCTGGATACGTGAGAAGCTTGAGGAAGACAGGGAGAAACACTGGTTTACAGGGTTGGCTGACAGAGGAGAGAATGGCCAGGATGCCTGTGGATGGATATGGAAGCCTCAGGAAACAGAGAGAAAGAATAACATATGAACGTGCTTATGATAGTTCTTGGTCTCTGGCGTCTGAGTCCAGAGTGTATAGATAGATCTGTAAGAAGTCAGCATGGTATATTTTCTCTTTATCTTTTTTTTTAAATTACTACTATTTTTTTTTTCCAACTAAAATGCTATAGATAGAAAAAAGCTGGGGAAATCTCAGCAGGGAAAGAGTAGGGTAGGGATGAAGAGGCTGCAGGTGAAAAGCTGAAGATGTGTAAGAGGCCTGAAGATTTGAGGAAGGCTTAGTTGCATCAAAAGCACTTAGCATTATTTCAAGGGAATAACAAATATCTTGGAGGAGGATGAGAGTGCAGCGTTCTCTTTTAATTCAGGCCAGAAAGAGTTACTGTTTTAGATTGGCGTCATTTTAAGTTGGAAAAGGAAGGGAAGATTGTTTTCTTTTGAGGACAAGTCATGCACTGGAACTGGGTCCTCTTGTGCTTTCTGTGTTTCTTTTCCTGCCTTTTGTAAGGTGCTCTCGTGGATTTGTCTGCTTATTGTAATTGTTATAAACTGTGTCCTGGCTGCAGAAAATAGGACTCCCAGAAATAAGTGCTACCTACAGAAATTGACTGTTGTGGTCTCTTCTAATGTTAAATGGTTCACGCTCTGATGGAGACCTTCCAGAACGCGTTATGCTGCCTGTGTTTGTTAAGACTGGAGATAATCCGTCTAAAATACTCTGTTACATCAGGAACCTGCCTCCCAGGTTATGGTGGGCTAGGACATCTGCTTGATTTACGTGCCTGGGAGCGTATCTAACTTAGTAAATGACTTTAAATGTCTTTGTACTGGAATTGCTGTACAGCAATGGAAACGTGAGGGGAAGGAGATTTACAGAAAGGACTGCCTGGGGAATGAAGCTTCTGAATGTCACTGGAAAGGAAGCACATTCTCTGTTGGAAGGTCCTGAATAAGCATTGCTTTTCAGCTTTCAGCACAGTTGCCTGCTTTTTATATATGTCATTTGCTCTACCTTTTGGTTATTTCTAATATATTTCTAATATATTTTCACACTTGTTAATATCCGACATCTCTAGAATGAAGTCAAAATCTTTCATGCAAAATTGGGGCAAGCTAATGTCCCTGTCCCGGGGAATGGGCTGTCTGCTATGTGTACCTTAGGCGTAGTTTGCTCCCAGAATTTGCGGTTCTGCCTCTGGGATTGTCAGTGTAAATGGGTCTAATATTTCTTACCAGACTGAATTGCGGTAGATCAGAAAGATGCCAGTTCAGCTATGATCTGTGTTAGGATGCATGAATGTCTGCGGCTAGAATCCAGACTCGGAGGTCCTTGTGCAGTTGAGAAGTGTTGGAAGAATGATGTGAAATGAAGGCGGCGCAGCTATCCAGATTTCTTCGTTTTTATGAACTATATTGAAGGCGAATGACTTCAACGGCTTAATTATAAGTTTGTGAACGTTTTTGAGAGTTTGTATAGAAAGATCGGACTTGCAGATGCTGGAAGGCAAGTGGCAGTTTCTAATGCTTTTCTTCTTTTCAGGCGACCATTGGAATTGATTTCCTGTCAAAAACGATGTATCTTGAAGATCGCACGGTAAGTGAGGCATCTGTGTGATAGCATGGCAGCTGCAGTCATGGGAGCAGCAGTTGCTGTGCGTGCTGTTTCGCCTGGCCGTTTCTCCAATGGCTGCTGAAATCCCACAGCAGCCTTCAGAGGAACAGCCTTTGTTGAAGCAAATCACTGACCCGCTCTCCTCTTCCTGACACTTGTTAATATCCGACATCTCTAGAATGAAGTCAAAATCTTTCATGCAAAATTGGGGCAAGCTAATGTCCGTATCCCAGGGAATGGGCTGTCTACTATGTGTACCTTAGGCGTAGTTTGCTCCCAGAATTTGCGGCTCTGCCTCTGAGATTGTCAGTGTAAATGGGTCTGAGCAGACCCCAGGCGGTTCCAAGTCTTGAAGTCATTCATGATTACCAGTGGTGGCATAGTTCCTCCTCATAGAAAGGCTCCTTTTGTAACACGGTTCTGACGTACCGTTATAAAGCAATTTTGGATTTAGCTTGCATGAGATTCCTTTTTGCATAAAGAGTTCCCTCAGCTCCCTCTCCTGTCTTTCAGTATGTGTCTTTTCATTAGTTCATGTTTTGCTAGTACTTGCCTTTTTGCTGGTCTTACTGCTGGCTAAGAAGTGTGAAACTGCTGCGGGGAGGAAGGGGCAGCGGTGCCATGGAATTCCTTTCTGTTGCTTTGGGTCTGTTGCTTCTGAAGAAATCTCAGCCCAGTGCGTGTGGTGAGTTTCCTGAGTGCTTCTCTGCCATCTTACCAGTGATTCAGTATTAGAAAAGACCTAGCTTAATCTTTGTTCGGGAGAGACTACTTGGATAACTCTTTTTAATGGTACTGGCCATGGCAGAAGAAGAAAAAGATCTTGGGATTTCTGCTTGGTGCCTGTGAAGGCAAGTTGGAATGCTTGTGCGCTGTTTGCAGCAGTGTAGTCTTGATTTCGTGTGGTTGTGTAGGTCAGGATGTCATTCACCCGCTGGCCTGCTATCCAGAAAATACTGTTTTCTTTCCAGTGTTGGATATGCTGTTAGCTTTCCTGATTATGTAAGTGGTCCACAGAGCCCATAAAGCCTGTTTAAATAACAGAGAGGTGTTGAATGTAGATAAGAGGAGGGAGAAACGCAAGCTGGGAGAATTCAGATATTGAAATACTTTCTCAGATACAGCTAATGCTGTGTTTTTCAATAGGCTTTGACTGCTGTGCTTGAAATGAAGAATGCTAAGCCTCGAACTGCGGCGTATGCTTTGGCATATTTGATACGTCCTTACACCAAATAATACATCCTGAAATTATGCCTGTGCCAGACCACTTGGCTCTAAATATGGCCTGGGTAGCACATACCGGCCAGCAGAAGGGACAAATATATGTGGAGTTGGGTTCTTCAAAACCATCTCCTGTAGCCTCCCACAGAGGGCAACTGTAAGCGTGCCATTTCCAGCACGTTTCCTCCCAGTATGTTGGGAGCTGTGGCACGAAGTGAACTGGGGCCACGAGAAGCCCCCTCCCCAGTCCCGAGAGTCAGGCTGACAGTTCCGTGTTACAGCTGCAACCTCATTCTTGAAAGACCGAGTAGTATTTCCTTTACTGTGTCTCGATATCTTCCCAGACTTGTTGGATTTAAGCCCGAGATAAGCCAGTCTAGAGGGTGTTTGCTGTCCTGGCTTGTACCCCACGACTGTGTTTCAGTACTTGGCTCCAGGCTTTCAGTGGAGTCATCGGGAGCGGGGTGATGTGTCCTTAGGTTAGGAGGGACCGCATCGAGCTAGCCGTAGGCTGCAGGCTGCTTGTGTGGCCGCTATAGCCAGAGCTCTGACGTGGCAGGATGCGCTGAGGTATGCATGCTTATTTCCCTCCTTAGCAGATGGTGCGAGAAGGGATTTTAGGGATATCTTGGTTTTGTGATTAAATGGAAGAACGTGTTCGTGTGTGCAAGTTATTAATGGGTCTGTGGAGGGAGGGAGGTTTCTCAGGCGTGCTAGGCTGAGCTCGCTGTGAGGATGCGGTTAGAAGTATTGTTGGCTCTTTCAACGTTTCTGTTCCATTTTAACTTTCCTTTTGTTGCATTATTTTTGCCTCGCAATTTTTTTCCTTTAATTTTTATTTCACTTGAGTTTTGGTTTTGTTTTCCATTTTCCTGCTCTTCCCCTTCCCTCTTCCCCTACACTTTTCCGTTTCCCAGATCAGGCTGCAGCTGTGGGATACAGCCGGCCAGGAGAGGTTCCGCAGCCTCATTCCCAGCTACATCCGTGACTCTGCTGTGGCTGTCATTGTCTTTGACGTTACAAGTAGGTATTGAGCCGGAGCGTCTGCAGGGACCTTGCTTTTAACATGAACCTTCTGTGCATTGGAAGTGGTGGTGTTACCCGAAAGGAGCTAAGATAGGCCGTCGGCCCCAGGACTGTAGGTGTTTTGTGAGCTGAGGGGAAATAGCAGAGCATCTTCCCCCCACAACCAACGGTAACTCCATCCCATAATGCAGAAACTGGGGAACTGGAAAACTCTGGTCTGCTCAAACTATGGAAGTGATACACAGAGGACTGGCAGGTAGGTGAGTAGGGGTTGTGACTTCTCGTGTGTCTGTGCTGATTGGAATGAAAGGTGGTTGGTAGCCTTTGGAAAGCTTTTTACTCTTCCTGGTTTGGGTTTGTGGGGGTTTTTTTTAAACCTCAGAGTGAATTTTTTTTTCCTTTCTGGATAACTAGTGAGGTAATACAAGTAACGGCTTCAAATGCCAAAGGAATACTATCAGAGTAGGTGAAACAGTCAAACGCTCATTTAAATAAAGCTATGTAGCGACTTAGAAGGATTCAAGACTCCCGTTTCATTGAAGAAGAGAGCTGGTGATTCATGTGAGTAACCGGAGAGCTTTTGAAAGAGAGGAGATGTAACTACTGTAATTTATAAAGAATAAACAAGCTTAGAGGGAAATTCTTTGTAGCTCTTGGCATGAATGTTTTAGTATAAGATACAAAGATATGAATACAATTATTTCATTATAACTCCTTGTTATTTATTCTACTTGATCTGGCTTTTTCAGTTAAGCTAAAGTATCAGCATAAATATCTAGACAGGATATACACCAGTGAGCCAACACCATGTGGACAAAACCTAAGTAAAGAACGTAGCACAGATGAAAAACCTCTGGCCCACCTTTATTCTGTCACAAACTCTAGATTAAAGTGAGGCTTTACAGACCAGGGCTTTGTTTCGCTGTAGTTAACAGAAGTGCTTAACAAGTAGTAAACTTCTGCTATGATTTATCTTGCATATTGAGGGCAGGTAATTACATGGTCTTTCTCCCAGTTCTGTAGCTGAAGTAGTTGGCTCTGGGAGGATTTCTGGTTTGGTGCAAACTAATGTAAAGCTGAAGTGATCTGTCTGGGGTTTGAGGAGTGCCGAGATGCATGCGTGGTGCCTCTGTGCTGGGAACACATCTGGGTGAGACAGCATGGCAGGCTGCATCGGTTGGCATCTTTTCTCCCCACTGTTGTGGCAGGTACAGGATGCTGTTTATCCAAGCTGCTGGAAAAATCTGACCACAGTCTAGGCTGTTCTTAACAGCTTCCAGAGGTGTCAAAAATAATTAAGTGCTAGCTGATCTCATCATGCCTTGGTAATGGTCTGATCTTTTCAGATAATTTCATTTTTTTTTCATTACTGCTCTTTGTTCTGTTCTCGGTGACTGAGAGGCTTTTAGTTTTCTTGTGTTATTGAAGGAACACACTCCCGTACTTCTGAGGGCATGATGATGGTGGGCACTAGTGGGATTAGGAAAACACAGTTTCCTTTGCCACTCTTAAGAGCTGTATATTTGCATTGTCTTTAGTGGTAGGTGTGTTTGGGAATGCTGGTCATGGTAGCGTAAAATAGGGCCAGTCCCCTAGGACATACGTAAGTGCCAGCCAAGATACTCTTAACTAGCAGAGAGAAACTGTTAGCTAGCATGTGGTGGGCTGAGAAGAAAAAGAGAAATTGCTTAGTGATTGTTAATCTACAGGGCATCTTGAAATGCAAGTGGCCTGTGGAGAGATCCATGGTGAAAGTCCGTACTGCAACCTGGGCCCCTTCCTGAACAAGTTACCTTGTTTCTAAGGAGGCTGGGTTAATTCTTGGTTGAGGACCTTTCATCTTTCCAGACCGGTAGGGTTATTAGCACGCTGTCATATTTGAGTGGGTTATTTATATTTTCTCTTCCCCTGCAAAATGGGTGCACACAAACTTTGACTTCTAGAAACAAGAAGCCACAGAAATACTGGAGCTAACTTTCTCAGGTCACTTCAGGGGTGCCTGCATGGTGCTTGCATGCTAGCTGAAGGCCTTCCCTCAAATAGCGTTAGCCTTCACTACAACAACATTACCAGGGCCCGTTCTTCCCCAGTTCTGTGGTCCTGCCTCTAGTTGCCTTTTTGACTGTGAGTCTGAAGGTTGGAGTGTTTAAATCACCAGCTTGGTAGACTTTCTGGGTGAATAGTCTGGTGTAGCAGCAATGTCTTGGGGCCTGTGTGGAAGCTCGTTGTGAAGTCTAGAAGCAAGAGCCAGAAGCTGTCGTTATCCATCTGATCTTCCAGCACTGGTGTCATGTTGTCCAAGTGCTTGGAGTTTGTCACCCTGAGTTTCCTGGGGTAGTGAAGAGCCCTGACTTTTGCTAGTGTAATCAAGGCTGCCTTCATAACGAAGCATGAGCTAATTGCTTTAACTATAAGCCCTAATCTCCTTAAGCGCCGGGGCATCAGATCTACATACCCTGATGTAGATACGATGTTGTTTTGAATCTGCTTGTAGCAAGACACTTTGCAGACCTGTGCTCTGCCCGGCTTCTGTTTCTCTTCTAAACAAGCCAATTTTTGGCCCTTCTGCAACTGCTTTCTCCCTTGTAGCCAGTCTCCTGCAAGCTGCCTTATTAACCGCTGCTCTGTGCATAAGCAGCTGCTCTCCCTCCTTGCTGAACACGTGGCTTTGTGAGCACATCTCACCAATTCATGTAATTAAGCTGGGAACCAGGATCTGCCCTCCTGTGAAACTTGTGCCTGTTGAGAATGCCAGTAGCGATCTTGTTTTCTGGCAGCGTAGCGCTATTTGTACAGCTAGCTGTGTGGGGTAATGACTTGGAAGGAAATGGTATCACTCCCAGTTGTGAAAAGCTGTTGTTTAGCGTTGTGGTAGTTGGGCATGTTTTGACCATTGCTGTTTCAAACAGGCAGGTCCCAGACCTTAGAGCTATCATATATAATAGGTCAGTTTGTGTTTGGGCATAGTTCTGGAGATCAAACTGTACCTCTCATAGCATTTGTGCTTGTTTCTGACCCTTGTGCTTGTCTGAAAGGGCGAACCCGATGCCCTTTGTGTCACGTGAAGCTTTTGTTTCTGCTGGAACTTAAGTTATTGATTGCCTTAATCTTGCATGAAAATCCCCATTGCCATCTTCTGGATGCTTGGTGCTGGAGAACGGATGCTGGTTTACTATGTGGTGTCTGGGCTGAGGGAATTGCATGTCTGTCATGTGGGAATTGCCCAAAAAGCTTTGATCTGAGATGCTGTAGGCTAGGAGTCCTGTGCAGACCCCGTATGTAGTCCTGGTCTAACCAGGACGACCAGCTCTGTATTACTTGTTAGCTACCGCTGTCAGCAGTGACTGGTGGTAGTAGCCGTAACCTAGAGCTCCTTGGGGGGTTGTGACTGGGGAAACAGCAGAATCCCTGGGCAAGCAAAGGAGGTAATTAAAGCACATTATCTATGAACAGAGTCAGAAAAGCCAGCCTCTGTGGTGTTTGGATATTTGGGGCCAGACTACAAGGTCAGCCTCAGCTTCTCAGACTGAGCTGCGTACAGTTAATTCTAGAAATGGCCTTTTCTCTAAAGGACAGTTTCCTCCTCTCTTTTCTCCCTTGCTCTCTCTCTTTTTCTCTCTGCTCTCCCTGGCCTGGTACCAGCAGGTTCGGCTGCAGCTTTGGGACACAGCAGGCCAGGAGCGGTTCCGCAGTCTCATTCCCAGCTACATCCGCGACTCCACTATTGCTGTGGTAGTCTATGACATTACAAGTGAGTGATGCTTTGGTGTCTCATTATTTGAAATACTACATGTAAGCGGAACTAATATGTTGCAACCAAAAGTTCTGCAAAAAGATGACTAACATCAGAAACAGTTTTTCCCCTCCCTGTTTTTCTGTCTGAGCAGAAAACGATTTATGGGTCCTTTACATGTGGTGTGGGGAGATTTGGAGAAGCACCTGGGTACAAGCATAGCATTCTTCTGCTCTGAAAAGAAGTTTTATCCTCAGCGCTCCCATTTGATTCTCCCCTACAGACTTGAATTCTTTCCAGCAAACCTCCAAGTGGATTGATGATGTTCGGACGGAGAGAGGAAGCGACGTCATCATCATGTTGGTGGGGAACAAAACTGACCTGGCAGACAAGAGGTAATGGCGGGGAGCTGGCAGCCTTGCTGCCCTGAGCAGTAAGAGCAAGGAACTGGCCGGCTAGTCTGTCTTCAAAACAATTGTTGATCTTAAATGAAGCATAAAGAGCTTGTCACGAAATTCAGATTTCTGGTTTCAGAATATGCAAAGTTACTCCATTTTGCTATTCTACAAATAGTTTTTGGTTTAAAAAAACCCACACACCTAAAAAAATTCCTTGTGCTTAAACTAAGTATCTCTATACCATGTTTCTCAATTGCGTATTTTGTCTGATTTTTCTTTTCATGCTGAGATAAAGCCAAAAAGATGTCATGCAAAAGCAAGGAAATCTGCCTTTTTTTCAATAATCCTGTTTACATGACGCTTTCTGGATATGCAGCTGTAAATTTGTAGGAAAGTTTCTTCTTGTTCCAAGATGCAGTGTGAGATTATACAGTATAAATCTAGAATGTTTCCCTCCGAGCGTAAGCTTCGTATCATACATAACACAAACTGTGATGTTGTGGATGTGCGAGAGGAAACTTGATGAGCAAAAGCAGACTTCCCCGAGAGATGTAAAAAGTTAATTAGAGTCTTAAAATCACGCAGACTTAATGTTTTGGGACATGTCATAAAGCATTTTGCTTTTAAAACTCTCAATCTTACAATGCCACTTCAACCAACATAACCAAGGTAATAGCTTGCTTAGACCGCAGGCTCGCGCTTTTGCATTTCTATTTCAAATTCTTCTCTGGATTGTTGATGCTGCAAAAATTTTGTTTAACATTTTCAGAGACTTTCATTCTTTCTGAAGACATCAGAAAGAGTGTGGATAAGGAAAGATTTTTATTTTCATGGTTATTGTCAGTAGTAGTTGGCAAAGGGAAGATGGAGTAAGCCATGCAGCTCCTTACAGTTCCAGTACTTTAAATTGAACCATCTTCACATACACCAGGTACTCTAAAATGTGTGCTTCGTATGTCATAGGACGTATGGAGCATTGAAGTGATGGAGAATTTTTACCTGATACAAAAGAGAGCATCTCAAAAAGGCAGAACTGGGAAACAGCTGGATCTCGCAACAAAATGAGGTCTTATGAAATCAAAACCTTATCCTTTGGCTGTTCACGAGACACTTCTGATCAAAAGATAACAGCTTGAAAAGCCTTACAGGTGGAACATAAATGTTTTCTCAGAAAAATCTCGCACTGCTATCTGAACTGCCTGTTTGTTTACTCTCTCTCTCGGGATGATGGGCCTAACGGGGATCTGACCGTTTCATTGTTGGATGCTATCACACTTTAAATTCTGAACCTTGCTTTACTCACTCCTGCAGTGTACGTATTGCTGCAGAATGTATTGTGATGTGTTTTTTCCCTTGTGGTTTTGGTGTCCGAATGCTCGTATGAGACAATAGCCAGCATCCCTGGCTGCACAGTACGGTGTCGGGAGAGGCTTTTTGTCCCTGTGCAAGTCATGCTGTTAGTTTTTAGTTTGCCATGCCTAGCAGGAAAAGCATAGACAGTTCTAATACTGGCAAGTGGTTTGAGTTAGTGGGGAAAAGGATAAAGTTAGGCTCCAGCTGGGCGCTATGTGGGCTTCGTACTGATGATTCTTAAAGAAATGTGTTCTGTGTCCGCCCCACAGACCACCTTAGTCTTGACAACTGTTTGGCTTTTCCTGCTTCCAGTGAGGGGGCCAGTCTAAGGGTCCTGTGCATTGCACTTTGGTAATATTGGTAAACCTTGGTACTCAGAGCTTCAGAAAGATGATAAAAATGCCTGTAGCTGATTTGGATTAAGAATTCCAGGTGGCAAGACTTCAGATCAGTCTGGTCTCTGAGATCAGCTCACAAAAGCAACTGAGCAAAATCCGAGATGTTCTACTTGAACCAGCTCTGGATGTTGACCACTTAGTACATCTTACGCCCTCCTGGGAGTGCGAAATACTCACAGCTCCCTAACTGAGTAATCTGGTGTTTAGATTTGAGGCTTTTGAATTTCTATCAAAATCCAATTTCATGTGGCACTGGAAAACCCAATGGGATGATTTCTGCCTTGGAATACATAAGTGAAGTAGAGTGTGTGTGCAGGACAGCTGGCCCAGCACTGCCATAAGAATTAAAAATACCAGAAAATTGTTTGAAACATAGCTACGATTGAAGTTCATGTAGGACTAGAAATTCTTATTTTAGAAGTTTAATGTAAGTGACAGTAGTCCTGGTCTAGGCTAGAATTTGGAACTGTGGTGTATATCCAGGTATCAGTAAAAGAAGCTGCCTTGCCTTTCTTTTAGAAGGAAGTTAGGTTTGTGTTAGGCTGAAATACTGGGCCTTTTAAGGCTGGACAAAGCCACAGTATCAGTCTGAGCTTGGTCACATTTTTTGAAATAGAATACAGCACATTGGAAGCCATTCATCCTATGGTAAAAACCAAGTGATGATGCAAGTGAAGTTCTGAGGCCAAAAAGCTGAACTAAAAATAGCGCTGTTCTTACTTGGTGCAGCCTGTTAAGTTTTTCTTTCCTGTTAATGTTGCTTCAGGTGGTGGCTGGTTTTTTCCTGCAGTTTTCTTTTTATCATTTTTAGACTATTTTTCTTTGTTCTGGTTTTTCTTTTCTGCGATTTGTTCTCATTGCTGTAGACAGGTTTCTAAAGAGAAGGGTGAGAGAAAAGCCCAAGAACTGAATATGATGTATATTGAAACCAGTGCTAAAGCAGGGTATAAGGTGAAACAGGTATGTACAGGGTGTTGATCAGAGATGCGTTTGCAGGTGCTTGCTCGCAAGCAGCAGCCTAGCACCCGCTGTTGCACTGTACTTGCTGCTGGAGCCTTTCCGACATCTTTCTGTCACCTCACAGAGTTCCCTTCTGTTGACTTTGGGAAACTGCTTTTTGTATCGGGTGCAGCATGTGGGGATTCTTCCTTCCTTGGAGGATGCTGTGAATGAGACTCAAACGTACTGCACAAACTTATTCCTGTGCTGGTCGTCTGTTATTAGTAGTCCTAAGTCCAGGCATTCCCTGGGTAACTTACCTGAGGTTGTTACATTCTTAGCTGGAGGACCTGGGGGAATTAAAGACTGAGAGGTCCTGAGGTCTCTGTTGGTGGACTGTGTGCTCTTGTCAGGGGTGGTGAAGCGGCCCTCCGCTGAAGAGCGTCTCAGCCACAGACGTCTCTAACTCTTCCTGTCTGTTCTTCCTTTCTGTCTTTCTGCTTCTGTTTGCATCTTTGTCCAGGCAAATCACTACAGAAGAAGGTGAACAGAGAGCCAAAGAGCTGAATGTGATGTTTATTGAGACCAGTGCAAAGACTGGATACAATGTGAAACAGGTAGACAATGTTCTGTTCTAAAGACAGGAAATCTGTACTTTACTGCTCTGTATGTGGGAGGATTAAGCTTCTGCTTAGGATTCGTGTTCTATCAGATATTTGCTTGCCTTGTTTACTGTCAACCACTGAAAAGCTTCTTGCCCGATGATGGCTGCTGCTTTATCTAGTGGAAGCTCCTTTCCTGTCAAGTCAATGATTTCCTCTTAAAGCTAAGCAGACGTACCTGGAAAGAAAGCAGAGTCTAAAACCAGAATGTGCTGAGGGATAGGAATGCTGCTATTTTGTGCAGCCAGTCAAGTGTAATTTTGTACATTCCCTTTGCTTTTAACAGGTTTTTTGTTAATGCTGTTTTCTAAAATGGGTGTTGACATCAGTCGGGATAATTGCATATGCTGATGCACTAGAGTAAAAGTTCCTGCTTCTGTTGCAAGCCGCAGAGGAAAATCTTAGAATAGTTGAGGTTGGAAGGGATCTCTGGAGATCATCTAGTGCAACCCGCACGCTCAGAGCAGGCTGCCCAGAGCTGACTCCAGTTGGGTTTTGAATATCTCAAAGGATGGAGACTCCATCTCTCCAGACAACCTGTTGCAGTGTTTGACTATTAATACAAAAAAAAAAAACCAAACAAAAAACCCCAAAAAAACCCTTTAAACTTTTTTCTTAAGTTTAAACAGAATTTATTGTATTTCAGCTTGTGCCCATTGCCTCTTGCAATAAGCTTGTGATCCCACTCTGCGCTAGTTCAGGAATCATTCTGAAGCGTGGCAGAACTCGGGGAGTAAGGCAGCCATAATGTCCAGGGATCTGCAGGGAGCATAAGTACCACCGGTGTCGGCTGGGAAGCGTACTTACCAGCCTGCTGCGCTCCAGCTGGTTAGGAGAACCTCACCATGGGATTAGGAGACTTTGGTTTTGTTTTTCTTTTGGCTCTTCTGGATTGAATCGGCTTTAATCTTTGGTTCTAACTTACTGTTGCTTTATTTGCCTAATGGGTGTTTTGCAGTGAGAACTTCTGTGACTAACAGGATGGTAACGGCAGCACCTTGCTGGTACCTCAGTGGCTTGATTTTCCAAGTAACACAATTTGGAGGGGTGGATGATAAGCCCTTGCCAAGCTACTGTGAGAAAAATCATCATTAGCTGGCGATTCCTCTGATCCTTTATGCAGCACTTTTCACCAGACTGCCTAGCAGTGTCCGTATTGCTTTAGCTGCTGCATTAATGTCAGCAGGAGGAGCTCTAAGCATTGACTTGAAAAATTACGCAAAACCATTGTCTGGTTTTTATGGGATTCCAATAGTCCTTCCCAGCTCTAGCACATCCCTAATAGCTTAAATGCAACTCACTTGAGCCAGCTGTTCTGCTCACAAATGGCTGTTTTCCAGCAGGACTGGACTGAAAGGCTGGGCTGTAAAACCTGTTATTCCATAAACTTCTTAAACCTTTGGACTCTTGTGAGGTTGCTCATCAGAAATCCCGAGTTGTGCACCGTAGCACTGCTGTGTGCAAAAGCAGTTGAGGCTGGAAATGGTAGATGACATGCTTACCGAGTGCAGGAGGGAATTGTTCTATGCGACCCTAGGACTGTTACTAACGAATTCCATGTTGTGTTCAAGCAGAAACAAGGAAAATAAAACTGTCTGTTTTGTAGGCATTGAAATAACTTCCTTAATAAAACCCGTTAAATTTCTTAGGTAAAATTCTCATGGCATTTGTTGATCATTGCTTTGCTTGCTAAAGTACCCACATAACAAGTTTGTATGATTCGGACTCTAAGATCTGCTGTAAAGCGATGTTGGGTTTTTTTAACGTGCATTTTTTTTTTTTTCTGACACACCTTCACCTTTACCTATTGCTACTTTTCAGCTTTTCCGTCGCGTGGCTGCTGCCTTACCTGGGATGGACAGCACACCAGAGAAGAGCAAAGAAGACAGTATCCTTGCTTTTCCCATCAGTAACTTTCCTGTTCTCGCAGAATTTGGCAATTATCTTTTTTTACGTTGGGCTTTCTGACTTTTTGGCACATTGTGGGGATGGGCCTTGCTGGGGTTTTGCAGAGATACAGTTGAAAGAGCCAGTATAGCGTGGTGCTTACCTGTGGGCATAAATTGAAGACCCTGCTTGTTGTCTAGGTATAAATGTACCCAACTACTTAAAACGGCAAGTACAAGTTTTGCTTTCTCCACTTAAGCTTAGGATAAAATCTGCATAGTTTTAAAATACCGTAATATTTTCCTCTTTTTACACAGGGCTGTCTGTGTGCAGGCCTGTCTGATTGGGCTCTAGCCTCTAAGTGGCCTTGACAGACCCTGTCGGCTGCTTTTGCAGTTAATTCTGTTCAGGCCAGCTGTGTTCTGCTCTGCTAAAACACCGACCCTTATGAAGGAGGGACAGCTAACAACCTTTCCAGATACTGAGCCCTTTCTCTGTTCTCTCCTCCTCATTTTTCCTGGAGCCGGGTGATTTCCTTAACTTGTCTCCTGCAGTGATTGACATCAAACTAGAGAAACCTCCCGAGCAGCCAGTAACGGAGAGCGGGTGCTCCTGCTAACAGGCCTGTTCTGTAGCAGCACATTCCCCAACCGGCCAGTCTCACTGAAGAACATCACCGCTCATTGGCTAGGCAACCCTACTTTGTGGGCTGAAAAACCAATCTACTAAGCGAGCGAACTCCCTGTTTACTGGTGGGGAGCAGCCCCGGCCGCCCCTCTTACTGCATGGTATGAGCCCTGAGTGCAGAATGAGTGTCCTGTCTTTTATTTTATTTTTTTATGTTGTTGCACTTTGGCACTGTGGTGCCCTTTACACTCTCTCTCTCTCTTCCTCTCCTTCTCCCCCCCGTTCCCCACCTTGAGCCTGTCTGCTCAGATGTATCTTGTGAATGCAATGGAAAAGCCACCAAGTTAGGGAAGACAAAAATAAAGCTTGGGGGTGGGCTTTCCACCTTCCTTACTGCCTTGCATCTTAACTAGTTCCCTGTCCACTCCAGCCCTGTCTTTGTCTTGCATCCCCACTTCCTCTGGTGAAAGGCTGCTCCTTTTAAACCAGTCAGTTTGACTCGGCCTTGCCTTTTTGGACAATACAGGTTATGTTTCTAGGCTTTTGCTTCCTGCAGGGCACACACAATATTAGCTCCTCGGTTTCTCCTTTCTGTGGATGATCTTGGCTAACTCTTGCTCACGACTTCTGAGTTTTGCCCCTCGTGTTACACACAGCACTGGAAACCCCCAAACTCTGATAGCTTTGGCCTTGTTGCTCCCGTTTGTGTAGCAGAGACATCCCGCAGACTGCCCTCCTCGGTTGGAATATCTTCCCATCCAGAGGACGTTGGCGCTCGGTGAGTGTTGGCGGTCAGATGTGGGGAAGGGAGAGGGCACAGAAGCTTTGCAGCGTGAGGCTGGGTGGGGAGAGATCCTCGGGGTGGTTTGTAGAGACCTGGGTCGTGTCTGTCAACAGCGAAAGTAAACAGTTACCCGAAATCCATGGCTACAGGGGCAGTACCTGCCCTGGGAGTCATGGATGCTGTTCAGGCTCCTTTCCTAGTCTCTGTTCATCGTCACGTAGACTGGGAGCTTCTTCACGTGGAGCAGGAGAGCTACAGCAGGCGGAAGGGCGGCGATAGCTGTTCTGCTCTCATACCAGGGTTGCTGCTTGGTGAAATCGTACGTAGCTGCTTCTGCCTTTGTAGTAGACTTCTGGGGGATGGCTGGTAGCCATTTCACTTTTGGAACAGTGTTCAGCTGTAACACTGCCAAAGCTGAGATGAGCAGCGGCAGGAATTTATTGTCAGACCTGGGTAGAGGAGGGACGGAGGCATGAATGCTGCTGAAGGGAATTTTGGTGTCGCTTCTCGACCTTGGAGGTTGGGAAATACCTCCTCTTCTCCCTGCCCCTGGTTTCTAATTACGTTAATGGAGCTTTTCAGAGGTTTTTACTGGGGGTTTTTCATCCATCTGTCCTAACCAGAAGTCTGTAGGTTTGTTGACAGTGAGGAGAATAAAACAGTCGGCTGGCGCTAAGCCGTTCACTGTTCTTTTCATCACCTGGCCGATGTCATGCTGACGGGGGGGATGCTAGCGGGCGGGAGAGCGACTGGCCGCAGTGTGACGGGTGGGGACGACAGCGTCGGGGGGCTGGTGACGCTCCCCGAGCAGGGTGCCCGCCGGTCACCGACGCAGCGTGCGCACTTGGAAGCCTGTGGCCCGTCGAGGGGAGGGGAAGGGGCACGGGAGCTGGCAGTCCCCGCGTTGCTTTACTGGCGGCAAGTCACCTCGCTGCCGGTGACCGACCCATTGTACCCCCGAGCCCTGTCCCTTCCCCTCCGGGTGAGCTGGCCTGCAGGAGGAAGCTGGGATGTCGTTTCCCATTTCACTGGAGTGTCCCCCCCGCCCTTTTACCCCCAGTCCCAGCTGACGTAGCCGGGTCCCAGCGCCGGCGGGAAGCTCAGCCCCTTCCTCTGTACATACCCCTGTCGTGTGGGAATTGCTGATTTTTGTCGGTGTGTCCGTGTCTGCCGTAGCACAGGTTTTGCTGTCCCCTTCTCACAGGCAGGTGTGCGCTGCTCTGCTGTCGTGTTGTTCTGAGTCACGGACCGGGGGGGAGGGAGGGGGAGACCCTAAGTAACGGGGGGGGGGTAACTAGTGAAATAAAATAGTTCACTTCCCGCTGTCTTCTCTATGGATGTGTATAATATTGAGTGTGTGTCTGGCCCTGCTGTCTCCTAGCTGTTAGCCGAGTAAGTGACTATTAATATGAATATGGACTGTCTGACCACAGCCGTGTATCACACTAAATAAAGTTATTTCACCAACACCTTCGCTGTCGTGCTGCTGGAGAGGGGCCTTCTGCTGCCTCTCCCTATTTTACTCGTAGGTTGAACGGGTCTGTCCCGCATAGGGTGCGGTGGAAGAAGGGCGAGCTTACCGGGTGTGAGCGTGGCTTTGGGAGTGGAACGAGAAAAGGGCTTTAAAGCAGACCAGGGGCCACAGGTGACAACCATGGCCTTGCTGTCAGCCTCAAGGTAGGAGGCAGCACCGGAGGGTCCCTGGGGTGGTGGGGGGCTGGGTCGCCTCCCCTCAGTGCCTGCCTGCCTTCCTCGCCCTGCTCCTGCCTGGCCGAGGGGCTGTCACTGATGTGGGGGCACCGCGGGAGCGCTGGTGACTGCTCCCTTGCTCGAGGGGGTGTAGGGGGTCCCCCTTCCCCATGCCCTCACCAGCCCCTTCCTCCCCTCGGGCGCGAGGCATTTGGGGAACCCGAAGGCTGTGATCGGCCTTGCTGGTCATGGGGGGCCCCCTTCCTGGGAGGGGTGCAGGGCGTGGGGTGGGAGAACGTGTCCCGAGCCGTCAGCGCACCCCGCAGTGCCGCATCGATGTGCTGGCGGAGACGGTGCACAACATCGAGCATCGCCGGGAGCAGGACACCAACGTCATCGACGTGCACGACGTCACCCAGCTGGCTGCCAACGCTGATGTGGGCTACCACGCCTGTGAGTGGGGGCCGGAGGCCTGAGGGGGACAGGGGATGAGGCTGGCTCACATCCACAGAAGTTTTGGGTTGTGTTAAACAGAGGGGCCACCCCGTCCGGGCTGCCTGGCAGGAGAGAGGTGTTCGGGTACAGGACAGCGCTTGGGACCTCTGCTACAAGAGGTAGTTAGCACCAGCTGGGCTGGTGAGGGGTCGGTGCTGCTTGGAGGAGCTGCTGAGATCACCGTGAACTAGAGGGGGACGCTTGGGCCAAGCAGAAACCTCTGGAGTGGCTGCGCGTCCCCATGGGCCCCACATGCTGTTCAGGCAGGTGGAACAACTCTTTCCTCCTTGTTTAGGGCAGTGTCCGAAGCCCTTGAAGAGCAGGGATGTGGTGACACTGCGGTGCTGGCACATTGAGGATGGGCATCGCACCGTTACCAACTTCTCCATCAAACTTCGGGTGAGTGAAGAGCAGGCAGGGCTAGAAGGCCCTCCCATTACAGCGATCCGTGGAACTGGAGGGTCCCGTTAAGGGCAAAACGCTGTCCTAGGGTTGGTTGCGGGCTGTAGGAGTCCGGGATGGTGTCTTGAACAGGACATGGCGCTGCGCTGGGGTGGGCACCTTGGCTCATCTCTGTGGCGTCACATTCTGCCAGCCTTAGCAGTCTTGACAGCTGACTGATTTGTTTCCAAAGCTAGAGGGCTATGAAGAACACGATGACTCTGGTCTCTGCTTGTGCGAGAACCTGCCTGACCCCCACTGTCCATACCCTGTCTGAGCAGGATCTTGAAGCTCAGTAGCTTTCGGAGATCCTGAACTGAGTGGCAGAGCAGTGCTGGAGGGCTCTCTGCTGCCGGAGCGGGAGAGGGATGAAGGATTTCTGTACAGGAACTTCAGTTTCACTCTTCTAAAGCAGCTGGCATCGTCAGGGGATCTGGGCAAGCAGAAGATGGTCACAAGGAGTTAAATTGGCCTCCTACCTTTCTCAGTAGTGGGCCCTGAGCCCCTCCTACGCAGCCAGAAAAGAAACAGAGTAGGTTAACACCTAGATGAGCGTTAGATGAGACATGTGCCAAGACCTTTCCTAAGCTTCCATGGTTGTTTCCCCGCTGTGCTTCCCTGCTCCCGATCAGATGGTAAAGAAACCGCACAAGGCCTGTGTGAAATACCCTGCCCAGAAGCAGCAGCACGAAGCAAACATGAACCCCTGGCCGGACCCCGAGCAGAACGCGCTTCCTCCCTCGCCGCCATCCGAAGTGAAGGCGGAGAGGGGCGAGCACGGCGGTTCGGAGAAGGGATGCCGCTAGCCTCGCCGCAGGGAGGAACGTTACGTGGTGCTGCGCAGGCTCATCCAGTGGTTTACAACAAGGGGTGGGGGGAGCTTTTAAAGAAAATCTCTGGGTTTGTAGCCTTTTCTCTCATCAAGCGACCGTGTGGATCCAAGCACGCCGGCCCCGCTCAGCGCCAGGACTGAATGGGGCCAGGAGCACACGGCTGCCTGTACCGAGCTGGCTGAGTTAGGCTCGGGGAGAGGAGCTGTACAGTACATTTCTCAACATTTCCCAGGTGTAACCTGCCGTGCCTTAACACAACACAGCGCGTTCTGGGGCTGTACCGTCGCTCCAAAAGGTCAAGCAGTACCTCTGCCAGTCTGCTTCCCTGGCCAGGGAGTTATTCATTGACAAACTAAAGCTGCTCCGATGCTCGTGACTCTTGGTCTCTATTCTGCAAGTTGCTTAAAAAAAAAAAAAAGAAAAAAAATGGATGTTGCTGGACCTGTTTTCCCAGCGGGAATCAGTAACTACCCATCTGTCCCTCCAGTTCTGGAGGATGAAATGGACTGTGGTGGCCAGTACAAGCCCCATTACTGCGTTGTCAATTAAGCTACCTAAGGTTTGAACGTGTCTTGGGAAAGAATCCGCTCTTTCCTGTTAGCCCACAGCCAGTCACGAGCTCAGCGCGAGGGGCTGCGCAAGCACCCCGGTAATTACCTCCGAGTAATGGCAGGGAGGGAGCTGCCCTAGGCAGGGGAGAGCTTCCCGGAGCTCCTGCTCTGAAGCAGGATTAAGATTGAACGCTGAGGTTGCATTTGCAGTCCCCTGTGGAGAGTTCAAGGTGCCTCTCGGCTCCTCGGCAGTCGGGTTCCGTGCCAAAAGCCCGATGCGTGCGTTCAGTCGCCAGTTTTCACCAGGCAGAGCGCAGGGTTGGCTCTGGGGCTGCCCACTGGAACCTTCACCCTGGCGCGTCTGAGCACAACGGGGGGGGGGGAGAACGGAAGACGGAGCGGCATGAAACGTTGCCTCGCTGCAACCCGAGCATCCTCCTTCCGCAAGGAACGTGTAAATGTTGGGAAACCCGTGTGAGACTGAAGAGGCGAGCGTCCCAGGGGACACGGAGGCCTGTCTCCGCAGCAGAGCTCTTGGCTTACCTTCTCAGGGTGTTACAGTGAGGCTTCCAGCATGCTTATTTCCCTGGTAGAAAAGCTGTTTCTTTTTTTTTTTTTATTCTGAGAGAAAGTCTTTTTTCTAGTGCATTTTATTCTGCTTCAGCCTGGCTCAGCTTTCCGCCCAGTGGCTGAGCTCCATGGCTGGCAGTGCTGAAGCTGTGTCGGGGCTGCTGCTCTTGGCTGTGCCACCACTGAAAAATCCTCCATTGCAGCAGTGCTGAAACACCGCTGCAGGCTAACCAAGGGCCGATTTCCATCACAAACGGTGGAAAACCACCCTTAAAACAGAGCTGCTCCTCACGTGGGTCCCACCCTTTCCTCCTGCAGCCTTCAAGGGCAACTGGAGCCAACCCTCGTCCCAGCTGTCCGCCCGGCCTTTCCTTGGGGTAGGGCCAAGCGTGGTGACAAACAACCCTTCACGGAGACTTCCGGAATGGGAATAAGGTGAAGTCTGGTTGCTGTACTCGTTTTATTATTTCAGTTACTACAGATAAGCAGAAAACGCCAGACGGAAGGCCAGAGTGAGGGCTGTCCTGATGCCATTTACAATGTGACACTACCACGTGCTTGCACCCACGTTTCCTGATAACTAGCACGTTTTCATCTGTGCTCTCGCAGCGCAGGGCACAGCGGGCTTCCCTACCTGTCTTTTGAGAAGAGGGAAGGGGAGAAGTTTACCTCAAAGTGGTGGGGGGGTTCTGATGGCAGCACGGGGCAGGGCCGTGCAAGTTCAGCGAGTGAAACCCTTAACCATGCAAGCACCACAGCTGAGGGAACCCGGCCAAGTGCCCGCAGCAGTTCGGAAACGCGCTCCAAGCACCTCAGTCCTGGATCGTGGGGGGCAGAGGGGTACAGACATGCCTTGGCAAGCTAGTGCAGCTAGAGACGCGCACTGAGGCTGAGTGGATTTTACTCCTGTCCCTTGAGTCCCAAGCAAACCCAGTAGTGTAGAGCAGAGGTAGGACAGTGGAGAAGGAAAGAATTTCATTTCACCAGAGAAGTGATCAGGTTGATCTCTTGGAGGACAAAGGCCATGCTCTGCTCAAGCACACTCAGACCCTCTTGGCCTCACATCTAGCAACACTGGATCCAGAACCAGCAGACCACTCCTTTAAATTAAGTCCTACTAGAAGAGAAGCACAGATCTTGCCGGAGAAGCTGCCCTCCGGGTACCCACTTCCCCATCAACACCATCAGCTTGTTTCAACACCCAGTTCAAGGAGTACAGACTAAAGCCCCATCCATCTTCCAGCTAAATAAGACTTTGTCGGCATCCCTCCATGCAGGAAGCAGAGCTGATGCTTGTGCAGCCCACAGGACCGTTGTACCCCCAGTGACAGCTGAAACTTTGATGCGTCATCTCGGATGTCAAGGAAAAGTAGTGGAGAGGTTTTTTTTGCAGGATGGCCGCTCTGGAGAGCCAGCAGACAGCTGCCCACTAGTGAACGGTTCTTTCCTTCTGTCGCTGGTAATCTGGAAGGGAAAGAGAAGGCGAGGCTGAAAGGGCAGGAGTGGCAGTCGCTGATGGCAAGGGGGAATTAGCCAAAATGTTAAAGGAAAACATACATTCTGTTCAGACCTCGCTAAGTAGATGCAGTATTTGCTACCCTCTTGGGTAGCCGCTGGCTTTAAAATAGCACATTCGCACCCCAGAGAGTCATTTCAAGTTACTTCAGGGCATTTCGAACAAAAAATCTGTTTAAAGTCCTCTTTTCCCCTGCTCCACATTTTTCTTCTTTCTTTGCTTAAGGGTCAGTTTCCATTTTATGAATAATCCTTCTTTGGCTTGACTTGAGCTCTATTTTTTTCCCCCCTTATATTTACGAACTCCATGGGTGCAGAAACCAAGAGTTAATACAGTCTTTTCCCTCAATCAGAATTTAAATGTTCTTAGGGAGGGATGAAAGCCCCAAGCAGCGTCCACCATCAGCATAGGTCCACCAGTGACAGAACTAATTCCTATCTATCTTATTCAAGGATAAGTAGCTGCTTCTACATCTCTAAAGCTAACATTTCCATTCAACAATCATCCCACCTTTTACCACTGTGTTGCTAAGCCCAGCTCTACAAGTTTTTTTTTATACAGGCAGCTGAAGCCAGTCCGTACCGTTTTGACTCGGTAGCTGTCCTGATCCCCAAATCAAAGCCCAATACTCTTTCTGATCTGCAGGCAGCTAGCTTAACGCTGTCTACGACCTTACTCATAACCACTAAGCTCAGGTGGAATCGGCAGGAATGTGTGGCAGTCTGCTTCCCAAGGAGAAATGCTGCCAGGTGACTGCACTCAGAGCTAGCAGGCACTTACTGTAGGGGAAGTAACGGACGCGCATGGTGATTTCACGGGCTGTCTTCAGGATCTCCACAGCCTGAAAGCACAAAGAGTTGCTCAGTGACCAGAGTGGGCTGGAGGACAGGAAAGAGGAATGTGTCGGTTCTGTGGTGCCACCAGCTGAGTTGGTGCAGGCTGAGAGGCCAGAAGGCGATGGCGTATGCACAGATCCCCACCCTGTCCCTGCCCCAGCAGCGCTCACCTTGCTGTGCTCAATGTCCTGGAAATCCACATCGTTCACAGAGAGCACCTGGTCCCCTTCCTGCAGCCCAGCTCTGTGCGCGTCCGAGTCAGGGATCACCTGCGGAGGGAAGAGCAGAGACAGCAGCAGTGACTCTCCGCACGGCCGGTGCCGTGGCTCCCCTCCCGTGCAGCCGAGACAGCCCAGCCCCAGAATCTCCCCACTGTGCCCATCCAGGGCGCTCACACAGGACTGGGGAGGATGGGGAGCAGGGACTGGGGTGCAGCAGCAACACTCCGTGGGCTGGGGAGAGATTGAGAAATGGCACAGGGCTGTCTGATCGCTGCTTGGTGCGTGGCAAATTACAGCTGTGAGCTGGGAGATGCGTATAAGGTGTACGACAGTCTCCCTGCACACCCAGCTGGCTCAGCAACACCCAAGGGAACAGACAGAACACAGGGAGGGAAGGGCAGAAGGACAGACACACCTTAGAGATGAAGATCCCCAGCTGCGAGGCTTTTCCTCCCCGGATGTTGAAACCCAGCTGTGAGAGAAACCAGCAGTGAAACGCAGTCACCCCCTTCGGCCCAGGACCCTTCCCACTGGATACGCGTCTCTTCCGGATGAAGCAAAGGTCCTGGCGCTGCGGCGTTCAGCCAGGCAGCAGCCAGCACCGCTCCCTCTCTGCTAACTTCTGCGGCAATCTCACCTTCAGCACCCGAGGGGCCCCCTGCTCCCCGTCCTTTCCCAGCTCCATGCCACAAGGTACGGCACTTCTCCGCCTCACCCACACAGCCGCCTTCTCCCTCCATGGCGCGGCCCTTCCCGGCAGGCAGGAGCAATGCCCCCTCCCCGGCCCTGGATGGGGAAAGGATCAGGAGCCTGC